>NC_092047.1:115331114-116025281 GCF_003086295.3 Arachis hypogaea | reverse complement strand
ATCTTCTATATAAAAGATGCCACTGTGGAGTTCCTGAACTGCAGACATGCATGCAAAGGTATATGGTTCTTTTCTCACAATATTCTGGTTATTGGTAAGATGCATGCTATGTCATTTCCAGCTATATGTTCTGTATAAAATTTGGGTTTGTACAAGTCAATAAAATATTTACATATTTAACTTGTAAATATGTTAGGTTTAGTAATTGGTATAGTATATAATGTAGACAAATCATTGGAGTGAAGGGAAAAATTATTGAAGGCTATTGTGTTGGGTTGGGTTGCATTTTAGTGATGTTTTATTTTATTGTGGTTTTTGAAATGCTAAGCTCTTTGTATTGACTTTGATCTCGCTCCCTGCTAATTAGTTGACCTTTTTGCGGTTATTGTTTTTCAAAGCTTAGGCTTCTTTGGCACGCACATCAGGTGATGTATAATCAACTTGCTTCATGGATGGTTTATGGAATTCTTCAAGACCAGCATGGAGAGTTTTTCATTAGGAGGTAAAGCAATATTTTAGCTAGTATACTGTTGATATCCATGTATATGTCTCTTCAATTCTTTTAAAACTTTGCAGTTGTTTGGATAACGTTGAAGATTTCTGATTTCTTAGTCTCTGAGATCTGATATTTTCAATTACTTTGCAAATTATATACTTGACCTTATTCATTCTACACTTTAGGCAAGAAGATAGAGAGGTAGAGAATAGCTCATCTAATTCAGACATCTCTGACAAGTTGGCACGCATGTCAACTAATGATGCATCTCTATCTGATTGGCACTTGGGCTTTCATCCTTATTGGGTAATTATTCTAATTCTAATTCCTGACATATGATGCAGTGTGTTTGTTTCAGATGAAAATTGTTCTAGTTAATATATTGTGGAGTTAATTTTGCTTTTACTTTAAAGTGGCAGGATACGAAGGTTCATACAAATAAATTTCATAAATTTTCCAATACATGGACTTTATTTTTGAAACTCATGAGTTAATGAACTTTGCCAATTTATTTATACTTTTTGTTTTGCAGGATATGCTGCCAGAGTATATACCTATGCATGTTGCAGAATCAATTCTTTTTGCTGGTAAAGCTGTTAGGGTTCTGCGGAATCCTAGTCCTTCCTTCCAGTCTGGGGATACTGTGAATCCTCAAATACCAAAAAGCTTTCAGAAAATACATGGATTAGCAGGACGTTTTCATTTTCAGAGGGAGCCCCTAATTAATTCAGGAATGGGAGAAGATTTACTTCCACAAAATGAGTCGGATAAGATTGAAGCAATGCTCCTCGACCTAAAGGTTTTCGTCTCCTAACCTATCACTTAACTGTATTCTTTATACTAATTTTGTTATTTTATTGCCTTCTATTACACGTACGTTGGGTTGTTGGTGAACTTGTATAGTTCGGTTTACTTTGACAATGCTAACTGATTGATGGATTATGCCTTCTGATATGGATTCTCTTTCCCGTTTTCCAACTAGGCTTAAGTTGCAAACTCATAGTTAGTTTTCCACAGGAATCATCTGAATTTCATAAAAGATCATTTGAATGTGCTGTGGACTCTATTCAGGCTATTGCAGCCAGTCGTCTCTGGCAGGTGCTTAACATCATATTTCAGTTCATATGTTCATTAGTATTTGGTGCATTTGCATTCTACACCATTCATGTTGATTCTCTCTGTCCACAGCTTGTGGTTGTACGAGCTGACTTGAATGGTCACTTGAAGGCCCTGAAAGACTATTTTCTTTTGGCAAAAGGAGATTTCTTCCAGGTAAAGTATGAAAAGTTATCTATACTACTAACATTTTTCTGCTGACTTGTGTTGATTCTTATTTTTTATTGATCTTTTTTATTTTTTGTATGAGGATCTTTTGTCCTCCTTGCCTTTTGTAGTAACCTTTTCTAATTACTAATATTTTGTCTTTTATGAAAAAAATACTGAAATCTTTTATACATGCATCATTTTCTGTGCTAGTGTTTCCTCGAGGAAAGTCGCCAGCTAATGCGTTTGCCACCTCGGCAATCAACTGCTGAAGCTGATCTTATGGTGCCATTTCAGCTGGTCAGTTAAATTTTGCATATGATCTTTACTTCTTATCGCGGTTCATCGTTTAACTATTTAAGCTTGTTCATGTTTTAACTACATCAATGAAAGCTGATTCCAATTCCTTGAAATGCAGGCTGCGTTAAAAACTATTGGTGAAGAAGATAAATATTTCTCTAAAGTATCCTTGCGGTAAGGTTCTGCCTTCATTTTTAGTTCTTCTGTTTTAGTTAGCTTGGAGCTGTTATGAAATGTACTTTCCCTCTTCTAGGATGCCATCTTATGGAATCACAGTTAGACCTTCCCCATTAGATGTATCAAGGGCAAACACTTCAGCAGATGGAAGCTCTGGTGCTTCTTCAGAAATGTCACTTGATGGTTGGGATGGTCTTGCCCTTGAGTATTCTGTTGATTGGCCTTTGCATTTGTTCTTTACTCAAGAAGTCCTCTCTAAGTAAGGTTTTACTCCTATAATATTGATGTTAATGGTGGATTCTTTCCTCTTCCTGTCCTGCTTAGATATACTCGATGTGATTGAATTCCCTTCTGAAATGATAAATTTAGAAATTGTTATGGCCTCATAGATGCAAACCGTGTCATCAAGGCATATAGGAGATGTTGAATACCTTAAAGGGACCATTTGGTTTAGGAGAGACATCTTTTGTAGAGGATATATCTTGTGAGAGATCATTGGTTATTAATTATGAATAAATCTTGACTATGGTCTTATTTTTAGTTTAAATGGTCAAGATTAATGAGTTCTTAGAATAAAATTAAAAAAGTCAAATGACTTTGTCTGTTAATTTTGACCATCTATGTGAGACTCAATAATCCTGCTCACGTATTAGGACAATAATGTGACATTACATGGCTTAATAAAACATGATATTTTTCAATAGGCCACTAAATTTTGGCACAATTAACAGATATCTTAGAGTTTTCCAATACTTACTGCGGCTCAAACGAACACAAATGGAGTTAGAGAAACTGTGGGCATCTGTAATGCATCAATATCACCGTGATTTTGCCAAACGCAAAAAGGATCGAGCTAAGAGCCCAACGGCACAGCAGAAATCTCAGCGATCTCGACCAATGTGGCGTGTTAGAGAACATATGGCATTCTTGATCAGAAATCTCCAATTTTATATTCAGGTTGTTCTACATGACTTGATATTTATGCTAAAAATTTTAGATGACTGCAATAATCATTGTTAGAAGTTGTTGTATGATCTATTACACTAGTTCAGTGCTGTTGTGCTAATTACATACTCATGCACTTAATAACTTACTTAAAATGCTTCATATGAGCAGAAATGGAACAAATGGTGATCAACAGATCTTGTACAATTTATGTTCTTTTCATTTCTGCATATTTCATTTTTGCGAATATTTGATCAATACATTTACAAATTTTGATGTCATTTCAAATTTGTATGGTTTTTCTACTGCTTGGGTTAGCATGAGTGATTTTTAAATGTAAATGTAAATTACTAGTTGTAGGCAGATACTTCTGTTGTATTGATAAAGAAGGCGGAGCGCTGGAAAAAAAAAAAATCTATTTCATATTTTATAACCTCTGCTTTCCTTTGCAGGTGGATGTAATAGAGTCTCAATGGAATATCTTACAAACACATATCCAAGACTCTCATGACTTTACTGAACTTGTCGGGTTTCATCAAGAGTAATAATTTCTCAATTGCATGCTTTAAATTTTTCACATCTTATAGGTTGACGTAAATATGTATTATTACCAAACTATTTAACGTGCAAAATTATTATGGTCATAAATGTATTCATTCAAATTAAATTTGGCTTGTTGTTGACCATCAAATAACTATGTATTTACCAAATTTATAGCTTTGTTATCTTGTTAAGGTTGATATTTTTATTCCTTATGGGATATCCCCCCCCCCCCCTTCTTTTTTTTTCTCTTCTAAATATTGCTTATTACAGCATCCTTAATACATTATGTTATGTCTCCAACAGGTATCTATTAGCCTTAATTTCGCAAACGTTCTTGGACATTGGTTCTGTGTCAAGGATACTGGATAGTATCATGAAGCTCTGCCTACAATTCTGCTGGAATCTTGAGAACCAAGATCATTGTTCAAATACTGTGGAACTGGAACACATAGCCGAGGTAATTGTGCATCACTGATCTTGTCAAATAACTCCACAATGAGTATAGCCATTATTCTCTCATACAGGTTATATATTGATTAGAGGTATGCCTGAAAATTTTTAGGTAAGGAAGAAATTAATACATAATAACAACTAAGCCGTTTACCGCTCTAGTTAAGATTGGTTATATGGATCATACACTTTGTGTCCTAAACCAGTCTCATTTAACTCGACCTTTTATTATTAAACCATTGTCTTCAATTTATATTCTTATGTTTGCTTTAATTTCTATAGGAATTCAACAAGAAATCAAATTCCTTGTACACTATACTGCGCAGCAGTAGGCTTGCTGGGAGTCAGCGGGCTCCATTCTTAAGACGTTTTCTCTTGCGGTTAAATCTGAATTCCTTCTTCGAGGTAAATCAGTCAGATAGATACATGGTGTATATCTAGTTTCCTTTTCTATTCTCTGTTTTTTATTTCTTGTTTTCAGTCTTTAATACAGAAGTGCTTCCTTGTTTTAATCTGTTTTTTTGTTTCTAAGATTATGTGAAAGAAATAACAAAAGCAAGAAAATCCTGTCTTTCTGACTGAATTGTTTAGATCAGTTTTCTTAATCGAGCTCTTGTTTTGTCCCTTAACAGGCAACTGCAAGGGGAGTTCTGAATGTTGTCAGACCACGGCCGTCACTTCCTGTTTTGAATCAACAGTAGTATCCTTCCACTGCAACTTCAAAGTTCTTCTGTTGTTTTTATAGGGGGTATTGACATGTGACCTTCAGTTGAGTACATTCACATTATTCATCCGCCGCACCTTGTTTCGAGGATGAGTTTTGGACTGTTGAGTGTTGACAATCAAGTTGCTATCTGCTGGCCATTTCCATTTGACCATCTTGCAACTGCCCTTTTGAAATTCCACTTCATTACTAGCTCATTGATTTATTTTATTGTAAATACAATTCAGTTTGGTGGTTTCATGCGTGTGCTTCTTAGATGGTAGCTGGTAGGTGGATATTTTGTTGTCTTAGTAGTGTGAGAGCTATGAGCAGTGATTGGTGTATATAGTGTCACTTTTCTTTTTTTAACTTATTTTAAGGTTTATTGAAGTTTCTGTTCTTTTTCACAAGAGAGACTTTATTAACAAGTTTATTCTCACTCTTAATGTTCTGTACCATCTAGTAATTTTTCATGGAAATTGCCATTTTTCATTTGCCTAGCAAAGGATCACATTAAATCAAATTGACTCTTTTTACAAGTTTGCATAATGAAGGTTATTCACTGAGCAAACTGGCACTTGATAGTTGATAATTTGAATATGCTCAATCAAATTATAAACTTACAATTATGCATGCAAACTTCCAACACTAGAGAAATATATCTAATTACTTCTATAACTCTTCAAAGCCTTCTTCATCTCCTTCATCCTCTACCCTTTGGAATTGTCTTCTCCATGCTTCCATCTGCCAAAATATCAATGCCTGATAGTCACTTGAGTTTTACAATGCCAATTGTAACTTCAATACAATATGAAATGAAAATTGGTATCACATAAAAAAGCTTGATCTCTGTAGACACCATCCATCATTGATGTCTTCACATAACCAAAAACCATATAGATGTGAAAATAGGGTAAATTAGATTTCACTCTTCGGAGTTACATGATATTATACACGACACATCTCTTGGCAAAATATCAAAAACATACAAAAATTGGGTAATAATAATAATAATAGATAAGATTTTTTTTTTAATTTCTTAAAAATCTTTTACTTGATTTTTAAGTTTTGCCAAGTAATCAAAGTTGCTGACATGACATCATTAGAGGAGAAAACATGGCTTAAACTCAATGTAAAAGATGTTGGTATCAACTTTTATATAATAAAAATAAATAGATAAATAGATGTTATTTAACAGAAATCTTAAGAGAAGTTAGTGTATTTTTACCAAGAAGGAGTTAGGCCAAGGAAAGACAAATTTGTAGTGAAAAGAAGATGTCTCACCTGATCATCTGAAAGTCGTAGTTGTTCAGCAACAAACAGCTTGTTACTGTAATGTGCTGAAGCAAATTCTTCTTTTGAACTTTCAGAAACTCCTTTATGATTAATCATTTCGACACGAAAGCCGTTGCTCATGAAGAGTTTATCCAGCCATTGCTTTGTGTTGGACAGTCCAAGGCATCAGCAGAAAAAAGCTTGTTTACTTAGAAAATTTGGTACATTCATAACTCAATGCATCTTAACATAACTCAATTTACTTGAAAATTAATAGCAAACTAACCTTAATTTCTGTTTCTGCATCAGATAAAAATGTAGGCAACTCTCCCAGAAAAAAGCTTCCCTCCATGGCCAAACTGCTTAACATTGACAAAACTTCTTCAAAATTTGCCAATGTCATCATAGGAAACCCCTGCAGGAATAAACTCTTATGAGTAACATTATTTGAATTCCTCTTTTTTCTTTCTTTCATGATTTGCCAACTTTGTTTGAGTTCAATTGTTTATCAATGTGAAAGAATTATAAACTTAATCACCTGCATTGCCCATATACTTGGCCTACTACCATTATATCCTCTAAGTTGCAAATTTTGCTTTATGTCAGATGATTCCAAAGGAATATGATAGAGTAAGCTACCTTTGGGAACCTTAGCCCCAGCACCTGAATCAAAAGAAAGAAACACAATTAGGTGTCTATAACTTCATAATTTTTCTTCCCCTGAAACATGTTCAGAGTTTTTCGGTTGGTGGTTGGTATCATATAAGTCTTTGATTTGGTTGAAAAAACCATGTAACATACACTTGTTTTCTGGTATAAACATAAAAATGTAACTCACTTCACTCTAAGGTGGTACATCTCTTGATTCCTTAACCAGAGAGGTCTTGAATTTGATCCCTAAGAATTGACTGGCCTAGATGCCAGTGATTACATAATCACACAGGTTTTCCCACTCGGATCATAGTCACTATGATTAAAAGATATTAAATTTTGACAAATAATACATGCTTAAAATACCACAATAACTTGATGAACCATTGTCACCTTCAAGCTTCTCAGCTGCTATTTGAAATATCCTTTCCGGTGATATGTCGAATATTATGGTTGAAGCAGGCCACCGAAGTCTGTACGGCCGCGTATCCATGCCATCAGTTAACAAAACAACCTGCAATTAGAGGAAGTAACCTTATCAAACTATCAGAATACATGAAAAGAAGCACAAATTTATGTCATATGTAAATGCAATCAACTAGTACCTGCTTAACTCCATCAATAAGATTCACTGTATGAAGCAATTTATCATCAATGAACTTAGTTGCAAGGCAATAGGGGTTCAAATCCTGCACCTTTTCCTTGTGAAAATTTTGAGGGACAAGATATGAAGCATACTGGTCCACAAATAAAGGGTCTGCACTTGTGAAGAAGAGTTACTATGAGTGTTGCTCTTATTTACAACAAGGCACACAAAAGTACATAATATTAATTAGCACAATATTTTTTTATACAATTTGTTACTGTCTTGTATCAATATTTTTGGATACAATTTGTACCAAGAAGTAACAATGAAATAAAGAGAGTATTATTTACGCAATTCATATCTTAAGATAATAACTTGAAACTAAGGAACCTTGAGCACACAATGAATATACAAGGTAGTGAACTCCAAATGCTTGATAAAATGTGTCACAGAGAGAAAAAAGAACTATGATGTAGTGTTTGCCTGGCCTTAGAGTTTCCTGAGAACGAAGAAAAGCAGAGGTAGTTGCTGAAAGGAGTAAAGGGTCATTATTGCTAATGCTGTCATTGTTGAGATTCACTGCAGAAACACAGAATGTTCTCTTGGAGTTGCATCTCAGTGGCATAAGGTGAAAGTTCATGTTCATGTTAACACAATCAACAATGGCAGGTACATGTAAAAAAGCCATTAAGCTATGAAAATTTGTTGACTTTTTCACCTTAACTAGTTACCACTGACCATGACCTTGACCTTGTGTTAAATATGTATTTGTATGTGGTAGTTTCTTGTTTGTTGTAATGGATGAAGGAAAAGACTAAGGAGAAAACCTTGTCTTTGTGTGTAACAGTACACTATTTGATGCAAACCAAAGATTATGTTTCTAGTTCTGGCCCACTTACTAGATTTTCCTGTTTTTTACCAGAGAATGTGTTAATCTGGCTGTTAATTTTATAGAAATATTTGACCACATAGGAAAAAATACCAAATTTATGATGTTTTCCAATGGTAAAAGTAAATTATGAATAAACCAAATAAATACAAATTTTGTTTTATTTTATAACAATTATCATAACAAAATTTTTAATAAATTGAAGAAGAAGCACCAAATTTGGTTTAATATAGTGTTTTTCTTATAAAAATTATTTAAATTCACCAAAATGTTTGGTATCCTTTATGAAATGATTTATAAATTGTAACCTTTATTTTGGTTAAATATATCTTAGCAAAAACCTAATAAAACTTTTAGAAATTAGTATTACTAGTAAGGGATTAAAACTCTATCTATCTCTTTTCTTTTAGCATCATGCTAAAACTAGAAATCTTAGTATTAATATACAAAATTTTAATATATTATTTTCTATCAATCTCACAAGATAATTCAACTAGGTGATATTGTACTCTTGCATAATAGTAGCAATAACAATAAATTATGATGATTTATGGTTTGTGAGCATGGAAGGCCATCCCTCTACATGGATGTCATTTAAAACATGAGTTTAATGCTATTTCAAAAATGTAGAATAAACATGAACTTAAGCATGTTCAATGTATTGCATTAGACCAAACGCTATTGAAAAGTTAGTAGGAAAAAAATAGAAATAAAAAAAAAAAAAAGAAAGGTTAGGTGGCAACCGTAACTTTGTGATCTCCAAGTCCTACTTTTACAAAAAGAAAGTCATCAAGGAACACACAATATAAAAATCCCCACAAATGATTATTACATTTACAAAATTCTTCACATTTGATATTTGCAAACAGAACTCTAAGCCTAAGTAAGGCCAAAAACAAAACAACTCAAAAAGAGAGAGTAACAGTTTGACACATACACTCACATTCACCTACTCCTAATCACACCATCATCCTCGAAACCCAACCCAACCCAGAAGCAGAGATAGGTAGGTACAAACATACATAAACCAAATAGCACCCCAAAATAGAGATAGCTTATCTTCAATCTCCAAACACCACCAATGGATTCCAACCACCAAATGCCACAACCACCACACAACACTGACCAAACTAATGAAAACCAAAACCAAAGCATAGTTCTTTCCGAAGAACACACCACTCAACAACAACCTCCTCCACCACCACCATTTGCAGTGGCTTCACTATCCCTCTCTCTCTCCACCATCCTCCCAACCCATTTCTTCCTCCAACCAAAGACCCAAACTTTGTTCTCTCCCCAACAACCCAATAAGCTCAAAGTCCCAACCCAAGCTTCTTCCCTCACCCACCTTTCTCTCTCTACATCAACCCCACTTTCTCTCTCCTCAAACTCCATTAACAACAAGCTTTCGTTCAAGTCAACAATCTCCCACAATCCACTCCAATCCCCTTTCCCTCTTCTCCCCCACCGCCCCTCTGACCCCTCAGGCGCCGCCGCACTCCGCCGCGCCGCCGTCGTGTGGTTCCGCAACGACCTACGCGTCCACGACAACGAAACCCTAAACACCGCGCACAACGAATCACTCTCAATCTTACCTGTTTACTGCTTCGACCCTTCGGATTACGGCAAATCCTCTTCAGGGTTCGACAAGACCGGTCCTTTTCGCGCCAATTTCTTGATCCAATCGGTTTCGAATCTCAGGAAGAATCTTCAAGAACGTGGGTCGGATCTCGTTGTCAGGGTTGGGAAACCAGAAACGGTTTTAGTTGAGCTTGTTAAAGCCGTTGGTGCTGATGCTGTGTATATGCATAAAGAGGTTTCACATGATGAAGTTAAAACTGAGGAGAAGGTGGAGAAGGTTATGAAAGAGGAGAATGTTGAAGTGAAGTGCTTTTGGGGAAGCACATTGTACCATGTTGATGATTTGCCGTTTGGGTTGGAAGATATGCCTTCCAATTATGGAGGGTTTAGGGATAAGGTGAAAGGCTTGGATATTAGGAAGACTATTGAGGCTTTGGATCAGCTCAAAGGTCTGCCGAAGCGCGGCGATGTTGAGCCCGGCGATATTCCTACTTTGACTGACCTTGGCCTTAATCCGGCTGCTACAATGGCTCAGGTTTGTGTCTTTGGTTTGGTCTGGTTTATGATGATTTTGAGCTATGATGCATACTTATATTCATATTTGTCTAGCATTGTATTGAGTAATGTAGTTAGTTTTTCGGTTGAATTTTTTGGTTCTGATAAGATATGGAATTAATGCATTAGAGGAAAATGCTTAGGTAATACTTATTGTGGGAGGAAAAAGGTAGATGTTGCCTAATCGGTTAGTTATATGAGAAGACGCGAACTTATAAAAATGATCAGATGGAGGGTAGTCCAATACAATAGCTAGAGGTAGAGAAAAACAAATAAAAGTTATAGGTGAAACCATTTAGGAATGTTCAGATTTTAGTGTCCTGATTCAGGTGTTTGGACTGGATGTCCAGTGGCAAAGTAGGATGGATTAATGTTGCGGGTATCTTCGCCGGGTCCTGCATCTTTCCCTCCTACCAATAGATGTTGGACCATAAATGAATCTGTAGTACTGCGTTCAGTTTAATTCAGGCATCAGCATAAAGTAGTTCTAGATCTTCTCAAAGTGCTTTAGCCTTTAGTTGCTGTAAAAAACTTTGAATTCAAAATGGCTTATGGTTTTATACTAGGCACTAATCACGTCTAGGAAACTGTCATGAAATGGATGAAAACAACTACCAGCATAATATGTTTCCTGTTTATTGAGACCTAACTTGAATTCTATAAGTTTTTACTTGACAAAAATATCTCTTCTTTTCTATTGCCAAAGTGTATCTACCTTGGCATTCTTATGTTCCCTGGAGAAGGCAAATAGATTTTTGGTGAATTGTGATGATATTGATTGCCATTGCTCATCATGTAGGAGGGGAAAGCAGCTGCTAATAATTCTATGGTTGGAGGGGAAACTGAAGCCCTACAAAGGCTCAAAAAATTTGCAGCTGAGTGTGAAGCTCAACCAAACAAAGGGATTAAAGATGGTGCACAAGATAGTATTTATGGTGCCAACTTCTCCTGCAAAATTTCTCCATGGTTGGCAATGGGATGTCTCTCTCCTCGTACAATGTTTGAGGAGCTAAAGAAAACTGCCAGCAGGTTCTATTTTAAGTATTCTTTCATTTTATTTAATGATATCATTTTGTCACATATGCTTGGGATATACATTTACTGATGCATTTTGCCACTAATAGAACTGTTGCTGCTTCATCAAAGCTTAATGATGGTGGAAATGGCTCATCCAGCAATGGAACAAATTGGTTGATGTTTGAGTTGCTGTGGAGGGACTTCTTTAGGTAACCTTGTTTGCTCCTCTCTATTTTTTCCTTTGCTGATATCTTAAACATGAACCCTGAACTTTTGGTGTGACAATTTAAAATTTCATAATTTGGTATCTTCTAAGTAGAAAGTTATAAATTTGTGGCATTAGTGCTATTTTTTCCACACACACACAAAGGGTTATAATTTTTTTTAACTATCTATCATGAAGTGTTCAACTAAACAGAAAGGAACAAAATTGTGGCATAAGTGCTAATTTTTGCCATCTATCACAATAAACTATGAAACTAACCATTTCTGTTTTAAAGCTAATTATTTCTTTGGAAGTTGTAGTCTCTCTCTCTCTCTCTCTCTCTCTCTCTTCCATTACCCCAAAAAGATGACTCACAGAATAAACTCTTTATCTGCTACACACAAGTTGGTGTGATATTTGTTAGCAAGCAACAAAGAAAAGTATCAAAGAATACTTGTTTTTGACAATTAACATGGCTGTTAACTCAGAATGGTTTGCGAACTCCCAACTTTGGTTAATTTTTTCCAGGTTTATTACCAAGAAATATAGTACTCCAAAGAAACAGCAGGAAGCTACTCCAGTCACTGCTTGTACTGGTGCACTTGCTTAAGCTACAAGTTCAAATGGACATAATAAACTTTGTTTCATGATGTGGATTGCTTCCCTAAGCTGATGTTTCATTTTTGTAGTGGGAATGAAAACAAGATTTGGTTCCCCCCTCTTTCTTATTATCTTCTGTTGTAATTGGCAAATAATACTCCTTTTCATTGTGGAAGCCTTCTTATAAATTAGCATTTGGTCTATATGTGCATGTTTTCTGAGTAGGGTATTCCACCTAAATTCAAGTCTCTCCTATCCAATAAAGATGTTTTGTTTCAAATTTGAGTCTTCATAGTGTTTTCCATGACACTTCTTAGATAAATCCATGTATTAATGTGTAGAGTCTTATTCATTGAAAATCACTGTTAAAGGCAATATAATCATTGTTATGACTTCTGTGGGCCAATAGGAATTCTAGACCTTGATAGTATTTGGAATCTTAAAATTTTAAAGTTACCCACGACTAGGGGTGGCAAGCGGGGAAGCCCGCCCCGCCCCGCCCTGCCACGCCAGAAGCCCGCCCCGCCCCGCCTAGTGAGGCGGTCCCAAAATCCCAGCCCGCCCCGCCTAACGGCGGGCTGGCGGGCCGGCGGGCTAAGCCCGCCAAATATCCTCTTTTTTTTTTTACTTTTAACTATTAAATAATATATATAAAAATATAAAAAAATCTCTTCTATTTTTTACTTTTAACTATTATAATTTCTAAAGGCATAAAAAATTTTATTTTTTATATGTATAAACAATAAAATCTTTGTAATTATAAATATCTAATAAACATAATTATAAACCAAGTTTTCATCCAAAACATAAGTATAAATATTCTCTCCAAAGCAAAATAAACATAATTTAAAACATAATTATAAATATTGTCTCCAAAGTAACATAAACATAATTCAAACCACTCAATTTTTATCTTCATACTCTTGTAAGTTAGGTTGGGGGAAGTTAGGTTTTGGCCAAAAAATTGTAAAAATACCCCCTCACTAAAAAAATACCAAGCCCGGCGGAGAAGCCCGCCCCGCCCCGCCAAAGCCCGCCAAAACCCGCGGTTTAAGCGGTGCGAGTTAGGCGGGTTTTTGCTATTTGGCGGTCCCAATTTTTCAGCCCAGCCCGCCTTTTTTGGCGGGTTACGCGGGGCGGCCCGGCGGGTTTAGGCCCGTTTGCCACCCCTACCGACGACCAAAAAAAAAGTTTATAAAATTACACTTTTAAATATAATTGCCTGGTTCCCAACATTCTCCTTGACTCAATCCAGCCACAGTACAATTCACCAAGTTTAAAGAAAATAAGGAATTGTTAAAATATTACATTGTATATAAAAAGAAAAAGCTTAAATCTTAGCCTTCCATTTAATTTTTCACTGGTTAAGACTTATGGAATCTTATAAAGCATTTAGTCCTAAGAGAAAATCAGATGTCATTGCCACCAAGTGATCAAGTCCAACAACATTAAAGATCAAGGATATGGTTTTGTTCCAATTCAACATCTGAAGATCCTGGCTGATTTGCACTGCCAATAACTTTTCCTCTCATATGGGACTGTCCTTGTCCAGATGGAAAGCATTCCTTCTCTCCCTCCATGAATAGTAAAGGGACGAGTCCCACTTTGAACATCGAAGTTTTGCTTCTCTCACTCATTAATAGAGTGATATCAGATATGATGCAAATTTCTCTCTTCTACTTTGTGAGACAATACATCCAAATCATTTTAATTTTAATTCTGTCTATTACATGCCAAATTCCAACTCTCCACAAAATTCATATATGTGCAATTCTCAACCATCAAATTATCTAGGGGTGTTCATTGACCGGATCGTATCTGCAAATCCGCGGTTAATATTCGCATCCGATCCGAAAATTGCGAATACGATCCGATTCGCAGTCTGATCGGATTGGATAGGATCCGATCTACACTCTTTACGGATTGGATCGCGGATATCTGCTCTGCATCCGCGTATCCGATACGCAGATCTGCAGATCCGCACAATAATAATTAAAAAATGTAAATATATATATTTGGTATTATATTTACTTGTATGTTTTAGTTAGTAGTTATTATTCATATATTGTTTTATTTTATTTTTGTTATTTAGAAATAAATAAGTTTAAAAGTGTGAAAGAAACATTTTTATTGAATTTCTTTAACACAGAAATATGACTAAAAAAAGAAGGTTCAAGTATGCGGATATACCCGATATTCGATCCGATCCGATCTGCGAATCAGATCAGATTGGATCGGATCTGACGCTAAAAAAACGCAGATATCATATCCGATCCGATGAAAATTGTGCGAATTGGATAGAATTTTTGACCATATCCGATCCGATCCGCGTACACCCCTAAAATTATCCAAATATCCAGAATCCAAATTTCTAAATAACTCCTGATTTTTATATATACTTCCATTTTCTCTCCTAATCAAAGTTCACACTTCACGGTCATTTCCACCTCCCTTTACAAAATTTTAGTCCAACAATCACTACACCCTTAGGTGCTTTCGGTGCAAATTTTAACTCTTGTACTCATCTATTAGTTAATAGATATTTACAACAAAGTCAGTTTAGCATATATGACATAAATTGATTAGAAAGAGTAAGTCTTTTTAATTTTTTATTTATTTTGAAAGCATATAGGAATGAGTCCTCTAACTCAAGAAACTCCCATCTCTGTGAATCATAGTCCATAATGTTCACAAATTTTCAATTATGATGGGCTTGACTGTAATGGTCTCCATTATCAGCATAATGTGAAGAACATGACAACATGTCATCATGGTCATTGGAATAAGATGAGCTCCTAATAAGTGTGTGGTTAAATGTCTCATCAATTGTATATTGTTGATACTGATTTAAAAAGCATACATTTTGAAATCAGGTCCACAATTATTAGGAGGAAAATAAACCAACTTGATCAAAGAAAGGTGCAGATTGAATGCAAAAAAGATGTCATAAGATGAACCATGAGGTGAAACATTAAAGTTTTGTGGTTGTTATGATCAATTATATAAAAAAATTTGGAGTGGTTCAAATTATACAAACATAATACAATTAGCTCTTGAGCTCTTTAAATCAAATATCGTAGAAGTCATAAAAGCCGTAGTCCCCACAAAATACAATTATTTAGTCATTATTTGCATGTACATATAGGCTATAGTCACATGTCATTTTCACATTTTAAAGGCATCTAGACACTTCCATAGATTTCTATGTATTTCTATGTATTTCAATTAGTATAAAATATAAAATACATTTTAAAAATATAAAAAATAAAATATATATAAATATATAAAAACTAATTTGACAACAAATTTAAACAGAGCCAATTTTTTTTAGTTGACATCAATAATTTTTTTTTAATTCTAAATTATATATCTTAAATTTTAAACGTTAAATTCTCAAAAAAAATTACAATAAAAAAAATATTAATATTAATATTAACTATTTAAAAATTAATTTTTATTATTTGTTATCACTTATTTTTAGTGTACTGATAATATTTCTTTTTAAACCATAACCAAGAGAGATAATACTGTATGCAAGTATCCAATCAAGAAGTAGAGTCAAATAGTTATTAAAGAGTTCATATCATACTAACAAGAAAGTAACATCTAAAACAAATTAAAAAGAAACCAATCATCCAAACTATCAACACTTGTTTAGCATTTAATGGATGCACAAGGCGAAAATGGTAAATATGAAATAACTCGTCGATAAGAAATGAGTCGAGACAAATTCTCTGACTACACGAAATTATCTTATTATGAGGAATTGTTATTCCTGCCATGCATTGTCATATTCTTCATTGCAGCACTGCTGATGGAGGCAAAAGCTTTCAGTTTCAGATCTGTTCACGTGGAGTCATTTTCCATGAATTATTGCTATGCATTGAATGAAGCCTCGCTTTAATCCATTACACATTTCTTTGGTACCCATCCAACAAACGAGTTCGATAAGATTAGAATAGCTTAAGATGGAAGCAAACAAATAGCTCAAACCAGCCTAAAATATTAATATGTACTTTGATAAACCTTATTATATACATAGTTATATAAAAGAACTTGTTACCATTGAGTAGAGAATAATAATAAGTATTACAGGTATGAAAAGCTATCATTGAAATATAAACATATACTCTAATTAACGTTGTATCAAACTTATTAAATTATTTAACCATATTTCAGCTCATAGTTTTAGGAACAAATAATTATTTTGATCTTAAATAAAATTTTAAACTTAATAAAACAAACTCTAATTTTTGTTTTTAACTAAATAAACTACCAAATATCAGTTTTATTTGACAAAATAATTTAAATGTTCAGAGTGGTTCGTTAATAATTAGTTCATTTTATCAAATGAAACTAATATTTAAAAGTTTATTTTATTAAAAACAAAATATTAAAATCTTATTTTATCAAATTTAGATACTAAAAAATGACTATTTATTCTATTTTTATTAACCACAAAACTATGTTAACTACCCTTATACGAGGGACTTTTTATTTATATAAATTAAATAATTTTATTAATTATCAATTTACATCATTTTTAGCATTTTTTTTAAAATGCATTGCATCTCATAATTTATTTATAGTGTAAACTATTTCGTTTACACCGTGAATGAAATATAGAAAATTTTAAACACGTAATACAGCTGCACACGTAATAGGTGAAAATTGAAAATTGATGTACTCTATGTATTTTGTTTCTAAATGAAATACGGGTAATAGTAATTAAAAAATTTTAATTTTTATAGGTATAAAAATATCATTTTTAAAATAATAAAACAATATTAAAAATATAATTTTGATCAAAATTTTTTAAATCGGTGTAAACAAAATATATTTAAAATTATTTCATTTATAGTGTAAATAAAATACATTTAAAATTTTTTCGTTTATACTGTAAACGAAATATGAATCTATGAGATATAATATATTTTAGTAAAAACGTTAGAAATAATGTAAATCGGTAATTAATAAAATTATTTAATTTATATAAATAAAAAATCCCTTATACGAATGGCCATGGATACATTTTACTTTACAAGGCCCAAGTTGAGAATACCGAAGCCCGTGTTAGGCCAAGATTTCTCCATAGCCTTCAAAAGCAAGACCCTAACCCAAGCAACCCAACCTTCCCATGAAGTCCTCTTATCCCAAGGGCACCCCCACTCCAGCAACAATTTCAGCCCTGTCTCCGCCGCCTTCTCCGCCTCCTCGAACCTCCCCTCGGTCAGGTACACCTGACTCAGCACCACGTACGGCTCACCTGCAAACGGATTCTTCTCTATAGACCCCAACAACAACTCCTTCTTCCTCTCCAAACCCTCTTTCTTGCCGCACACGGCATCCCAGTACAACTCCCTCGCCGCTATCCCATCCTCCGCCGCCACAACCTTCGTGCAGTTATCGAAAACCGGCGGCACAACCAGCTCAATGTGCTCGTCCCTATCAAAATGAAAATCATAATCAGTTTTACTTTTTTTATTTTCCAACACAAAAATTTCTTCCTCCCTCCAAATTAGGTTATAAACCGCGCCCATTCTCGAAATCGAGCTGAACCAAAGCCCGGGCTTTCCGTCTCCGGGCCATAGAGCCTCGCAATTGTTCCCGGAAAACTCGAGGCGGCCGTCGTCGTTCTCGAAAAGCGTGTCCTGGAAACCGAACCACTGGTCGCAGAAGTCCGCCATTGTTAACATCAGGAAAATCGCTACCGCTCTCCTCGAAACCCTAACGTCCTCCCCCGTACGGATATGCTTCACGATAACTCCCTCCGCCGGAACGATTCCCTGCACCTTCTTCCTCCAGTGTTCTTCTCCGTTGAATATTCCTTTCTCCTTGGCGTTGTTGAGTGAGATCTCTGATTCGCGGAGGTGGTCGACGAGTTCTTCGTCGGAGTAACGAAAGAGGAGGTCGTCGTGGATGAGCGGCTGCCTTGGAACGATGCAGAAGAGATGGATGAGGCGCTCGGCTTCGTCGCCGACGTGGCCGCGAACGACGTCGCGGCCGGTGGAAGGGTCGAAGATGGCGAGGTTGACGTAGGAGTTGGAGTATGCTGAGTGGAAGAGGCCGCAGAGGCAGACGGAGTCCGGTGCCTTCCAGAGCTTGAGGATGCGGTAGACGTCGGTGAGGTGGTCGAGGAAGCTGCCATGCTTGTGCCAGCACTCGCCGGCGCCGACAGAGCAGAGTAGGTCAAACAACGACGGGAGGTTGTTGTCAACAGAGTGTAGCTCCCGGCGAAGGAAAGGGCGGGCGACATTGAGGAGGTCTTGGAGGTGGTGGTGATGAGGTGGCAGTTGTTGTTCAGTTTTTTCAGATTGAGAGAGTGATGGGGGAGCCATGGATGGTGATGAAGAAAGAGAAGAGAGAAGAGTGAAGAGTGTGTGTTTAAGAAGAAACACGAGTGAAGTAATGAGTAGTGGGTGATGACTAGGGCTCGTAGTATATATCCTATGCGAGGGTATTTAATTCGGACTAATTCGTTCTGTTTAGGGTTGTTTACTTTATCTCCAATGAGCAGATAAAATAGGATAAGATAAGATGTAAATTTGTATACAAATAGAATAGAATACGAATTTAGGTATATCTTATTCTATCTTATTCGCACCCTAATATATTATATAACATATATAAAGTTATGTAATGTAACGAAAAAAGTGAATTTTGTACTCATATTCTTTTTTTTATAAAAATTTAAAATAATTATTGAATTAGTTGATATTATTTGTAATTTTATATTAAATTTTTTAAAATTTTATTGTTTTTAATTTTAATTTGAATTTAATTTTTTATTTTTTATTTTATTAAT
This sequence comes from Arachis hypogaea, assembly GCF_003086295.3. Classification (NCBI taxonomy): domain Eukaryota; kingdom Viridiplantae; phylum Streptophyta; class Magnoliopsida; order Fabales; family Fabaceae; genus Arachis; species Arachis hypogaea. The sequence goes on along the minus strand of NC_092047.1, from coordinate 116,006,240 downwards.
AGATATAAAATTTAAAATTATTGAATTTTATATTTATTTAAAAAATTTTTATTTTTATGAATAAAATTAGATATGGTAGAATTTAAAATTTTAGAATGCAGATAGAGTTAAAATTAAGAAATTTTTAACTTATAAATAAAATATGATAGAATTTTAAAAAAAAATTTAACCATAAATAAAATTAAAATCGAGTCTAAATCTTATTTTATCCTATCTATTGTTAATCTTAGTGATGACTGTTACACTTATAACCTTAGAAGAGAATTAGAGAAAGAAGAAGAAGGAAGAGAACAAGTTATAAACGACTCTCATTCCCAAGAAGATGACGAATACGCAGTCACACCACGATTTCTCTCATGCAACAACATTATCCTTTATTCCTTTTTTTTCCTTTTTCTAATTATATTTTGTCTTAAGTAAATAAATGTGAGTAGTCTACAAAATAAATAAATAAATAAATTCTAAAGCTTTATGTTAAACCTTATGATTTGATTATTTACATTATATTATGATTTATATTTTATGTATTTTATTTTATTTTTTATTTTATATAAAATTTCAATTAATTTTCCTACCATCTATACTATGCAATCCATCTGTTTGATAATAACTACTGGCAATATTCTCGTTGTACAATGGGCTATTGAGTTATAAAATAAACATCTCTTATATTATCTAGAATAACTATTTGAATACTAGGGATAATAAACATCTTTCCAAAAGTTTGGATTTGAATTCTTTAAAGTTTGAATTTCATTTTAGAGAATAAAGTGTGATCTCTCACCATTTATTTTATAGGTAGGACAAAAAATAAATATGAAAGAGAAACCATTCAAAGGTAGAAGATTACACTTTACTTTCTAAAGTACAAATTTAAAATTTAGAGGATCCAAATTCCAAAAGTTTAAACTGATTTTAGGATTCACCAAAGATCAAACTCTTGATCTTTCGGATCCAGAGCTCTAATATCATGTCATGATACTACTCATCCCAAAAATTTCAGCTAACACTAATGATTATATCTTTAATACTTCCTAATCCTCCATTGTATACATTGTACAAATATTTCATTGACTTCTCATATTTTTTCTAATTATTTTATATATATATATATATATGGTTTGAAAAAAGAAAACACTCTGAACTCTAAAATGAGTCTAGCAATTTCAGCTCTTAAAGTTATTATTATTATTTACGGAAAAGTTCTGCATCATATATTTTTTACTAATTTTTTCTACACGCGCATTTCTCACCCTTTACTCGTTTGTCATACACGCGCTACATATAACGTGCTGTAACCTAAAATTTTACTCAACGTAAACCTTCTGCTGCAACATAAACCTCTTCTTCCTCCTCCTTCTTCTTCTCTGCTCGCATTCTTCCTTATTGATCTGCATTGCCTTCGTCGTTCTCCTCTGATCGTGTTCATCTTCTCGTTTTCTTATTTCGATCTGGTTACGTTGCATTTTATTTTCTTCCTATTCTTCTTCGTTTTCTTTTTCGATCTGCACTTCTAAATCGAAAAAATAAATGACTCAACTTCAAATCAGGAGAGCGATTTGGATTACTCTTCTGAAACGAATCAAATTGACAAAGTTTGGATTATTCAATTTTGAATCGAATTGAATGACATGCAATTGCTAATTTGAATTGAATTAAATGGACGGAGGTGTACCGAATTGAATTGATAATATCTAAATTGTAGGCAGAGTTATTTGAATTTGATTTTATATAATAGATTATATTTCGTTCACTCAGTACTATACAATTGTATTGTGTTCGGTTCATCATGAGTACTATGTTCGGTTCACCATGAGTACTGTGTTCGGTTCATTCTGCACTATTCAAAACTCTTCTTCCTCACCTTCTATTACTTCTTCACCAGAGAGAGAATGAAGAAAAGACAAAAAAATACAGCAGCAACAACAACAAAAGAATGACGATAAGGATAAAACATGTGAAGAAAAAGGAATGCGAAAGCTGTTTGAATTTGATTTTATATAATGGATTATGTTTCGTTCACTCAGTACTATACAATTGTATTGTGTTCGGTTCACCATGAATACTGTGTTCGGTTCATTCTGCACTATTTAAAACTCTTCTTCCTCACATTCTACTGCTTCTTCACCATAGAGAGAAGGAGGAAAAGTCAAAAAAACACAGCAGCAACATACAACAACAAAAGAATGACGATAAGGAGAAAATACGTGAAGAATAAGGAACGTGAAAAAGGAGGAGAAGGAGGAACGCGAAGAAGAAGGCGAAGAAGAAGAAGACGTTCCGTACGTAAACGAGCGTGAGAAGAAGAAGAAGAAGAAGTACGGGAGAAGAAGAAGAAGCGTGGAGGAGAAGAAGCGTTGAGCAAGAGTAATTTTTTTATGTGTTGGACGCATATATTTCACGTTTTATTTAATAGTATTGAGTTTTTCTGGTATTGAACCAACATAATTACATGCATGTGTAACATGCCCAATTATTCATTACTTTGCCATTTTTGATATATATTTCCTAAAAGCTATTTCTACGTTTCAAAATTATTGCTACTAGCGATTTTTCTCCACCCCATATTCATACAATCCTCTCATCATAACATCTCATGGAATTATACATTTCTTGAGCTATATCCAAAATATTGAGCAATTTTACACGGCTTGAATGAAGCTTTTATTTGATGTTATTGCGAACGTTGATATTGACATATTGTCCATAAGTATTTTCTAGCAAGGCTAACCATTTTTCAATTGAGTGAACTGATTTTTCTTTTTCGTCGTTCGTTTGTGTAGCCACGGCTTCTAGCCTTATATTAAAATAATGTTTATTCAAATATTACCACAAATATTAAAATAATAAATTTTTGTGTGTATTTTTTAAATATTGTTATAAATATTAAAATAAAATACATAAATTTGTAAATATTTTATTTTGTGTTTATTATATTAGAATGATCATATGCTTGTGTTTGTATTTTTTAAAAATAAAAAATGTTTTTCTAAAATATTTAAAGAGCTTTATATTAATTTGTATTTATCAAAATTAAAAAATTATAATATAATTTTATATATTAATAAATTTATCAATTTATTTTATATTTACGTTTATCATGATTTTTTAAATTTTAGAATTTATTATATTAAATACAGTTGTTATTATTTTTGCATAACCCTCCACCTTCATGCTTTTTGTCAAATTTTCAATCATTTATTATCATTAAATTAAATAAGTAATGTAGGGCTAGGGACAACTGTTATTTTGCTAATTAATGGGCTCTATCTAAGCTGAAGAGAAATTAGAATCCCAAATAAAATCGAAGGGGATTGATAATTCAGGTCGAACATCAACATTGTGTCTTAATACTAAATCAAAACGGTATGTGTAGATTTACTATGGGCTCACATGTTTGTATAAATCGAAAGAAGTTGATTAGATTTATTAGTTTTTATGTATTTATGTATAAATTGAAACAGATTGATTAAATTTTACCATAGTATGTATACACAAATTGAATTAGTATCTTTCGATTTATATAAAGAGTTAAATTTAGTCTAGCTCGTTTAATTTACATATAAACGTGATTGGAAAAATTTATGTAAGATTTTTTTATTTAAGTGAATTGTATAATATTAAGTTGAGTCTGGTTTAATCGTGTATTTTATCTTTGTTAAAATTTTACATTTTATGATATAATTTTTAAATTTTTAGATTTATATCATTATAAAATCTATTAGAGAGATTGATATTTCTTAGTAACATTAAAATACTATCATTGGGTATTAATTTGTGAAAAAAAAAATTATAACAACTTTTATTATTTAAAATATAATTTATTCTATTAGAAAATCATCCCTTATAAACTGGTAAATATTTTTTTTAAGTTTTATATACTATTTTATCCGGCAATAATAATTGTCATTAAAAAAAACGACCCGCCAATAATTATCGTTTAAAAAAATGACCATATTATTATCTAATAATATAATGTATAAAATAATTTTTTATTTTAAAATTAATTAGTGAGATAAAATTTAAAATAATATTTCTTTTAACTCTCCTATTTTCATATCTCTTTCTTTTTTGTGCAGAAGGACTTTCCTTCTTGCTACACAAGGCAGAGCAAAACAGATTAATTCAAGGAGTTCAAGTTAATCGGAGATGCCAAACAGTTAATCACTTTTTGTTTGGTGATGATTCAATCATTTTTTGCAAGAGCGCACCTAATACAAGCCAAAGCATTCTAGAATTGCTAGAGTCCTATGAGGGTTTCAGTGGACAAAAAGTCAATTTGAATAAGTCGGCTATCTTTTTCAGTCACAACACACCTCAGAACACAAGACTAGCAGTTGCTCAAACACTAAATATTGAACATATCGAAGCACAAGACAAATACCTGGGACTGCCCTCTATAGTTCAAAAATCAAAGAAAGCAACCTTTGGAGCTATCAAGGATAAAGTTCAGAAGAGGATTATGGGTTGGAAAAGAAGTCTATTGTCATCAGGTGGCAGGCACACGCTATTGAGAGCGGTGGGGGAGGCGATTCCTATTTATACACTCTCTTGTTTCAAGCTTCCGGACACGCTGTTGACTGAGATTCATAGCATGCTCTCGCAATTTTGGTGGGGTCAAAAAGGCGCAAAACGAAGAATGGTTTGGATTAAATGGGACATAATGACGAGACCGAAAAAAGATGGAGGGCTGGGGATCAAGGATCCAAGGGCGCAAAATTTGGCTTTATTGGGCAAGTAATGTTGGCGTCTAATGAAATACCCTAATTCTACTATATCAAGAATGCTCAAAACTAAATATTTCAGATATACAGATTTCCTACATGCAGAGATAGAAAGCGTATCATCGTGGGGTTGGAGAAGTGTTCTTGAAGGGCGCAAGGTGATCGAGAAAGGCTTGTTATGGAAAATAGGCTCTGACACTAATGTTCGCATCTTCTATGACCCCTGGCTCCCACTACCAGTGCCCTTTAATGTCCCTCAAAATGCACTCACAATCCCGCCAAATCTGCAAGTGTATTACGTTAGTGCGTTACTAAATCCTGATAGAAGCTGGAATAGAAATCTGATTGAGTCGATTTTTTCGGTTGATATATGCAATAAAATTTTTTCAATCAAACCAACAGAGGAGGAGGATGAAGTTAATTGGTGCTGGACAAAATCTGGTATATATGAAGTTGGGTCAGGATACAAAATTGCTTATGGATTCTTTCATTCTCCTACTTCATTGAGGCCCCAGAACATACACAACAGAGTCTGAAATAGCATTTGGGAGTTGAAATTACCACATAAAATTAAGATTTTTCTATGGAAAAGTCTTCATGAAAAGCTTCTGGTGTTGCAACAAGTTCACAGCCGGTTCGCATCCACTCCTGTCACTTGTCCAAGATGCATGTTGAAGGCTGAATCAATTTCTCATGCTTTGTTCCAATGCCCCCTGTCTTCAATAATATGGAGTCTAAACTTAATAACCCCTGACCTATGGATGAGAGAAGAAGAAACTTTTTTCAATTATTGGTGGCAACGAGTCTTATACTGGGCAGCGGCTCAATTCGATGGTAGACAAAAGACCCTCCTCATAGCGGCGCTGTATTGGAGCACTTGGAAAGCGAGGAATCGGTGTGTTTTTGAGAAAAGGTAATAAGCCCGGCACCAGAGATAGTGAAAGAAGTCAGCAAATTAGTGTGTGAACTCGTGAACCATACCTGATAGATGCTACTAATTTTCTTTACTCTTACTTTACTCTTCTTTAAGCTCTTAGTCTTTCAGTCACAGTTGGTGATAAATGAGAATACCCAATTCTTTTGTACTTCCTTATGGAAACACTTTTATTTTATTTTAATAAAATAATATTTATTTTAAAAAAAAATTAAATTCAAATTAACAACTCATCTTTTTTAATTTTAATAACAAAATAAAATTGGTTCAATATAAAATATTGAGCATTTAATGTTTTTAATAATTTAAATTTTAATTATTAAAAATTAAATTAAAAATTAATTATAACTTAATAATCAATAATATATATATTATATTAGTATATAAATAATATCTTATGTATAATTTATTTATTTTTTTGACAGAATTAATATTAATCTATTGAGAGTAATTTTTTTATAACTTTGTAGTATATAAAAATAGTGATCTTATTTTTTATTATTATTTAAAAATTATTCATAAATTTTATTATATAATTAACTTAATTAATAATCTTTATTATTATTATTATTCTACTAAAAAATATCAGTTTATACTATTTATATTTTTTTAACACTAATAAGTAGGTAGATATTTATACTATTATGCTTATTATCTTAGATGATGATTTAAGTTACTTAGTATGTTAAATAGTATATATAACATCTTATATCTTAAATCATTTACTCATGTTAAGAGAAAAAATTATTCAATAAATCATATGTTATAAAAATTAGTTAATTTACACATAAATTAACGTTATTACAAAAAATAAAAAATTATTTATCATATATAATAATTCTTGATATATATATATATATATTAGGATGATCTATTTTAACGATGTGAGTGATTATTGTTATTTTTATTTTTTTTATTATATTAATAAATAATATTTAAAATTAAAAAAGATAGAAAAAATAATTATTTTTTTAATTTAAATTAAAAATCTCCTATAAATATATTCAATAAATATATATATATATATATATATATATATATATATTAAAATATTATAATATTTAATCGTATAGTATTTATTATGATATTGATTCAAAATATTAATTCAATATATACTTATATTCAGTAAGAACCACAAACAAGTAAGATCAACCTAGACTCATTTTTAGAATTTTATCTCCTCTTACGTGTCAAATATTTCTTATTTTATTATTAATCAATTTCTATTAGAAAAAAATGTTTTACGTTGCTTTACCTATGTATATATAAATGCATTGATAGAAAATAGGATAATATTTCTCATCTCGTAAATTAATGATGATCATAACACTAATTAGAGAAATTACATGAAATTTTTTTTTTCTAAATAAGTTATATTGGCCTTCTTACGATTTTATTATTTTATTTACTTTTTTTATATATCTTATTTATTATTTATTTTATCAATTATATATTAATATTAAATAAATTAAATAAAAAATATAATTAATTTTTTTAATCCAACGAACTTTATGAATTTTATAGAGTTAACTTGCTTCAAAAAAAAATGAATTTCGAAATATAAAGTTAGATTAATATCTTTTAAAAAAAAAGTTTTTTATTTTATTTTTTAATAGTAAAAATTCCATAAAAGAGGTGTAATGTGATTGTTCTTAATTCAGTCCAAACATTTTAATCTTTCATTTCTCTCATTCTATTTTCTCATCTTTGTGAATTTCTTCTACTGCAAGAATTTATTGATTTTCTGCTACAATAAAGAACTTAAGTGAGGTATTCAATATATTCACAAATAGATTTTGCGGATGCATTGAATGATCTCGGCTCAGAAACACTTTTGAATGTCATAAACAAGATTAAAGATGAATTTAATGACCTTGTAAGAAAGACGAAAAGTATTTCTTTGGTATTGTTACGATGGATAACCGGAGATTAATGGGCTGGATGGCGTTGGTTGGCCAAACGTATGAAGGAGGTGGCTTTCGAGTGGATATGTTATTCGGCGTTCCTCCGTCCGACTTGTATGTGTGAAAGAATGGGGGGTGGTACCTGCAAAGACACTCCGATGCCTAAGTTAGCAAGAGTGTGAGCAGGTTAGAGAGTATTGGAACTTAGGGATACCTGAATGGTGTCAGCGTATTTATAGTGGTGAACCAATAACCACCGCTGAAGTAGTGCCACCTTTTTAGGTGGATAACCATTCCCATATCTTAGGGAGGTTAAGATATGGCTCCATGAAGTGGTTAGAGAGTTTCTAGGGGTAGTTACTCATTCGAATGAGTGTTATCCGCCAGCTAACCCTCGTATCCGACTTCTTTGGAGCAGGTCGTGTTCAGTACCGACTTCTTGGGATGAAGGCTGGTACTGGGTGAGGGCCAACCCTTTGGGTTGGGCCTATTTGCTTGGATCCTGGACCTTTATTATTGGGTCAGGGTATGAACAGTGCCCCTACTCGAGCCCAATTTCTTTTTAGGATTGGGGTTCGAGTATTCAACTCGGGGTCGTAGCCGATTTGCAAGAGGACCGACGTGATGGTTTAAGAACCGACGTGATTTTTCTTGACCTTTCGGTTCTGACAGTTACGTCAAATCAAGCGTCGTGTCCGTTAGGGGTGTGCGTAGGGATTTAATGGCCTTGGTAACGGTGCATCTTCATTAATGATTGCCCCAATTTTACCATTATGCCCCTAACGTTCTTATAAATACTTTCCCTCTCTTTCGTTGTTTCGTTTCTGCGATCTTTCAAATTTCCCTTGCATTCGTTCGTGCTGCATTCTTGCGTTTCGAAGGCTTTTACTTCCTCCAGTCTTGATTTCAGACTTAAAGGTTAGCTTTTTCCCATTCTGTAACATGCTTTCTATTTGCGTGCCTTTATTTTGTGGGTAGATTGGTTTGTAGGCTTTAGTTCCGTACCCCCTCCCTTTAGAGATCGTGTGTTGATTTTCCTTTTCTTTTTGTAGGTTTCTTGTCACCCCTTTTAAGAAAAGAAAATGGCTTTCGTAGATGTTCTCTCTCAGTGGGTTGATGTCACGGTCCTAGGGGAGGAGCCTTCAGTCGATACCGAGTTTATCACCCACCTTCGTACTCACCACAGAATTTGTACTTCTGAAGAGGATGAGCCGAAGTATGAGTTGGTAGTCCCGGGTCCAGAAGACCGGGTTTGCTTCGGGAGGGCCGACGAGGCGGCCCCTCATTTCTTTTTTATGTATGAGAGTATGGTCACCCGTTTGGGCGTTTTTCTTCCATTTTCAGAGTTTGAAATGTCTGTGTTACGTCATTGCCGGGTTGCTCCCACCCAGCTTCACCCCAATTCTTGGGGCTTTTTGAAAATTTACCAATTTATCAGCCAGGCCTTAGAGTTCCCGACTTCTCTGAGGATTTTCTTCTATCTCTTCCATATGACCAAGCCCTTCAGTGGGCTAAATAATAAGCAACAGTGGGTGTCCTTCCGAGCCATACAAGGCCGGAGGCTTTTTACCCTTTTTGACGAATCCTTTCACGATTTTAAAAGCTATTTTTTCAAAGTTCAAGCAGTAGAGGGTCACCACCCCTTTTTCTTAGATGAGAGTTCTTCTCCTCGCTTTCCTCTATACTGGTTAGAGGCCTCCCCCTGTGAAAAATATGGTCTGGACGACCTGGACGAAGTGGAGGCGGCCATCGTAGGGTTCCTCCGAGAAGTGTGGGGGAGGGCCCCATACTTGGATACTAAAAAATTTCTCCAGGGGCCGCCGACTTTTGTCCAGTCACAACTAGGTAGCTTTTTGCGTTTCTCATTTATTTCTGACTTGCAATTTCTTTTACCGACTTGTCTGACTTTTAGCTACCAATTTGTTTTTGCAGAGATGGCAAAGAAAAACGCTCAAGAGTCTTACCAGAGGGTTCAGGAAGCCAAGGCAAGGTCTCGTGCCAGATCTGGTGGTGCTAGGGCGGTTGTCTCTCCTCCTCCTCCTCCTCGGAACGTCGGGACTCCCTCCCAACCTATTGTAATTTCTTCCTCTGCTTCCTCTCTGCCACCCCCTCTTGTCCGACCTACTCCTGAACCAGAGCCGAAGAAGCGCAAGACCTTAGAGTCTGGCGCTTCTGGTGAGGCGGACGCTCTTGCGTTCGTCCGAAAGAACATTTATCCCCATGCTCGTATGAGTATGGATGATGTTTCTGTTCGGCACTACCTCACCACTGTGGTTGAGGAGAGTCTCAGGACGGCGGGGGTTTGTGGCAAACTCTTAGATATATTTGAGAAGACTCCTCTCAGCTCTTTAGGGACGACCTCGAGGGTTGAGGAGCTGGAAGGCAGGCTTCGCATATATCAGGAGCATGAGAAGGAGTTGGAGGGGGAAGTTGCCAAGCTGAAGGAGGAGAGAGGCAGCCTCCGGGAGAAGGAGAAGAAGTTGCAAGCCCAATGCAACATGGAGGTGGATTTGAGGAAGGCAGCGCAAGCCAGCTACAACAGTTTATTTGCTGATCTTGTGTCTGTAAAGAATGACTTGCTGAATGCCCGGAAGGCCTATACCGAGTTGGAGGACTCTATTGCGGATGGTGCTGATGAGGCTTGGAGGGTTTTTAAGGAGCAGGTCGGAGTCATTGCTCCTGACTTGGACCTTTCTCCTTTGGACCCTGATAAGATTGTTATTGATGGTGCCATCGTGGATCCTCCTGTCCCCGTGGTGGAGTCTGAGTCTGATTTGAAGACTCGGGGGCAGAGGATCATAGAGTCCCCTCCTCGCTCTAAGGACGCTCCGAGTTCTTCTGGCGCTCCTCCGACTTTCTCTCCAACTCCTGGTCCTGGTGGTGGTGATCCTTCTACTCCTCTTGCTAAGAAGTGATTTTGGTTATTGGGGCCCGGCCTGTGGGCCCCTCTTTTTAAACTCTTTTATATTTATTTGTTGATGTTTGCAACAATTTTTTGGCCTTTTAGGGCCGTAAACAAAACAAATTTTCGATACCCTTTTTAATAAGGGTTTAATTTAGCGTTTAAATGAATGCCCTTTTTCGGATAAGGGTTTTGAGTTACCTTATGCGCGCATGCTTTTCTATTCGTGGTTCTTTTGACTCTTTGATCTTTTCTGGAAAAACACCTTTCCTTTGGGGCTTGCCTGCTTTTCTGAATCTTTTTTGATCTTCAAGGCAGCCTTATAACTTTTTCTTAGCTTTTTCCTATCTCTTTTTGTTATTCCTAGTACTCAATTTTGTTTCATTGAGTTTTTCGTGACTTAGGCTACTTTTGCGATTCATTTTAATTTTACTCGGCTTCGCTTTCCGACTTATGAGTCGGATTGCTCCCGAGTTTATCATGATCGACTTCTATAGCCTCTTTACGCCGACTTGTACCTCGTCGTTTTATCCTGACGACCATCTAGGTCGGTTCATGGGATTTTCACGTTTTGTCGAGCTTAAATCGGCGCGTTTCGTAGAAAGAGAATAAAAAGGGAATTTAAAAGAGATATTTGAAAGAGATTTTTATTAATTGAGGAGGTACCTTATTGCTACTAAGGGCTTTTGATAATTTATTTTCCCTTAGCCCCTACTATGATGCCTCGTTAAAAACCCTTTTCAGAAAAAACCCTTTGATTTTGGGAAAAAATCATGAAATTGGGAAAAGAGTACATCAGGGAGTAGGGTTCGCTTTTAGCTGTAGTACCTTTTCATATTACAAGCATGCCATGATCTTGGTAACTCGTTGCCGTCGAAGTCGGTTACCCTATAATAGCCTTTTCCTAAGACCTCGTTGATCTTGTATGGTCCTTTCCAATTAGCAGCGAGCTTTCCTTCCCCCGATTTGTTGACTCCAATATCGTTTCTGATTAGGACCAAGTCATCTGGGGTGAAACTCCTTCGAATGACTTTTTTGTTGTATCTCGCGGTCATCCTTTGCTTCAACGTTACTTCTCTTATCTGGGCTTCTTCTCGGATTTCGGGGAGCAAGTCGAGCTCCTCTTTGTGCCCTTGTATATTCCTGATCTCGTCGTGGAAAATCACTCTTGGGCTTTGCTCATTGACCTCTATTGGGATCATGGCTTCTACGCCATAAACTAGTCGGAAGGGAGTTTCTCCAGTGGCGGATTGGGGGGTTGTTCTGTAAGCCCATAGTACTTGTTGGAGCTCTTCAGCCCAAGCTCCTTTCGCATCTTGTAATCTTTTCTTCAACCCTGCCAGTATGACTTTGTTGGCTGCTTCGGCTTGCCCATTGGCTTGTGGGTGTTCCACTGAGGTGAACTGGTGTTTGATGTTCATACTGGCTACTAGGCTTCTAAAGGTGGAGTCGGTGAACTGGGTTCCGTTATCTGTGGTAATGGAATAAGGTATCCCATACCTTGTGATTATATTTTTGTAAAGGAACCTCCGACTTCTTTGTGCAGTGATGGTGGCCAGTGGTTCTGCTTCTATCCACTTTGTGAAATAATCTATTCCCACTATCAGGTATTTGACTTGTCCTGGCGCCTGGGGAAAAGGACCTAATAAATCCATTCCCCATTTTGCAAAGGGCCATGGGGAGGTGATACTGATGAGCTCCTCTGGGGGGGCCACGTGGAAATTTGCATGCATTTGACATGGTTGGCACTTTTTCACAAAGTCTGTGGCATCTTTCTGCAAGGTTGGCCAGTAGAATCCAGCTCGGATCACCTTTCTGGCTAATGACCTTGCTCCGAGATGGTTCCTGCAGATTCCACTATGTACCTCCTTTAATACCTCGGTGGCTCTTGAGGTCGGTACACACTTTAACAATGGTGTTGATATCCCCCTTCTATAGAGAATATTTTTCACCAAGGTATAGTGTTGTGCTTCCCTTCGGATTTTCTTGGCCTCCTTTTCCTCCTTGGGGAGGATGTCGAATTTCAGGTATTCGACTAAGGGGTTCATCCATTCGAGGTTTAATCCGACCACTTCAAAGACTTTTTGTTTGTCTTCCACTTTTACCACTTAAGGTTCCTGGAGGGTTTCTTGGATCAGGCTTCTGTTATTTCCTCCTGGCTTGGTACTTGCTAACTTGGATAGGGCGTCTGCTCTGCTATTTAGGTCCCGAGTTATGTGCGTGACCTCGGTTTCTGCAAAACGCCCAAGGTGTTCCAGAGTTTTTTCCAAGTATCTCTTCATATTTGGGTCTTTTGCCTGATATTCTCCACTTATTTGGGAGGTCACCACTTGAGAGTCACTGTATATCATTACCTTCGTAGCACCGACTTCTTCTGCCAGCTTCAATCCTGCAATCAAGGCTTCATATTCTGCCTGATTATTTGAAGCTGGGAATTCAAACTTGAGGGAAACCTCTATCTGGGTTTCCCTTTCATCTACCAATATTATGCATGCGCCGCTTCCTGTTTTATTGGAGGATCCATCTACATAGAGTTCCCATGTAGTTGGTTTATCCTCTTGATCCCCTGCATATTCTGCAATGAAGTCGGCGAGGCACTGGGCTTTAATCGCCGTCCGAGTTTCGTACTTCAAGTCGAACTCGGAGAGCTCTATTGCCCATTGAACCATTCTTCCTGCAACATCCGTCTTTTGGAGGATTTGCTTCATGGGTTGGTTCGTGCGGACTCTTATTGTGTGAGCTTGAAAGTAAGGCCGTAGCCTTCGAGAGGCTACCACTAAGGAGTAGGCAAACTTCTCTAATTTGTGATACCTTAGCTCAGGGCCCTGTAGAACTTTACTGATGAAATAGATTGGGTGTTGACCGTCCTCGTCTTCTCTTATCAAGGCTGCTGAGACGGCCTTGTCTGCCACGGATAGGTATAGGACGAGGTCTTTTCCGGCTACAGGTCGGGTCAAAATAGGAGGTTGGCTCAAAAACTTTTTGAACTCTTGGAACGCCTCCTCGCATTCGGGAGTCCATTCAAATTGGTGTTCCTTTCTCAATAGGGAGAACAGTGGAAGGGATCTTAGTGCTGATCCTGCCAAAAATCTGGAGAGAGCTGCTAGTCGGCCATTCAGCTGTTGGACCTCTCTCAAACAAGTCGGGCTTCTCATTTCTAGGATGGCTCTACACTTGTCGGGATTGGCTTCGATCCCTCTTTGTGTTAGCATGAATCCTAGAAATTTTCCTGCCTCCACCGCAAAGGCGCACTTTGCAGGATTTAGTCTCATCCCGTGCAACCTTATGGTGTCAAAGACTTGTGAAAGGTCATACAAGAGGTCGACTTCTTTCTTGGTCTTTACCAGCATATCGTCGACGTACACTTCCATTAAGCTCCCTAGGTGAGGGGCAAATACCTTATTCATCAGCCTCTGATATGTGGCCCCTGCATTTTTCAATCCAAATGGCATGACCACGTAGCAAAAGTTAGCTCTGGGCGTGATGAATGATGTTTTTTCCTGGTCTGGTTTATACATCGGGATTTGGTTATACCCTGAGTAGGCGTCCATGAACGACAAGTATTGATACCCCGAGCTAGAGTCTACTAGGGTGTCAATGCTTGGTAGTGGATAAGGGTCCTTGGGACATGCCTTATTTAAGTCGGTATAGTCGACGCACATTCTCCATTTACCATTTTGTTTTTTGACTAGCACCACATTGGCTAGCCATGTTGGATATTCAACTTCTCTGATAAAACCGGCTTCTAGGAGCGCTTGTACTTGCTCATCTACTATTAGAGCTCGCTTTGGGCCAAGCTTGCGTCTTCGTTGTTGTACAGGTCGAGATCCCGAGTAGACCGAGAGCTTGTGGGACATGAGTTCTGGATCTATCCCAGGCATGTCGGAGGCCTTCCAGGCGAAGAGATCGGAATTATCTCTTATGAGCTTAATCAATTCTTGTCTTAGGGTTTCCCCCAGGTTGGTTCCTATGTGAGTGTTTTTTCCTTCCTCTTCTCCGACCTGAATCTCCTCGGTTTTTCCTCCGGGTCGTGGTCACAGCTCTTCTTTAATCCTTGCTCCACCGAGCTCTATTGTGTGAACTTCTTTGCCTTTTCCCCTCAGGTTTAGGCTTTCATTGTAGCATTTCCTTGCCAGCTTCTGATCTCCCCTCACCGTTGCTATCCCCGCTGAGGTCGGGAATTTCATGCAGAGGTGGGGTGTCGATACCACCGCTCCGAGTCGATTAAGGGTAGCTCTGCCGATTAAAGCATTATAGGCCGACCCCACGTCGATGACTATGAAGTCTATACTCAGAGTCTTTGATTTCTCCCCCTTTCCAAAGGTGGTGTGGAGGGGCAAAAATCCTAGTGGCTTTATTGGCGTGTCGCCTAATCCGTACAAGGTGTCGGGGTAGGCTCTTAACTCTTTCTCATCTAAACCTAGTTTGTCGAAAGCTGGCTTAAAGAGGATGTCCGCTGAGCTTCCTTGGTCTACTAGTGTTCTGTGTAGATGGGCATTTGCCAAGATCATGGTAATTACCACTGGGTCGTCGTGCCCAGGGATTATTCCTCACCCATCTTCCTTTGTGAATGAAATGGTTGGAAGGTCAGAGGATCCCTCTCCGACCTGGTAAACTCTCTTGAGATGTCTTTTACGAGAGGATTTTGTGAGTCCCCCTCCCGCAAACCCTCCTGAGATTATATGGATATGTCTCTCCGGAGTTTGTGGTGGTGGGTCTCTTCTATCCATATCATCTCGCTTTCTTTTTCCATGACTGTCCGACCTTTCTATGAGATATCTGTCAAGCCGACCTTCTCTGGCCAGTTTTTCTATCACATTTTTAAGGTCGTAACAGTCGTTTGTGGAGTGCCCATATATCTTATGGTACTCACAGTAATCACCGCGGCTCCCTCCTCTTTTATTTTTAATGGGCCTGGGAGGAGGCAGCCTTTCGGTATTGCAAATTTCTCTGTATACATCCACTACAGGAACTTTCAGTGGAGTATAAGAGTGATATTTTCTTGGCCTATCGAGGCCGAGTTCTTCCTTCTTCTTAGCTTCCCTCTCCCTCTCTTTCGTTGAGGGAGGGTGACCGGGTCGCAAACTCGGGTCTCTTAGCCTAGCGTTTTCTTCCATATTGATGTACTTTTCAGCTCTTTCCTGTACATCACTTAAAGAGGCGGGGTGTCTTTTTGATATGGACTGTGAGAAGGGACCTTCTCTAAGACCATTGACTAGCCCCATGATGACTGCTTCGGTAGGCAGGTCTTGAATCTCCAAACATGCTTTGTTGAACCTTTCCATATATGCCCGTAAGGACTCCCCGACCTCCTGTTTTATTCCCAGGAGACTTGGTGCATGTTTTACTTTGTCTTTCTGGATGGAGAACCTCATCAAGAACTTTCTTGAGAGGTCTTCAAAACTGGTAATTGACCTCGGAGGGAGGCTGTCGAACCACTTCATCGCTGCTTTTGACAAGGTTGTCGGAAAAGCTTTGCATCGCGTAGCATCAGAAGTGTCAGCCAGATACATCCGACTTTTAAAGTTTCTCAGATGATGCTTTGGATCAGTGGTTCCGTCGTAAAGGTCCATATCGGGGCTTCTAAAGTTTCTCGGAACTTTTGCCCTCATTATGTCCTCGCTAAAAGGATCTTTCTCTCCTAAGGGAGAATCTTCTCTACCGTCGTGGGAGTTCTGACCTTTGAGGGAGGATTCTAACTTTAAGAGTTTTCTTTCTAACTCTTTTCGTCGCTCCATCTCCTCTTTTAGGTTCTTTTCGGTTTCTTTTTGTCGTTCCCGTTCCTGTTCTAGCTGCTCGAGGCGACTGTGGACTAATCCCATGAGCTCAATTGCGTGGGATGATCCTTCTTTTTCTGATTCGCGCCCCTCCGAGGAGTTTACCTTCGGGTTTTTGATTCCGGAGGTGCCTTCCCTGTGTTGATCATTGGCTTCCTGGTGAAGGGTCTGGTCTGCCTCATTGTTTCCAGTGTTCAGATTCTCTTGTTCAGAATCTGTCTCCACATGACCCTCTTCAGGGGATCTATCCGCCATCACTGGTTGATCTCTCGGGTCCCCGGCAACGGCGCCAATGTTACGATGGGTAACCGGAGATTAATGGGCTGGATGGCGTTGGTTGGCCCAAACGTATGAAGGAGGTGGCTTTCGAGTGGATATGTTATTCGGCGTTCCTCCGTCCGACTTGTATGTGTGAAAGAATGGGGGGTGGTACCTGCAAAGACACTCCGATGCCTAAGTTAGCAAGAGTGTGAGCAGGTTAGAGAGTATTGGAACTTAGGGATACCTGAATGGTGTCAGCGTATTTATAGTGGTGAACCAATAACCACCGCTGAAGTAGTGCCACCTTTTTAGGTGGATAACCATTCCCATATCTTAGGGAGGTTAAGATATGGCTCCATGAAGTGGTTAGAGAGTTTCTAGGGGTAGTTACTCATTCGAATGAGTGTTATCCGCCAGCTAACCCTCGTATCTGACTTCTTTGGAGCAGGTCGTGTTCAGTACCGACTTCTTGGGATGAAGGCTGGTACTGGGTGAGGGCCAACCCTTTGGGTTGGGCCTATTTGCTTGGATCCTGGACCTTTATTATTGGGCCAGGGTATGAACAGGTATATATCGAGAATCTCTATCTTAAAAATAATTTATTAAAGAATATTTTGATAGACAAAATTTTATGACAAAAAAAATAAAATTTTTATTAAAGGGTATTTTTATAAAAATAATTTTTTTTAAAAAATGGATAAATTTAATACTAATTAATACAAAAAATTTAAAATAAATTAAAGATAAAGTTTTATGGAGAGTGAAATTTTCTCAAAAATAAAAGATAAAAGAATATGAAAAATTAAATTTTTATTTGATGTTAAAATAATATATATTGATATCGAAAAATTAATAGTAAAATATAAAAATAATTGTTAACGAAAATTTTGGTAAAATCACAATTTAATAATTAAAAAATTATTGAAGGGTATCTTAGAAAAATAATTTAATTATTAAATTTTTATAAAAGTATTTTGGTAAAAATACAATTTAATCAATAAAAAATAATTTATTAAAAGATATTTTGATAAGCAAAATTTAATGACAGAAATATAAAATTTTTACTAAAGGGTATTTTTGTAAAAACAATTTATTTTTTCTTGAAAAATGGATAAAGTTAATACTAATATTAGTTAATACAAAAAATTTAAAATTGATTAAAGAGGAGGTTTTAAAAAATTATAAGGGAAGAGAATGTATATTTTACAAATAGAAAGGAGGAAAATATTATTTTAGTATCTCTTAGAGGAGAAGAGTGAAATTTTTTCAAAAATAAAAAATAAAAAAATATGAAAAATTAAGATTTAAAAAAAAAATCCTATAATATTATAAAAATATAGGTTATTATAAACTAAGGAAATAAAAGTATTATGAGAATTCTATAGCATAATGCAAAGATAGAAGATTATGCTACTTAAGAAAAAAAATTCTTATGTGACAACAAAGAGTGAAATCAAATGATGTCTAAGAATGATTATAAAACTATTGTGTGCTCTCTTTAATAAATTATAATAAATAATAAAAAAGTTTAACTAAAGTTTATTCATATGATTTTATATAATTATTTTTTATTTGGACATAGTTAATTTTGTGTATTTTTTTATTTTTTTTAGTTATATTTAAATATTATAGTATAACGATAAAATTATTAGATAAAATACAAGTATAAATATTATTAATGTTTTGATCATTAAAAATGATATTTAATTTTATAATTTTATTTTTTATCAATCATGACAACATATATTTTTAAGGATATTATTACAATTAAATGATATATAAAAATGTAAATTGTTGAAAAAAAAAAGAAGTGATATATAGTCGATAAAGACAATATATAACTCATAAAATTAATGAATACAATCACATAATAACCTAATACATATGTTTAACAAATTTAAAAAAATAAAAATAAAAACTATGGTTATCAACAACTATAGTCATCAATCAAATTCCAGTTTCAATTGTGCAAAAATTAATAAGAATGGACACGAAAAAGGAGAAATGGAAAGATGTATGAGATTAGGAAAAAGATCCTCTAAAGTAACAATGTTAGTAAAGTGGTAAAGTAATGCTTTAATCACCTTTGAATTTGTAACATTTATTATCTGTGAGCCCCACTAACTTAATCTAATGGTGATTAATGATGTACTTTTTTCTCTAAAGTGAGAATACAACTTTAGAGGAGCCTGATCCATGAGATTATATGGGAGGAGATAAAAAAAAATGTGTGAAGTGAATATTGATTTATATAGTAAATATAAGAATGAGAGATAACTATGAAAGGAGAAGAGAAGGAATTAGATTTTAATCAAACTTATACCTATTAAAAAGAATTAACATTAACATTGAGAGCAATAGTATAACCTACATAAAAATAAAATATAAGAAAATATGAAAAATTAAGGTTAAAAAGGAATCCTATATCATTATATAAAGATAGGTTATTATAAAGAGATACGAATACAATAAGAATTCCATGAGACCATGACTAATATAAAAATAAAAGATTGTGCTCAAATGATGTGAAATAGTTACTTAATCCTAAGTGGCATCATGGTAGAAAGTTAGACAATGCATCTAGAGACCTTTTTTTTATATATTTTATATAAATGACTAATTTAATAATGTTTAGTTATTACCTTTGTATTAAAATATTTTATGTAAGTTTTCACCTTAATTTTTAGATTTGTTTGATTTATTTTGATTTGATCAAATGAATATAAAAATGGATCAAATTTTTTTGTTTTAGAATATATTTTTTCAATTTTTTTATTTAACCCACACACTGTCTTTGCTTCTCTTCTTTTAATATTTCTATATTTTGTCTTTTCAAACATGTACTATATAAAGCATAAACTCAACATAAAATTATATAAGCCTTTTTTTTCCTTGTTAATAAAATGCACTAGTTTAATTTTTAAATACTAACACGATTATATATCTTTCTCTTCTTTGACATCTTTTACTCTGATAGAAGTATAGAACCAATTCCGAAGTCTCTATTTAAGGCCATTGTTATATGTCTGATTCTCATCACTAAATTGACATATAATTGATGATAAACCTGGAAGATAGTATTTGTTTTCAGATATTGATACTGAGTCTGAGAGATTAGGAATAATCATAGAAGTGAATAATCATACAAATGAAATATAATGCACCAAATTATATTACTATAAACCTATTACCTATACAATGAGCTAAAGTGGACAAGAATAATTCTAAATGAACCCAGAAACTTTGAGTGAAGATAGTACAACAAAAATAATCCACAGAAACATGAAGTACACACAAGTAATCCATGCCCAGATCCTTGGTCCTCCTAGCTCCGCGCCAAAAATTAAACGCCGTAAAACCAAAACTGATATACACCCAACAGAAGTAGAGAAGAAAACAAGCAAGGAAAAGCTTAGCCCCCCTGCATCTTGGATCCGAAGAGGTTCTCTATATGCTATGAAGTTGTATAAGGTATCAATAAGCCATGGAACACCAATGCCAACATATATGTTCACCGAATTACTGCCGAAAGAATTAACAATTGATTTAGTTTGATTTCATTTTGATGACATTATGAAATCATACGATTGCAACGAAAGCATGTGGCGTTAATGATGACATGTAATAATGTTAAGGTTAAACCATGATGTAATGATGACATGTAACAATGTCCCTAAGCTAGAATTAGATGCATATAGAGATCAAGACCTGCAAGTGATGTTTGCAATTGCTGAGTCTGCAGTTATTTGACGTTCTGCAGCAATCTTGCTTGCCACTAAATCGGGCCACGAGGTTCCGCTGGCCAGTGCTGTAAACGCTATGACATAAGCATTTATTCCTATAACAGAATAGAAGAGAAGAAATTAAGTGATATATATTCATAGCTGATAGCCTGAAAGGAAATTTGGACCAACAATTAAATGTAATGGGAGATGATTACAAATGAGAAGTCAAACCTGTGACACAACTTATAAGATCTGTGATCCTAGTAACAATGTAAGCTATTCCACTGATGAAAAGCAAAGAGCAAATGAAGGAGATCCATCCATGAGCTATATGGCATGGAGGAACAAAAGCAAACAGAAACCTCCATGGTATAAGCAGTGATTGCCATAATATTCTACCCATGCGGAGATAGGAATTCTTCAATTTTTTTGTCTCCAGGCTCTCCAACTGTTGAAGAAATTACTATTATCTGTCAGTCAGTTACTCTTTATAATCCCAGATAAATATATCTATTGGGAAAAAAATAAGAAGAGCCCAATTGCTAAATATTGGAACAATGCAAAGTTAGTGAAATCCTAAAACTCTGCAGTTTATAACATAATAACATTAATATAATATATAGCAAACATAAAAATATTTGAAACTTTGTAAAAATACAGAGTAAAGCTTATACTTAACAATGTGAAACAAAGTGTGTTACTAGAGAAAATACATATTTTATCTGAAACAGCCCATATCCGTAAAACCATAACAATTTCCTGATTAACTTAATCGTAGTTAGTTGCAGTATTACTATCATGAATCTATGATACAATGTCATAAAATGGCTTAGTTGTGGCTGTTATTCTTTTTCTTTAACCTATGCTATAAGCATTTGCAACAAAAAATTTACTACCGTCAGTGCATCCACAAATTGCTGCCTCCAAATTTTAAGCAAATGCACATCCTCTGTCATCATTTCCTTAGCTTTATCAGAAATTTGAGCAACATTATCATCTATTTGATGTACTCTTTCATATTTTTGGTCTGCAGATTTGAAAATTTATTATGCAAGATTATTCTGACGTTTCGGAATGTTTCTCATGCTAAGCAGAAAATTTTAAGAGGAGAAAATAATATGTTAGAAAAGGCAAACAAAGTAAAATTTCACTATATTAAGACAGCACAAATACCGGTGGGATTTACTGAATGAATGGAGAAAATATCAACAGTCTCCCCATATTCTTCACTCATGGGACTTGTCTCAGAAAAGTCCATTTTGTCGAGGCTTTCTTGTATAAAATAAGGAGATTCTTCTGGCACCCATTCCTCAGGCCTCTCATCTCGTTCACTTCATATATAGAACGAGATATCAGACTAGAGGATCATGATCAGAATAAATGCTTTGATTATGACCAATATACTCAAGAGGAAGATGAAAAATTAATCTTCTTAGTGAATTTTAACAAAAAGAAGCACATACATAGGTAGAGAAATATATGGCCATCGCTTGTCTTGAGCATAAGCATGGGTCAACAGTAATCCATACTGCAGTACTGTCAACAAGGCCTCCCATAGAGTCACCACATCTGGAGTCCACACCTACATTCAGCTCTATCATGAATATTACTCAACAAAAGAACTATAAAGAATTTAACAAGCAAAGTGATGACACAGATAAGAAAGATCCTGTACTATAATCAACTTTGAAATACATTTAAGTGTTGAACTTATAGAGCCCTAAGCATGACATATGGTTGTCCAAACTTGCTGATTGAAGCACAAGGTTGAAATACATTTAAGTGTTGAACTTATAGAGCCCTAAGCATGACGTATGGTTGTCCAAACTTGCTGATTGAAGCACAAGGTTTCAGTGCCAAATTAAAATTTACATATGCATTTTTAGACATTTTCCATGAAGCATAGAGCCTCATCAATTGTTATTGAAGCTTGAAAGAGAGAAGAAGTCTGGAAAGTTTTCTCATTCTATCATTCACTAAATTTCATATGTTAAAAACATCCACAGAGTCGACCGTCTTATTGCATGGAATGAAGGCTCAAATAATAATATTTCTTACACTTCCTAGAACAAGTCAATAAAAATAACTGAAGAAGGAAGCAAGCAGCATAAATTACGATGTTTTGAAGAGAAATGTTGGAATATTACCTTCAAAATAATGTATAACCAAATATAAGCCCAAAATGACCAAAACAACTCCACCAACCATACTCCTATGTCAGCAATCTTTTTCAGCTCCCCTGCTTTTGGAACTACTACACAGACAGCATGGATAGGGAAAAGGTCAAAAGCTGCAGAACCAACAAGTGTTCCGGGCCCCAAACCTGAAAATTTTCAGCATGTTTGTAAACATTACAATTTTACATCAGTTTAAAGCCCATCAGAAAGAAAATTAAGATTAGAATATAACCAATACTAATATTGATCAAATACAATCCCAAATGGAACTGCATGTACTGAACTCGCTCTACATAACATCAGCTATTTGCACTTTCCAGTATGAAGGAAATAATACGCATAATCTCATTAATCAGCACAACTAATTTGTCGCACAAATCAATGATGGAAATACCAGTGTGGAAAAAAATAGTAATATATTTAACTTGAAAGCATATCTCAATTTAAATTTGTGCAAGCAAATATGTGGTTTTTTTATTAATAAATTGCGATGTAACAATATTCAACAATTTTAGACAATTTAAGGCTATTAACAACTACCAATAAAGAACTGGAGTCAGCAAGCTTTTAAATAGTTTATACTAACAAAAAAATGAACATGTAAAATAACAAAAAGTGAATAGCCTAGTCTATTAATACTTGTTTACTAATTTAAAGGACAAGTGAAAAATGGTAATACTTCAAAATATAACATCTCAGCCTCTCTTCTTTTCATTTAATTCTATGCTGCCACTCTTCCATTACACAAGCTCATCAAAGAAATATTATTTAGTGCATTAGCAATACTTTTTTTTTGGATGTAAAACGGGGTCAAAGGTCAGTGCATTAACAATACTACCAACAGCTAACATATGATATATAACTCCAGCATTTCAAATCTACCAATACCTGACTAGGAAATTCAAGAAACACATCTAACTTGAATCTAGTATTCTGTCATAGGAAAGGTATAAGACATATGCACAGAAACACAAACCTCCAGCATACAAGTTCCCGACATTCCGTATAGCATCAATGGTGGCTAATGATATCTGAGGAAAGCTAGTTCCGAAGGCTAATAGGCTAATATCCGCAATGGTGTAATTCCAAACTTTCTCATGTCTAACTACTTCAGTCTGAGTAACAGGATCTATCTCCACAACTTTCCTTGTGTGCTTCACCACATTTTCCATGGACTTGAAGAAACGAGCTGTTATAGCTGATAATCCAAGGAAACAATATGCAAGACCAAGAAAATACAGAAAAGTTCTGAAATTGTCACCAAGAGCAGCCTCTCCACTGAAAATTAAGTAGCTTTCACATTTCTCATGCCCCATTACACTGAAGAGCCCAACCATTCTTTCTTCAGACCCCTGTTTTGGCCTAAATGTCAAACAGGATCTTCTCAATCACTCCAAAGTTCACTTCAACAGTGTTAAGATAAAGTTTTTTTCTTCCTTCCTTTCAGCTGCATCAAATCAACATAAACGGGATCTATATAAGATCAAGAAAAACAACACTGACACAACCTTATAGAACAATAAACCAATTCATTATAAAATCAACTAATTACCAATCAAGACAATTAAACAAACACAACACGTGCAAAATACACTATACACACAACACAAGATCCCTTCTGAGCTGAAGCAACAAGCAAAGCATGAATCTTGAACAGTTTCAAGTTAATTCAGCATCATAGATTTTGGATTCAGAAAAATTAAATTCTATGTTACCTGTATTATCAAATGAATCAAATTCCAATATTACTCACAGAATGGGTATTGAAGAACCAAACTAATTTTGAAAAAAAAAAAAACAGTAAAAGGCGCAAGCTGTGCATTTTGATCATACCGATGACTTTAACACCGGCGAAGGAAGAACTCGCCGGAGTGGAATACCGGGGAGTTTTCCCGGCGTTAATGGAACGGTGATGCTATTATTCTTCCTATTATATATTGTGTCCAAGTAAAATGGAGCTGAATTTTAAACACTACCCAACACAAACACAGGGAAAAAGAAAAGAGAAGAAATTGGATTTGGAAGCGAACAAGTGGATACACAAAATCTGATTTTGCATGACGATATATATAAACATGGATCACGTGGCGTTAAGAGTTCCACTAAGCATAAATTATAATGTTTGGTAACCAAAAATTAGCCAAAAACAACCGTAACTTGTCTTATTTAGTATTTATTAATTATTACGACAATTAATGAATGTTAAATAAGGCAAGTTCTATCTATTTTTTTTTTTGTCTCTTTAACATTATCCAAATTATAATAAAAAGTTGAAAACTTAGGTTAAATTATTTTCGAGGTGTTTTTTTTTTTTTCATACTAAATATAGGTGACTCAAACTCACGACTTCTTGAGTGAATATGTGGAGATTATGTTATTTAAACTATAGTTCATTGGCATTGTTTTCGAGATTGTTAGTTAAAAATGATTAGATAATTTAATATGTTGGTTAAATTGTTATTTAATTTTTTAATTATTAATTTTATATGAAAATAATTATATGTGAGTTTTTATCTTAAAATAATTATGTCAATTAAAATAAATATAATTATATATTTAAAAAATGATAAGCTACTTATTTTGTTAAACTAACTAAATTTTTTAATAATATTGAATTAATTTATATCACTCTAATATTTCAAGAAATGATAGGTTGCTTATAAATAAATAAATAAATAAATAAATAAGCGTTCACTCATAGTTATGGTTAACATTGTCATCACTCTAAGAAATTTCATTCTTTTGAAATATGTTAAGATATGTGCTTATTTATATCCAAATTTTGTAATAGTATAGATTTCTAGAAAAATAAAAATATTACAAACATTTTGTGATAGTTCTTCAAAGAAAATAAAATTGTGATTGATTTAAAAATTATAGAAGAAAAAAAATAATAGGAAATTTTAATGTTGTTGTTCTTCAGAAGTATATTTAATAACTTTTTCTTTAGAATTGTGTAAGTTTATTGCAAAATTTTTATGATACTTAGTTTGATATTTTTTTTCTTTTAAAACTTTATAAATCTTAATAATTTTTTTTTAAAGAAATCTCCTTATCGTGTAACTCTAAAAAATATTCATAGGCCATTTCTAACATATTATATATCGACCACCAAAACTCAAAAATAGAAATGGATCAAGTGGTTATTGACATCTTGAAAACGAAACAATTATTGCATAAGTTAAATTGATATTGGCAAGTATTAATGTATGAATATTACTGGTACTCCCAATCAGAATCTGAAAAATTACGGAGGGATAAGTCACAAACAGACTCAAAAAGTAATCCTTTTTCAGGAGCTCCTTTCAAATATTTCAACACATGTAAAGCTGTTTTGAAGTGCTCATTTGTAGAACAATCTAAAAATTGACTTAACTTGCTAACAGCAAAGCTTATGTCAGGTCTGGTATTAGTGAGGTATATCAACCTTCCAACGAGTCTTCTATATAGTTTAGCATCATCCAACAATGTTCCTGATGACTTTGAGAGATGAATTGAATAATTCATAGGTGTGCTGGCTGGTTTTGAATCTAATAATCCATACTCGTTTAGGAGATCAAGAGTTTACTTCTTTTAATACAAAGCTATTCCCCTTTTGCTCCTTGCAACTTCCATGCCCAATAAAAATTTTAGTTCGCCTAAATCTTTGATTTTGAACAAAGTGTCGAATTTCATCTTCACATGTTGGATCTCTTCTATGTCATCTACCGCTAGAACTAAATCATCCACATAAACAAAAATAGAAGTGAAACATGTTGGAGAAGATTTGGTGAAAAGAGAATGATCTGCCTTTGATTGTGAGTAACCTGAAGCAATCAAGACAGAGCATAACTTGGAGTTTCACTGGCGACTTGCTTGCTTAAGACCATATAAGGATCGTTCCAACTTACAAACCATTCCTGGCTGTGCATTTAAACCAAGGGGCAACTTCATATAGACTTCTTCAGGTAGATCACCATGAAGAAAAGCAGTGGTCACATCTAATTGATGAATAAACCAGTTCTTACTGGCTGCAATTGCTAAGAGTACACGAAGGGTAGTCATTTTGATTACAGGACTAAAAGTATCAAAATAGTCATACCCTTGTGTTTGAGTAAAGCCCTTGACCACAAGCCTTGCTTTGTGTCTCTTTATAGTACCATTAGAGTTATACTTGGTTTTAAAAACCCATTTACATCCGATTGCATGCTTCCCTTTCGGTAGAGTAGTAAGTTTTTAGGTCTTTCTTTCCTCCAATGCTTGAAGCTCAGCTTTGATTGCTTTCTGCCAACAATCACTCAGAATAGCCTGCTCATAGTTTCTTGGCTCTAGATTTGTGGAAATTGTAATGGAAAGTATTTTGTGTGATTGTGACAGGGAATTGTAATTCAAATAATTGGAAAGAGGACACCTTTTTGTGATTGATGATTGGATCATGCTATTAGAGACAGTGATTTGCATACATTCATAATCATCAAGGTATCTTGGCTTGTGTCTTTCTCTAAGAGATCTTCTTAGTGAAGGAGGTGGATTAATATGAGTGGGTTGGGAATTAGATGGATTTTCATCATATGATGGTGTAGTACATGATGCTGGTGCTGCTGGTAAACTCAAAGACATGGGTAAGGTTGGCTGTGGTTGAACATCAATAGTGCTGGAAGGAGTATTTGGCAATGTATGTTGAATGGGATATAAATTTAAGGTATGGGAAGATAATGTGCTACTATCAAAGACATCTATAGGATCATGATTATGTAATGTAGGTTTAGTGTCTTGATTAGAATTGGAAACATATTCAAATTGATGAGAAACTTGATTATCCTTATATGGAAAGAAATTTTCATTAAAAGTTACATTTCTAGATATGAAAAATTGTTTGTTATTTATGTTCATCAAAAGATATCCTTTTGTTCCTGTTTTAAAGCCAAGAAAAATGCATTTTCTTCCTCTTTTATCCAATTTCTTTCTATTTGCAACTAAAGTTGAAGCAAATGCAAGACATCCAAAGATTTTGAAGTGTTGAATGTTTGGCATTTTACCAAAAAAAATTTGATAAGGATTTTTATTATTAATAGATGAACTAGGCACTCTATTGAGAATATGTACAGCATGAGATGCAGTATGTCTCCAAAAAATTTTAGGAAGATGAACCTTAAAAATGAGTGCTCTAGCAATATTTAAAATATCTTGGTGCTTTCGTTTTACAACTTCATTTTGTTGAGGTGTCTCAACACATGAAGTCTGATGAACTATTCCCTGTTTTTCATAAAAAGAATTCATGATGAATTCAGCTCCATTATCAGTTCTGGTATTTTTTATTTTTGTTTGAAATTGAGTTTCAATTAGTTGCACAAATTGTTGAATAAAAAAAGAAGTTTCACTTTTATTTTTCATAAAAAATAGCCAAGTGAACCTGGTTTTATCTTCTACTATTGTTAAAAAATATTTATGACCAGCAAAAGATGGAGTAGAAATTGGTCCCCAAATATCCATGTGCACTAAATCAAATAAATTGACAGATTTTGTTTGACTCAAATGAAAAGGCAATCTTCTTTGTTTTGCATAATGACATGGTTCACAAGGTTCATCTTTTAGGTAGCGTTTGTTTTCGGAGACAGGACACAGAGACATGGACAGTACATATTTAGAATGTGTTTGGAAGCAGAGACATGGACACGGAACACATTGTCTCCGGGACAGTTTTTTATATTTTTGTGTCCACTCTTCTACGAAGGACAATGATGGACACGAGATTTAGAAGAGTGGACACGGACTCTTTTATAAATTTTGTTTTCCTTTTTGTCCATAGATATTTTTTATTATTCCACTATTATCCCTTCTTATTTTTCCTATAATTAGTCTTGAAACTTTTGAAAGATAAATATTATTAAAGGTAAAATTGATCTTTTTAAAATGCTAAAAAATAATTTATAAGTTGTAATTGATTTTATATAATTTAAAAAAAATCAGTTTTTAGATAAAAAAAATTGGTTTTCTAAATAAAAATAAATTTTTATGTGCAAAAACTTTTTTTTTTCATGTAAAAATAGATTTTTTTTAAAACTGATTTTTTATTTAAAATTAATTTGGCTTATTAACCTAAACAAAATTTTTTATTAATCAAACTCAGATCTATTTTTTTATTAATCTTAACCATATGTATTCCTACATATTAATAATAAATTTAAAAATAAAATAAATATATTTATAATTTTTATTTTAATATAAATACTATTATATATTTTTTTATTAAAATTTTTTGTCTCTTCAAATATTTTTTCAAGTTTCGTCTGTACTCCTACGTACTCTCATTCTCTATTATATTACTTTGTACTTGATGTAGAAAATTTGGAATCATATGGTTATTTTAGTCATTTTATATAATATTTTAGTCTTGTCCATATGTATCCAAACATAATACTGGACATTACATTAGTGTCTTGTACATCGTATCCAAACACAATACACAAACAATAATTTTTAGTGTCTCCGTCCTATTGTCTCTGTCTCAGTGTCGTGTTCTGTCCTGTCTTTGAAAACAAACGCAGCCTTAATAGACATACAATAAAAGGATAACTCTTTTTCATTTCTTGTAATGTATCAATTGAGACATGTCCTAACCTACAATGCCAAGTTTCATGATTTATAGTGTATGTGACAGCAGCAACACTAACTAAATTGCTGGTGTTGACTAGTTCTCTATTCTTTGCTCCTAAGTTGACATAAGTTGCATCTGTATTAAAGATATACAAGCCACCTCTTTGTCTAGCATGACCAATCATCTTCAAGAAAAGGTTGTCCTGTATCTCACAGTGTGTATTGTTAAATAAAAATTGACAAGGTAAAAAATCAATTGCTTCAGACACAGATATGAGATTAAAATTGAAAGAGGGCACATATAACACATTTGTAAGGTAAAAATCACGGGTTAAAATTATAGTTCCACTAATTGTTGCTGTGGTCTCAGTTCCATTTGGACATTTGATTAACACAAGATTTATTGTGTGATGAGAGTGAAAAGCATCAAGAGAAAAAGTAACATGCGCAGTGGCACCAGTGTCAATTATCCAGTCATGTATGTGCAAAGGAATATGAGAAACTGATAAAATATAGTGTATACCTGCTGAAGGAGC
Source organism: Arachis hypogaea (assembly GCF_003086295.3). NCBI lineage: Eukaryota > Viridiplantae > Streptophyta > Magnoliopsida > Fabales > Fabaceae > Arachis > Arachis hypogaea. Next base: position 115,976,724 of record NC_092047.1, on the reverse strand, counting down.
TATCACTGTGTTTATGGCTTGTGTTTGAAGAGAACTATGAGCAGGATCACCTTTATGTTGTTGGAATAGAGAAATCAATGCTTGTTTTTTATCTTCGGAAAACAAGTTGTCTAGACTTTTACTATTCTCCTCTTGAGTTGAACGCACATCAGTTACGTTGCCATCTCCACATGTTTTCTCAGCAACAATCATATTGTTCACATTTGCTACTCCAAATTTCTTTTGCAAATGAGGAGGAAATCCATACTTATGATAGCAAGTCTCTATAGTGTGTCCAACCTTTCCGCAATAAGAACAACTTCTCATCATTCCTCTTCCACTACTAACTCTGCCTCGGCCACCTCAATTTGTGATACCAGAATTTGCATTCGAGATCATACCAAATCCTCTGTTGTTTTCATTACCAGTTCCTCCAATATTGACAACATTAACTAGTATCCTTTCTTCACTTTGATCTGAGTTGCTTAATTGTCTTTCTTGTTGCAAAAGTAAAGAATAGATGGAATTTACACTGGGCAGTGGCACCATCAACATAATCTGTGATTTCACTGTTGTATACTGCTCATTTAACCTTCTCAAAATTCTAACAGCATGTTCTTAGTCTCTATATTCTCTGATGATCTTTCAGTCCACATGAGCATGATGCTCCACAGGCACAGGATAGAATTAGTTTGAACTCATCAAGTTCTTCCCAAATTCCCTTAAGTTTAGTGAAATATGCAGTGATGGATAGATCTCCCTGCTTCATCGCAAACATCTCTTCTTGAAGATCAGCTATCCGAAATAAATCACCTTCATAGAATCTGTACTTGAGATCGTTCCAGAGTTCCGAGGCCACGTTACACCAAAGAACGCTATGAAGAATCTCTGTGCTTAGAGAAGAATGCAACCACGATAGTACAAATGTGTTGCACCTGTCCCAAGCTTCATAGGTTGAGTTAGTTTTTTCAGGTTTCAGAATGCTTCCATCAATGAATCCCAACTTGTTCTTCGATTTGATGGATAGCCAAACCGATCTCGCCTATGAGTGATAATTTCGAGTTGTAAGAGGAGTTTGAGTTAGTGATAAACCTGGGCTTTCATTTGGATGGAGGTAGAAGGGACTTGTTTGGTCTTGAATCGGGTTCAATGTTGATCTTTCTGCTTGCGTTTGAAGGCTGGCAAGTTGATTCATCAATCTGGTGAGATTTTGTAAATCACTCACTGAAAATGTTTGCGGTTGCAAATTTTTTGGATTATCTACTCCAACTTCTCGATCTGCCATGGATGTTGCAGAAGGAAGAGGTAAAGTTTACAATCCTTGCTTTACAATATTTGCAGCTCTTCCACGCTCACCGCACCATGATAAAATTCGTTCAGAACTGCAGATTTCTTAGTGAAAAGTAAGCTAAAGAAGAGAGAAATGTGTCTTTTGTATTAGTGAAAAATTACATGATTACAGAGATAAAAGATACAGTTATATATAGCCAAAAAGAAAGAAAAAATAAAAAATAAAAATTATACTAGCTATCTCTTCATATTCCATTATACAGTTGTGATCAACTAATATCACAAAATACCCAATAAAACCAATAAAAGAGAGAGTACCTTGGGAGTACCAGTAATATTCATACATTAATATTATTATTACAAACTGGTAAGGTTGCTTCCAAGAAAAATAACCAATATCCGGCTCAGAGGTTAAGTACGGCTTTCCTTCAGAAATCTGCGAAAACGTGTCTTTAGGGTCTACGAATTCTTTGTATTTCAAGTTACAAGATCCTATGAATTTAGATACCGGGACTTGGTCTTTCAAATAATCTTTACTATCATCCTTCTTAAAAAAAATTTTATCACCTAGGCCATGTTTATCTTTAACATGCTTTCTGATGGTAGGAGAAGTAACACTGTGAGGCTCTATGAGAGAAGTATGACGAATCGTTCCGTCCTTCTCTAAGTAACCCAGCACAAATTGGCTGTCGCCGATATTAGCAAAATGCAGAATATTCCGGAACAGGACTACGGCTAAGCAGCTAGATCCTGTACGTACTCCATCAAGAGAACAACTTGCTGATGTCCTTACAAAGGCATTTTCATTAGGTCTTTTTGAAGAGTTATGTAGTAAATTTGGAATGTATAATTTGTACACTCCTAGCTTAAGGGAGGCTATTAATGTATGAATATTACTGGTACTCCTAAGGTACTCTCTCTTTTATTGGGTTTTATTGGGTATTATGTGACATTAGTTGATCACAGCTGTATAATAGAATATGAAGAGATAGTTAATATAATTTTATTTTTTATTTTTTATTTTTTATTTTTTCTTTCTTTTTGACTATATATAACTGTATCTTTTATCTCTGTAATTAAGTAATTTTTCACTAATACAAAAGATACATTTTTCTCTTCTTTAGCTTGCTTTTCACTAAGAAATCTGCAACTCTGAACGAATTTTATCAGTAAGAAAAATAAATGAACTTTATTTGGGGCAACATGTCTAGTTGGGAAACGACGTTTTCAGCCATTTCAAGTGTCTTCCAACTTGAAGCTCAATAATAAACAAATATCTTAATTAAACCATTTTGTAATGTTTTACAACTGTTGTATACACACTTAATCACACAATATAGTCACAATCTAAGGTTTTAAGTAACTCTTAACACGTTCCTTTAGATATTTTGGGCATTGTAAATAATTTAATTAGGTGTGCCGGCACACACACAAGTGGTAAGTGGTAACTGAAAGCAACAATTGATTTTTTAATTACCCCATTAGATCATTATATTGATCAATAATATATTTTTTTAAAAGCAAATTAATTGTTATAAACGGAGAAATTACATATCATTATTGTATTATTATATCAAAACTTTTTTGTAGAGGAAATATATACAAATTAATTTCAAATAAAAAATTTTAAAATTTGACTCCTCTAAAATAAAAATGTTTATAAAATAAAAAAGAAGGAAGAAACAGAGACATATTCAACTAAAAAAATTTTCCAAAATTAAATAGTATCTTGCACAAAAAGGGTGCTTCATGATATTGAGTATATTGCCAAAAAGGTAGTTTTGGCATGGATGAAGGACGATAAAGTTAGAATGAGAAAATGGGAAGCTCACAAATTAATTTTTAAATCCAAACCTAAAAAGGAAAATTTTCATTGAAGGGTAAAGATATAAAAAGTACGTCTAAATGTCTAATCAGTACTTTTCTCTATTAAATTATAAGGACAATGAAAGTAAATTGTAATCCAAGATAAATCTACCTTTTATGTTGAAATGTTATTATAATCATTTGTTACACGGACTATACTTTCATTATTCCACAGTACAATTACCATCTTCCCTTATTTTGTCTCATGTAAAACCATAAGCAAGTTAATAATGCAATATGCATGTACACTATATATATATATATATATATATACTGTTAATTGAGCCAAGTTTAGATGATAAAGTTAGAATGAGACAATAGGAAGCTCACAAATTAGTTTTTAAATCCAAACCTAATAAGAAAACATTTCATTGAAGGGTAAAGACATAAAAAGTACATCCAATCAGTTCTTTTCTCTATTAAATCATAAGGACAATGAAAGTAAACTGTAATCCAAGATAAATATACTCTTTTTTCGTTGAAATGTTATTATAATCATTTGTTACAACAGTACAATTACCATCTTCCCTTATTTTGTCTCATGTAAAACCATAAGCAAGTTGATAATGCATGTACACTAATGATAAAAAAAAATATCACTGTAGTTGTTAATTGAGCCAAGGTTAGTAGCTTCTTCCAGCTTCTAGTTTTAACCCCTCTTAAGCCTTCCTTCTCATGAAAAATGCAGAAACTTCATTACTTTACTTGGACATCTATCTCATATCCTTCTTTAAGGTCTAAGGGACTTTAATAGTGTCCAAATCTCATGTAAGAATCAGAGACTCACTGAGTAATCCAATTGGATGATTATGGACATCACTCCTTCCAATTCTCTTCCAATCAATTAATCACTCAACTTAAACCCTAAATATTACCATGTCATGACTTGATTTGAGAACTCTAACTAAAAACGAAATGATTGACCAAACTTTTCTTCATTGTTTTGAGATTTTAACGTGGAAAACAGCCGAGTTCTCTATTGTACTTACCAATAGTCTTTGCAAGAACACGCCCCATTCTTAAAATGGTGAAAACGGTTGCAATCTCTAACAATTATCTCCCTGTTAAATTCCCTAGACATCATCTTGATTGCAACATGACAATCCTTACAAATCCTCAAGTTCTTCACAATCCTTATTGTGGTGCCTGGCCTTGTCTTGAGGAAGCAATAAGCAATTGCAAGTTTTTCGCTGTGAAGAGATAACGCAGACTCTTTTCCTTCCTCATCCAAATCAAGCAACACCTCACTTGTGTCACCAACATAACCTTGCCTCTTCAGCCTCTTCATAATCTCATCAAGCATCCTATATATATCTTGTGTTTCTAGATGAGAATCGTCTCCCACGAAAAACTCATGAAGAACGCCGTCGATCTCCACCAAACTACATCCTGGAACTTTCTTGATTCCCCTAGCCTCCATAAGCTCTCTCAAATGCCTCACTTCCCTCCACCTTCCAAGCTTTGCATACACATTAGAAAGAAGCACATAGGCACCACTATTTGAAGGATCCAACTCAAGAAGCTTCTTTATCGATACCTCACACGTTTCAATGTCTCCATGCATCCTAGCCCCACTAAGCAGAGCACCCCATATCATCACATCAGGCTCCATAGGCATCGATTTCACCACATTCCAAGCATCATCGATGCGCCCTGCTCTTCCGTACAAATCCACCATGCATCCATAATGTTGGATCAATGGTCTAACACTATACTCAGTCACCATCCTCTTGAAAAACTCATCCCCTTCCCTAACCAACCCACCATGCACACAAGCACAAAGAACACCCACAAATGTCACAGCATTAGGACTCACCCCATCATCAACCATCCTCCCAAACATCTCAAGGCATTCCTCTGTTCGCCCATGCATCGCAAAAGCGCAGATCATTGCACTCCAAGCCATCACATCCTTCTCATCATGCCCAATCTCATCAAACACGCATCTCGCCCTCTCAACATCCCCACACTTCCCATACATATCAATCAAAGCTGTCCCCAACACAACATCGATCCTCATTCCACACCTACCAATATAAGCATGAACCCACTTCCCATGTTGAAGTGCACCCAGTTTTGCACAAGCAGACAGCACCGCAGAGAAAGTGAACTCATTCGGCTTGATTTCACTACCTGCTCCACTACCTTCCAACGCAAGCAAATTGCGAAACAAACCGAGCGCAGCCGCGTGCTCACCACACTTAACATAGCCATTGATCATGCAGCTATAGGACAACACATTCTTGTCAGTCATCTGATCAAACATCCTCCGAGCAATATCTACCATACCACCCTTGCAATACGCATGAATTACAGCGGTATAAGAGGGGGCATCCGGTAGAGTAATTTCATCAAACACTTGGCGTGCAGAGTTGAGGCATCCACAGGAAGAGTACATGGCAATGAGGGAGGTTTGGGTAAATGGATGAGTGTGGAGGCCGAAAAGGAAGGTGTGGGCGTGAAGAGAGTGCGCAAGGGGGAGGTGGGTGAGGGAAGGGAGGAGGAAAGGGAAAGTGTGGAGGTCTGGGACGATGGCATGGCGGCGCATGCGGAGGTAGATGGAGAGTGGTGGTTGGAGGGTAGTTGAGCGGATGAGGTTGTTCCACACGAAGGATTCAAGGGTGGGGTGGCGTAGGTTAAGAGTTGGGTGAGTCCATGGTATCAATATTGTTGCTTTCTTCGTTATGAAACCTCTCATAGGTGCGTGGTGCTGCTTAGTTAGGGGGCAGAGAACTAATTCATCCCATAAATAATTCTCTTAATTTCTCTTCATGATATAAGACATTGATTATACAGTATATTTCTTCTCTGGTTTAGTATGCTTCATTGTGATTTGAACACACTGCTAAAATTTTGATGTGATTCTACTGCAATAAATTAGTTAGAAAACTAGATTGAAATTAGCTTATTTAGCATAAATGTTCAGGGACCTCATCATCTTAATTTCTCAAACATCAGATATGTACTTGTCTTTTTGCTTACTTTTCTCAAGTCAGATTAATTTGGATGTTCAAAATTATATTTCTCGTGAATTGGTGATGTTAAGGATGCGAGTACTAAATTTTCATGATAACCTCTCAAAAAATTACTATCAAGCTTTCATTGGGACAAAAAGTTGATTCGAAAATAAATTCAGGAATTCTGAAGCAACCAGTCACAAAGTTAACCAAAAAACACAACAGATAGATTTAGATAGACTCCACAATAAATACGCCTAATGGATAATGTCTTGTGACAGAAAACTAGATTGTTCACTCTTCCTCTTCACCCTCATTCTCGGCAATGTTGAAGTATCTCAACTCATACACATTCCTGTCCTTGTTGGAGGAGATCACACGAAGCCAATCCCTCACATTGTGCTTTTTCAAGTACTTCTTAGTCAAGTATTTCAGGTATCTGCAAAATGAGATTAACAACAAAGGAAAAAATAATTAAGCAGGGAAAATTAAAAAGCAAGATGACATTGAAGACTTATACCGACAGAAAATTATTAAGATGCAAATACATTGATAATGTTAATGGAATGAATACTGAACTATTAGAACAGTTTATCACTTCTCAATCAGAACATCGTATAGTTCATGAAATAAAACATTGAAAGATTAACATTCACACAGATCATAACTATGACAAAAGAAAGGATGAAACTGTTAATTATGTATAAAGCACTGAGCATCATAATAAAGTATGCTATCGCCAAGCATTGAGAATAATACCATCCTCATTACAATTGAAGCTTGATGAGATGAAAATCCCTTCATTTTGCAGAAAAGCTACATATAAATACATGACAACTTGGGGAACAAACATAACGGGGTCGCAACTTAAACCAAGGGGCAGAGAACACTGTCTAATAGTCAACGGTTATGGTCCTAAAAGACTTAAGGGTACAGCTAAATGAAGCATACTCCAATGTGATCACCTCATTACTTTTACATCATTTACGAGATCAGACACCCCAAAGCTACTTAAGAAACTCATGATTTTGTAGAATGCCAAAAGCATACTCAAGAAGCTTTAGCTAATTAGGGTCTGTTTCGATAAGCTTTATTTTTTTAGTTTTATGTTTTCCCCTTTCATCAAAGCTTCCATAAAACCAACAAGCAAAAACCCAATACAAATTCGAAGCATATTCTAACTTTCTTCCAAGAACAAAATCAGAAGGATAAAAATGTCATTTATAATTTCAGTACAATACTCTGTGTAAATTACCTAATTCATTCACCCTAAATCTGACCTAAGCCTATGATTCTCTGTGAATCTCAGCAAACAGAACCACAAGTTTGTTAACATATAGTTTAAGGGAAAAAAATATATTTATCGTTACAATAAACTCATTAGCATAAAAGAAATGAATCAAAATCGCAGCATAACTAAATAAAAATAAGCACAATCGACTAAAATAATAATTAAAAAAAGGAAACAGGTACCGCTTGGAGAAGCTGGAATCGGAGGTGACGGTGATCTTGGACTTGTCCCTTGTAACGGTGACGGAATCGCCGAGAGCACCGGCTTTGCCTCCGACCTTGATCCTCTCTTGAAGGAACTTCTCGAGCGATGCGATGTCCATGATCTTATCCTCAACGGGCTTCGCGCAATCGATCACGAAGCTCGCTCCCTTCTTCTTCCCCTTCGCTCCACCAGCTCCTGCTCCGCGGCTCATTTTCTCTCTCTTCTCACTCTCTCTCCGAAGCACAAGGTAGTAGCTTGTGTTGCTGCTGACAAGAGAGGCTTCCTTTCTCCCAATATAAGCTAGGGTTTTTGTTTTCGTATCCAGCTAGGGTTTCGTTTTGGTGTTCCGAAACGCAGACAGTTGTTGCCGTTTTACTTCGCCACTCTAGTTCGTTATGTTTGGGCCTGAGCCCAATTAGAGGCCCATTTAAACACCAAAAAATAATGGTTACAGTTTCTTACTGTCTTTTTTTATTTGACTCCGATTTAGTCAATAGCTGAGTCCATGGAAGACGACATATACGGCGTCGTTCCGTGCTCTTCACTCGCCGTTGAGTCTATCCTTCGCGTTGGGACGGTAACCTTCGTTTTACTCCACCTCTCTTCTTCTTCTTCTTCTTCTTCTTCTTCTTTGTTGTTTATATCAGAAATTGTGAATTGTCGTTCAGGCAGGTGCAATCTGGGGAATGTGTATTGGTCCCTACGATGCTAATCAGCAAAGTAATGTGAACATCTAAAACCCTAATTTCAATTCTGATTCGGAATCGTCAACTTGTAGTATTCAATTTTCTTCCTTTTTTTTTGGTGCAGGTCTTAGCGGCATTAACAAAGCTTCTTATGTGGTAATGTGGAAAAAGAAAAGTTTTTTTTTTTTCCTTTTATGTGTGAATTATGGTGCTGATGGGTTGATTTTATTGGGGGTGCTATTTTACAGATAAAATCAGTTGGCAAGTATGGGTTTCGATGTGGTAATTGAGATTGGTTATTATTGAGCTAAGAAAAAAGAAACGTGGTAAATGTGTTTGAGTTGTGTGTTCATGTTTTTTAGCACTGATTAAGGTTCCTTGATTTTGGGGTTTTAGGAGTTATAGCTGGAGTATTCAGCATCACTAGGTGTGGAGTTCAGAGGTACAGGAAGAAGAATGATTGGGTAAGTGTAGGATGAGAGGAAGGTCCACCCATATTGATGGTTGTTTTTATTTTATTTAATTTATAAATCAATGTATTGGATGCACTAAGGAATGGAGGGTAGTAGGTTTCCCTATTCTATAATGAACCAACTATTAATTCAGATTAACATGTATCTAGTATCCATTCCTGTACCAGTTGCATATATGTTTAAGTATCAATTTCAGTATAGTGTCAATAGACACACCATTGCATACTGATTTTTGTGCAAATTTATCTGTGTTAGTTGCATTGCTTAATGGATCTATTTGTAAGTTCACTTCTGTTGACTGCTTTTATGCCTCCCTTCTATGCTCTTCTGATTTTTTTTTTTTGGGTGATCTTTTTATATTCTGACAATGCAGTACATGTGATCAGTGATTCAAACAAACCTACTTAATGTGAAAGTCTGCTGTGCTAGTATCAAAGATGTTTAGAATCGTGTTTGTTTGTGACAGCATCAAACATGTTTGTTGGAAGAATCGATATAGGGTGTGGTCGTGTGTACTTTACATGGTTGCATACCCAGGCACTTAGCACTCTGAACAAGATCACATGAATAAAGTTCATTGCGTTTATGAAAATTTCTTTTGAATTGTACAGGTAAATGGCTTGATTGCTGGTGCTGTGGCTGGTGCAGCCGTTTCTGTCGGGACACGAAGCTATACACAGGCTATTGGTATGGCGAGTTTAGTCTCAGCTATCTGTGCTGCAGCTGACCATGCTAGATCATCTTAAGATACAATTGTTAGATGTGGAGACAGAAAATTAGATGCAGTAAACCTTCATTTCTAAGGTAATGCAGAGAGTCTACCAGAGCATGAAAGGGTCTCAAATGGATGAATGGATCTCCTCTTACGATTATTCTGCAAGATATTTTCTTGTCTGTTTCTTGGTTTGATTAGTTTTATTGGGGATTGGTACAAAACCCTTCTTCCGGGAGTGAACATTTATATTTGGAGTACATTTTCCCTTTGGATTGTGACAGGGAAATATGTACTTATTCTTGAGAGATTTTCATAGTTGTATTACTGTTTACTTAGTTGTTTGTGTTGAGGGAAAAAAAGTTATCAGTTTTTTGTTTATTTTGTTAAGCAGAGAGATAAGTTTAACAGAAATTATATTTACTGAAAGTTGCCAATGTTAATACTAAATATTAAAGTTAGTTTGCAATATTTGAAAATTATTTGTTACGAAAGAGAGAAAAGAACAATAAAATTTTTAACAATGAAAGTGGTACTATTCCAAAATGCATATGAATTGTATAAATAGCCACAAAAATGTTAGTTCTTATATAGTTCCAAATTTTGATATACAAGGACAAAAAAATTGTGTTCTGGAATATGTATTTATCTTTACAGCTTTCTATATTTTGTGGCTATATTTTATCTTAATTACTAAACATAATTTTTTTTATCAAATAAATCTCTCAGTTAATTGGATAAAGAAAGTTCAACACTTGTTGAGAGAGATGCCAAACACTATGACGACAATGTTGGGGTGCAATTGCGTCATATCCACAAATTTATTTGTTGGAAATTGGGATTCAGATTTGGCCTTTTTTTTTTAAATAAAGAAAAGAAAACTCCACCACCTCATTCTTCTACGGATAGACACAAACACACACAATTATGAATTATGCACAAAAAAGAAATCCCTTTATTGAAAAATTAAAAAAAAAAAACTCTATCTGCCATCTCATTCTGTTTGGCAAATAGATTAATCCTCCTTTGGTCCTCCATCTTCTCCCATATAGAATCACTACTCAACGTATAAGAAGTCCTTTGCCCTTTGAAAAAGAAAGAACACCTTCAAAAAAAGGAATCAACTTTCTATCTCTTTCTCTTCATGGTCCTTTTGCAAGGTGCCATATACATGAAAAAAGGCCTATCCATTCTTCATTAACATTAATGTTATAAGCATTAAGAAAAACTTACTAGATCTGTGAATAGATATTAAATCCAACCAACAACAACATCATCATCAAAGTCTCATAGGCTTATTTGGTTTTGGTTTTTGTCTTTTGATGGAGTCAAAATTCACATATCAAGAGGTATGTATATCCCTTTTCTTTCTCATTCTCATGCATATTTTCTTATTCTTCTAATCTTATGATACCTTTTATTCATTCAACATTTAACAATCTAGTTTTGTTAAATTCTCATTCATCAGGAATATAGGAAGAACTCAAGGGGAAAGAAGCTATTCACATGCAGATGGTTGCCAGTTTCTTCACCCAAGGCCCTTGTTTTTCTTTGCCATGGTTCATTATTTCTCTTTTAATTTCTTTTTATAGCAAAACAATTTTGTAGCATATTGTATTGGTTGCTCTGTTTATAAATAAGTATTCATTGGGATGATGAAGAATTTACATTTGAAATCCAATCCATGTATTTGAAGAAGATATACATTATGTTATTTTCTAATAATCCAGATAAATAATTTTCTTGAACAATTTTATTTAAATGGACTATTAAGAATCCAACATTATTTGTTTGCATAATTGCATTCAAAATATAGAGTATGTTAATGTTTTCTCTTTTCATTATTTTTTTCTCTTCAAACTTTTCTCTTTTTTATTTACATTTAAATATCATTTCTTCTTAGTGAGTTATGTTACCAACATTATTGCAGGTTATGGAATGGAATGCAGTAACTTCATGAGAGGTAATTAACACATTTTCCTTCTTCTTTTTTTTTTTTTCTCTTTTTTCTTTTTTTAATTATTTTTTTCAATTTATCTTGTTTTGTTTGTTTCTTTCCTTTTTCATTTGGTATTTTGAATTTTTCCACCATTAATGATTAAAATCGTTCAAATAATAAAGCTCTGATCTCTGGAAAAATGATGGGCTAATTGGTTGGGAAATAAATCACAATAATATTATTCCTTACACGCCTAGAACACAAACACATAGTGACAATTATTTATGACCCCACTAATTAGTTGATTAGTCTCATTTTTAAGCCAAGACTTAGGTATTTGATTGTTAATGAAAAATAATACATTGTCTTAAATCACATTTTCAATAAACAAGGTGTCATTAATTTTATTTTGAAATATATTTTGCATTCACATATCCTACTAATTTTAATAAATGTGGCTAAAAGTTATACATAATTAAATTTATATCTAAACAAAATTTTGAGTGTATGTAGGGTCCCTAGCTGGGTCAAATTTCAGAAAACCAAATCTCTAGTAGTTACTTATTTAGGTTTTCCACCAATTGTTGATCACATAATAGTGACACTACGTCTTATGCAAATCATGGGTCACCGCTTAGCAAAACAATATTAGTACGTAACTATATGCCATGTAGATATTCAATAAAAAAAATAATTTAATTATTAAATTTTTTTTAACAATATTTTGATAAAAATATAATTTAATTAATAAAAAAATAATTTATTAAAAAATATTTTGGTAAAAAAAATTTAATGACAAAAAAAATTTTGTTAGGGTATTTTTATTTAACAGGAGTAAACTTTTCTTGACGTATAACTAACATAGTTTATTTATATTATTTTATTTAATGCAAACTAATTAGTTTGAACGATTTGACTAAAGATTTACAAATATTTTTATTAGAATAATTTATTTTTCTATTTAATTGAATATTATTATATTTATTGTTTTGACTACTTTTATTAGAGCTGAAAAATTCATACAAAATCAAAGTAAGTTTTATACATTATTCACACTACTCCAAGCTCGATCGATCGGAAAAAATAAAAGTATATAATAATATGTTGAACCACCGTGAAAAATTTTTTATTATCGAAAAAATTTAAAAAAAAATTAAAAAAAAATTACATCAAACTCAAAATTTTAAAAAACTAAATTAATAAACTTTTTATCTTATAAATTTTTTATTTTTTTTGTTTGTTCGATGTGAGATTTGGGTACTCCTCATCATACTTATAATATTAACATATTATTATATACAAAAATAATTTGTTTGCATGCTAAGCAACCATCTCTTCTTATTCAGCAGCAAATGGAAGCATACAAGTTCATAGTATGATTGATGAATCTGCTATCGTATCTTATCTCTGATCTCTGCTGAAACCGACATAATATCATATAATATAATTTCATTATCTTATATGATCTTATCTCATTGAAAAAAATGCAAACTCTCTTCCCTTTAAATCATGCTCTTACCTTTTTCTTCGTTTTCATTTTTACCCTTTTAACCCCCATGAGGATAAAGATAAGGTGCATTTCGAGATCATCAATTTCTGTTGCATGCACATTTTTTCTCCCCTTTTTTTGGTACAAATAAAAATTCATAGATTACAAATAAAATCTGTTACTAAATTAATGTTTATTTAATATGTGACAGAAATTTTAATAGACGGAACATAATATATATATAGTCTCAAAATAACAAAAATTAATTGATCTCTTTTTTATTGTTAAAAATTACATTATTCTTTGTGTGAATAGATATGGACCAAATTAAATGTTTATTCTCTTGTTACAAGTAAAAAATTTAAATTCCTCCATAGAAATTCATACGCTCCTAGCTAAAACATATTCTTTGCCCAGTCTGAATAACCAGAACAATAACCATTCATATTAAATGAAACATTTAAATTAAATAAGTAACTATACATTAAACATATATTTTGTGACACATCATATATTCATATCACACTTTGCCCTTACCTGACTAATTCAACATAAATTGATGATACATTTATCAAAAAAAAAAAATAATAATAATAATAATAAATGATTGGGGACTGTGGATTATTCTCTATTTCCAAGATTATTCTCTATTTCGGATCAGCAAGGATCCATGATTGGGGACTGTGGATTTTGGGATGGACTTGAGTGGATATGGAATTTCCAGTGGCGAAGAGAGATGTTCCAATGGGAGCTGGAACTGGTCAACCAATTTCATGAGCAGTTAAGGCCTGTGAAGTTGTCAGCTGGTAGAGATGATAATTTGGTTTGGAAGTGTGATAGTAAAGGGGTGTTTTCGACCAAGTCTGTTGTGCGCGTCCTACAATTGGAATCTCTGTCGGATGAGATTACGAGTTACAGCTTCACAAGTGCAGTATGGAAAGGAGTGGTACCGCCGAGAATTGAGCTTTTTGGGTGGTTTGTGCTTATTGGCAGAGTGAATACTAAGGAGAGGTTGAGTAGACTAGGAGTCATTAGGCCCAGTGATAATATCTGTGCTCTTTGCAAGAAGGAAATAGAGTCGGTGGAGCATCTGTTTCTCCTATGTGAACTAACGTGGCAAGTGTGGTGCAGTTGGTTGAGGTCGTTTGGGGAGGTGTGGCCTATTCCTGGTACAATAAGGGAGTTATTTGAGCGGTGGACCAGTAGGTATAAGCGGAAACAAGATCAGAATAAATGGTTGTCGGGGTTCTTTGCAGTGATTTGGAACATTTGGGTGGAACGCAATGATAGAATCTTTAATAATCAAGAAACAAGTGTGGAGTTTGTCATCAAGAAGACCATTATGAACTACGACGAATGGACCAAGAGTGATTCATTTGGTGGTTGATGGCGTTGCCGGGCATAGCAGGATTTTATGGCTTTTATGAATTGGTTATGTATTTCTTTTGTTGCTCCACTTAGTGTGTTGAGCTTATTTTCATTCGAAAAAACATTTATCAAAAAAAAAAAAAAAACAGGTGTCTTATATTCAAAATAAATTTTAATTTTATAGAGAAAAAGAGATTGATCATATACATAATAGGATTAGAAATTATATACTCAACTCTAAATAAAAAATAATAATTTCCTTGTTTGATTGTCACATTAAGAATCAGAAAATTGGTGTAATATATATAATTTAATTTTGATACACTATTAGTATAAATTTTTTTTACACGTGCATCCAATCATATAACATCACATTAACAAAAATAACTAATTTTTACATTAACCGTATAAATAATTATCTAAGAAAATGATTCTGATTACACGACTATGTAACACTGTCAATGCATCAAAACATATATATATTGTTGGTTATTGAATTTGATGGTTGCATTATTGAATGTAGAATGTGGAGAGAGGTTGGCATGTGCAAGATATGCAGCGTTCGGAATGGATTATGAAGGACATGGACATTCAGAGGGTATTCGTTGTTACATTAGCAACTTTCAAAACATTGTCAATGACTGTTCTCAATTTTTCAACTCCATTTGTGGTAATAATTCCCTATTATCATTCCATTTTTCTATATTTGGAAATTAAGCATTCAAATTAAACATGCTAATTAATTATTTGGAATTTTCAGTGCTTGAAGAGTATAGTGAAAAGCCCAAGTTTTTATATGGGGAATCAATGGGAGGGGCAGTGGCCTTACTTATTCATAAAAAATATCCTTCATTCTGGGATGGTGCTGTTCTTGTTGCACCAATGTGCAAGGTATCAATATATATTTATATGTTTTACATATTTTTTTAATAAAATAATTAGTTGATAGAATAATTAAACTTATTATAATAGATTAATCTAATATGTTATTACTGAATAATTAAACTTTTTTATATGTACTTTACATATTTTTTAGTAAAGTACATATATTTCACCAAATTTACAATTAAGTCTCTATATTATTATTTTTTTTATAATTAAGTTCCTACATTATTTTTAATTTTATAATTAGGTCTTTTTTATGTTGAAAACGTTAAAATTAATGAAATATTTTTTTTAAAATACATGCGGTCAAAGATCTAATTAGATTTTTAATTATGAATATTTTCAATTTGCGAAGAAATACTCAGTTAATAACTCTAATATTGTTTATACTAGAAATGACCTAATTATAAAATTAAAAACAGTGTAAAAACTTAACTGAAAATAAAAGTATAAGGACCTAATTACAAATTTGGTAAAATTATAGAGACTAACAGAATAATTAAACCTAATTTAATTTGTGGTCAATTGCATAATCAAAATTTTTTATGAACACTAAATTTATAATTTTATATAATAATTAATTTTTTGCATATACTTAATATGATTGATGAAGAAATTAAAGTATTATTATGCAAATATTTAAATATATTTATGTGGCAGATTTCAGAGAAAGTAAAGCCAAATCCAATGGTGGTAAGCTTGTTGACTAGTGTGGAAAATATTATACCAAAGTGCAAAATAGTTCCCTCAAAGGATGTCATCAATTCAGCATTCAAAGACACTACAAAAAGAGAACTTGTGAGATTTCTTCATAAATTTAATATTTTAATGGAAAATTTCAATAGTTAATTATTGTGTCAAAAAAATTTTTTTTTTTTATAATTTTATGATGATATGATTGCAGATAAGGAAAAACACGTTGATATACCAAGACAAGCCCAGGTTGAAAACGGGATTAGAGATGCTGAGAACAAGCTTATATGTTGAAGCCTCGTTAGAGCAGGTGATTAATTAGCACATTTAATGTTATTATTATGGATACTAATTTGGCATCATCATGTAGTGAAACCTTTTTTTGATTCTCTAGCTGGATAACTTGATCTCATATTTCTCAACAACTTTTTTTACTAATTTTGAGTGCATAAAAAATGCATACTAATTTGGTTACTTACTGAAGTTACTATTATTACACTACGCTTTTTTAGAACAAGCTTATTTTTAAACGGTTCAACTAGGTATCCTTTAAAAATCGTACAACATTCAGCCTTTTATTACAATAATTAAAAAAAATTAAAACAAACACAACTAAAAATTATGAATAGATTTGTTGTCTTTTTAAAATTAAATACACATTCAAAATACAATCTAAAAAAACTGAAATTTAAAATTTAAAATTTAAATTTTTGTTTCAGATTTAATATATTTAATTATTAATATATTATAATTTAAATACATATCTAAAAATCAAATTATTCAAAATTCAAAATTTTGATTTTAAAAATATAAAATAAACCTTAAACTATCAAATTATTAATTAAACTCGTACAAAACACTCAAAGAAGCAGAGAAGTCACGTTTGCGCCATGTCGAAAATTGCGCACATGGAAAACTCAGAGGTGCACATCGAGAAGTCATCATCCGCTGTCGTTCATCCTCTTCCGCGCTCATCCTCAACGCTGCCTTCCTCCTTTTCGGCACTCATTTACAACGCTGTCTTTTTAATGTTTAAATTTAAATTTTAAATTTATGATTTTGGATGTGTTTTAAAAATATTTTCTGTATAACATCATAATTTTAGATGTGTTACAATTATTTTTTAATGTTTAAATTTAGATTTTAGATTTATGATTTTGGATGTGTTTCAAAAATATTTTCTGTATAACTTCATAATTTTAGATGTGTTACAATTATTTTTTAATGTTTAAATTTAGATTTTAGATTTATGATTTTATATTTTCTGTATAACTTCATAATTTTAGATGTGTTACAATTATTTTTTAATGTTTAAATTTAAATTTTAGATTTATGATTTTGGATGTGTTTTAAAAATATTTTTTGTATAACTTAATATTTTAGATATGTTACAATTGAAAAAGAAACTACAATTGAAAATATTTTAGTTTATGTATATAATTATATTCGACCATTCATAATTTTTAAATTAATTGTTGATTATATACTTTATTTGCAACAACTTTATTAATAAAATTAAATAAGATCAACCTTGTTCCAATTAAATCAGCAGAGTGTTCTTATGTTTAAATTAAAATATAATTAAAAATATTGAACATGATATTTCTTAACAAATTACATAAACACATGTGTGGAAAATAATGATACCTTTCACCAATGCAAAATGAGAGAGTGCTTCAGCTGGAAGGTGGTGATGGTCTTCACCAATGAAGACGAGATGGAGAATTCAGCTGGCAGCGTCCTTTTTGGTTTGGGATTCACTAATGCGTGTGAATATCCCGTAGAATAAGGAATTTAAAAAACTGTATCTGTTACGTGAAGTTACAAAAGTAAAGCAAAGTCACCGTAACCACCAATGAAGTGGGTAGGTTTTAAAATTTAAATTTAAATTAAAATCTAATTATAGATATGTATCTACAAAATAGGAACATGTTACACTAAAAAAATAATTAAATATTATTTAAATCTGATTAAAGGCTGATTAAAGGCTGATTAATATTGTACAACTAGCATTTCCCATTTTTAAAGTACGTTGTCCAACTCTGACATTTTCTAATTATTTTTTTAAGGCAAAAACTCAGGTGAAGTCGACTTCACGTGAAGTTGATATCTGAGAGCCGTTAAATGATTTTTCATCTAACGACTCTCAAATATCAACTTCATATGAAGTCGACTGCACCTGAGTTTCCAGCTTTTTTTAAACTATGCGAGATAATTGTTCGGGTTAAATTACACAGTTGGTCCCTACATTTTCAGTGAAATTGCAAATTGGTCCCTACATTTTAAAAGTTTGTAATTGGGTCCCTAAAGAGAATTAAAATTTGCAATTTAGTCCCCATCGTTCAAAAAGTGTTTGATTTAACAGAATATTCTCAGTATATTCTCTATTTTAACAGAATATTCTCAGTATATTCTGAGAATATTCTATTAAATCAACATTTTTTTACTAGCGGGGACTAAATTACAAATTTTGATTCTTTTTAGGGACCCAATTACAAATTTTTGAAGTGTATGGACCAATTTGCAATTTCACTAAAAGTGTAAGGACCAACTGTGTAATTTAACCTAATTGTTTGCGAACAAGATGTATAAATAATTATATATTTAACACGTTTCCTTACGTAAGAACTTTTTTGTGGATTTTGCATGATATTTACATAGATTTTTTTATTTGTTTTATGCTCTATTTTTTTTTGGATAACAAGGTTCGAACTTTATACATTTAGATTATAGAAATTCAGATATTATATTATGGAATCACTTTTTTAAAAAATTTAAGCTGATAGAAGACATACCAATAATTATATATGAATTATATTGAAATTGCATCTACATCCAATCGAATACTAAATGAAGTGTAAGCTTATAAAATGTTTGGCAACTATATGTGTATTATCCATGTTCAATTGTTTGATGTAGAAAAGAAATAATTGAAACAAAAGCTACCCGAATTTTGAACAGGTAACATTGCCATTCTTAGTATTGCATGGAGATGCAGATACAGTAACAGATCCAGAAGTAAGCAAGACATTGTATGAAAAAGCAAGTAGCATAGACAAGACCATGAAATTGTACCCTGGAATGTGGCATGGCTTAACATCAGGGGAGCCTGATGAAAACATCGACATTGTGTTCAAAGACATCATAAGCTGGCTTGACAACCATGCTAACAAGGCAGGGTTTGAGGCTTTTTTAGAACAAACCAATGACAAAAATAACTTTGTTGCCGAGGTCAAAGGACGTCGCTATTTACGTCACTCATCAATGTAAGAGAAAAAGTATTTTGTTTGTAATTACAATTTATTGTATGTTAAATGGACATATTCATTTTTATTATTAGATGAGATGTAAAATTTTAATTGATTTGATTCTTACCGTGGATAACTTGATGGTTAAGAGTGAATAAGTTAAGTATAATAATAAAAAAAAATGGAGTATCTGTAATGCAATTCAGGTAACATTGTTTTGAAAAATATTACTTCCAAGAAAAAGATTTTCTTTTAATTTTTGGAAAGAGTTTTTTTTTTGGGTGTCTATTTTTGGAAAAAGTTTGTATCATATGTCCATTTACCTACAAATATTTGGAAATTGTTTTTTTTTTTTTTTGGTCCACGGTATCCCTCAACCCGACAGGCCAAAGACTAATCCGTCGCGGATCGGAGCTCCATTTAAGGGTCTGTCGCTGGCCAATGGATTGCTGCATACACAAGGCGGGATTCGAACCCCCGACACTTGCTTAAGCGGACGAGTGAGCTGACGACCAACCCAAGTTGGTTTGGAAATTGTTTTTATTTTCCCTTCAGAGCATAAACAAAACGTGAGTCCAAATATTGCACCAAAAACACAATGGGTCCAAATTGATTCCAAAACCAAAGCAAAACATTTGTGGCTCAAAACCAGTTAGTTTCCTGTCCAAAGAAAATCAGTTAGTTTGTCTGACCCCAAAAGAAAACAATTGGTAAGTTTGGGGTAAAAAACACTTCTAAAAAAATATTAGTAAAATGATAAAATTAGAAAAGCTTGATATTAACTTTGTTGACACATGCTCGTAGCAATTAATAATAGTGCAAGAAACTAGCTAAGCAAGTATACTTCTAACACGGTAACGATTTAAAAGTACCAAGATAATTTTAATTGAAATTACTAAATGTAATACTATAATGGTCCAAATTTATCTTGATTTGTCATAGTACATTTGATTCCCAGTATTTGGATTACTTTCCTCTCAGGGATTTAACTACCAATATGCCGAAACTACGTTTAGGTCAACTTATTGTAGATTCAAAACCTCAGAACATTGCAATTACATCCCATAAAAAAAAAGCTTAAAAATTTATATAGTAAAAGAATATAAGACAGCTGAAACTTAAGAAATGTAATCATATCTGGCTACTAATCTTGAAAGAGGGGGGTAACCCCCCAACATATAAACTATAAAAGATTGACATTATAATAAATTGACAAGAGGGGACACTCAAGTTGAGCTCACTTTGCTGCTATGACTAATGGACATTGAAGAAGGGATATGGCGGATCAAAACACACTAAGTGTCTTTAATCCTTTAGTTACTATATCTTTTTTTTCTTTTCCCTTTTCAAAAACCATGGGGTAACCTATGAGATGGTTCCAAACCAACCCAAAGCAGTAATAAAATTAGGCCACAGTTGAACCTTCCTTGTGGTCGCCGAAAATGCGCTGCCGGAAGTCGGAAACCATGAGAGGGAGTCCCTTCCGGAGGTCGACCTTGGGCTCCCAGCCAAGAAGCTCCTTAGCTCTGGAAATGTCAGGCTTTCTCTTGTGGGGATCATCCTCTGTGTTGGGCCTGTATTCTATGCTTGCATCTGGGTCTATTGTTTCTTGGACCACCTAGATATATCACAATCACCACAATAGAGGTTAATTATGTCACATATTCATGCATTCAATTAATGGGGGCTTCATCATTTATGTGAATGAGACTGAACCTAATGATTCCACCGACTGAAGAAAAGAAAAATCAAAGTACTAAAGTTATTCACCAAAAGATAATATCACAAGCAAAAGAATTTTCACAATCTCCAATTTCTTATAGCTAGTTTAGAAATATCTACTCTTAACATGACTTATAATTGCACAAGAAAAGAAGAGCCAAAAATTTTTTACCTTGGCAAGTTCAAGCATGGTGAATTCACCGGGGTTCCCAAGGTTGAAAGGTCCCACATGTTCTCCTTCCATAAGACGCATTAGACCCTCCACCTGTTACCACCAACATCACATTAATACATCAAAACAGCAGCATCTTATCTTAGATTCGGATGGTACATTAGCAATCTCACTCACTGATCTAGGACAGTATCCAAATATAATAATCACCAATGAATTATTTAGTACCTCCCTTACTATCATTTTTTTAAATACATTTTTCAGATCAATGTATTTGTATCAAATATATATTAATTTAATTTTGAAACTAATTAAATAGTTAGTGCATTGGTTGAGCAATTAGTAGAGGGGAAAACATACTAAAACATCTTTAAATTAAACTAATCAAACAATCCATATTGTTGAACAAAATTTTAAATAAAAAAATGATTTGGATAAGAGAATACTATAATATACATGTTAGTCATACACTTCATGCATTCACCTTAACACACGATGTTGGTACTTTAATTTACAATTCACGAGGATGATTATTTTTATTATAAATAAATCAGAGAAATTTATTTTATGAAAATAGTAATGTGGAAACTGCCATTACAAGAAGAGGCTGGTCCAGTTGGGGGGGCCTCAACGCTCGTTAGGAGTCACATGGCAATGCTTCTTGAGTGACACGAGTACGAGCATCGCATTTGGGTCATTAAAAAACACCAGCACACACATGCAAAGCAGCATCCTTTATTATTCATTTACTCTTACTCTTATGAGGGAGAAATCAGAAAAGACCCTTTTGCAGAAAGTAAGGAGTTATTTCTGATAATTTTGCAGGAATCACATGGGGTCAAACCTCATTTAAAACCGTTCACTAGAAGAAAGAAGTAACATGGAATCCCCAGATCCAACCTTCTCATAAACAAGTACCATAGGGATATATAATATATAGATATTTATGTATTCTCAAGCCAACCACCCAAAACAAGTATCATTTTTTCTATATATAAATATGCAAATATCTATTCTCAATACAAACCTTCCAATACAAGTAACATATATTTCGTCTGAATTTGTCTTCCAAACAAAAATAGTTTATGTCTCTATCATAAAAACTAAATGAATTTATATATCTGACTCAAAGATGAAAGTTTTCTTTTAATTCTAATTATTAAGACCCCCCAACAAACTAAATTCGAAAATCAGTGAGGGAATGAGTTTACATAAGACTAAGACCAACTCAATGCTGGCTACAAAAGTACGTTAATCATAATTTATTTCTAAAATGTTATAGTTACTTGATTTCATTAGAAGCAAAGTGGAAGCAACCATAGGATGTAGATAAAAAAAAAAAAGTGATGTGAATTATTTTGACTTACCAAATCAGATACATATTGGAAGCTCCTTGTTTGCTTGCCATCTCCATAAACAGTCATTGGCTCCTTCCTTAGTGCCTGCATTAGACACACAAAGACAATTTAAAATTAGGTAAACAGATAGGGCCAACAGCAACAACCCATTACTCTCAAATGATCAAATCCTTAACTAATAAACACGGTTTGGTTTACACATCATTTTCATAACGTTTGCACTTTATTATATATAATTCCGTGTGTCTAGTTTTATTAAACAATACTTGAAGAATTAGTTTGGTTTGAAAAATCAATGGAAATAAAAAGGAGGACCCACCTGAGCAACGAAGTTACTAACTACACGTCCATCATCTAAGCACATTCGGGGACCGTAGGTGTTAAAGATCCTAGCAATTCTAACCTGGAAAATATTAAAATAATAAATGTTATAAATAGAATAAGTCCAAGTGAATTGAATGCAATGGAAATAAAAAGTTGAATGAGAACGAGGATTGGATAGTGTTGTTGTTAGGACCTCCACACCGGCTCCTCTGTGGTAGTCCATAGTCAACGTCTCCGCCGTACGCTTTCCCTCATCGTAGCAGCTTCGCACACCTGTCACGCCCACATCCCACACATTTAATTAAATTGCATAAATAAATAATAATACTAGTTTTGGAAAATACTAATGTCTAAATAGTATCTGCTTAGCGCAATTGAATAAATTATTCTTTGAACCAATATTTTACTAGATCAGTAACATAACTTTTAATTATATACTGTTTCCAGCTTAAAACCAGCTAATCCTTATTTTTTCCATGATTAATTAAATAAGTTATATCTTAGCTTTAGACATAAACTAGTTCAACCATACTACTAAAATTAAATATCCTGTATTTTAAAAACAAGTTAGGTTATCAATGACAATGTCCCATGTCAATTTTGTGCAAGTGCTACCCCCCTAACCCCCAGCAGACACTGAAATCAAATCACAGATCCAACCAAATTCTACCTAACCATTGACGCCACTAATCTTGAAGAAGCCATTACTCTCTTGCTCTGTAATTTTTTCACTCTTTTTACGGCGGGGGGTTTTGTTTTTCCCTTGAGGTTCTCATGTGACCGTCCATCAGAAGAGAACAACAGAAAATCTGAGCCATTGAAATTTTGTGGACCCGAAAATCACGGGATCCCCGTTCCCATGATAGAGGCTACTACGCCCTTCTCTTCTCCCGTTCTCCCCCTGAAAATTCCCCCCACGGCCCCGTCTATTACGTGGTCCTCTCACAATTCTCCACGTGTCCATCAACTCAACAACCCCTCACCAAAAAAGACCTCGTTCTCAATAAAGAAGGTAAAAAGACCACCCTGACCCAGCCATCACTCCTTGTCCGAAATCTCACCCAATTCAAAATAAGTCTTTTCCATTTTAATAAACAAAATAAAAATTATCATATATTATATTTCAATTTTTTTAATAAATATAAAATATATAGACTCTTGGAGACAAAAATTTGAAAAAAGCTATTGCGATGCAGACAGAAATCTCATGTATTGTCGTCGCCAAATATGGTATATAGTATATGTAATAAATGCTAATTAATTTGTACAAATCAGATTTTTTAGCGAAATTTAAACAATAAAACATGTATGGAAATAAGAAATTAAATTAAATTAAGAAAATTACCAATGGGATTAACGTTGCCCCAGTAAGTCTCCTTCTGAGGGTGCTGAAGAGGATCTCCATAAACCTCACTGGTGCTTGTAAGCAAGAATCTGGCTCCAACTCTCTTTGCAAGCCCTAACATGTTCAACGTTCCCACCACATTCGTCTTGTGGACACACAATCACCGTCAAGGACTCCAAACAATCATAAACCAATCATCAATTAACAATTAATTATTCCCTAATCTTGCCAACCTTCAGATTTTGAATAATAAAATATTCACATCAAAATTCCATACAATTATATCAATTTCCAGCTAAACTAGCTCAAATAGTAGAAATTTCATAATTTAGAATTTAAAAAAAGAAAGAAAGAAAATAAAATTGTTTCTTTCAGAAAATTAGCTACGTTGACTTAAAAATTAAAATAAAAACCACTAAATAGATCAAATCAAATTATGTATCAATTTATTTATTGTGAATGAATGAATTAGTGAGAATAAAGTGAAATATTTTGAAAGGAAAAGAGAAAATTAGAAGAAGAGAAAAAGGATATGATAGTCTTGACGGGGTTGAACTTGTAGTGAACAGGGGAAGCAGGGCAAGCAAGATGGTAGATCTGGTCAACTTCAAGCAACAAGGGTTCAACGACGTCGTGTCGTATAAGCTCAAATCTAGGGTTCCCAAAATGGTGCATCACGTTCTCCTTCCTCCCCGTGAAGAAATTATCAACAACGATAACACTGTCCCCTCTCGCTATCAACCGATCCACTAAGTGGGACCCAACGAACCCAGCTCCTCCGGTGACAACAATTCTCAGGCCTTTCCTCTTTATTCCAAGCGGCACTTTCCCGAAGGAATGAACTGCTGCCACGTGGCGGTTGCTCTGGTGGTTCGTTGGGAAGACTGAGTCGTGTTGCGTGAAGTATGGGATCGGAACGGTGTCGTATTGGTTAAGGTTGGTGTTGTGGGAAGGGAGGAGAGTGAAGAAGGCGGTGGCGATGAAGACTCCGAGGAGGGTGAAGAGGAGGCGCTGCTCGCGGAGGAGGTAGTTGATGGGGTTTAGAGTGAATGAGAGCCATCGCTTGTTTGGTTTTGGGGAGTAGTCGTCGTTGATTGGTTGCGATTCGTGGCCTCTGAAGATTAGTTCTGAGGTACCACCCATTGTTGTTGTCGATGGAGCTTTGAAGAAGAACAAGAACAAGAACAAGAACAAAGTTCTGGAATTTCTGAAAGAAATGGAAATGGTGGTGTGTGTGAGGAGGTGAAGGAAAGGGGGACTGAGTTCCGAGTTCGAAACTCGCTCGGTACTCGGTCACCGGCGGTGGTGGTGGTGATTTGGATCGGAGAAGGGTGGTGTAGAATAGTGAAGTGTGGATCCGCGTTGGTGAGTTTTGGAACTTAAATAGGGAGGTTTGAGGTGAAATGACGGGATTGTCCTTGGTTGGGTGGCATGGTGAGAGTGGTGGGTTGAAATTTCAGGGGTTGTTTTGAAATTAGCAAGAATATTGAGGTCAAAGGGATCCTTTTAATAATTTTGGTTTTTGATTGAAAGAGTAATATTATTATTTTTAGTTAGTATTTGGTGAATAATAATTTATATTTATATTTATATTTATTAAAATTTATATACATAAATTAATATTAAAGATAATCTAACATTTATACTAATTAAATACTAGTCAAATGTAATTTATCATCGTATATTTTAAATGAAATAAAAAATATAAAAAAATAAATAATAAAATTACATTTAATAAAATAATTTAAAAATTAAGAGAATTCTTTTCCATAACAAATGGAATAAAGTACGGGGCACATTAAGATGGCTTGAACGTATTTAGTGGTGTCATTAAAAGTTGTGAATTTTTTTTCTTGGTTTAAGCCTTTAAGGGGTTGCTTGGTTTGACTTGGGCAAAATGCAAAAATGGGAAGTTGGAATGGCAATAGTGTCAAATGGTCCTTTACAAGTCATGACAAAGTGAGAATGAAAATATGAAGATTTTGAAGGGCATGCCGCCACGGTTTACAAGTGACTCATGATGTGACCGATTCATCTTACATCATCGGCCCAACCAGGTGTTTTCTATCAATTTGATCCACTAGGCCCAACTTTTTTTTTTTCTTCTTATCTTATAAAAATCAATTTGAATTTGTCGGAACTCGAATTCAACCTTGTAAATGCAACAATTCATTTACTAATAACATAACAAACTTTTAAGTGGAGTTCAGATTTATGACGAATTAATTTTTTACCTATCGAATTGAGAGATATCATAAACAACAAAATATATATAAGAAAGAAAAAGATGTTGATTTTGTTCATTTTACCACCATTACCTTTAGGATTCAATTTATGAGATTTACGTTCCAATCCATTATTCATTTAACAAGTATGGACTCTTATATTTATATATTAGACACAATTATTGGAAAGAAATCTTAATTGAAAAACTTTATATCCTCAACGAATATTTTATTTTTTGTTTGATGATAATAAGCACATAATCCACATATATAGTTTGTTTAACATGTGTTTATAACTTTATATGATGAGAATAAAAAATAATAAGTATGAACGGTAGGTAAATATGTTAAAGTTTTTGTTATAATGATTAATATTAGAAAAATAAGGATAATATAGAACCATATATATTTCAAACGAATTTAATTAATAATGCAACAACATTATGCATATTGCATTAATAAATGTAAATTATTAAACATGTATATATATTTCTAATAATACAGCAATATATGTATTTTTATTCATATTTTGTGGGTTACATATCGTAGTCATTTCAGTTTGGCTTATTATTAATGAATAAAATAAGAGCCTATAGTATTTGATTTAGGTGAAGATACCATAATAGTGATGCCTATTAAGTTTTATTCTTTTGTTTTCTCTTTCACTATTTTAGACATGGTCAATCATTAGCTTTTAAATTATTTTGTATGGTGCATGTTTAGGAATTTTCATATAATTTTATTAATTTGAGCAGATATCATATAATTGGAAATATGGCATATGTATGTGTTAACGGTTTGTCCCATAATATTATTTTATTTTTAAGGAAAGTACTGACCAAGGACATTATTGAAAATATGAAATATAAATTTTTTTTTTTTAGGTATCTTATAGTTTGACTTTGACATGCTAAAAATTAATTGGCCATAAATTTAAATTTTATTTACAGATTTATTAGTGGTCAATGAATTGTTATATATATAAAACAAAATTATTTAAATATCCGACAGTTATTTAAGCGAATAAGTGATGTAATCACTCGACCAACTCAAGTTCAAGTTGGTTATATCAAATATAAATAATCCCACATTTTTTATTGCACAAATTGGTTAATTGTACAAATAGAACTTTCTATCTATACCCTTTAAATTCACGATAAAATGAAAATAATAAAAGATAGAAATTAAATAGAAGTTTCGCTAATCTTAAATTATGAATTGTGATATGAGATTTTTCCTTTTTCTAACTTAGGATTCACTACAATGACAATCACTTGATTGAGCCGGCTCTATGCCTTTTCACAGAGTTTAATTTAAAACTAATCAAAATTTGTTATAAATAATAATGAATTGATAATGATGACCACAATGTATGTAGTGATGGACTTTTCCTTTTCGGTTGAAATAATAACCATGTAACTGAAAGATGAAATATTATAATAAAATTTCTTCTAATTCTAAACCTAGGAAGTTATATATGTTTGCTAACTGGATCGCACTTATTAGCTTCCTCGTTATTTATTAATAGCAAATGTAAATGTTACATCTATCTAAGAAGAATTTGTATATATACATTTTAAAATAAACTATTAAAATTAATTAGTTGATTATATATATATAAAGGATAATAAACCAAGCAGGACATGACATACATGAACCTATTTAGTCAAATTTTAATAATTTAAGGTCAAGCGATATAAATTATTTAAAGATGTGAATGTACCTGTGGAGGTAATATAGGATAATAATACATAGAAAAATAAGCTAAGCAGAACTCATCTACATAAGAAGCTAATTCTTATACTCTTGTTAAATTAAACAAATTTTAATTTTTTTTATTTATTATATTTTATATAAATAATTTAGATTTATTATTTAAAATTTACAGTGTTTTATTTTTATTTTTAATAACAAGTTAATTTTTAATAAATGTTGTGTACTTTTTATTTTTTATTTTTTTTAGAGAGCATTAATATTTACCGCTAAGCAGGACTACATGACATATATGATGAATCAATCTAATCAAATCTTAATAATTTAATATGGAAAAGGTCAAGCAATATAACTTATTTGAAGATGTGTAGGTACCTTGTGGAGGTTATAACCTTTATTAGAAATAACATCTGCTACCATACAACATTTTTATTTTCCTTATGCTTATTATTAAATTGAATTCAATATATATATAGGATACCAACACAAAATTAAAATAACATGCATTATCTTGCATTGAGTGTTCCCTTGTCCATTTCTTAAAATGTCATTATTACTACTTTTATTTAAAATAACTAAGCATTTTCTTCTCCTCAAGCATTTTCTTTTTGCTTTTGATTATGGCCAAATGAAGTTGAGGAGATCATAAGCAAAGACCATGGTAAAAAAAATTTGGACCACAATGTGAGAGGCAAAAACGCATGTTGTGATTATGACATATAGCAAAGTTTAGGGGAAAATACAAATCAAATTCATATATTATCGTGTTAATTATAATAAAATTAACTATTTTTAATGGAAACTATTTAAACTAAAAATATTTTTTTATTACATAATATATAGTATAGAATTTTATTATATCATTACATCAAATTTAAACTTATTACATTAAAATAAAGGATTAAATACTAATTTGGTATTCGAAAAATTTAGTCATTGACCAAAAAAATTACTGAAAGATATTATCAACAAAACATCCCATGAATGATTTGAAAATATGATAAAAAAATTAATAAATATTATGTTTTTTGTAAGTAACAAAAAAATTTATATTTAACAAATAACTTATACATTAAATTTAAATTTTTGTAGTAATATTTGAATAAATATTTAGAAAATGTAAAAGAAAAAACAGAACAAAATTTGATTTTTAGATTTTTTTTCTTCAAAAAAATATAGTTATTCACAATAAAAAAATTTAAAAGGAATCACTTGATAAAAATTTACCAAATTTTAAGAATGAAAATAAATTATTTTTTAATAATAATTTAAAAAATTTATATCAAAATTTGATCTCTAAATTTATTTTTAAAATATATATTTAATATATAATTCTTTTTGTTATATTTTTAAATATTTCAGAAACTTATTTATCGTTAGTATCTTTTAAAATTCGTTTTATCAGCAATGCAAATTTTCGAATACTATTTTTGATAATTTACTCTAAAATAAATAAAAAGGTTGGAAGTAATGTTTTTAATATTCCTAATAGGAAGGGAAGCAATCAAGTCCAATATCAACCTACAATGAACTTTATTTATTGTAAAATCACCTAACTCCCACATTTTGGACCAATAGTTATATTTTTATGGTAAGAGAGAGTAGGGTTGGTGTTTGTTGGCAATCATGTGCTTATTTCCACTTCAAATTCTATGATTAGAGGCATTTACCAAAATGGCATGAATCCCAAATCCAAGTCTTTATCATTAGGGTAAATAACTAAAATTAAACTTGAACAAAGACCATTATTCTTTGGGTATTAGGAACTATATCTCCAATCAAACTATGACTATGTTAAAAAAAAGTAATGATTACCCAATTTTTGGAACCCTAATTGTTGTGTGTTGGATAACTTGATTCCCCATTTTAGTTTGCCGACATGTTTAGTTATTCATTAATTACAATAGGGTTTAACTAAAACGCAATTATTCTATCTTGGTATGTATCATCATGAAGGTCTATAAGGTGCCACCCAAATAAACCCAAAAATAATAAACTATTCTATGCCAAAGGGATTTTCCTAAGTAGGATTGGTTGGAAAAAAATAATATATATAGTAGTTCCCATTCTTCGTATGTTTGAAGGAAAGAAGAATTAAGAATGAACAAGTAATTTAACTAATTTTCATTACTTTGAACATGTTATTTTCAAACTTCCACATACATATAATAATTGATTATTATTTATTATTTATTTTTTGAAGGTATTATATAAGAAGTTGTGTTATTTTTATATTTAAAAATTTTAGTTTATTGATACCCAATTCATTAGTAAAGATAATAACACTAGAAAATGTGATGTATGAAATTACTATACGTATCTAAAAAGCTATTTTTCTAAAGTAATTATTTTATAGGCCATTTAATATAAAATTTATTTAAATATATACAATTTAATAATATTTAAATTATATTATTAATTAAGATATATATTTTTTAAAATTCGTTAAGCGATTCGGTGGGTGAATGAATTTGGAGTGATTTTGAAGCACTTTATTTCACTAAACTACAAGTCTACAACTTCCACTTACAAAAAATATATTAATTTATATGGCCAAAAGAACACTTTTATTCTTAATTAATTATTCTTATTCTTTTATTATTGGTGTTTCAATTCCCCCTAAATGATGAGTGTCTTAGAAAAGAATTTATTCTTTTGACGCAAAAAAAGTCCCTTTACGTGACAAACTAAATTGTCATTTCCAATCAAAGTGCATGGACACACCCTTTAATTCCTTCCATTTTCCTCCACTTAATCACAATATATATTTTTATTTGTTAACTGTACGTCAAATTAATTATCAGTATAAAATATATATTAAAAATAAATAAATTATATGTTATATATAATAATTTGAATATATAATAATTAATTTATTAATAAATTTTAATGTATACAGATATATTTTTATTATTTATTATATATGTTCAGGAAAAAAAAACTATGATCGATTTTTATATTATATACATCTAAGTAAATTTTTCATTTCAAATTAACTATATGAAAAATTATTATCTATATAAGCAATAATTTTTTAAGAGAGATATGGTTAATTACCTATGCAAAGGAGGTAATTTGTGACAATTAATCACTACAGCACTTTTGAATTTTGCTAGTTAGCGATGTTTTTATTAGTTTTTTGTTTAATGATTGTTTCATGGCTTTTTTTTTTCTCTTTGAATATCATAAAGATTTCCCAATAATTTGATTTAGAATTAAACATTAGGGTTTAAAATTTGTATACTCGTTATAAAATGTGATTAAAATTATTAACATATCCAAGAGGTATAAATATTATATAGCATACTTTGGATACGTATTAAACTTTTAATTTGTAGTATTATTTGGAGAATGAATCTACCAAAAATTCGGATAAATTTACATAGGATATATATAAATATTATATGAATATGATTAAATTACGGTTGTTTTTTGAATTAATATGTTCTAAAAGAAATAAAATTTTAAATTTGAGAGTTAGACCATAATAAAACTAACTATGTAGCATAAATCAAGACAAATTATATTATCTTTTCTGAGATTTGTTTTAATTTAATTTATCTTAGTCTCTTGATTTATTTAATTTGTTCGGTCAGGTTAAAGACGAAAGTAAAAAAGTCAACGAGGTATAACTTAAATAGATAATAACTTAATTTTTCTATATTTATTTAAAAGTTGTGGGTTTAAATTTTTCTATTTTAGTAGAAAAAAACAAAAATAAAAAAATTTATCCTAAATATTAGTATACCGGTTCATTTTAGTGAAAACTTAGGTGAAGTTGATTTTACTTGAGTTTTCACCGTTGATTTTTTGTTTAATATTTTTTTACACTAAAAAATTGAACGTTGACTGGTTCCTTTTTTGAATCGTAAGCGACGTTGACAGGTCTCCGTACACGTGGTTCTTGTTATGAAGCACGTTCTTTTCTTTTTGTTCCACAATTGTATGACCAATTTATTATTTATAAATTTTTAAAGGATTGTTATTTAATTTTTAATAATATTACTAATTTATTTTCTATAATATCATTCTACGCATATTTTTATTATATATTTGTCTAAATTTATAAAAAAAAAATATTATTAAAATAAAAATGACAATATTTATTTTTTATTTTTTTTTACAACTTCTTCATTGCTTCACCTCTAAAAGGAGAACTATAAAGTTTAATAAGAACGTTAGTTGCACTTTGCTGCCTAGTACACCTTAGATAGAGTCCTTAATTATATTTTAGTTAAGCAATTCAATGTTTGTTCTCTTTAATAAAACTGTCCCTTTGATCATCAGTGGCTTAAAGTTGAAGTCATATGATATGCTTCATTAGGGTTAAAATTAAAATATGGTAATTTTTTTTAATGAATTTGATATCTAATATTTAACAAGATAAAGTATATTTTTTTTGTTTTTAAAAATTGTTAGAAGTTCTAAAAATAATTTTAAATTTTGTTTTGTTTTAATTTTATCTCAAAAGTTTTTAAATTGTATTAAATATATCACTGAAAATTTATTTTTAAAAAATTTAAGATTAATTTAACAATAACTTTACAAGGACAACCTTCAACACCAACACACTAAACATATAAGTTCTCTCATTGTCTCTTAATTATCATACATTATTATGGATTGATATTAAATTTCTTAAAAATTTAGCTAATATTTGATGCAAATAATTTTTTTAAATAAAATTAAAATAAAATAAAAGTTAAAAATATTTTAAAATGTTTTCATAAATTTAAAGAATAAAAAAATATACTTTATCCTATTTAATATTAAATATTAGAAACAAGAGACTGAGAGAATAATATGAAAAGTGTATTATTGAGTTGTGATAAAAGGTACAATATACAAAAGGTATTTATAGGTGCTAAATGAATCAGAGTAATAAAGGCATAGAATCCTATAATTAATATACAGATATACTATATAAATATAGACGATACTAATTGATCTAAAATTGATGCTAATGATTCTCTAACATCCCCCCTCAAACTCAAGTGGGAGCTAAGGATACCAACTTGAGTTTGGATAACAAAGTCCGGAAACGAGTTGGGTGATGAGCTTTCGTGAAGATATCAGCAGTCTGATCTAGTGTTCCAACAGCAATGAGACGAATAGCATCAATAAGGATACGTTGCCGAACAAAGTGACAATCAAGCTCAATGTGTTTGGTGCGTTCATGAAATACATCATTATGGGCGATCTGAATAGCACGGCGGTTATCACAAAAAACATCAGTAGGGGACGACTGAGGAGCACCCAAATCTTCGAGAAGCCAACGAACCGAGACAACTTCAGCAGTGGTGTCAGCGAGGGCACGGTACTCAGCTTCTGTGCTTGAGCGAGCAGTGAACGTTTGCTTCTTGGCACGCCAAGAAATGAGAGCGTCGCCAAGAAACAAACAGTAACCAGTAGTAGAACGACAATCAGTGGGATCACCAGCCCAATCAGCATCGGAGTAAGCCTGAAGAGACAAAGAGGAATGGGCAGAAAAATAAAGGCCATGAAAGAGAGTGCCTTTGATGTAGCGAAGAATACGTAGAACTGCCGCATAGTGAGTAGTACGAGGAGCTGACAAGAACTGGCTAAGTACATGAACCGGATAGGCGATGTCTGGTCGGGTGACAGTCAAGTAGACGAGACCGCCAACTAACTGTTGATAGAGAGTCGGATTATCCAAAACAGTGCCATCCATAGGGGTAAATCGAACATTAGGCTCAAGAGGAGTAGACTCAGTGCGACTATCTGTAATCCCAGCGCGAGCAAGAAGATCTGAAGCATACTTAGCCTGAGAGAGATAGATGCCATCATCGGTGGAGATGACCTCGAGACCAAGAAAATAGCTGAGAGAACCAAGATCCTTCATCTCAAAGGTACGGTGAAGTGAGGCCTTGAGATCAGAGATACCATCAACATCATCCCCAGTAATTATCATGTCATCAACATACAAAAGTAGAGGAACAACTCCACGTTCGCTTTTACGAATGAAGAACGCATTCTCATGAGGGCTAGAAGTAAAACCAAGACTGCATATGGTAGTGCTGAACTTGTCAAACCATTCATGAGGAGCTTGCTTAAGTCCATAAAATGCCTTGCGAAGGAGACAAACCTTATTAGAAGGACAAGGATATCTCGGAGGTGGTTTCATATAGACTGTCTTTTTCAAATCCCCATTAAGAAATGCATTTTTCACATCCATCTGACTGAGAGACCACTTTTTAACCGCGGCAATGACAAGGAGAGCTCTAACAGACGTAAGACGAGCGACAGGGGCAAAAGTCTCTTCATAATCAATACCATACTCTTGCGTACAACCTTGAGCAACCAAGCGGGCCTTATAACGGTCAATAGAGCCATCAGAGCGAGTCTTGATCTTGTAGACCCATCTACTGCCCACAACTTCCTGATCAGAAGGAGGATCAACCAGATCCCAAGTGTGTGCTTTTTCAAGTGCCTGTAATTCTTCTTGCATTGCTTGTTGCCAATTTGGGTTTGAGGAGGCTTCTCTGAATGTCTTAGGTTCATGTTGATGAAGAATAGTAGAAAAGCAATGGTAATCAAGAAGATGAGGAGGTGGATTCCTTACCCTAGAAGAACGAGCGGGAGGAGGAGGCATAAGGGTAGGAGCAGGATCATCGTCCGGTCTGGAATCATCGGGAGATGGAGAAGGCGGAGGAACAGGAGGCTGTGGAGGGTCACTCGAGATAGAACCTGTAGAATCATCACTAGGAAAAAGATCAACATTGGGGTTAGTAAACAAAGGTGACTGAGTAGTAGGGATCGACTCAAAGGATGAGAACCGAGAAAACATGTGGTGCTCCCAAAAGACAATATGACGAGATATACGAATACGTTTAGAGAGAGGATCCCAACAACGATAACCCTTGTGTTCAGTGCCATAACCAAGAAAATAACACATACGAGCCCGGGGTTCAAGTTTACTATGTTCATGAGGTTGAAGAAGAACAAAACATACACAACCGAAAACTCGAAGAGAACTATAATATGGGGGGTATGATAAAGACGCTCAAAGGGAGTAACATTACCAAGAACAGAAGAAGGAAGTCTATTGATAACATGAACAGCAGTAAGAACAGCTTCACCCCAAGTACGCTCAGGACACGAAGAAGAAAGGAGCATTGCATGGACGGAGTCAAGAATGTGACGGTGTTTGCGTTCAGCTCTACCATTTTGTTGAGACGTACCAGGACAAGAAAACTCAGACAGAGTACCCTGTTCTGCAAGAAAAGCTAAGAGTTTGGAATCACGGTATTCCATAGCATTATCACGTCGAAAAACTTTAATGACCTTGGAAAACTGAGTTTGAATCATAGTAGCAAAATTGATATAGATCTGAGGTAACTCATGGCGATTAGTCATCAAATAAACCCAAGTAAAACGGGAATAATCATCAATGAAAACGACAAAGTATCGAGCTCCGCCCATAGAGGCAGTGGGAGCCGGGCCCCAAACATCAGAGTGAATGATATCAAAAGGAGAGCAAGCAAGAGATGAATTATTGTGAAAAGATAAAGCAGGTTGTTTGGCAGTTTGGCAAGAAATGCAATCAAAAGACTCATTTGGAACCTGCCCTAAAACACCTTGAGACACAAGAGGACGCAGTTTTTCTAAGGAGGTGTGGGCAAGACGTTGATGCCATAAGTGAAGGGTAGAGGGAGAAGAAGCACCACAGAGATTTGGTACAGGAGGAATATGAAGACTTTCGAGTTCAAACAACCTTCCGACCTTACGTCCAGTCCCGATGATTTGTCCCGTCCAAGGATCTTGTACACGACAACCAGAAACAGAAAAGGTGACGTCAAAACCCAAATCAACAAGTTGACCAACAGAAATAAGATTGAAGT
Source organism: Arachis hypogaea (assembly GCF_003086295.3). Taxonomy (NCBI): domain Eukaryota; kingdom Viridiplantae; phylum Streptophyta; class Magnoliopsida; order Fabales; family Fabaceae; genus Arachis; species Arachis hypogaea. The sequence goes on along the minus strand of NC_092047.1, from coordinate 115,940,923 downwards.
TTAATTTGGGAATGTAGTAAGTATCAGGAAGAGTAAGAGATGACTAGGATATAGAATCCTTGTGTGTTGCGTGCAAGAGGGAGCCATTTGCAGTATTGACAGAAGGTCCATTTGTAGTTGTAGATATGAACGAGAAAGTATTACGCAACGGAGACATGTGATTAAAGCATCCCGAGTCAAAGTACCATTTAGAATTACCTGGAGGAGTTGATAAAGCAGCAGTGGTATTACCAGAAACAGAGAGAAGACGCTGTAGAAGAGATGCAATATCAGATAGAGAGACAGGAGACGGGTTGAAAAGTGCAGAGGTGGTAGGTTTAGTAGTAGCAGCAACAACAGAAGCAGGCGCAGGACGTGGTGGACGAGTAGGACAGGTAGTAATCAAATGTCCCGAGAGCTTGCAATAACGGTAGAACAAATGTGAACAATGGTAGCTAATATGCCCTTTCTGGTTGCATGTGCGACATTCAACAGAGGGGCAGACGGAATGATACGTGCTTCAAATGTTCGTGATATGAAGAGTTCAAGAGTTATTTAGAAGATATTTTAGTTTACATTTTTAGAATATTTTATTTAATGTAAATAAAATATTCTATACTACGACTACAATAGCTAAGGAGGTATTTATAACCTCTTATTAGGTTAAAACAAAGAAAACCCTAAAGCCCATAAACATAAGGCCCAATCTAGTAATTAAATAAACAAAATCAAAATAATTAAATAAAATATTCTAAAAATGTAAACTAAAATATCTTCTAAATAACTCTTGAACTCTTCATATCACGAACATTTGAAGCACGTATCATTCTCTTCCTCTTCAAAAAAAGATTCGTCCTCGAATCTTGTAGGTGAAAAAAAATAATATATGAAAAGGACAATAATTATAAGGAAGATAATTTCTTTTTTTTTTTGGTTTTTTTCTTCTTTTTTTTGTTTTTTTTTTCACTTTATTCTTCTTCTTCTTCTTCTTTTTTTTTTTAAATAATGAAACGCAAACGAAAACAAGAACACAATAACAAAATGAAAGACGCGACAAACACTGGACTCTTTTTTTTTATGATAAAAGAAGAACAAATATAGATTAATAAGAATTAATCTAATACCTGAGCTCTGATACCAAATGATACGGATTTAAAAGGATAAATAAGACAAAAATTGAAATTGAATAGAAAAGATACATTGAAATTGAAATAAAAGCAAAAAGGATAGGTTGAAATTGAATACAAAGAAAATCACTCTACTTTCTACCCAATTTCTTGACGCAACAAGAAAGGGACTCTTCAACCTAACTTATCAACGCCATAGTTTGGAAATTGAATCGAAGGGACTTCTCAACCTTCTATTCAATTCCCCGATGTAACAAGAGAGGGACTCCTCAACCTCAATTGTCCACACCATGGTTTCATCACGAAACCAAAAAGGGGTTTTCAAACCTCTAAAAATTATATACTACGACTACAATAGCTAAGGAGGTATTTATAACCTCTTATTAGGTTAAAACAAAGAAAACCCTAAAGCCCATAAACATAAGGCCCAATCTAGTAATTAAATAAACAAAATCAAAATATATTAAATAAAATATTCTAAAAATGTAAACTAAAATATCTTCTAAATAACTCTTGAACTCTTCATATCACGAACATTTGAAGCACGTATCACGGAGAAAAGGTGCCTAAAACGGTTGCAGTTTCGACAGAATGTATCCTTTCTGTCTGTGGCAACAAAAACATCCGACTTTTCCATAACACTAGTCACACAAATCAAAGAGAGGAGAGAAAACTGTAATTTCGAAGCAGAAAATGAGAAATCGGAGTGCAAAATCGGAAAGAGCTCACCAAAAAATCTTAGGAAGGGTCCCACAGGTCAGCCACGTCAGCGCCACATCAGGGCTACGGAGACACGTGGCAGTTCGTGAGAGGATGAGGAGGATGAGCTGGCGTCGAGGTGGCGGTCGGGTCAACGCGCGGGCCGGGTCGGGTCAAGAGCGGTTGCGCGGGCCGCAGGGAAGGCTGGTGGCGTGACACGTGGCGGTTTCAGGATCGTGGGATCAACAGCAAGATCCAACGGCTACTGAAGCATCTCGGGGGAGGATCAATGGAGGTGGACAGCGAACTTCCAGCGGCGCGTCCGGGGGCTTCTGGCCGCGATCTTGCCGGCGTTGGAAAGCTGACGACGAAAGGATCACAATGATGCCGGAGGTGACGAACCAAAGCGTTGGAAACAGATCGAAAAAGGCGAGCAAAGAGGCACGGGTGGAAGCTGGAAGGAAGATCAATCTGGTCGTGGCAGCGGCTTTCGGCGGCGCGTGGAGGCGCGTCTGGCGGCGGAAGGCGGCGTTTCTGGTTGCGTTGGAATCACGGCGACAAGACGAACAAGATGGTTATGGGGGTGACGAACCAAAGCGTCGAAAAGAGAACGAAAAAAGAGGCCAAAGAACACTGCCGGAAAGGAAAAAATAATGGGGCTATGAACTAATATTCATTGAAAAAAAAAAGACCTAAGCTCTTGATACCATGTTAGAAACAAGAGACTGAGAGAATAATATGAAAAGTGTATTACTGAGTTGTGATAAAAGGTACAATATACAAGAGGTATTTATAGGTGCTAAATGAATCAGAGTAATAAAGCAATAGAATCCTATAATTAATATACAGATATACTATATAAATATAGATGATACTAATTGATCTAAAATTGATACTAATGATTCTCTAACATTAAATATAAAGATATTTTCATCCAATTTCGCAGCCCAATAAAATTTAGGGAGTCATTTATATATATATATGGTAAAAGGTTAAAGACTTAAAGTTTCATATGTCGTGTCAATTAAGAGAGAAAAGTATTTATAATAAATTATTACTAATATTTGTAGGGTAAGTTAGGCTAAAATTATTTAAAGTTATACCACACTCTACACCCTTTGAATTCCATGAATATTACTTAATATCGAGTTTAAGTAGGGCTGACAATGGGTAGGATAGAGTAGGATAGACCTTACCCTAATTTTACTTGTGGGTTAAAAATTCTATTAAAACTCTATTTTATCTGATCTGCGAGTTGAGAGATTCTCAACCCTAATCCTACCCTAATCCTACTCATTCCCTAAAGTTCTAAATCCTATCCTATCCTACCCGTAGAAATATCAAATTTATTCAAAGTAAATATAAAATTCAATCATTTCAAATTTTATACATATTAATAACATAAAAAATAACAAACTAATGTTCTAAATTACTAAATTAACTAACTAATTTAGTAGTTATTCACTTATTGTAAGTCATTACATAAGAGTTCAATTCGCACTCCCTTCACTTTATACCTAATTTTTATAAAATATGTGTTATATTTGAAGTACGAGTAAGGTAAGATAAGGTACACCCTAAATCTGTACCCTACCTTACTCGTAACGGGTCGAATAGTCTCTCCTACCCGAACGAATTGGACCAAATTAGATATCCGCAGGTAGGGTATGAATTGCCAGCCCTAATTTAACTAGTATGATATTTGTGGGAAGGTCACTGTGATCACTTGTCACAAGATAATAAGAATATCAAGTATAACGTGATCTAAATTTATATGCAGCGTCACTTAATATCATCCGAAAGCACTGCAATTTCCCCTCTATTAGGACTTTAGTATATATTATTATAAAGGACATGGTACTGTGAAAAAGCATGTACGCATTTAAGAGGTTTATTGTTGCCAAACTCATAAGAATAGTCAAGTATATGAATAAATGAGGATTCCTAAAGTCTCAAGGGTCCCTTTAATTGGAAAAAGACGATATAATTAGACGAAAAGAATTCCATTAAAAAAGAAAATTAGTAAAACAAAAAATTAATCAATATTAAATCTATAATTTTATAATGCGTAAGTCTCGCTATTTTAATTCAATATAGTCAATAATATAATCGGATCCTATTTTTTTTTCACTCTAGAGAAGTTTAATTCAAATAAGACAAATTCTAATTCCAAAGTAAACACATATTATCAATTGAATTTTCAGATATTTGGTCACTCAACAAATTTTTAGGCATCTTAGATGGCAGAAGATAATCCGTAATGGTAGGGAGCAATTCCGTCACGTACAACATGGGTTTGACTTTAACAAAATCTAACAAAAGAAGCATCCAAAATTAGAATTGAAGTGAAGTCTAGTCTTGAAAGATAATCAAGAACAACCTAAATGTACCAGATTTTCTTTGAACTTTCATGTGCTTAATAATACCATGCCACCTGTCTAGTACTAGTAGTATGTTTGTACTTCAGTTTTGCTACCACAAATTATGATTTTCATACTTATATTCAATTCATCTTGATATAACTTATATTATGCTTTTAAGTTTTAACATAATTTAAGTCATTATACTTATTTGAGTTGCTAAACCCCATTAAACCAACCTAAGATTTTGCAGAGTAAAAAAAAAAAAAAAATCTTATTAGGTACCCCACTACGTGTTACATCCAGTCACGTAGCATTACACCATGCTTCTTCAGTTCGTTTTTTTTTTCCTTGGGGTCAGAACATGTTTCTTAAAACCCGACAATCTTTGATAGTAGTCAGTATTCTTAAGCATAAAGATCCTAAATTTTAGGAAGATTAAATCTTTATAGAAATTGAAGGTATAGTTTTTTTTTTGGACGTGGAAGGTATAGTTTGATTTGAATTAGAATTTTTGGTATTGCCCTGAATTCTATATCTTTTAGTTTTTGGTCAGAGAAAATGAGTATATCTAATTGGTCCATTTATTTTAGGCTAATAGAGGCCCATTAGTCTATTAGTTCCAAGGCCTATAATAGGATTGGGTTACAGCTACGATGCAATGTGAGAGTACAATATAGGCCAACCCATCCAGAAAGAAGTAATTTATATTTACCGAAAACATGTTTTATCTCAAATTCCAATATAACCAAAAATATAAAAAAGAACAAGAGACTTAGCTGTTAACTCTTAACACATATTATGACAAAAAAAAAAAACTCTTAACACATATGTCATATTAGGGGTGTGCATGGATAGGGTGAAATTGGATTTGATGTGACCTAAATTCGACCCGAAATATATACCGGGCCTATTTATTAGACCCGAACCCAGCTCTAGACCCGATGAAACCTATACACTCTCGGGCTACGATTATACCGGATGAAAACCGAGCCGTTAACACTACATTACCTTGATACCTTCTTATAAGCTAGCATGTGAAAATATCCAAATTTCAAAGACTCCAACTATTATTTGACATGGTAAAATTCACTTAGAAAAATATAACAAGAACCAACTCTTCTCTCAAATTAAAACATAACCATAATCAATATTAATATTGTCTAATAACACCAAATATTTAAATCAATACAAATAACACAATATTATGCATTAGTCTAAAATCTTATGCATTTTAAACATAAAACATTAACTAATAGTTTTATAATAACTAATAACACAATATTAAGCTTTACAATACTTAAATTCCACATAAGAATAGCCATCATCCATCACTAATAACACAAAATATTAATTGTGTATGATGACTGGGCCACCGGGTCGAGTTCGGGTGACCCGAGCTATGGCCCGGACCCGACCTGAAATAATGACCGAATCTATTTTTGAGACCCTTACCCGACCCTAAATCCGGTAAAATCACATCAAATTAGCCTCTAAAGTGTTCGGGGTCAGGCCAAATCTGCGGACCGAACCGGGCCATGCACACCCCTATATCATATGATATGATAATACAAAGAGGCAGCAACAATCAACATCATTAGCACCGATTGATCCAAAATAAAAATATGTCACCTAAGCTAGGCTATATGCCAATGAGTTTTAACTCAAGTGTCATATGTTCCTCTTTCTTATCAAGAAGTCTTGGGTTCAAACCTCATGTAGTGCAAACTTAATCAAAAAGATGATATCATGTGTGTGTGGGTGTGGTGTGTGTGAGTGTGTAACCTAAGACTGTGGGTTATCCATTCCATCGACAAAAAAAAAAAAGCTAGGCTATATATTTCTTCCATTTGATCACTTCTAAGTTCTAAGCAAATTTTGTTTTCTTCTGCACGGCATTCAAGAAAAAGAACCTAAAATCAATCTCCTTTAAATAAATAATAAAAGAAAGATAAGTTCACAGTTTATTCAAGTTCCTTGTGCATACATCAATAAATTTAATTTCTATGCAATATCTGCGTAAAACCTTTTAAAACTAACATACGATCAAGTGTTGTCACATAGTTAAAATAAATTCTTTTCGAAATAGTGGGTAATATTTTTCATTTTTTATTTTGCATGACAACATTTGATTAGATATGAGAGCAAGAGAGTTTCACATTTACGGTACATAAAAAAAACACTCCACATAAATTTTGTTACAATATTATTAGGACTTTCTATGGATCCGCTATGCTTCCAATACCTGTAGTGGCAAGCTTGTTAACAAGAGCTAAAGCATTACTGGTTATGTAATATGATCTTATAACCTTAATTTTCAGCAACCTAATCTCCTTTCCTATTCTTTGGCCTTGAAATCCATCTAGGCAAGTATCCTGATCAGTGAGTGCTGCACTGATCCATGTGTTAAGGTCATCCATTTGGGTACCAAAGGTGTTTTTGCTGAGCTTCCTGAGCACACCAAGCGACCTATGAAGCTCATCGAGGGCATCTCTAGAAGTCTCGATGCAATCAGAGAGTGCAGCTCTGCTCCTGCTTCCCCCTATTTGTCCTTGAATCTTCTTCAGCCTTGCAAGGTATACTAAAACATGCTTAACCTCTCCTATTGTCACTGACACCCCTGCCCTTGCCCATTTGCTGGGGCTCGTTCCGGCAGCGTTGGAGAACTGTGCCAGCGAGCGGAAACAAAGTTTGGGATACCTTGTCACCTTGCATGCATCTCTAACATTGTCTTTCCCCTTTGCAAATACCAACTGAATGGTACTTGTAAGGAACAACAGAAGCATAAGCTGAAGAAGTAAAGTAAGAGATGGTATTTTGATCATCTTGTAGAGAGATCAGTAGAGAAGTTGAAACTAAGAATAGAATGGTTAAATTAGGACTCAAGATATAGAGTTTTATAGTGGAATTGTGTTGGACCGGTTTTGAAAAAGTTAAGATCTTTTGAAGCATTGATTACTGTATGGATCACTTTATTGCATCTTTTTTTAAGGGTGGTTTGTTGCATAGGCAAGAGGCTAGTGAGTTCAATTATAAAAGGCTGCATGGGTGGTGAAATGAAAATGATAGGTTAAAAAGTGAGTAACATGTGAATGGAGGTTGAACTTCTCATCAATATTGGATAATAATAATGTGATGATTCGTTTTACTACCACCTGGAAAATATCTATGTTGTTCTCACTGTCATAAATAATAACAACAGTGACAAATGTATGTCAGGGGCATCAATTATTTGCAGTGATGTCTTTTGGTGAGTTCTTCTACCTTAGTAAGTTAAGCTCTGGGAATGAATTCTTTCATGTGAAAATTCACATAAGATTCCCATGTGTGAATTTTTACTATTCTAGCTGTTCTGCGTGTTAGTTCATCTTATTTATTTATTTGTTTATCAACGATAAAATTCAATGTTTTCACGTGGGAAAATCTATTTCCAAAAAAAGGTGTGGGGGGGATATCATTTTGCCATTACTTGAACTTTACGTTCCAGTAAATAGCTATAATTGGGTGCCTTTGGCCAACAAGATAAGGGAAATAAAGTGTATAAGAAAAGAAAACAAAAGAGTAGTAGAAGACCCATACTGCAAATTACACGAGGTTGGAGTTAATTACATGGCTTTTCGTGCTTATCACTTTTCTACATATTTGGAAACTGGGGTCAAGAAGTTAATGATAATGTTATTGACTAAATCCCCATAGGGATGAGCACGGGTAGCGGGTATCCGATTACCCGTCTGAACCCGAACCAAACCAATTAAATTGGTTCTGAAACCAATGGATAATTGGGTAGTTTTTGTTAGTGATTGATTCGGATATCGGTTTTGGGGATGCGGAACCCAAACTAACCCGCGAACCTGATCATATATTAATTAAATAAAAAAATAAAAAAATATATATGACTTTTCATTAGACAATGATTATTCATTATTAATATGTTTGGATTTTAATGAGTTTAGTTTTTAATGTATTTGGTGTTTAACATGTTTGGATTATTTCTATTGATGTTACATGTTTATTGTACTTGTTGAATTTTTAAGATAAAAATTTGTTTTTTTTTTTTAAATTTCAAAGTCATCGGGTACCCAATTACCCGAACCGAACCAATCCGTTCTTAATCGGTTTGGTTTGATTCGGGTACATGTACAAAAAAATGCAAATCCGAACCAAACCGAACCAATTATATTTTGATCGGTTCGGTTCTAATTTTAGCATAAACCCGAACCAAACCGACCCGTGCTCACCCCTAAAATCCCCCTCAAATATTGGATTTAGGCACATAATAAAAATAGAAACATGGTTTGATTTAACTCATCATAAGCTATTGCGGATCGGTTTATCAACGTGCTCTCCTTGAATTCCTTCCACAGATGTGTTTATCTAAATCTCTCTTTCAATTCTATTTGACATGACATATCCATTGCTAAGCACTAGACTCCACTCCAATGTCTAAAATTTAAGTACAGGTCTCTATCGCTAATTAATGTATTAGTCCATAGGATCAAAATCTTAATGGTTGAAGGTAATAGGACTTATCAAATACAAAAAACTGCAGCAATCAAAATTTTCCTTAAATCAATTTGAAATCTGCCGCCAAAGTCAGATCAAATTTTCATAAAAGTTTAAAACAAATATAAGGGTAGAATAAACCCATACCCATCATCGGCTTTATATTGAATGATTCAGCTACATAAAATTTGAAGGTACTAGAAATGAGAAACAACAAATCTAAGCAGAAAATTTGAAGCCACTCCCTTGATGCACTACTAACATTAATTATTCCTCCTATGCAAAAATAAACAATCTAAGAGAGGAATCACTTGGTTCTAACCTCTCCCTGGAAGTCCTATTTAGATTTCCGGATACTTTCTTCTGTTGGGAGTTCAAGCGTTGCTCCTGCATGCTCCTTACCAGGTTTTACCACTGCACCAACACATAACACTTTCTAAGAAGGAAAGCACTCAAAGTTACAAGATGTGCACACGACAGTGATGTTGAAATGATGGAAAGTAAAGGAACATGGAATGAAGTAGAATTAATGGAACAATATTGAGATAGAATAATGAAATGGTATCAGATGGAACAAAGAATAGAAGAAAAGACACCAACTCAACGGCGTGTTCATGGTACATACTTGACTGCCACTCAAGGACACCTTGGACAAACATCTATGTTTGTTCCTCTTTTTCTTTACAGCTTGATCACACTTCAAACATTGATTGAACATTGTGCTGAGCGGGGAAATGTGAATAGAAATGATACCCATAATTTTTGGAAATGAATTATGCCAAAGCAAATATGGGCACAATCTAACATATATCCAAGACTTAGGGGTGAGGTGCAGCAAGGTGACACTTGCCAAAGCCGGTGTTGGGAAGTGTCCGTAGGGAGGGAGTAAAAGGGTAACACAAAGACAACAGAAGCCACTTCTTACCATCCATATAGTGCTTTTTTGTTGTGACCTCCCAAATTGAGATGGTTGAACTGCTGTCCCTATATTGCCCTCTTTCAGCTCCCAAATGGTGGTCACCTCTGCACCAGCCACTCCACACCTCACTTTCCAACTGGACACCATTATTAAAGACATCCCCCCTTAGACCCTCAAAAATTCTCCCAAACATAAGAGGTCAAACAGCTTGTTACATTCTTCAACAGAACAAAATTTTTTCTATTTCCTTTTAGTAAATTCCATTCTATCCAAGCATACATCTATTAATCATGTTTACATCTTATCCTATCACATTGCGGCAACAATAACAACCCCAACAAACCTAACTGACTAGAACTCGGCTGGCTAATATAAGATTATAACAAATTGTGAAAAAATAGGAGAAAGTAAAATTAACAAACAGGTGGTGGGCACAAATGGAAGTTAAAGAATTGAGCAACAATTTGGGATTACCGTAGCTGCCAGCTTCCGTATTGAGCTGAGCCTGGACGATCATGTTGGTGATGAAGTGAGAGGCCTCGGAGGCTTCTTCTAGAAGCTTCTGGATCTGATCATCAGAAGTGACGTTTCTGTTCTCCTCGAACTTGTTACGCACCTCGACGGCGGATTGCTTGAGCATGAGTGCGTCGCCGGCGAAGGTCCTTCGGGTGGCCTTAAGGAGTGACCGGTAAGCACTCAGCACTTCACCCCTTCCCACCATTTTTCACTGATCGATCTTCTTCGTCGTTCTTCTTCCCCTTGTTTCTGTTTACTGTAAAACCAGAATCTCTTAATCCCTATACTCTTGTTATGCTTACGACGTCGTTTTGTCCACACACTTTCTTTTTTCTTACTTGAAAAACAATTTAATAAAAATATTTTGTACACAGTAAAATTAATCGCTAAAACAAGTTATTTATTTGTGTGTAAATATATATTTAGTTTAACTTATTTTTAATATATATTTTATATTTTAATGTATATTTTACATAGTCATTAAATTTGATAATTAATTTTAATATACACCCAACATAGTTATTTAAATAATTATGTTATCTAGATATTAAAAAATCGATCACTAATAAGCTATTGTATATAAAAATGCATATTTAATATTTCTTTTTTTTATAATATTGTAAACAATTTTGATTATACTATGACGAATTTAATTATTCTAATGACTAATTATTTAGTTATAAAAATAATGATTCATTTTTAGTTCAAATGTAATATTTTTGTAGGCACCAAGAAAATGTAAACGTTTTTGTTTTTCAATTCCTAATAATCATAATTAAAAAAGAGAATTAAATTTGTTAAATGAACCAAATTTGAGATTTAACTCTGACATGACTTTTTTTTTTAAAGAAAATTTGACATGACTCATTTGTTATATTCAACTTAAGAGAGTTGAAATTCATTTTGGCCTTTAAAATTTTTGACCAGCCTCAATTTCGACCCCAAATTTACAGTTACTTAATTAACACCCCTAAATATTGGATTGTGCCCCACGTTTGTCTTTGTAGCTATCTCCGTTAATGGAGATCTGATGTGGCACGTTAAGTTGATAGAATGTGTATTCAAATGGCACCCAACTTACTAGAATTGATGTGTGATGAGTGAATGATGTGTCAAAAGTTGAATGAACTCAATTTGTCGCCCTCTTTTCCTAATATGTTCGAAACTTTGCTAGAGAAATTGAATTTATTCAACTTTTGCCACGTCATTCACTTATCACACATTCATTCTGGCAAGTTAAGTGCCACATGGATACACACGTATCACATCAGATTTTCATTAACGGAGATAACTAAATGAGCAAATATAGGACACAATTTAATATTTGAGAGTGTTAATTGGATAACTATAAATTTAAGGTCGAAATTAAAGCCGATCAAAAATTTCAGGGCAAAATGGTTTCAACTCCAACTTAAGATTACTTTTGAAATTAAGTTTGGTACTTTGATTCTCTAAAAATTGATTAAATATGAAGCTACTTGATTGAGCTTTTCAAAATACAATATAAATATAAAATATCATATACTAACGAATTGAGCAAGCTATCAATAAATTGACATGACAATATCTTAATGTTATTGTCATTATATAAGGTATGCATTTTAGGCTCCAATAATTGTAAAAACTAGACTAGACACTACACTGCCATCACATGATACCACTAAATTTACTTAAATTATTATTAAGTGTATTAATCCCTATTAAATAAATGAATAATACTACACATCTAAATTATTTTGTTAACAAAATCCAACTAAATTAATCTAACATAACAAAAATCATTTATGACTAATATTATTTAGTCTTATTATTTAATTTTATTGAATTTAATTTATAAAAAAATTTAAAAATATATTATTACTCTAAATGAATTCCTCCACTAATTGCAATACGAACATTTAAATTATGAAAAAAAACAAAGAAAAAAAAATCTCAGCAAATGCTGAAGCTTAAAAATTTGTTTGGCCATTGCAGAGAGGAAAAAGAACAAAGACAAAAAAGAGAACAGAATTTACATGAAAACATTTTTGGAGATGACAAAAATATGTTAATATCAACCATCATTGAACAAGATGTCACTCGTAACTCCTAACAAAGGTTTGCTATCAAATGATTAATATTTTCATGTCTCTCCTCGTATATATTTGGACAACATAGTACTTTTCCTCATCAGAAAAACATTAATTAGCATATATCTTCAAAACTTGAACAAAATCTACAGCAGCAGCATGAATCCCCCACCTCTTATGTCTCTACTTGTTGAAATTCTTTGGACACTGAGGGTGCGAAGCATCCATCACAAGGGATGCTGTAAAAACCACACTCATGGTATATTCATGCGAAAAAGAAGCCAGTTCCTTGGTTGTAAGGAAGTAATGTATTTTGTTGTGTACATGATCACGTTTCTGCAATCGTCACCTCAATGCATCAACCATTCTACAATCATGCTTCCGGCGTCGGCATCTATGATGGGATTTTTGGTCTAACAAGGAGTTCTCTCCAACCATCTCCATTTTGGAATCTACAGCTGTGGAACAATGAAGTTCAATTTAGTCTCTGGAACAACACAGTTCAGTACTAGGCTCTTTTATACATGCTAAAATAAACATATAGTTCAAAATTTAGTCAAGTTTTGCATAATGCATATGATTCATGTCTGTATTGTTAATCAGGAAAACATATAGTTTCTAATACTACCATACATGTATAAAATAGAGTTCCAGTTAAACTTTCATTGTTATATAGAACAGTAATCATTGTTCCAATAAGCTGCTATTGTTCAATCAGATATAGATTTGCAAGTATCTTTCTACCTCAAATTTCTGACTATTTTAAGCAACGAATCTTTTTTTTTTTTCTCCAAACACAAATCTAGTAAAGAATGAAGGCGGATCCTCCCAATTGAAAAATCCAATTGTCCATGTCAAGTGTGAATTTTCATTATTAGTGGACTAGGTGGGCCAAGCGGGTTTCACAAAATTATCCAATTATTAATGGAACTTGACATGGTCAAGTGGATTTTCCAATTGAGATGATTCGCTCCCGCAAAGAATACTCAGTTTGCCGGCAAATAGTTTTCTCCCACTCTCTCCATTCTCCAAAGTTCAAACACCTTGCTGAGCATCTAGGAAGTGGGAATCATCGGTGTATACCACTACAGAAAATTGAGGAGGCCATTTTTTAATAAAGGTTGACCCACTCTTCTATATATTTCCCCACTAAAACACTACCAGTTAGTGGATTGCAAGAATTGTCTTCCCAAAAATTTGCAACTTCAAACATAAGGATCCTACTAAAGTTGGGGAGAAATGATTAATGAGGAGATCTTCCTGACCATCCTTCTAACCACTAAATGAAGAAAGAATTGATTGCTTTTTAAGACAATGAAAGTATCTATATTTTACTCTTTAAGAAAATATCTTGGAATCGTTATAGGATGCTATATCATTACACTATTCTCACCAAGCAATAATGATTAATCTAGTAAGTACTAATGCTTTATAACCAACCAAAAAGCTTTAATGGTTTAGTGGTAAGGGGTTTGGGTAATATATATGAGATGATTCAGATCCTCGGTTCAAATCTTATTGTTGCCAATGTACCACAAAAAGAGAGAGAATTGATTGAGAGGACTAATTGATAAGCCTAATTATCTTCCTAACTATAAAATTGACACTTGTCAAAATTTTACCTAAGCCATTGAGTGTGTGTTTCTCTCTCTTTATCATCAATTTTTTATCCTTTTTCCCACAATTAGTAAATTACAATATTATTAAATCATCCATTGTAATAAAATATTACAAAAATCAGAGAGAGTAATATTAATCGTTTTTATATAATTAGGTTCAAAATTTCAATTCATACCAGATGTATCAGAGAGGATAAAGTAATAGTTTCACAATTCACATATGGAACAAAAACTGCCAAATCAACAATAACATAATAACAAAAGCAAAACAACATATCTAATGCACCAATTAACCCAAAAACACAAAGAAGTAAAAATAAAAATCTTCATGATATCCACTTTAATGTGTGGTGACTTCAATGGGTCAATTACAGCAGTGTCAAATGATTCTTGTGGTTGCTTTGGTGGGTTGATCATGGCAGCATGAAGGAGTTCCCAATTTTCTGGGTCCGGAAGATGATGGGTCATTATTTTGTTTTGAGAAATCTAAAGAATTAGTAGAGTCTGAGGGGTTAGGAAAGGGGGTATAAAAGGAAACGTGTCAGTCAATTAGGAATAAAAAAAATGATGATCAGGAGAAAGAAACACATCAATGGGATATGTAAAATTTTGACTAAGTGTCAATTTTATAGGGTAAGGACATGATTAGGCTTACCAATTAGTCCTCCTAATAATTTCTCAACAGGAAAAAAGAGGAAAACTTAGCTTAAAAGTTATCGGGAACTTGCACTACAGCAACACCAAAACCTTAGACAATAGAATATACCTATGCTTAACAGATACAGTTCGGCAATTAAAATTGAAGGCTCAAAGCATATCCAAAGAGAAAGAGAAACAACAGAAACTCCCTAATCCTACGTTTGAAGAATTCAGTAGAATCCATTTCAACTAAAAATATTCACAAATGCTATTGAAACTTTTAGGATTCACAACCCACAAAACTGAAGTCTTACACCAGAAGAACTTACTAGTAAATCAACTCTTTAACTACTACAATGCCGAACAAGTTCCATAGAAGTAAAAAGAACTCGCCTATTAACCAAACCACTGATCTAATTTCAAGCACAAACTCTTTCAAACCCGCCTAGCAGGCTAGTACCTACTACATAAGCAAATCACCAAGTTGGTGATCAACCAAATACCATGAATAAACAAAGTACACCACTTTGTGCATACAGAAATAAACCACCCATAACTAGGAAGTTCCAAATTTCTTAAGCATCCAAACACCAAAATCGCATAAAAGATAGAAGAGATCAGAGTCACCAAATTCAACGAACCAAAATTTAATCATCTAGGTAGACTAGTGTTCTCTAGTTACAAAACTAGAATATCACCCTAACCAATCAAGCTAAGGTATATATACACAAAAAGAAAAAAAAACCAAAACTTTACCTCGGATTTGCTCACCCCAGAACAACAATCTGAATCTGGGATCATCTTCTTCCTCATCAAACTCATCCCCATAACCAAACTCAGCATCACCACGATACCCAGGTTCACTACCATACCCGGACTCGTTCCCATTCCCATCAGAACACCCACCCACCCCACCAAACCCAACACCACTCTCCTTCTCCCCACTACCGCCACCATTACCACCACCTCCACCGCCGCCACCACCACCCTCTCTATCCCTCTCCCTCCTCGCCTCACTCACATCGGAGGCCCAACTCCCATCTCCAACGTTCCCAAAGAGCTCCCCGCTGGAGTCCGTCCCCATCGCCACCGGAAAATCAGAGCAAGTCCCATGAGCCGCCGAGGCCCCAACAGAGCAGCATCGGCGCGTGCCACTGCGGTCACTACTCCGGCCGGAAACAGAGCGGGATCCTCGGCGGCGGCGCTTGCGGGCTATAAGGCGGAAGTTGGTGGTGGCGGCGGCGGAAGACGATTTGAAGGGTTTAGTGGTGGAATCATCGTCGAGAAGAGAAAGCTTGGAAAGGTCGATCGAAACGGAAGGGGTTTTGCGATCGGAGAGACAAGGGCGCTTGTTGGTGAAGGGCTTCCATGTACGGAGCTGGAAGAGGCAGGAATCAATGGAGTGGCGAGATTCGAGGGTCTTTGGAGATTGTTGGGCATGGGACATTGACTGAGTCATCTCATGGCATCAGAAATTCAAATTGGAATGGCTTAGGCTTAGGTGCAGGATTTTGATATTGTTATGTGTGTTGAGCTTAGTGGTTGAGGGAGGAGGTACATGATGATATTTTTCTAACTTACGAGATTCTAGAGACTTGTCTTGGGCCCCACTCTCACTTGCCTTGCCTCAGCTGCCCTCCGTTCTATTTAAAGTATTTATTAGTTGTGGCTGAGGCATGTGATGTAGTGGCAAAGATGTTTGCCTCAAATGAAGCCACACTAGGATGTTAGGTTTGTGTGTGTGTGTGTGTGTGTGTGTGTGTGTGTGTGTGTGTGTGTGTTGTATGAATATATATATATATATATATATATATATATATATATATATATATATATATATATATATATTAGTTAATGACTTTTATTTGTTTTTTTTTTTTAATTTCACTCATCCAATCTGAGTCTCTACTTAGGTAAGTAGAGATCTCTTACCAATTTCTTTTCATAAAACTTTTTTATTTTTATATTTATATTTTTAATAAAAGAAATGCAAGAAACCAACTTTTAACTTTTAAGTGTTAATATTAGTTCATTTTTTTATTGTAAAATTATGTGTCTAACATTTTTTGAAAGATTTAATATTTAGAATTTAATTTTATGACTTAAAATTTAAAATTTAAAGTTAAAAAAATTAGTTCTTTAATTAAACTCTTGTCAATAACATTAAGTATATTGAAAATACTTGTTAACAAAAATGTTTGTGGATTATTGTTATTATTATTCGGATATTTTGATAGGGCCATTACAATAGCGGGACTATCATGAATTTGTGATTGAGGAATATCGTTTTTCATTTTTCTTTTGATTAGGGACGGGTGTATTGTTGGAATATCAAAATTTTGATTTACAGATTTATTCCCCGTATTTCAAATTTCAATAATATGACAATGGTGACGATATATTATCCTTTTGTTGATGGATTATATATATAGACTATGATCATCAAGATTGCAACAAGGGAGGAATGTTATTAGCACTCTTTGGTTTAGGGGTGTATAATTGGAATAGTGATGTCTTTGATTAGTTGATTTATCGGTGTCGAGCTTAGCAAATAACAGCATAATCGAGTATGATATCAAAAAGCATATTGTGACTATAAATAAATATACACTACACACATTAATTTGATGCTGAAAACAGAAACTAGATATCTAATATTTACAATCGTAGTTCTAGCTTCTAAGTCTTAAAAAGTGATCTAAACTATTTTTCCTGAATTATGTACAGATTCTTTCTAATATTAGCAGCATAATCACCGAATAGTAGCTTACTCGGAGGATGCAGTTCAAATACATAGGAGGTAGGTCTCGAGACCAATGTTGGCGTCTTAGGGGTAAGTCTGTCATATAATATTGCCCCAAAGCTTGTTTCGTCATAGGCAAACGAATCTGTAAGCACAAAGAAACACTCCCTTCCCAATTTTTCAGCCTGAAACAACAAATTAGCACATAATTAATGAGAGTACCTATCACAATTGCCAGCTGCCACCGTAATTATGATTGATTACCTTTTACTTCTAAATGTGCAGCATAATTCTCACAAATCAATATAATTAAATTTTTATAAGGTAATAGATAACACTATTATTTTTTATAACCACAAGGTAGAAACAAAACAAGCTAATTACCTTAAGTTGGGAAAATCTGATATTGTTAATGGTTATGATAACTTTCACATTGGACAAATTATCAGCCAAAATTCGAATGGCAAGATACTCAAAGAAGTTCTGCAAGAGCTGCTTTTGTCCATCCGAATCCTCGCCAAAGCTATCAAAGCAAGGAAACCACAGTACACACTGAACTTCATTCCAAGGAACAGGGTTCTTCCCTGCTTTAGCAATGATTGTCTGGTATGGGTGATATAGACCCCATAAAATTTTGACCCCTTTCAGTGATTGTTCCAATATCGTTGTTTCTGACAAACATGTAGTTGCAATTATCTTGGATGGATGATAGTGGCGACCAAGAGATGTGGCGAAATGCAAATCAGTGTCATCCAATACAAGAATTGATCTGTTGGTAGCTTGGGGGAAAAATCTCAGGAGAGATGCAGCAGCCATATTATTATCTTCTGGCTCGCAGACATCTCGCCTGAATGACAGTGCCGAAGGACCTGAATCATGTGAATATGAACAAGACTCTCCTCTTCGGCATCCCTGTTATAATGAATGAACAATATTCATCATCATAGAAATAGGTAGCATCGTAAATGAATTATCAGACAAACCAGTTGCAGATGTTATAATGAATGAACAATATTCATCACCATAGAAATAGGTAGCATCGTAAATGAATTCAGACAAACCAATTACCTGCAACGAAAAGTAGAATTTGCATTGTGGTCTCTTAGCTTGAAGTGAGTGAGAATATAAACATTCACTACCTCTATTGCAGTATCCCTGTAAGAAATATACGCAAGTAGAAGGGCCCCCATTTAAATTTATATTATTTATATCTGCACTTTCGGGTTCTCGACTCGAAGTATCCTCCGAGAATTGAGCCCTTATCTGTTTCACACAGGAAAAAAAAAAATCTGTTTTACAAAATGAGAAATATATTATAATATAGTATGTACAAGAATTTCAAACTATGCTACCTCTTTTATAATTTTAGCGAACATTTTTGCCACATCATAACTGTGAAATTCTTCTGAAGTGACATATGGCACAGAAGCACATTTTGTTTCACCTGTTGCTTTAAGGCCTTCCTCATATGCAGAAACTCCATCTATGTCCCCATCTCCCTGGCATGTTACTAAGCACGTGTGTTCATATTCATAAGGATCAAAATAGGGTGGCAAACCACTAAAAGAGCTCAAAAATTTTGGCCGCAACCGGTGTACTGAACTTAACAAATCATCATCTGTAAATATTAGAATTAAAGAGGATTAGTAGAGTAAAAATCTATGACAAAAACAATAAAACAGATTCAACAAATTTGATGCACTCCCGTTAAAAGAACTCAAAGAAGCACACATCTGACATAATTATAACACATACATACAAATTTCTAGGGTCTGATGCAGAGATGACTGGGAGAGATTATGGAGAGAACACCAATCTTCCTCAAGCTTAGGCATCAGTGCTTTGGCAGGATACACATTCTCAATCTCTAGAACCTGCTTCAAATGGTTAAGCCGATACTTATCCTGCATGTGAAAGAAAATATTCACTTTCAGATTCATGCAACCTGTAAGCATTGCAGACCAAAACACAAAATAAAAGCAAATCCTATTTCCAGAAAAAAGATATGGTCATGTGGCTGCTTGCATCCACTCCAAGTCTCACAGGAGTCCAAGTGAAAATAGATCTCTAATTACATGCACTATTTCCACCACAAGAAGCATGATGTTTAATGAGCAATATTATAGTTTTTAATTAAAAAAATTATCATCTTGAAATTTTTTCCTTCCACCTTTCGTCAATAAATCCTCATACAAAAACTGAACAATGCTAAGGTTTTTGGAAGCTCATAAAGTGAAGGAGGAATATGACTTTACCCTGAAAAGATGCTGCCAAAATTCAAATGCACAGAAGTTAGCCATGAATTCCATCTCCTTTCGACCGGCTAAGATTGTTCGGTCAGTAAAGTAGCTAGCAATATACTTTGCAAACTGACGAAAACAAAAGGATTCAATTAGAATAAAGCTCATAGAAATTACAACATAGAATCAGTGCAATTGGAAATAGTAATATTGATCCACTCCGGCATTACCAATTGTTCCTCTCCAAATGGATGAAGAATGGGTAAAGGCTGTGTATCCATCATTATACCCAGCAATATGCCCTCACGTATCATACCAGCATTCCCAAATTTCAGAACTAGAACAGAAGCATCAAACGACAAAGGACAACTGGCTATCAATTGTCCATAAAATGTAGGTTCATAACGGCCCCTTGGAGTCTTTTCCAGTGCACGCATCTGAACAAGCGTGTTCAATGCATCTTCAACAACTTGAGGATCTGGTGCATCCAGAGATTTTTGCAGCAAAACTGCCATCAAACCCATGACAGTTGATCAATCAATAAAGCATTTAAAATTATCAAATATTCTGCAACATCCAAGATACAATATTTAAAGTTATTGCCCACTCTAGATGAATAAACTCAAGCACTACTATAAGCAGTCTTAAAAATTCAACTTAAATAGAGAGTCTTATCACTATGATTTAATAAAGCCCACAACTGTTAAGAGATATCAGAGGCTCAGAGCAATATTTGGTAAATATACAAATATTTGGTAAATATACAAATATTCAAAGTGCTATAGTAACTAGAGTTTTCCTATAAAAAGCATTAGTAACTAGAGTTTTCCTATGAAAAGCATTGACGATGATAATAATAATAACAACAACAACAATAACGATAATGATAATTAAAACAGTTTCTGCTCAAGATATCAAGATCATATTAACTAACCTTTTGGATCATTGATAGCCTTAGATCCAGCACAGCACAGTGAAAGAACTTGAAGCCTCAAGGATAACTTCAGAATAGACGGACTCTCATGATCCTCAAGTTTGTTGAAAAATGAACCAGTGACCAACCGATAAACGTGACCATCACAAGTTCGGCCAGTTCTTCCCCTACGCTGCTCGGCCTACAAGATCATATGAACTTAAGAATATTGTATAAACAGATCAACACATACAATTAGGATACTACTGTTTTACCTGTGATTTGGAGACCCAAACAAGCTTTGAGGATTCCTTTCTTCTGGACTTATCCCAATAGACTTGTAACGATCGGCAAGAATCAATTACAAAAGCCACTTTGGGTATTGTCACAGATGATTCAGCAATATTAGTAGCCAGTATTACCTGATAGACAGCAGCCACAATCATCTACTGTGAATAATTATAATATAAATGGAATCTGATATAAATAATGTTAGGAGAAGGAAAACCATCTAAAGTGAAAATTCCATTCGTGCCATCGGTAATTTAAAAGAAAATATTATGGAACAAATATGGAAGTAAAGACATCATACATGCATCCATATAAAAGAAAATTATACAAGTATATAACACAAAACTAATAGTGGATATTTAGAACGTTATTACAAAACAATCCCTGAAGTTTTTAATATCAAACACTTTAGTCCCTCAGGTTTCAAAATACACAAGACATTCCCTAGCGTTTATCTTTGTTAGACAATAGAGTCCCTCTCCCATTATTTCCATTTAATCGAAATGACTGTTTTCGAATTTTTTAAAATTTTCAGGACTATTTTAAGATTTTTTAAACTCTTTGGGGACTGTTTTGTACTTTACTCTTCAAATCAAATTGGAGGGAGACTGTATTGTCTAACACAGATAAACATTGGGGCCTATTTTGTGTATTTTGAAACTTGGGGAACTAAAGTGTTCGACATTAAAAAAATTCAAGGACTGATTTGGGTAATTACTCAAATTAATAAAATTCTGCAGCATATATAAATGTTCAACATGCAAACACCCCACTTGCAAAATTATAATCCACCATTAATATGGAGACTACTTATTCTACTTCCGCTGAACATCAATCATGGTTCACAGATAAATAAAGTATAAAGCAATATATGAAGCAACCAACACAAAGCTACACACATGCATCGATAGTCTTAAAAAACCTTTTACTGTTAACTGCACAACTAGCTGAATTAATTATAATTTAACAATTACTTTTCGATGCGACTTCCAAATCTTCATAGCCATGAGAGCTTGCTCGGTATCAATGCTGCGATGCAAGATATGAACTTTAAAAGTTGATTCAAGTGGCTTTAGAAGTCGCCATTGCTGCTCAAGTGAATAATAGGTTGGAAGGAAAACCAGAATGCTTTTCTCAATATCTGGTTCATTCTCATGGATATGCAACACCAGGTTATGAATAAGCTGGTGAAATTCAGCCTGAAACTCAGGCTTGATGTAAGCATTGGCTGTGAAAGGATCTACTCCGGGAGAATACTTCGAATTCATTACTTCAGAACTTATTCCAATAGATTCAGCAACCTGTGTCAAAAAAATAAGCATTATCATCATGGTTATTACATCAATGAAATGAGCTTCAGAAAAATAATGATATGATATGCCAATTGAACACCATCTGCATAACTTTTTATCATAAATGACATAAATTAAAACCATTAAATGAAATTCACTTAGATAAGATATACAAGACTAGTGCTGAAAATTCGTGTAAATTATATATGCATGCCTGCTCAAGATATGAAACATGTCGCTGGAAAACAATTTTCTGATTAGAGCTAGGAATCGCAAGCACTTCAACCCGTTCACCTCTTCCAAGATCCTTAAAGTAATCCCTGTATCTTGAAATATCAGCAGTTGCAGACATCAAAACCACCCTGCATATCATAAAAACATAAAATTTCAATTGTTCTCATCTTTGAATCTCTCTTTATAGTTTGAAGAGAAAATCAAACCAGAAACAAGCAAATAAGATAAAGATTGAAGATAGCATATATGTAATTAGGCATTTTGCTGAACTCATCTGAATATTGAGGATGCTAACCTCAGGTCATTGCTCTTCAACAAGAACTGCTTCACACAAACAAGGACAAGATCAGACTCCACAGATCTTTCATGAACTTCATCAAGAATGATAGCTTTGTACTTCAGAGCAGCAGAGCCCTTATCTCGCAATTCATCCAACAAAACTCCAGCAGTTTTAAAAACAATCTTTGACCTGCAGTGTGGCATTATAAATGCAGGAAGAGACAAAAATAAGTGCAAGCTCTGCTCCCCTATAAACAATATGGCAAGTAGAATTATGCTGAAAAAAGTAAAAAAGAATGCCGTATTCCTTTGTTGAGTGACTTCTTCATGACAATTGACAATTGACAAATGACGATGTAGCCACCCATACTACATGCAAGTGTCAATTCATAATGTGTTATTATCATCATGTTAGACTTGTATGTTAGCATGATGTATAATTAACATCCTTGCATCTCTCTGATTTCTTTATGTTACCAGAAGAAAGACCGTATGTTTTGACGTCCAAACAACCTCTTCTGTTACCAATTTGAGTCATAATTTACCTTCAACAAAAATATTTCAAGATATTGAATATATGAAGCCAATGGAGAAACAGAGCAAGATGAAAGGAGTGATTAAATAGCTATTCAACTCAAACAATATCGCTAAAGATATAGATGTGTATGAACTGGCTACCCGGCTGATAAGTGCCTTGAGTGCCCAATGTGATACCCAACTTCCTCTCCCACTTCACAATTTCGAGCTTTTGCAACCATTTTGGCAACGGCAACAACAGCAAATCTCCTGGGCTGTGTGCACAAAACAGGTGACATGCCTTCGTCCAGAAGAAACTGTGGAATTTGTGAACTTTTCCCTAGAGTGAAAGGAGCAAAGATATCAGAAACATGGAAAGAACAATCATTGCCGCCAAAATAGAACCTCACACTCAAATAGAATTTCCAAAAAACCTTAAACCTTAACCAAAGTTAGCCACACAACTTCCAAACAAAGTTACTGCGATGACTCATTCATCCTAAGAATTGCATACTGAATTCCCTACTCAGCGTATTGTATGCCAATTTCTCTTCAAATAAGTTTCAATACTTTACTCAACAAAAATTATAATTTAATTAACTGTTAAGAACAGCATAACTATGTATCCATACACATATATAAATGAATATAACAACCGTTCTGACTTTCAGTTACACAAAAACTTACTAGTTTTGGAAACTACAAATTTTCCTTCTCAACTATATCCAGGTGAGCCCTCAGGTGAGACTAATAAATAAATAAAAAGGTTCTCTAACGAGAAGAACCACCAAATTAGCTTAAGCACTAAGATATCATCTACTACTACCAGTCAATGCAAGTCAAACGCAAAATCAAACACATTCATGCAACATTTTCCGCTTACGGCTAACTATTAACACAAATACAGAGATTCAATCTCTCGTGTTTGGCCACTAGACGAAAAAAGAACAGCGCCAAAAGCGAAGAACCGCGAAAATAGGAAGCAAGTGATATAGTCAATGACTCAATGCAGATCAAACGGAGAATCAAACAAAGTCACTCAACACAAAATTGAAGTTCAGAAATGAAAAGCCAAAACACATTGACGATTATTAGAGAAAGGTTAACTAGTTTAGTTTGTTTGCTTTACCGCAACCGGCCTCGCCGACGATGAGCGTGACGCGATTCTCCATGATCTTCTCGACGATCTTCTTCTTCATAGCCATCACTGGAAGCGACGAGAAACTTGACTGTGATAACGGCAAAGTGTACGAAGCATTGTTGGAAGAAGAGGACGACGCCATTCTCGGAGTTTAGAAACCTTCGTCACACACACTTCACACACACTCAATCTCGACGAAACGTTCCGAAACACTTACTCCGATTCACTCTCACAGCGAAACGTCTCGTTTCGTCTCATTTCTCTGATTCTCTCTCTTCTTTCTGAGGAGAAGACGATTATCAGTGCGCGTCACTGGTCAGGTCAGTGGTTACCCACATTGGCACAGGCCGAAAGGCGCGAGGTTTTTATAGGGGAGGAAGTGATAGGATGCGGGCGAGTGCATGCGGAGCATGGTAGTGGAGTGTGTAGTTGACTTGAGTCAACGAGATTTGGGGATTGATGATGTTGACTGTGACTTTGTTTTAGCCAATGGTGACGATGATGCTGGTGATGGTGTTGGGAATTGGGAGTGGGGGATGGTGCAGAATAAAATGCACCTTGGTTTTCTAGGATACTTAGGTGGGAAGTTAGTTGGTAAAGATGGGAATCTCGCTGCCCTGGAAATTGCGGTCTGCGGAGAAAATATGGGGTCGTGTAAGTAAAAAACTAAAAATTAAGCCAACTCAAGTCATGTAGTTGAAAAATAAATTTGTTATAAAAAAAATTATTATTCTAATTTTTAAAATTTTAAAATTAAAAATAAAAAAGAATTAATTTAGTTAATTTATATTATAGTTTGTTTTTTTTAGACCTTTTTTTTAATTTGAGTTTAATTGTATCTTTTGAAGCATGCCAACAAAATTATCATAGTTTATTATTTTTTGTTATTAGTTAGTCATTAATATTTAAAAATATAAAATAAAATATATTATAAATTATTAGACTAAAAAATAAATTAAAAAATTAAATTAATAACTAAATAATAGTAAAAAATAATAAATTTTGATAATCGCTAGTATTTTTTGTATATTTTTTAGTAATAATATACGTAGTCAATGTAAAAATTGTTTTCTTCTAATGTAATATTGTGAATTAGATATATATGAAAATATTTATACTAACAATATATTAAAATTAAATTTTTAATTATATTAAATATATTTTTACTTTTTTATTAAATTAAAATAAAAAGAGATGGAATATTTTGACTTTTTATTTTTTTTTTGTATTTAATATAATCAAAAGATGTACTATTTTAAAAAATATGTTTGTATTAAAAAAACATGTATTTAATATAAATCTAGATTTAAAAAACGGATATTTTAGTCCCAAAAAAAAACTAATGTACAAACCAATTCCCAATGTTTCTCTTTGTTAGACATAATAGTCATCCGTCCAAAAATAAAATAAAATAAAATAATTATTATTATTAATTACACAATAATATTGTACTATATTGTTTGTATTTTCTGGACAAAAATAATGATAAATTTATTCATTAAATATATATATATATATATATATTACTCAATAATAATAATAATAATAATAATAATAAAATTATTAGAGATTATTTTACGAGAAATTCAAGGTTAAAACCATTTGATATTTTTGTATTTAATATAATCAAAAGATGTACTATTTTAAAAAATATGTTTGTATTAAAAAAATATGTATTTAATATAAATCTAAATTAAAATATTTTCTTTTAATACATATTTTTAATACAAACATTATTTTTTTACATAGCACATCTTTTAATTATATTAAATACAAAAATATCAAATGATTTTAACCTTAAATTTCTTGTAGAATAATCTCTAATAATAATAATAATAATAATAATAATAATAATAATATAATAATAATAATGATAATGATAATTATTATTATTATTATTATTATTGAGTATATATATATATATAAAATAAATAAATTTATCATTATTTTTGTCCAAAAAATGTAAAAAAAAATATTGTACAGTATTATTGTATAAATAATAATAATAATAATAATAATAATAATAATAATAATTTTATTTTATTTTTGGACGGAAGATTGTTATGTCTAACAGAGAGAAACGTTGGGAATTGATTTGTACATTAATTTTTTTTGTGGACTAAAATGTCCATTTTTTAAATCTTTGGGGATTGATCTGGGTAATTACTTTGCCGGAAAATGAACTGTGGACTGATTTGTCTGCTGGAGTAAAGTCTTGGGGATTGATCTGTGTATTAATTTTTCTTGGAGACTAAAATATCCGATTTTAAAATTCTTGGAGACTAATTTGGGTAATTACTCTTATAAAATTTACCACTTTTAATTTTTATAATTTTAAAAATATTCCAATTTCAATTTTTTAAAACCCTAATCCCTTTTCTTCTTGAACTCTTGTCTCTTCCTCTTCCTCAGCATCCTCCTCCAATTTTCTTGCTCTTCCCCAATAAACTCCTCTTCATTTTCGTTCATCACCGCCTCTACCTTTCTCCTCATTCTTCCTCCGACCAACCTCTGGCTCTGGCTTACTACAACAGCGTCGCCCTCCTCCTTCCTCCTTCTCTCTCTTCTAACCAAAGATGCTTATCTGAGACTCAATATCTTTTTTATTTCTCTTTTTTTTTTCTTGACCCAGTGATTGTGATGCTACTATGGCTATTGAGCTCATGATGGGTTGTTATAGAAATGACAACAGCAACAATGGCTTTACCACTTCCAAGGCTAAATAGAACGCCGTTTAAGAAGTGACATCTCTCTCAAACTCAGTCCCAACACTTTAACATTTCTTCTTCTTCTTCTTTTTTTCTTTGTCAATCAAGACAGTTTCACATATATCTAGTAAGGAATTTTTAGTAAAAATAGCAGTAGCAAAACTAACAAAACTTCATCAATTCTTCACTCAGAATATTCGCATTTTCATTACCATTATCATTCAAGGAAATTGACGCCTTGATAATGTGGTTCAACTCACATTCAATCTCTTAATCCACTCCTTTTTAGCTGTCTTACTTGAGGTCTCTCCAGTAAAAAGGTGAAGAAAAAAAGATATTAGGACTTTTTGAAAATGATAAATGATTTAGAAGAAGAGACGAGAATTTCAGAGAAAGGGAATTAGGGTTTTTTAAAAATTAAAATTGAGGTATTTTTAAAATTATAAAAGTTAAAAGTGGTAAATTTTGTAATTATGAAAATTGTTAACTGACACGTCACCTTTAAACTTTAACTCTAGGTAATTCAATTGAAGGTTGGTCACTTTTGTCAAATTTTAAAATCTTTCAGATATCATTTTGTTAATAACAAAAATCAGGTATCATTTTGTCAGCGTCAGATTCTTTTGGACACTAATTTAGTATTTACCTCTTACTTCTAAAGAAACTATTTTAGTTGTATTGCCTTTAAATTAACATTAATTTTTTAGTAAATACCTGTTCGATTTTTGCCTTTTTTAAAAATAGATAAGTCGCACCATAATCTTTGAAAAATGACAAATCGATTCATGTTCATCTTTTTCACCAGACACTTTCTATGTAGCTCTTCTTGTTCGTAATTATAAAAAAAAAGAATTAAAGTGTAACATTTAAGGTGTGACGTAGTCTGTACACATCTTACGTGAATACCTGACTATTTGTTAGGATCGTTAAATTTGTAGACACTCAACAAAACGACGTTATTTTATTTTAGAGTAAAAGACAAATAAGTCCATGACCTTTTAAAATGAGGACATTTTCGTCCCTCAAGATTGGAAAATACATTTCGATCCCTTACGTTTTAAAGCGCGTGACAATTAGATCCCTCCGTCGAGTTGGGCTTCAAAACGGCAACGGAACATGCTGACCTGGAAGGGTAGAGTGTTAGATGTCCGTTTTAGTTGTTGATGTGGATGGAGAACAAATTTTTAATGGACAAATTAGTCCTTGATGCCTAACATCTTGCCTCTGCCATGCGAGTTTCTGCTTAATGACCCTCCTACTCTCCTCATTTTGATTATTCTGAAACTTGTTCATAGCTTGCTCTTATTGATTCAAAACCTCCATTTCACTATACAAATTCTTAGTGTTACTAACATACCTATCCATCTTCCTCACCATACATTCCATATGCTTAACCAAGAACCCTAATTCATTGACATCTATGACCCCACTCACAATGTCACCATACACATGCTCAAATCCCTGCAATGCAGGAACAGAACACTTCTTCCCTAACCATATTTATGTAAGACTATATATATAAACACTAGCACTAAAATGAAGGCCTAAATTTGAGAGTTTTAAACTAATTATAATCCTAACACATACAGTAATATCTGCAAGGCTTTTTCGAGAGAAACAACAACCTTATACGTGTATGTATCACCTGTGCAATACCATAAAAAATTGCATTCCAAGAATTAAGTCACTATTTTCTGGGAGCACAAATGTTGGAGATCATTCGATATATCAAAAGCATCATCCAGATGCTTGAAATTGATCTTGAAATATACACACTAAACTGGGACCACTAAATACACAAATTGTTAATTTGCCATCACCTTCTTAGTCTGGCTGAAGTGGTATATCCAAACATGGCACATACATATAAGGCAACCAACTGAGAAGAAGCCGACATCAAGCTAACCAATATCCTTTTCTGGAGCTTGGTCGAACAAGAACCTTGAGGTAGCCATGTCACCAGCCTTTGCATAGCCATCACTCATGATCGTGAAAGAAGCAACACTCTTTTCCGGCATAGCATCAAGCACTACCCTAGCATTGCCCAAATCCCCCACCTTCACAAAATCCCATATCATCGCATTCCATGATGCCACAATCCTCTGAGGCATTTCATCAAACAGCCTCTTTGCCTCCACCATATCCCCAACCTTCACATAGCCAACCACCATAGCCGTCTATGAAACTACATTCTTCTCAAACATTCCATCAAACACCTTGCGAGCGTCATCAATCTTTCCACATTTTTCATACATATCAACCAAACAGGTTTCAACAAACATATCACCTTCAACCCCCACACCTCAACGCCGAGCCATGGAGCAATTTTCCTTTGCAGGATCTGCACATGCTTGAACAGGCCTTAATCACAGAAGAGTAAGTGTACCTATCAAGAAGAGACCCATGTGGCTTCATGTGAATAAAAGCAGAGAGGGTAACTTCCTTTGGTGTGGGCTCCGATGAGGGAGTTCCAGAGAAAAGGGGAAGGGCCAAGGACGTGGTCGAAGACGGAGGTGTAATATGAAGCAGTGGTGGCAAAGGAGGCGGAAAGGAAAATGAAGCGGGAGATGATGAGGTGATCTTGCTCTAGACCTCGTTGGATGATGGAGGCGTGGACTTGGTAGAGGTGATGAATGGTCTTGCAGGCCTTAAGAAGGGTGATAATGGTAGCAGTTGAACGCGGCGGAGAAGAAGAGTGTCAAAACATTGAATTCATCGGAAGAACAGCGTCGTTTTGGCCTTAAGAGACGAATTTGTCCACTAATAATTTATCCCAATCCACTTCAGCAAGTATAACGGACACGTCATTCTCTACCCCTCCATGTCAGCCGGCTTCGTTGTTGTTTTTTGCCCAAAATAGACGGAAAGATATAATTGTCGGCCGTTTTAAAACGCGAAGGATCAAAATGTATTTTTCAATCTTGAGGGACGAAAATGTCCTCGTTTTAAAAGGTTAAGGACCTATTTCTTTTACTCTTTACTTTAAAAATAAACTCGTGTTTTGCCATTTTGTCATTCTGGATTACTCATGATTGCTATTTGTGTTAGGGTTCGAACAAAGGAGAGAGTGAACATGTCATTTCAGAACCGATTAACACTGTGGGCAATTCGAACTTGAAGGATCTGACTTTCTCGCATAATTCTGCAACTGCGACGATGAGTTTCGGGTTGGAGTTGTTGATTTGTTTGGAGAGTTCGATGACGGTGTAAAGAGGGTTTATAGTGGTGGTGACAACGCCAATGGTGACTGCGGCGAGAAAGAAGATAGGGAAGTGGATGGAGTTCGGGATGAAGATTAGGAGGACCTCGTGTTTTTTGAGCGGCAGAAGAGGGCGTGGGAGAGCTTAGTGACGGTGGTTTTCAATTGAAGGTGAGTGTTTTAGAGGTGTTAGTGGTGTTTTGGAATAGGAAGAAGGTGAAGGAAGTGATGGTTTTGGAAAGGGAAAGAAAATTTTCAAGAACCTATATATTTCTTCGCCGTATGATAGTGGGAAAGTGGGCAAAATGGCAAAACAACGTCGTTTGTTGAGTGTATAGAGACTTAATGATCCTAGCGAATAATCAATTATGTAGGATATATCATATATGTAGGTCATGTTACACCCTAAATATTACATTTCAGCTTTTTTCAATAATTTTAAATGAATAAAACTACAAAAAGACTTAAATTATTTTACGAAAGAAATAAACAGGAGTTAATTTATCATTTTTAAAATATTAGAATACGACTTGTCTATTTTCCAAAAAAAAAAAATATTTACTCTTAATTTTTCGATTTAAATTCCTAATCTCTTGAATTTCATGCATTAAGTCCTTTCTCATAAAAAAATTGTGTGTTATACTATGAGCCTATGAGGTATACTTTCTCAGGTTTTTTCTCCAGCAATTCCTGACTTTCAAACAAAGGGAAAATGTGCCATATTATTTTATGTATTTTTTTCTTGGGCTTCGTGATATATTCATATATTGTTTTATCTTGGGCTTCGTGCTATATTCATATATTCTTTACTTCCTGACCCATTTTGTTCTGTACATCCTCTTTCATTCAAGCTTTGTTGATAATGCAACTCAGAGCCAAAATCTAAATGTTTGTTCACAATCCTTTTTAAGACTCAACCAAAAAATGCTTTGAGAAGAATAGAAAAGAAGATAGACAAAAAAAAAAAAAAGAATAGAAAAAAAAATGCTTCGTTCACAAATCACCACTCTATCATCTCAGTGGTTCTTTTAAAAAAAAATTTCATCAAATTGAGTTGTAAACTAATACTTTTTTTTTCCCTCTCTTAAGTAACTACTTTTAAACGCTAAAAAAAAAAGTCAATTCGCTTAACTCGCGAATTCAAACTATTAAAGTCGAGCTAATTACATTTTATTAATTCATTAAAAAAATAAAAATATTATATATACATTACAAATTAATTATTAACTCAGTCATAATCTATATACAATACATATTTTTTAATTTATTTTAATATATGTTTTATATGAAAAATTAATTTTTAATGTATGCAATTACATGAGTATAATTGTTTTCGTTTTGCTTTTAGGGTGCATGTATTTCTGAGAATAAGATAAGACAAGACACTAAAAATAAGATATAAAAGAAAAAATATCATATTTAAAATTTTTTTATTTTATTTGATAATAAAGTAGAATAAATTATAAAAATTTAATTTATCAATTTTTTATTAAAAAAAATTGAGAAAAAATATAATTATAAAAAATTAATAAAAATAATAAAAAAATAAAAAATAAGTTGTGTCTCTTATTAATATTTTTACATCTTTTCTATTAGAATAGACATAAAATATACTAATTCAGTATTTTTAATTCAGTATTTTTAAATACAATGTCTCTATATATGAAATTCATATGTATAACATAATTTTATGTTTTTATATTTTTTTTCGATATTCTATCTCTTAAATAAACGCAGCTTTAATATTTGTGACTTGTGACGAGCTAATTCTAATTTGTCGGTTTTGGTAGGGGCACATAGTTTTAAACTTTAACGTATGGATAGATAGTAGAAATGAATTTTTTTAAAAATATTTTATTATTTAATATTTTTTTTATCTTATTTAAAAAATATATGTTGAGATATTAAATTTGATAAAACTTAAAAAAAAAATTGGAAGAATCTATTATTAGATAAATAAATAAATTATATACTGAATCAACTTTATTATTGTAAAAAGAATAAGGTTTAATTATTTTTTTTGTTCTTATAGTTTTATAAAATTTTTAATTAGGTTTCTATATTTATTTTTTTAATTGAGTCTTTATACTATTTTTAATTTTATAATTAGATTTTTTTATGTCAAAAATATTAAAATTAATAGAATATTTTTTTTAAATACATGCAATGAAAGATTTAATTAATTTTTTAATTATGAATATTTATAATTTATAAAAAAATATTTAATTAACTTTAATTTTTTTCTATACCGAAAAAAAATAAAAAATAATTAAAAATAATATAAAAACTCAAAAAAAAATTATAAATTTAATAAAATTATAAAAATTAAATTAAGAGATAATTAAACCAATCATCCAAGTTCACGAAAAAAGTATGTCTTTCTAGTTCCTTGAAGCCTTGAAGGGGCAACTTGGTTGTGATTTGTGAAGTAGCCTTTAATTTGAACTGACCCATAGTATTATATATACTACCACTCATGGTTTTTGTGAATTTTATAGCAGCAAGCCAGCAACGCCGAAAGGTTCATTGTTTTTACCCCAACTTTGATGTAGGCCATGTAGTTGACTAATTAAAGAGAACACATTATTGATTATTCCTTCAACTTGCAATTCTATACGGTGCCATTTTATTTAATCTTTGTGACGACTCTTTGAATATTTGAAAGGGACTAGTAGATTTAATTTTAATCACCATTTTTCTTATCCATAGGTCCTCCTATTAGTCCTATGTTCTTTTACTTGTTCCTTCTTTCGTTACATCACTAATTTCATGTTCTTTAACCTTTTCATACTACCATCTTATCAAAATTAATTTCATTCTCCCACGTCTCTTCTATCTTTTTCTTTTACTGTTTCTTCTGAATACCTGGCTATATATATGCTATTTACATTTTTCAACTTATTAATTTAAAAATACTTGGTTAAGGCACATGATGAGTTTGATGTAGACCATCGTGTAGTTGCCATAACTCAATAGGATATATATTCCATTACATCGAGAGTCGGTTTGAAAAGTAGCAACTTTTTTTTTTTAATTATGAAGATTATATTATGTATGTTTGATATTATTTTTGAAAAATATTTTTAATTTAAAAAAAATTAATTGAGAGTTTTAAAAGAAATAAAAAATTATGATATTTTAAAAATATTTTATTATTTTCATTAAAAAATTGACTTAAAAATAAAAGAGACTATTATATTATTTTTATTTTTGACTTTGTAAAAAATATTTTTTATTTTTATTAAAAATATTCGTTCTCTACCATCATTTTCACGTAATGTTCTATCGGTTAGAAGTATTAACTTTCAATCATTATTTTCGCATAATATTTTATTTATTGAAAGTATTGAATCTCTATTATCATTTATACACAATGTTCCATCTAAACTACTTGCTGCATATGTTCTTTTCAGTAAAAATATTTTTTATCATTCTACCACTTTATTTTTATTATTAAATTTATATTTAATATTGTGTGTGATATAAAATCTCAATGATTAAGTTATGTAAAATTAATATTCAATATTAAAAATTTGTTATCATTATTATTTTAATATATATTCATTTTCTTTATATAAAAAAATTATATTTTTTAAATTATTTATTCAAATATTACAATTTTAAAATAAGTACTTCTGTAATTAAAAATTTAAATATAAAATAATTTATTTATAAACTATTATTAATAAAAATTATTATATTTTAAATTTTTTTTAAATTTATTTAATAAATTTACTCATACGGGACCTAAATCTTAAACTTATTGATAAAATAGTGGCTGCCAATTTTTGATAAGGTAGCAGGCAGGTTTAATTTATTGTGACTATTGTGAATATTACATTATTGATGATAATTTTGAAAGGGACTCTTTTGTTTCATGCAATTAATCTCAATTTTTCTCCAATTCATTGGTCCACGTATGTTCTTCTACTTGTTCCTTCTTCTGTTGTATGACTTGTATCACTAGTTGCACACACACTCTTCATTCTACTATATATATCGTATTCCCCATAAATTTCATTCTTTCACGTCTCTTCTATCTTCTTTAACCGTTTGTGCTGAATGATATATTTTTTGCATGCTTTTATTAAAGATAGGAGATTCGAACACGCAACCTCTTAATTGAGTATGAAAAGACTATGCGATTTGAATTATTACTCATTAGTTTTACATGCTATACCTAAATTACATTATTATGTGAAAAAAAATAGAATATCATAGTGTGCAAGCACTAAACGCCCTTATGTACAAGTAAAATTTTAAGATTGTCAAGTAAATAAAATCTGCTTTTTATTATCTTATTACAACATGTTAAAAATATTAACCTATCACGTTCTAATACCAGTGTATATATATCTTTCTTTTTAAAATATTTTAAAAAAATATTTTTTTAAAATTATATAAAAATTAATATTTAATAATTAAAATTCTACTCATTATCAATTATTTTAATAAATTTAATATATATATATATATATATATTTTATTGTGTATCAACATTAATTAATATAATTTATAAATAAAATATATACATCTCATTGTTTGAATTAATTAGTCAAATATTCGTTAAGAAATAAAACCTATAAATAATATCATTATATACTATATTATCTTACAGTAGATAGCATTCTAGCACCAAAATATTGACGTGTATGTGTGTTTAGTGTAGTATATATATTTCTCTTTCTTCAAAATATCTTAAGAAAGTGTCTTTTTTAAAATTATACAAAAATTAGGGTAAAAAATTATTATAAGCCAATGCCATCTAGAATTGACGTATATAAGCCAAACTGAAAATTGTTTCAGTAATACGCCAGATGCTATATTTATATAATTTGAACCAGTATGGTTCGAACTGCATATGATAGTAATTCGAACCTGGGCAGTTCGAATTACCAGTTGATTGTTCTTCATAAATCGAACCAGGTTGGTTCGAACTAAGAATGCACCTAATTCGAACAAGGTTAGTTCGAATTACACACAGCACGCGTTTTCAAGTAATTCAAATTTGACTATTAAAAAATTTAATAATTAAAAAATTAAAAAATATATTTTATTTCATACATTAAAAAAAGCTAACAAAATATTTAATTACGAGACTTCTTTAAAATATTTGTGATCTATCAATACTCTTTTGTCCATTTTTAATAGCTTATGAATATTTTTTAATAAATTTATTTAAATTATACTGCAAAAAATATTTTATCCTATGCAAAATAATTTAAAAAGAATTACTTAAAAATGTTAGGAGTACTATAAAAATTTGTAATGTTCTAATAACTTAGGTAAATACATGCATGTACTCAAATTTTAAATAAAATACTCTACATAATCAATAATAATTTAGAAATGAAAGAAAATATTTTATTCCATACAAAACAATTAAAAAATATATTTTGTGAGAATAAAATATATTTCATAACATATTTTAAGCCATTTTTTTAAAAGATGTTATGAAAATGGCTTAAAAGATATATTTTATTCTAATACAAAATATTTCATAACATCTTTTAAGCCATTTTTAAGTCATTTTTTAAAAAAAATGGCTTAAAAGATGTTAGGAGAATAAAATATATTTCATAACATCTTTTAAACTATTTTTTTAAAAAATATATTTTATTCTAATACAAAATAATTTTATGCCATTTTTTAAGCCATTTTTAAGCCATTTTTTTTAAAAAATGGCTTAAAAGATATTATGAAAATGGCTTAAAAGATATATTTTATTCTAATACAAAATATTTCATAACATCTTTTAAGTCATTTTAAGCCATTTTAAAAAAAAATGGCTTAAAAGATGTTATGAAATATATTTTATTCTCATAAAATATATTTTTTAATTGTTTTGTATAGAATAAAATAGTTTCTTTCATTTCTAAATTATTATTGACTATGTAGAGTATTTTATTTAAAATTTGAGTACATGCGTGTATTTGCCTAAGTTATTAGAACATTACAAATTTTTATAGTACTCTTAACATTTTTTAAGCCATTCTTTTTAAATTATTTTGCATAGGA
This sequence comes from Arachis hypogaea, assembly GCF_003086295.3. Taxonomy (NCBI): domain Eukaryota; kingdom Viridiplantae; phylum Streptophyta; class Magnoliopsida; order Fabales; family Fabaceae; genus Arachis; species Arachis hypogaea. The sequence goes on along the minus strand of NC_092047.1, from coordinate 115,904,919 downwards.
TAAAATATTTTTTCTAGTATAATTTAAATAAATTTATTAAAAGAATTTATTAAAAAATATTCATGAACTATTAAAAATGGAGAAAAGAGTATTGTCTGGAATTCGAATTGATAGATCACAAATATTTTAAAGAAGTCTCGTAATTAAATATTTTGTTAACTTTTTTTTAATGTATGAAATAAAATATATTTTTTTATTTTTAATTATTAATTTTATAATAAATTTTTTAATAAAATTTTTTTAATAAATTATTAATTTTTTAATAGTCAAATTTGAATTACTTGAAAATGCGTGCTGTGTGTAATTCGAACTAACCTTGTTCGAATTAGGTGCATTCTTAGTTCGAACCAACCTGGTTCGATTTATGAAGAACAATCAACTGGTAATTCGAACTGCCCAGGTTCGAATTACTATCATATGCAGTTCGAACCATACTGGTTCGAATTATATAAATATAGCATCTGGCACATTACTGAAACGATTTTCAGTTTGGCTTATATACGTCAATTCTAGATGGCATTGGCTTATAATGATTTTTTACCCCAAAAATTAACATCTAATAACTAAAATTGTTGTCAATTATTCTAATAAATCTAATTGATATCTTTTTTTATTGTATATTAGCTTTAATTAATATAATTTATAAATAAAATATATACATCTAATTATTTAAATTAATTAGTCAAATATTCATTAAAGAATAAAACTTACAAATAATATAATTTTAAAATAATAAAACATGAGTAATAATTAAAAGACTTAATTTATCTTTTTAATATTTAAATGAGTATAAATTTAAATATATAATTTTTAAATATTAAAAATATAAAAAAAATTATTTAAAAATTAGAAAAACAATTATAAAAATGAGTTAAAATTTCTAATAATTTGTATATAAATTAAACAATAAAATTAAATTAAAAAATAATTAAAATATAAATTAAATAAATATTTTTTATATGTCGCATAAATGATTGCACAAATGAATACACTACTTGAGAAATAATATAATTTATGCATTCCTAATATGAAAAGGGCGTTCTTGAGTGCCAAGATGTTGCTTGGAGATGTTGCTTGGGTGGCAACGCAAAGGAGTTTAATAAAGAAAGGTTTGACTTTGAATTAAATCGAGCCAACTAAGTACTAAATTAAATGCACTTCATCTGCTTCTTAATTAATTGGTATGAATAACTTTTCAAAATATTTAAGAGACTATAAAAAATTAAAAATTAGTCTAAATCAGTCTAAAATTATTTTATTTTATATTTATTGATTTTTTTTGAAATAAATGTATAATATCAAATATAATAAATATGTATTTTTAGATATTAAATAATACATAAAGTTATAGATATTAAATTAAATAAAATATTTTAAATTATTATTTTTCTAATGTTATTCTAACGATACATGAACCATGTTTTATAATTTATGTTAATAATATAGTCTATAATGTTTATTTTATTTTAACTTTTTCACATGTAATAGCATAATCTAGCTTCCAACAATAGATTATGAATTTAGTGGAAAGAAAATTGTAATAAATGTAACTCATTTACTATAATTTTGCCAAAGAATCCATATGCAATTTTGTGTTTATCGACTTATAAAAAATCATATATCCTTCTTAAATACTTTTTTATGATTGTATGATTTTTAGTATGGTTTTCAACTAAATAAAATACAACTAATTTAAAATAGATGGAGTACAAATTATGAAGTTAATTTTAAACAATTTTTTTATTAAGTCAAAAATTAATATGTCGTATATTAAAATTTTATTTAAAAATATGTTATTAATTGATAAATTATTACATACATAACAAATAAGCGGATTATTTCACTAACTTAAATTCGTTAATTTTAAACGAATCTAACCATAACAAAGAGTTTGCTCAAATGTTAAGTTAGATATCACTTAAATAATGTCCTTAAAAGTTGTGATATTGTGAATACAATTTGCCTTTCTTAAGACAAAAAATAGAAAAAGTCATCCATCAAAACCAATGTGCGACACTGCGACCCAAATCAGATCTAAATTGGTTGAAACAAAACCGAGTGTCGACTGTTGAGTGAACAAAAAATATATATAAAAATAATTAATTTAGAGGGTTATATTGTTAAAAACTAATTAAAAAAACTTATTTTAGTTCACATTCAAATTATGATGATGAGTTGGCTTCTAAACAAAAAAAAAAACTTTCAAACAAATCATCATTGCTGTTCATATATTCCCCCACTCCCAATTCTAGTTCCCATCTTAATATAAATTCTCTGTCCCTCCACTGTTGACAGCTTCAACTGCATTCCTTCAATCCTAGAAGAAAAAAAAAAAAAAAGGTAAAAGCAAAATTACCAAAAAAACCCCAAACCATTTTTCTCTCTTTCTCATCCAACACAACCCATGGCGGAAGCATTGTTCTCCTACCTCTCCGATGACATCCTCGTATCAATCTTCTCAAAACTCGACGGCAGCGACCCTCGCCACCGCGCCATCCTCTCCTCCGTCTGCACCCGATTTTGCTTGCTCCTCCGCCAACACCACTTCCTCCTCCTTCCTCTCCCTCCCTCCCACCACTTCCCCAACGACTCCACCAACACCCCTGAGATCCTCCTGAAGCTCCATTTCTGCTGCCCCGGCCTCCTCCACGCCGGCGTCGTATCCGAATCCGGGTTCGGATTCGAAGACCCGATTGGAAAAAGGCGAAAGCTTTGCAATCAAAAGGAACACTTGGCATCTGGGGTTTGGAGTTTGAGCAGAGAGCAAGGTTCGAAGCTTCTGGCTCGGCAATTCCGTGATGATTGCCTCTACATATGTGACTGGCCTGGGTGCTTGCATCTGGAGGAGAAGAGGAAGTACAGGCTGTTTCGGGGGGTGTTCGTGGATTTCAAGGAAACTAGGGTTTGGAAGGCCTTAAATGATGGGAAGAACAAGGTTAAGAGGAAGGTTGATGTTGGTGGTTGTGCTTTCTGTAAGAGTGAGGAGAGTTGGGACCTTCACTCTGCTTTCTGTCTGAGGAGAGTGTTTGGGTTCCATGATGATGGTGAACCCGTTGTCAGGGCTTTTGTTTGTCAGAATGGTCATGTTTCTGGTGCTTGGACTGATGTCCCAATGTACTCTTGAGATTACTTTCATTTCATGTCCTCTTTTTTTTTTCATCTTTAATTAATCATCTATAATTACGCACATTAAGTTTATTAGAGTAAATTTTGATTGATGATGAAGATTTATATGCAGTTATTTTTATGTAAAATTAATAATTAAAAATTATCATATAAACTAATATATTTGACTAAATTGTTGTGTAATAACTTTTATCTATAGACTTAACATAATTTAAGGTAGGTTTTTATTATTTTCCACTAAGATATTAGTTTAATTAGACTATTTAACATAACTACCGTAGTGTGAATTCTATTGCCAAATATTTTGATGTTCCAATGTACTCTTGAGATTACTTTCATTTCATGTCCTCTATCTTTTTTCATCTTTAATTAATCATCTATAATTACGCACATTAAGTTTATTAGAGTAAATTTTATTGATGGTAAAAATTTATACGCAGTTATTTTTATGTAAAATTAATAATTAAAAATTATGATATAAACTAATATATTTGACTAAATTATTGTCTAATAACTTTTATCTATAGACTTAACATAATTTAAGCTAGGTTTTCATTATTTTCGACTAAAATATTAGTTTAATTAGATTATTTAAGATAACTACCGTCGTGTGTGAATTCTATTGCCAAATATTTATATTGGAGTTAGTTTATCCATGTAGTATGTTTAAGTGTTGGAAGTTTCGATCTTGTTTTGGATATATAGTAATTTATTAATCGAATAATTTTTTGAATGAAGTTTAGATTTATAATAAATTAGTCTTTATTTTGTAAGATTGGAGAGTACTGAAGAGTACTGTAAGTAACAAAATAAAGTTGTTGTTGTGGTATTGTAATTTAATTTGATTTCATTATTGTTCTAATATTAATTAATGTGAAATTAGTTAATATTAAACAGCAAATGCTTGGAAAATTAAATCATAGTACATGGTAATTGGTAAGGTACAATAATAGTGTTGATTGATTGCGCACGAGATTGTAAAATTAAATCATACTTGAAATATGAAAGATGAATTTGAAGTTTTGTTCATTACCTTTTTGGAGAAAGGAAGGTTATACTTTGTCTCAGTTCTGATTAATACTACATTGGAAGTTTGTAGTTTCATGGACATAAGATGAAAAGAAGTTCCAAATAAAAAATAAAGATAAAAATATAAAATGCAAAGTTGTTTCTGGAGTGTAGGATGAAGGAAAGATGTATGAAAAGGGAATGCTTTCTATCTAGAAAATTCGTGGAACATAATGCAGAATCATGCTGTATCTACTCTCTGCATGTATTATTGATTGATCAAATGAGATTGGAATATAATGGCAACTTATTAGTTGTAATTAGATTAGATCTCTTTTAAGATTGAAATTATGGTTGCTTTTACAATGTTGTAACAAATGCTGCCGAGAGATTCCACTGTTTTAACTTTTACTTCAAGATCAAGAAAGAAACATTATTGAATTGAATGATTGATGGGGCCAAATTCAGGACTATATGTTCATTTTGAATCGTTGATACCGAAATGGTAATTGTTAGGATGCCTCTATTTAGTTATTTAGTTTATCAAAAAGAGATAAAAAAAATTATATTTAATTTAAAAAATATAAAAGTAAATAAATTTCACAAATTCGACACTAAATTCAAAGGCAAAAATAGAGTTTGTTTTTAGATACTGAGATTGAGACTCAGTATTATGTTTGGTGATCAGAGTCTCTTCAGTACTTTTAAAAAGTGGAAACACAGAAAACTAAAATTTTTAAAACACAGACTAAAATTTTAATAACATTTTTTTTCAACAATATCCTCATATAACTTTTCAAAATTTAAATTTATTCCTTAATTTTTTTAAAAAATAAAAAGCTCAACACAATAAAGTGGAGCCATATTCCTTAATTTTTATATTTATTTTAAACTAAACATAATATTAAGACATAACTTAATTCAATATATTTTACACTAAACACAATATAAAAATTTGTTTTAATCACTGTCTTTCAATCTCTATCTTCACACCCTCAGTTTTTTGGTCTCAATCTCCTCTTACAGCCTAAAGAATTTGCTTACTGAAATTGAGCAAGCATTTCTTTTCCCCTTTGGTGGCGACATAAAATAAACTCATTACCGTGCACACTTTTATTGTGGGCTTTCCCACTTTTGTAAGTTGGGCTCTAGGAAAAAAATATCTATTCAACTAAGAAACTAAGGTCCCCCCAAACCAATGTTCCATTAAAATAAAAACTCACGCATATTTTTTCAACCAACAACCTACAAGGGAGAGAGAAAAAAAAAAAAAAGAAAGAAAGGGAGAAAGTGACAAATTTAATTGAATATTGGTGAAAATTTTTTATTTTTCCGAACTTCTTCTAACTAATAAATTTTTGCATGAGCGCCAATTTTTTTGGAAACATGGATATAAAATTGACGGAACTCTGTTAGGGAAACTGACGTGTACTCCTAAAAACTCGACAACTATCCCTTCACTATAACCGATCAAATATTTTGGAACTAATGGCAGACTCCAAACGTAACTTGATCACAGTTACACACAAGTCAAGTATTATCTTTAGTCTGTTACTTACAACGGCACTCGCCAGGAATATCGGAACAAACAGAAGGAGGTGAGCCCTCCACTCGTCTATAAAAAATCAAGTAACTCATATAGAGTCAGGTCACAAAATAACTCTCATACTCTCTTCATTATACCGTTTATATATCTCTTACTGACTTGAGTGTCGGAGTGCTTTTTGCAGGTGTTCCCGCTGGCGTGTTTCACAGTGCCGAGGTTCACTTATGACGCTGCTCCCTGGACGACGTATAGCTCCGCCCAAAAATTAAGCAGCCACCGAAGGAGCCATATACCTCGACTCCACCAGAACAGAACATTTGGCGCCCACCAAGGGCCTGAAATTTATCTGACCCCATAATTTTCTTTATCTAGCTTTTCTTCTTTGCTTTAACAGGATCCTTGATCCCCAAGCATGACTGACAACGGAGCTCATCAACCCACACAAGCGGAGCTTTTAACTCAAATCACTGAACTCCAGGAGAAAGTTCGGAGGATAGCCGAACTATCTGTCCGCAAAAATGTTGAGAAACAGGAGGGAGGAAGCTGCAAAGGCTCGGCTCAAGGCAACAATGATCCACTGTGTCTCAATCCACCGAAAGAAAAGCTGACTTTGGACAACCCATTCTCGGAGGAGATCACCAACTTTCAGATGCCGAAGAATTTCGTACTACCCACTTCACTGGAGCCATATAAGGGGATTGGTGACCCCCGGGCTCATGTTAAAAAATTTCAATCTATGATGTTTTTTAACGGCGCTAACAATGAACCTATACTCTGCCGAGCTTTTCCTACTTATCTTGATGGTGCTGCATTACTTTGGTTTTCTAAACTATCTGCAGGATTAATCTCCTCGTTTGAAGAGTTAGCGAGGTCTTTCATTGACTATTTCGCAGCTTCGAGGATATACGTACACGGATCCGACTACCTTGGCACCATCCGACAAGGACAGCACGAAAGCTTGAAGGAATACATGACCAGGTTTGCTGAAACGACAATAGAAATACTAGATCTAGACCCAGCAGTCCACTTACACGCCCTTAAGGCCAACCTCCGACCCGAGAAGTTTCGAGAAACAATTGCGGTGACTAAGCCGTAGACATTCGAAGAGTTCCGGGAAAGGGCGGCTGGACAGATGGAGATCGAAGAGCTACGTGAGGCTGAGAGGACAAAAAGAAAACCTAGAAAGGAGGAAGACAAATCTCTAAGATCGATAAACAATAAAGAGCCGAAGAAGCCATTCAAGCTCACTCCAAAATTCGACAATTACACCAGATTCAACACAAAAAAAGAGAAAATAATCAAAGAAATCCTCAATGCTAAAATTATAAAGCCTCTAGCTCGAGCTGGAACGATTTGTAGATAAGAGCAAACACTGCGCTTTCCATCAGAAATATGGACACATGACGGATGAATGCGTGATTGCCAAAGACTTATTGGAGAGATTAGCCCGGCAAGGCCTCCTGGACAAGTATGTTGAAGGAAGAAGAAACAAGGAAAGTGCCCGAGACCGAGAAGAGCGTCAACAAACCTCGGAGGGAAAAAATGACAATAGGTGGTCCAACCCTAATCCACCAAAAGGAATTATCAATTGCATATCTGGGGGATTTGCCGGGGGTGGCGAGACAAGCTCGGCGCGCAAACAAAGCTACCGAGCAATGCTGGCCATCGAGGGAACAATGCCACAAAACAACAAAGGGGCAAGCGACCTCAGAATCACCTTTAGCCAGGCGGACATATCTTCGGCCACCCCGAACTTAGACGATCCTGTGGTGATCTCAATCCAAACAGGCAAACTATTGGTAAGAAAGGTCATTTTGGACCCAGGTAGTAGTGCAGACGTTCTCTTCTATTCTACTTTTCAAAAAAAAAAATTATCCGAAAAAGCAGTGCAACCCTCATCCGGAGAGCTGGTAGGCTTCTCAGGAGAAAGGGTTCCGATTAAAGGTTACATATGGCTAAAAACGACACTGGGGGAAACCCCACTAACACGAACCATAGATATACAATATCTTATAGTTGACTGCCCCAGCCCCTACAATATTATTCTCGGAAGACCTGCTTTGAACATGTCAGAGCAGTTGTGTCCACCTTTCATTTATGTGTTAAGTTTCAGGCACAGGACGGCAAGATAGCAACACTCCACTCAGATCGCCAACAAGCTCGACAATGCTATAATGCAAGTTTAAAATGATCAGATACAGAACCAAAATGTCAACAAGAGGTCAAAGCAATTCACAGCACGAATGAGGTACTGACCTTAGTAGAACTCGACCCTAGGGAGGATATCCGAGAAGACCTCAGCCAGTGGAGAAGCTCTAGAAGGTTACCTTGACATCAAACCCAGAACAATTCACTTACATCGGCCGAGCATTCCAAGGACAAGAGCGATTGGAGCTTATACAAACACTACAAGCCAATGCCGACTTATTTGCCTGGACTCCTGCAGATATGCCAGGCATAGACCCAGACATCATTTGCCACAAGCTCGCCATAGACAGGACGATCCGACCTGTAGCACAAAAGAATAAGAATCTCGAAGCAGAGAAAGCAAAGGCGACTCTAGAGGAAACTAAGAAGTTACTTCACGCCAACTTCATCAAAGAAATCCGCTTCACCACATGGCTATCTAACGTGGTAATGGTAAGAAAAAATTCAGGTAAATGGCTCATGTGCGTCGACTTTACAAACCTCAACAAGGCATGTCTGAAAGACGCCTACCCTCTACCATGTATTGACAAGCTCGTAGATAATGCATCAGGTTTCAAAAGCTTAAGTTTCATGGATGCATATTCTGGTTACAACCAGATCCTTATGCATCCAGAAGATCAAAGCAAGACAACCTTCATAACTGAACATGGAAATTTTTGTTATAGAGTAATGCCATTTGGTCTAAAGAATGTAGGTGCAACATACCAGTGACTAATGGACAAGGTATTCCAACAACAGATAGGGCGGAACATTGAAATCTATGTTGACGATATGGTCGCCAAAATCACACCAGAGAGATCCCACTGCGAAGACCTAACAGAAATATTTAGTCAGATCCGAGCATACAACATGAGACTCAACGCAGAGAAATGTGCCTTTGGGGTACAAGGAGGCAAATTCCTCGGATTTATGTTGACTTCACGAGGAATCGAGGCAAACCCTGAAAAATTTGACGCAATACTTAACAAGGCAAGTCTGGAAACGATAAAAGAGGTACAACAACTAGCTGGAAGAGTAGCAGCCCTGTCACAGTTCTTGCCAGCAGTGTTGAGCCGATCATACCACTTTTTCCAGACAATATCAAAGAATAAAATATTTGAATGGACAAAGGAATGCGAAACGGCATTCGCCAAACTCAAGACCATCTTATCATCACCACCAGTGTTGCAGAGCCCAGAAGTCGGTAAACCTGTATACTTATATTTGTCTGTTTCCAATTATTCTATAAGCTCAGTCCTCATCACTGAGACACGAAAGACACAAAAGCTAGTATACTTCGTCAACAGAGTCATGCAACCAACAGAACGGAGATATCCAAGAATAGAGCAGCTGGCCTTAACACTGGTAACAACAGCAAGAAGGCTTAGACACTACTTTCAGAGCCATACAATAATTGTAAGGACGGACCAACCATGCATTGAGGCAAATATTAACAAAACCAGAGCTGGCAGGACGGTTGACCAAGTGGTCTATCAAACTTTCTGAGTTCGATATCCAGTTTCAGTCAAGGCTGGCCTTGAAGTCCCAAATCCTAGCAGATTTTGTTTCCGAGCTCACACCTGACGAGCACCAATACAACCAGAATTGGGAGTTACATGTGGATGGAGCATCAAACCGAGAAGGAAGTGGAGCCGGGATAGTACTAAAAGAATGAGACACAGTTGTACCCAAACAATCCCTACAATTTCACTTCTCGGCAAGCAACAATCAGGCCGAATACGAGGCACTCATAGCAGGACTCAAGCTTGCTCACAGCCTCCAAGTACAGAACCTAACAGTACATTGCGATTCCCTATTGGTGGTTCAACAAATCAAAGGAGAATTCCAGGTAAAAGATCCTTTGTTAAAGCGGTACTGGCTCATAACAAAGGATCTTATTTCAAAATTTGATAGATTCATCATATTAATGTGCATAGAGAAAAGAATATTAGAGCAGATATATTATCTAAACTTGCCGCCATTAGGGCTAGTACACAAACATCGGCACTATCACAACTTACACTAGAAAAACCCAGCATTGAGTCACTATGCATAATGAGCATCACTCACACAGATGATTGGAGAATACCCTATCTTGAATATATTAATACTGGTATTATTCCCAGATATGCGACTCACCCTCAAAATTTCAAACGAAAGGCAAGTCTTTTTACAACTGTCGCAGGAGAACTATACAAGCGAGGGTTCTCACATCCATTGCTGAAATGCCTCGGCAGAAACGAAGCAAATGAAGTCATGAACGAGATCTACGAAGGTGTATGTGGAAACCATATAGGAGGACGAGCTCTGGCGGCAAAGATTTTTCGAACAGGATATTACTGGCCGACCATTAAGAAGGACTGCATCACGAAAGTAAAAACCTGCGACAACTGTCAGAAGCATGCCGCTGTCTCAATGAGGCCCGCCGAGGTAATGCACAGCATGGCGGTAAACTTGCCTTTCCACAGATGGGGGCTCGATATCCTCGGCCCATTTCCAATAGCACCAGGACAGGTAAAATTTCTTTTGGTTTCAATAGATTATTTCTCAGAATGGATAGAAGCACAGCCACTAGCAAGAATAACGGCTGAGAAGGTACGATCTTCATATGGAAAAATATTATATGTCAGTTTGGAATACCAAAGGAGATAATATCAGATAACGGTAGATAATTTACAGATAACAAATTGGCATCATTCCTGAAAAATTTTAAGATACAGCATCATTTTAGCTCGGTCGAACACCCACAAACCAATGGGCAGGCCGAGGCTGCTAACCGAGTAATACTGCAAGCAATGAGAAAAAAGCTCAATGATGCGAAAGGAGAATGGGCAGAACTGATCCCGAAAATACTATGAAGTTATAACACAATGATACAGTCTATCACAGGTGAGACACCATTCAAACTAGTCTACGGATCAGAAGCACTGATTCTGATTGAAGTCGGCGTTCCTACCCTAAGAACCGAGCTATACAATCAACAACGCAATGACAACATAAGAAACGCCGAGCTTGATCTTGCCGAGGAAGATCGAGATATCGCCGCTATCAAGCAAAGAGCCATGAAGCAGATAGTTGAAAGAAGGCACAACAAAAAGGTGGTACCGAGGACATTCGATGTTGGCGACCTAGTCCTCAGATGAACAGAAGAAGCTAGGTGACCTCCAACACACGGTAAGCTCGCCGCAAATTGGGAAGGACCATTCCGGATCACAAAAGTCCTCGGAATGGGGGCTTACCAACTGTAAACATTACAAGGCGACTCAGTATCTGGAAATTGGATCATCTCATCCCTAAAGTTGTATATGTCATAAATTGTACATTTCGCGGATGAAGGTACTCTTTTTCCCCCTTAAAGGTTTTTTTCCCAAACAAGGGTTTTACCTAAAGAGGGTTTTAACGAGGCCGGACGCCCAATATATCTATCAAAATCAAACAAACATGATTGATTCTTTACTTACTATTCCCATCATATTCTGCTCTTCAAATGAAAAAACATTTAAGCATGCATTACTCTAATGCAAAAACAACATTGTCAATTTGACCTAACCTCGACCAACGTAAACAAAAGTCACTCGAGTTCAAAACAACACTAAGCATTCATAACTACCGTAAAACTGACCACAACTCGATCAGCAAAAGAAAAAAGAGTTATCACTACACATCAAAAGGACAAACATGTCCAAAACAAACAAGCAAACAAATAAAGAAGGAGGAACATTCTCATCATGCTCCTCCACGGTACCATCCACCACTAGTTTTTCGTCGATCACGGTCTTAGTCACGTCAAGTCGGTCACAGTCAAAATCAGGGGCTAACAACGCAATTTGACTAACGGCACGATCGAAGCCAGAGGAGAACATCTCCATCCCATCCTCCTCCAGCTCATGAATCCTTGAAGTTAGTTTCCCCTTAGAAATATCACCCTCTTTGATCACAGCCTGCAGCAACCGAATCTGATCCCTCAAACAAACCACCTCCTCTACAGATTCCTTCATTTTAGCTATAGCATTGACAATAACATCATCTTTTTCTTTTGACGACTTCTCCAGTTCCGCAATTTTCACCTTGTATGACTTCTCCAGGTCAGAAATCTTGTCCACATCCGCCTGCTGCTCAGCACCAATAAGGTCGGTAGTATGGCCAACACACATCAGACGAGAAGCGATAATCTACAAAATATACACCAAGTAAGAATAAAGCAGCAAAAGGAAAAACAACAGAAGAGTCAAGAGGAAAATAAAGCAACCTGAATAAACTTCCCAAGTCCCTCCATACCAACCCGACGAGTCATGAGCATATCACCAGGATACTGAGACACCTTGTCAGAAAGCTCGGCAAAGGGAAACTGGTCGCTCCACAAAGAGTGAGAACTAGTACCAGGGATGAAACCATGAAGCCTCTTCTTCCGATCAAATACAGGCTTATTACCACCAACAGCCTCCTGATCACCCTCAGATATAACCTCCAAAGACTTCTCAGTTTCATCTCTCTTCCTCTTGTACGAAGATGCCGGCTGAGCAGTAGATTGAGCAGCCTGCCCACTATCCTCCTTCGGAGTCCCTGAACCACCAACATATCTCTCTTTTTTCTTTTTCAAAAAGGAATGGAACCGAGAAGGATCAAGATGGGGGACTCGTCCACCTACAGACAAAATAAATATTAGAAAATACAACAACATTAACACAATCAATAGCAAACAAAATATTACCTATATAAGTTTTCAAGGCCTCATTATCACCAGAATCATACAAATACAAAAGCTCAGGAATAGACAAACACTCCCTGGCTGCAAAACTCTCAATCAGAAAATTTAAAAAAGAGTCTTCTTCTTCACTCCGCTCAGAAGCCTCAAGGATTTGGCTCGGTTCAGAACACCAGTAAAAGTGAAATCTTTCGATAAGCTCATCGTCTAAATAAAACGGATACTCAGATTCAACCGATCAAATCTTAACAAAAAGGGATTTGAAGTTTTTAAAAGAAGACTTGTAAAGCAGAAAAAGGGAGCGACCAGGAAAACTGCTAAGACAAATCCACAAACCCTTTCGAACCCTTTTCGACTGAAACAAAGAAAAGAACAGCGATAGGGAACATGGAATAGAGAGGAAGTCCATCAGACATTGAAAGGCACGAAGAAACGCCCAGGAATTTGGATGTAGCTGCGAGGGCGCGCAGTTAAGCTGGATCAACACATCACACTCAAAATCAGAAAAGGGAAAATGTACACGCAACTCAGTGAGGCAGGGAGTATACATATAAAAGTACTGCCAGTCACCCCTCCTCTCACAAACCCTATCCTCACCAGAACAGGGGAGAAGCTCAACAGACACACCAGAACCACCTTTCACAAACTTCAAACTCTCCAATTCTCGCATTGACTCAACACTAGTATAAGACGAAGAATGGGTCCTAACATCATCATGCACCCAATGATAGGGGTCATCTTTCTTAACCTCAACCGCTTTCAGTTTTTCTTTCTCTTTCTCTCTCGCCATTACAGGAAAAAGAAACAAAGATGATCAAGAAAAAAAAACTAACCTTTAGCAGTCATGATAAGTCAAACAAAAAGGAAGAATTCGAAAGAATAGAATGTTGAAAATGCAGTAGAAATTATTATAGCCCACTAACTTGGTGGAAACAAGAGAGATAACTGCCACAGACCTTGAAAACCCAAACGGAAAAAAAGGGTAATTAATGAAAGCACGATTCACAAAGTAAAAACACTTTCAAACTTCCCACCAATATTGCCTATATCTTTTCCACACCTCTTTTTATTTTTAAACAAAAAAGCCCAAGTTACAAACACCCAAACTGAGAACAACCAAAAAACAGCAAACACGAGGGAAAAATATCTACAACAAAACATATAAAGCTTTCCTGTCACCTGAAACATGGAGACAAACAAGCTTGGGGGCTATGACGTGTACCCCTAAAAACTCGGCAACTATCCCTTCACCATAACCGACCAAATATTTCGAAACTAATGGCAGACCCCAAACGTAACTTGATCACAGTTACACACAAGTCAAGTATTATCTTCAGTTCATTACTAACAACGGCACTCGCCAGGAATATCGGAACAAATAGAAGGAGGTGAGCCCTCCACTCGTCTATAAAAAATCAAGTAACTCATATGAAGTTAGGTCACAAAATAACTCTCATATCCTCTTCATTATACCGTTTATATATCTCTTATTGACTTGAGCGTTGGAGTGCTTTTTGCAGGTGCTCCCGTCGGCGTGTTTCACAGTGCCGAGGTTCACTTATGACGCTGCTCCCTAGACGACGTATAGCTCTGCCCAGGAATTAAGCGGCCACCGAAGGAGCCATATACCTCGGCTCGACTAGAACGGAATACAAGAAAGAGAGAAAAAAAAAAGAAAGAAAGAGAGAAAGTAACACATTTAATTGAATATTGGTGAAAATTTTTTATTTTTCCTAACTTCTTCTAACTAATAATTTTTTGCATGAGCGCCAATTTTATTGGAAACATGGATATAAAAATTGACGGAACTCTGTTAGGGAAACAATGACCAATATTGATAATGTATACAATAAATTTTAAATTTAGTCTAATACAAAAAAAAAGAAACCTAAATAGTAATTTCAAAAAATTAACCATCTCAATTCTAAATTTCTAATTTACCAATGAAATTTATTCAAACACCCTCTTTTTCCTCCCCGCAGTTTGCTACCCCATCCTTAGAAACTCCATCACCAGCCATCAAACAACCATTCACATAGTTATTAAAAGAGTAAAGTATCATTTATGTCCCCAACGTTTGGGGTAAGTCTCAAACCTATCCCTAACGTTTTAAACGTCCTATTTGTGTCCCAAACGTTTCTAAATCGCATCAATGTTGTCCTACCGTCCAAATTACTAACATTTGGTTAACGGCGTTACACACGTGGAGGTTACTGTACACAGTGGCAGGGCATTTTTATGTGACCGTTATTGAATTAAAAATAAAAGAAAAAAGAAACAGATAACCATCAAAGAATGGTCCTCTTGGAAACCCTATTCTGCAAATCTTCTCTCCTCTTTTATGTTGCACCTTCTGCGAAGCTCGACTTCTCTGGTTGAAATAGGATGGAGGCTGATGCATGCCAATCTGAAGCAACACACGGCAGCAAGCAGGCGACAAGAAATAGAAACCAGGCACGTCGAAGGAGGACAACGTGCTACTGTGGGGAATGGCCTGTGCTCGCAACCTCATCGACGGTCGAAAATCCCGGGCGGAGGTTCTGGGGTTGCGTTAACTTTGGGGTGAGTTTTAGCCATGCGTTTCTTGTTGTTGAGTTATATGTTTTCACAATCTGTGGGTGTGACTCGGTTGTGTCATATTTAGTATAGATTGGAGAGGAATGCGGCTATTTTGTATGGGCAGAACCAGAGGAAGAGCCCTCACAAGTTTCAAGGCTAAGGACGAAGGTCAGAAATTTGAAGAGCAAAATGGAGAAGGTTGAGTTCAGGTTCATGGTTGCAGTGGGAGTTGCTTTAGTTGGATGGACATTTGCCCTAATATTGGTTTGTGAGAAAACAAGCAGCACCAAATTTGGGAGACTTTTACTACAATGATGTTGAGATAGTGAGATTTAGGAGAATATCATTAGATCCCAACTTGTGCTCTGTATTTTTGCCTAGAAATAGCACTGATGTTGACATGGTTGGTGTTTTGTTGAACTGAATGAGATTGTAATGAAATGATGTTTTGATGATTTAAGTTTGGCCAAATGCTATATTGTGCTTGTGTAAAAAAGTGCAATGATATATTGTGCAGCTGCAATGTTATATTATGCATTTTGTTTAAAGTGTTATATTTTGCATTGTTATATTTTGAAGCTGAAATAAAGTGTTACATTTTGCATTCTGCTTAAATGAAGCAAGTCATGAGCATGACAACAATATGAACTGTAATATATTACTTAATCACTAACCATTAAGATTGTCATTAGCAACAAGCACAATAGGTTCACAGTAAAATAACAAAACAGGAGCAAATCAAGCACAATAGGTTCATAGCAAAATAACAAAACAGGAGCTACACTATTTGCTCCACAACAACTGTATCAGATAATTAGCAACAAGCACAATAGGTTCACAGCAAACTAACTAAATACAAGCTACACTGTTTGCTCCACAACAACTGTATGAGATAACAAAATGCAGTCTTTAAACTGGTTTTGGCAAATTATAATGATACTAAAGAGAAAACATGAAACTGCACACATCATCATCATCACATCTTCTTCCATGCTTTTGGAGGTGTTCTAGCCATAAACTTCAGTTGGGAAATGCTGACGTGCTTGGATGGGGTTGGCAGTACTCTGAGATTGTTGTCCTTGGCAGCATCCTTGAGTTGTTGTCCAGAATTATTGTTTGACGGGGTCATCTTAGCCTTCTTTGACATAGCCTGAGATTGCTGGGAACTGATATTATTGGAAGATGATTTTCTCTTTGGCCTTGATGTGTTGGTCTTCTTAGCTGCAGCTTGTGATTGCCTAGAAGCCTGGCTGGAGATAGTACTAGACACAGTGCTTGAGATAGTGCTAGAAATGACTCTTGAAGCTCTTCTTGTAGACCCAGCAACTTTGTTTGCCTAGTTAACAGCCACAATACGACATTATAATCTTTGAATGCAACCAGGCAAAATGAAGCCAAAACCAGAAAAAACAACTATTGTACTTACCAAACTAGTGGCAGCTACTTTCCGCTTCTTTGGACAGGTCCGTTTGTTGTGGCCTCTAGCAAAACAATAGGAGCACTTCTGAGTCTGCCCATCGCGAGACACTCCTCCCCTACTTGAATTCTCATCTGCAGCTTTATTCCGTTTCAGTTTAGGCCTTCCAATAGGTTTTCTGTAGACTGGTGGCAAAACATCATCAAATTGTGTCTTCACCCACAGGTTGGGGCCATTTACTGGATACACCACATGTTGGTAGCAGTTAGAGTAAGTTTCCTTCTTGTAACAGTTTGCAACAAAGTTGTCCACATTGAAGCACATCTTCCTAATGCAGGTCATGGCATGGGCACAAGGGATTCCGGACAACTGAAACTTCCTGCACGAACACTCGTGATTCTTCAAGTCAACCACAAACTTCTCTTTGCCTCCATGGATGCTAGTGACCTCATATTTGTCACGACCAGCATAGGTGCTCATCCACTTACCACTTGCATCAGCTTGTTTTTCAACCTTAGTCCTGATACGGGGTAACACCTCTCTTTGGTATTCAACTATCCGATCCCTATTATCAGCCCAACGCCTCATTATGTATACTCTGATGTCTTCAAGCATACTGACTATAGGCTTCTCCCGGGCGTCCACAATCACAGAGTTAAATACTTCACACATGTTGTTAACCAAGGTATCACACTTAGACCAAGTCCCAAACTTATGCCGGCACCAATATTTGGTTGGTATCTCCATAAGGTGGTTGTAGGCTCCATTATCAACCTTTTGGATTTCAGCCATGTTTCTCTCCCACTCTTGTAAATAAGTGGCTTTTGCAGCATTCCACATCATCAGTTTTAATTGCAGCCTTGGGAATCTCTTCCTGAAATTGCTATAAAGATGTCTAACACAGAATCTATAATCCACTCCCGGAATGAGCTCATCGAAGGTTGGAACTAACCCCTAAATCCATAGTAAATCAGTTTTACTTGAAGTAGTAATTAAATCAGCATGATATGTGATAACGACAATTAACCAAGTACATATAGTTCAATTAATCACAGAATCTATTACCAGCATGATATGTGATAATTAACGAAGTACATACATTTCAATTAATCACAGAATCTATTATCAGCATGCTATGTGATAATGACAATTAATCAGCTTTTACTTGAACTCATACATTTCAAGCACTAGGTTCACTATAGGCAACAACTCTAACACTAAACTAGGATCTATAACGTAGCTATCAGCAAGTCTAACACTAAAACTGAATGAAGTGAGTAGAGAAATTAGTACCTTTTGTTGGTCAGACATGAAGGTGCAGCTCCTTAGCTTGTCACTACCAAAGTCATCACACAGATTGGTGAGAAACCAAGTCCATGTATCCTTAGTCTCTGCTTCAACCACTGCGTAGGCTATCGGCAGTATCTGGTCGTTCGGGTCCCAGCCAATAGCCGTGAGAACTTGACCTCCATATGGTGTTTTGATGAAGCACCCATCAAGGCAAATTATTGGTCTGCAAACCATAAAACTCTTCTTGCATGCATCAAGGCACACATAAAGTCTTTGGAACTTTGGCCTTAAATCCACACCCGGTTTTGGTCTCTCAGAAGCAAACTCAGGTGGTCTCTCCACTTGCAACTTAACTGTAGAACCTGGGTTAGACCTCAGCAATTCATGACAATAGTCATAGAGTCTCCGATACTGCTCTATGTACGTTCCTTGTAACTCATCAAGTGCAAACTGCTTAACCCGGGCAGCTTTAGACTTAGTTAGCTCTACATTCCACTTGCTGTATGTTTTCTTCATTAGTGTGGAGAGCTTTATTTTTGGATTCTCAGCAATCTTTTTTAGAAACACCTTGCTTAACCATTTTGCATGCATAATTCCAATTTTTTAACTCTCTAGAACAGCTATGCTTGTTATGGCAGCTGGTTAATTGCCATGTTTGCTCATTCTTAATCTTCCCACAGTATGCAAACCAGTTACAACCATCCACACAAGTGACCTTCACTCTCCGATGATCTACCTTATCAAACCTCAAACCCCTCCCAGTGTGTACAGCATAGGCAGTGGCACAATCCTTGAACTCTTCTCTTGAGACATAAAGAGTTCCAACCTCCCACTTGTACTCACTCATGTCCTTTAGCTGCTTGTGCAATGGATACTTCTTGGCAACACTATTTCCATTCTCATCATCATCAGTAATAGGCATATCTAGGAACTCTTCAGAATCATATCCTTCTTCCTCATCACCTAAACCTGCAACAACCTTCTCCTTCCCTTTGGCACTCCCACTAGCTTTTGCTGCATCTGTTTGGGTTTCAGTTGATGCAGCCTCGAATCTATCCCCTACCTTGATGTTGACATCTACTAAGCCCTCTGCCCCTTCTTTATCATCATCACTGTCACCAAACACAACTTCGGCAGCACTATCTTCTGAACCATCACCATTTCTGGAATCAGAACTCCATGAATCACAACTATCATCTACACCACCCTTGGGTTCATAGTCCTCGTCTTCACTGCCATTACTACCCTCTCCTTCCTCATCTGATTCATCTTTGTTACCCACAATTTCTTCCTCCACATTTGGGCCAGAATTTTTCTCCACCAGTCCAACTGTTTGGGCCTCACTTGTAACCATTGGGCCCTGCCCATCAGATCCACCACCCTTCACTTGCATGCTACTTTTAGTACTCCCTAACAAGTGTACATCTTCAACCACCTCATGGATATCACTTGTTTTGTGAACTACAAACAGCTCCACCATGTCCTCCCTAACCCCAATGTTAGCCATGTTCATTGCATCTTTGTCAGTTCGGAGCATCCTTAAGCCTTCTTCTGTATTCTGATCCTGTGATTTGTACCACATTGCAGCAATATCTTTCTTCAAATACCCTTGTCTGCTCACTATGTCATAAACCTCAATCAGGCTCCATTCATCTTCATTGCAGTAGTCTATGACAGTTGTCTCCCCACCCAAATACTTCAATTGCCCTCATTGAAGTACAAAGCTACCATGGTGGTAAACTTTGACACTAAAATAACTCATCCTTACAAACAGACCCTGTTACAACAAGCAAACATAACGAAACAACATCAATCGCAGGCACACATTCAATCACCAGAAAACGTAAATTCATGCCCTAACTAACATAAGCAACGAACATTTTGTTGAGAATACAAAAAACCACCTAAACCCTAAAAATGCACGCAATCTCATACATTGTCGGCCATCTTTTCTTCGTGGAACTACTCAATAAAACCCCAAAAAACAAATTTTTTTTCAAGTTCATACCTCGTCGCACGATCAAACTCTGTCACCACAACAAAGGTGTAAGCTTTCATGCAAAACTCCCCAGAACGAACCGCCAACTACCTTGCAGCCCCTCCCCACGGTCACCCTCGACGAAGAGAAAAAACGTGTGTGGTAACGAGAACTGGAATAAAAAATGTTGGGTAGAGGTGCTGTGATTCTTCGACGTTTCGTATTTGCTATAGTGAACGATATATTGGGCGCGAAGAGGCAGACGTGTGTTTCTCAACCTTTGGGCTTACTCACCTAATGTCCACGTGTGTAACGCCGTTAACCAAATGTTAGTAATTTAGACGGTAGGACAACATTGATGCGATTTAGAAACGTTTGGGACACAAATAGGACGTTTAAAACGTTAGGGATAGGTTTGAGACTTACCCCAAACGTTGGGGACATAAATGATACTTTACTCTTATTAAAATAATCATCCAACTACCTAATGAAATGACCATCCAGCATTTGTTAATTGTATATACTTAAACTGAATCAAACAAAATAATCATCCAATTAAAAATTAAAATAACCATCTACATACCTATTTAATTGAATATCCACATCTAAATTCGTCCGTTGATATATATACCTTGAAGATGTAAGTGGAGCGAAATCCAAGAAATCCCAGAAACCTCCGTAACACCATAAAACAAAGTATTTACCTTTTTGATATCTTGAATCTGATGCACCAGCCTTCCCGCCACGTATCTTTGCCACGTCAGTCTTCGACCCACGTCACGAATCCCGATACCATCACTCTGGCGAGAGTTGGTGCATGGTTGTGGCAGCAACGGCACGTCCAATGAATGTTGCAGCGGCAAGGGGAGGCACGGGGGTAGCTGCGGATGGATCCGTCCCCGCTACGGATGAATAAGTGCACGAAGGCTGGTTTCGGTGGTGTTGGCAGTCTCCTCCGACAGCGACGGCACGGTTGGTGTGGAGGGAACCGGATGGAATGGCAAAGGTGAGGGTGCAGTGGCACAAGAAGAAGAGAATATTCGGCGCATACGTAATGGGAATGAATTTAACTATTAATCTTAATTTTTTAAATTTTAAAATATCTTTCTTTTTAAGTCTATTATATACATTATTCACAAAATTTATTGTTTTCTTATACTTTCTCAAACTGATAAGGTATTTGCATAAAATAATGCGTTAAATACATGAAAAAAGTTCTTGAAGCACTATATAAAGAAAGTCTAAGAGACTAATAATTTTTGTGTTTTGTGGCCAGCACTTAACCATTAAAAAAAAAAGTAAGTGATCTCCAATCATTGAATGTAATCTCACACTATTAAAAATACTATTGATGACCAATTGATTATTACAAAACACAAAAATTACTAACTCCCTAACACTCCTCATACTATATACAATATAGTAAGTAATTCACTAATTTGAGCCAATACAATGAAATACAATTAAAAAGAAAGAAAGAAAAAAGGTGAGAATGAAAGAAATTGTTGTATATTATTAGTGGAACACATAAATATTCTCATTCAGGTGCAATTTTTTTCCTCGTAGAAACTAGAAACTAGAAACAACAAACAACAAAGTCGTATGTCATGACTGAAGAAACAAGAAAGTGTCGCATTCCTACTTCCCAGCATACGTATTGAATGACGGCGTTATTACTAAGAAGCCTGAAACCATCCAATTAAATGAGCGACCGAGGAGGATGAATTTCGTTTTGTACTTCGAAGATTTTTAAATAAAGTTTAGATTCGATTCATAATAAATTAATTTTGACTTATTAAATTAAAAAATATTATAAATAATAAAAAATATTTTTTTACAATATATATTTTTATACTAAATTGTATATTTATATTTTTGTTATTTCATAATTTTTTTTATGACATAAGAACATTTTCGATGTTAGTTTTAATTTTAATTTTATTTTAAATTTTACAAAAATATTTATAGGACCATATATTATAAATAGTAATTTAAAATTTAAAATAAAATTTATTTTTCTAATGTTTAGTCTTAATTTATTTAAAATTTTATATTATTTTTAATTATTTTATTAATATAATTATACAAATGATAAAATTTTTTTGGTTTTCTATCAAAATGATATCAATTTTATTATATATATATATATCAACTCTAATGCAGACTTTATTTCTAAATTAATTCACTTATTAAATATATTAAAAGTGATACCTTAAAAACATTTTAGTAAAGATGCTCTAAATAATCATAAAAATTACTTTTAACAGAACTTGCTTACTATTTGTCAAACGAAGTTTATTTTGGGAACTGAGTGTTAGACAAAAAAAAACATTAGAATTTTGTGAAATGAAGTTTATATTATTTTTTGTGTATGCTATTTTCTTATTTTTAAAGTAATTTTTTTCATTTTATCAATCATTTATAGAATTTAGTTTTAATATGCAAATAAAATAAGTTGATTTATACAATCATTTAATTATGTCTATTTTTTTATCATTTACGCTTTAACTGTTAATATGACAATACATCATTAAATACACATATAAATTTTTCTTACGTCATCAATGTATTAATAATACAATTTTATTTTTAAGACTGAAAGCAAAAGACTTAAAAATAATACGCATATTTGAAAAATTACTGATTTTTGTAGATATTCCTAACTTTATTTTAGGATTACCTTTTGTAGATAATTTATACCAAAAATTGCATACGTAAGAGAAACAAACATCTAAACAAAAGGAGACAATGAAAAATAATGGCCAAACAAAATTAAATGATGAAATTGGTAAAAAGAAATCATACGCGAACTAATCAATAATGATAGAGAATCAAGATGGTTCCAACAAAAAATCAGCCAAATATCTTTGAGTAAATTTAAAATTTTTATGTGAATGGTGTTTATGCTAGGCATTAGAATATTTTTTTTCTTTGTAAATTAAATAATTCTGAATCTGTTTTCTAATTTATCATGTTTTAGACATTTGGAGAGAGAAAGAAGGTGAAGGGATGTAAGCTAATTGAATCCGTTTCCGTGATTCATGTTACAATGATACTGAATGTATCTCCTCCTAATTTAAATGTGATGAAACATTTAATAACCAATATTTTAAATTATAAATAAATAAAATTAATTATTATATTTATAATTAATTAAGTTGTTTCATTTTTGACTGATTTGGAGTTGTTCCATATACTTTTTCCGAACTAATTAACTTAATAATACATCATAGTCATAAAGAGGCGTATGGTTTTTGGCGAAGCGAAAAGCTCAACAATTAGGTTTCTCTTTCTCTGTTAAAAATGGACAAACCATCTAAGTCATCCTTCCCATTTGAACTTTTGCATCAAGATGTTGACCTACCATGCATGCATCTCATCATGAAGAGGCAAATTAAAAAAAAAAAATGTCCTTGAATGCTCACTGAATTTTGTAAACTGTGCTTCACAAACTCAAGTTTTTGCTATGTTGATCAAAATGATCCTGAAATCCTGAATTGAAGAGATACCCTAAAGTAGGAAGTGTTAATTAGGGTTAGTTAGTTTAAGGGTATTTTAATAATTTTAAATTTTTAGTAATATTTTTTGTTTGATTTAGATATTTGGTGTCAGGATTAAAAATAAAATCAAACCGAACAAAAAACTGTTAAAATTTATTTTTCGATTTTTTTGGTTTTTAATTTACTCGGTTATCTTTTTTAGATTTGGTTGATTAGTTTTATTTGTGTGAGAGTATAATTATAATCAATTAGATTAATTAATATTATTTAATATATTTAATGAATATTTATTATAGAATATTATATTTTTATTATTTCGATTTTTTTTAATATTTATAAATACTCTTTTATATATATTATATCATTCACAACAACTTAAATAGATACAAATTTTTTCTCTACTGTTCTCTCTTACTCTTTTTAATAATTCGAATTAGATCATTTTAAACGTTACTATCCTATATTCTTGAAGGGTATAAATACTTGTATTATTGGAGCTACTATTAAAGAAAGGTCAATCACATGTTTCTAATGGCATCTTTTTTAGTAGGATATGATCTTTGATTTTATATTTGTTTGCCTTAGAGCTTCATTTTCATAGGGTTGATAGTAATCTACTACACACATATATGTGCTTATTAAATTAAAAATATTTAGTAGACAATACCTATCTCTTAAATTATCTTTTTATTAATAGGGGTAATTAAGTCCACCAAGTGCAATCTAATCGGATCTAATTAAATTAAAAAGTCATAAATATACCAAAAGTTGGAATTGAATTAATTAAGGGAGTACAAAATTATCAACTGCATTGTTACTACTCTTCATTGATTGCTTTCACATGTCATATTCTTTGGAATGTCATTAATAATTATAAAAAAGTACGACATTTTCACTTCTATATTCTAAATTTATTGTTAATAGTTAATAATTATTATACATGTTAATAGCAAATATAAAACAAATTATTAGAGAACTAACTTATTTTAGTCAATATCAGTTAATTTTTAAAAAAATTATTTTACTTATCTTAAATTATAAATTGTAAATCTTTAATTTTAGACCATAAGTTATTGGTTAATATTAACTAACTAAAAGTTATTTTTTATACTTTCCAAAAAAAGTAATATAACGATTACTTTGAACAAAAGTATAACCTGAAAAATTCAATTGAATGAAAAGTAATGTAATAAAAGTAAAGTTAAGGGCAATTTACGTAAATAAAATAAATGAACAAAACCTTTACACAAATATAACATTGCAATTTTCAGACGCAAATGCAACAAACATAATTGTATATAATTCGCTACATCCTGTAGCGAAACTCAATTGCACATAATCCGCTACAGGCTATCGCAGATTACATTGAGGACTGCGTTACTCATAAATCACTATAGCGGTTTATGCTCATATGGTGCGAGACTCATAATCCGCTACATCCTCTAACGGATTATGAAGAGTGTAAAAAACCGGGTTGGCTTATGTTTAAAAAATTACACTTTCTAAAACTGGGTTTGTTTTGCATAGAATAAAGGCCATTTTAAGCCATTTTAAGCCATTTTCTATGCAAAACAATTTTAAAAAAATGACTTAAAAAATGTTAGGAGTATTATAAAAGTTTGTAATATCTTAGTAATTTAGGTAAATATTGGTTATAACTATATATTTTATTAAAAAATTAATAATTGATTAAAAAATTAATAATTTAAAAATTAAAAAAATATATATTTTATTTCATGCATTAAAAAAAGCTAACAAAATATTTAATTATGAGACTTCTTTAAAATATTAATGAGCTATCAATTTGAATTTCATACATACTCTTTTGCCCATTTTTAATAGCTCATGAATATTTTTTTAATACAAGGTCCGGAACTATGGAAGCAGTGACTCACCTCCATTGATGAACGACGCTCCTCCTCCAAAAATTCTTTCTTTTTCACTTTACCCTTTTCACGCCTTTTAACGTTCCATGTCTTTATCAGGAGTTAATATCTAGCACGTTTGCTTAGTTGGGGAATTCCCATTTTTCTTTTGCTGTAACTCTAAAATGGGCCTATTATTTTATTGCACCAATAAAATTTATCTTTTGAAAAAAAAAATTATTTAAATTATACTATAAAAAAATATTTTATTCTATACAAAATAATTAAAAAAATGGCTTGGCTTAAAATAGCTTAAAATGCTCTTTATTCTATGCAAAACAAACCCGGTTTTAGAAAATGTAATTTTTTTAAACATAAGCCAACCCGGCACACTCTTCATAATCCGCTAGAGGGTGTAGCGGATTATGAGTCTTGCACCATATGAGCATAAACTGCTACAGGGTGTAGCGGTTTATGAGTAACGCAGTCCTCAACGTAATCCGCGATAACCTATAGCGGATTACGTGCAATCTCAACGTAATCCGCGATAGCTTATAGCAGATTACGTGCAATTGAGTTCCGCTACAGAATGTAGCAGATTATATACAATTGCATTTGTTGCATTTGCGTATGGAAATTGCTAATGTTATATCTACATAAAAATTTTGTTCATTTATTTTATACGTGTAAATTGCCCTAAAGTTAAATTACTTGTTAAACAAAAACAATAATATAACACTTTTTTTTTCTTTTTCCATATGATTATTGGCAAACACTTGATTCTCATAATCAAGGACTATTAGGTTTACTTTAATTTTGCATGTATTTTATCTTGTTTTTTTCTCCCAAAACTTAATATAATTGCATTAATTTTTTTAATTTATTTATTATAAGATTTGTATCATGGATATCATGTGTTTAATAATTCGTCCTCCTAATAATAACTTTTTAGTGTTAACATTGCTATCTTTTAGAAATTGATTGATGAGTATCGGTCTAACTTATTTTAGAAACGAAACTAACTTGAAAGATGAGAATTGTCTCAACTCTCAACCTTATAAAACTCTAATTTGATACTATAGACCAATAAAAAGATTGTATTCAGTACAATGTCATTTTCTTTCAACTATTTTCGTATACATAAAAAATAAATTTTTTATATAAAATATATATTAAAATAAATTAAACAACATGTATATTTTATTGAGGATATTAGTGTGCAAATAAATAATAATAAAAGGTAACTATGTTAGTATTTTTTTTTTGGTGACTAGGTAACTATGTTAGTATAAAATTATAAACAATACATCTGTTTATTTTCTAATATATATAAATATATAATAATTAATTGTTAAACGTGTATCACATTTTTTATTTGTTAAACATACGCATAAGTACAATTTTTTTTGTAGAGAAAAATGTGCACCGTAAATTGGAAAACTCATCATTTAATTTATTTCAACCATAGTTATATTATTATGAATTTCGCTATGTTACCAACGCTATTTTTGTTAACTTCTGCCAATTCTTGTTTATGACTGTATTTAATGGAAGTATTTTTGTGGATGTGTCTAATAAAAATATTTTTTTTATGATTGTGTCTAATAGAAATATCTTTATAGATATATTTTTTAGATGTGTCTCTTTATATATATTTTTAAAATATAATAATTAATTATTATTGACAATAAATTAACAGATAATATATTAGTACCCTATATTTTTTTATTGTTATATATATGATTGTTTTTTTCCCTTTGAAAACGAATATAATGTTGGACCTTAAAGATAGCAATCTTAATAAAATATAATTTACGTTGTTGTCAACACGTTTCCGTTTTGGAGCTTTTATATACTTTCCTTTATTTTTTTTTAGGATTTATTATTATTATTTGTTTGCATGGTCATGCACATGTTATTAAGAAAAAAAACATACAATTTTTTTTTCCACCAATACTCATTTAAATATAGTAAAATCAAATCCATATTTTGTTTACTCTAACTCTGCATTAAAAATTAAATTTATATTTATATTGAATAATACATGTGATAAAATGGATAAAATATTGATATTATAAATCTAATTGTACCTATATATATGTAACATATAAAATAAATCTCTCTACATATTTTGTTCAAATATAGAAAATTATGTTTAAATTAAATTTTAGATAATTAATAACTTATCATATATTTTTTATTCTCATGGAATTACATAACTTAGTAATTAAATACTTGTATAATTCTTGAGAATATTTGATGTGTGTTCCGAAAATTTATTTTTATACAAAATTTAGTTATGTATCAAATTAGTTAAATGTATGATAGTTCATTCTTACATTAAAAATATACGAAATAGATCAATTATATAATAAATAAATATGAGGGAGAGTAATTTATATCTTCTAATTTTCAAAAGATATAGAAGCAATTGCAATTTTTTCCCCTTTCTTCTCCTTGTTTTGTTTTTGAGAGGTACTTTGAAGTTTGTATGGTTGTATTTATTGGTAGGAAACAAAACAACAATGTCATAAACAACAACTTGTGTTTACAAAATTTTTGTAAGGATGTTGAATAATGGAACTTCGAATATTGATGAAGGTGGTCCATATTTATTTCATCTTGGTTGATTTTCTTGAAACTCTTCTTGCTTTGGACCATAAATTATATTCAGTAATGTGTGTATATGTGTGGTTGAATTATATTTTATAAAACGGTATAATGAAATATCATTTTATAAAATAAGTAATTTTATTAAAACAACATTTTTATTTTTAGGTAAAATATATATGATATTTTCTTAGATATTTATAAAGTGTTGAAAAAATAGTCGAATTAATTCATGGCTTAGCATAAAGGTATTTAATTATTTACAGATACATGTATTTTGATTATCCGTCCAAAACTGACTCGATTCGATTATATTGATTTTGAATTTGATGGGTAATCGGGTATAATCGGGTCAGATCGATCAAACTCGACCTTAACTAGTTCGAGTATTTGTTCTAGGATCGTGATATCCGAACAATTCGATTACTCGATTAGTTTAATATTAATTAAAAAATAAATAAAATAAAATAAAATTTATTTTTTAACCTTTAAATTATGATAATTATTTAAATCTGATCCGATAATGTATTATTTTTGTTATTATTATTACATATTTATAGTATTTAGATGTTTTTTTAAGTTTCTCCTAATTTTTTAAAGTTATTTTTTATTTTTTATTTTTTCAATTGGATACCACTTATCTGAACCTATCGTCCAACCCAAATTTAATCGGTTCATATTTACTCACTAAAAATTATAAATCCAAACCAATTAAAAATATTCTTATTTTTCTCCAAACTCAGACCAACCTAACTCATAAACACTCCTCTCTAGCAATTAAATATCTTGCACATTTTATTTGAACTTGAAATTTCATGTTTAACTCTTATCCTCTTTCATTTACTAAGCTTTATTTAAAAAAAAAAAGTGTTCTTAGAAAAATTTTTTCTAGACTAATTTCATTTTATGTATGCATTACCAATAATATCCACTGAATTAACATGCCCTTTAATAATTTAAAAGTAAATAAAATATTCAGATTCAGAAATACTCTCTCTGCATTAATACATTTACTCAATTTCTAAGAAAAATATCTATTAATTTTTAATATTTTGGTAATATATTTAATTTTTGAAAAGTATAAAAATCTTATTTAATTTCCTAATTAAAATAATATTAACAATAATATAACTGTTTACTTATTATAAAACTTTATATATCACTATTCCTCTAAGATCCATTTACTATATTATTTCTTAATCAGTGAACATGTATATTTTCCTTTTTAAATTTATGTTGAACAAATGACACATCATTGTCATGACAATGTGAACCAAATCGACCAATAAGGATTTATTAATTAATAACAACGTAACTCTACTTTCTCTTTTAAAAATATTATTTTAGCAGAAGAGGCGTGAGGATGTTGGAGAAATTAAAAATTCTAACAATTGCGTCAAACACATTATCCACGATTTTGAAAAGTAAGCAAACAAAACCTACTCTGTTGAAAAATAATCATAAAACTAAAACCAACAATTCTTTTTGTGTATATTATATATAACTATGTTAGATGGATTTGGATCCTCTAAAATTTGAATTTTATTTTAGAGAGTAAAATGTGATCTTTTATCCTTGAATAGTTTCTCTTTCATATTTATTTTTTGTTCCACCTATAAAATAAATGGTGAAAGATCACACTTTACTTTTTAAATTAAAATTCAAATTTTAGAGGATACAAATCCCTGCTAGATAACTAATATTCAACCAGCTAATTACCAATCAATTTATCATTAATTGATAATTTTGATTTTTTAAATTGTCATTAATGAATGATTATTTAAATTTTATTTTAAAAAAAATATAATTAATAATTATTAACTACAGTTATTTAAAGTTGATTGTTAAGAATTAAAAAAAAATGATAAATAGATCCTTGACATTTTCATCTGCAAACATTTAAGTTCGAGAATTTGAAAATACATTTAAGTCTTGATTTTTTCAAAATCTAGATATATTGATCCTTCATGTTCAATTGAGTTTGTCAAACTCAACGGAAAAATCAAACATAATTCTCGTTATACTGACCTGGTTGATAATACAGATGTACGCTTGAGAGAGATTTTAAAATTGAACAAATTAGACTCAATGATCCATATATTCTGATTTTGAAGAAGTCATAAACTTAAATGTATTTTTAAATCCCCAGAGACTTAAATGTCCGCAGACTAAAATGTCAATGATTAATTTGTCCTTTTCTCAAAAAATTATTTATCTAAATTTTTTCTATTATATATACACCACACAAAAACGTAAAAAAAAACCAACAACAATAATAATAATAATATTTTTATGAAGATCAAGATTTTGACTATTTTTTTTAAATGAATAAATATGATGTGTTTTCATTGGTGTGAATAAGTTGAGTATTTTTTTTTTAATGTGGAGATGAAAAATTAGAGGATCAGATTTTATAATGAAACTTAGATTTGTGATTAAAAAAAAATTCATAAACATCAGATTTGTAATTTTAAAAAAATAAAAAATTATAAATACAAATTTGAGGGTTAAATTTATAATTTTTTAAATTTGACTCTCTGATTTATAATTTTTTAAGTTTCACTCTCCAATGTTTTTTACTGTCTTCTACAATTTTGTGATACACCACTTGTCTCCATAATCCAATGTAACACACCTTTTTTTCCAATGCTAAAAAAAAAAAAAATCGCAAGATTTCATATCACATTTATCATAAAAGTAGTTGTTACTTGTTATACCAAATTTGGTATGCATAGCTGTATATTGTAATAATAAACTCCCCCCCCCCCCCCCAAAAAAAAAGACAAAACACTAGAGTCACCATGAACTTCATATATTATATACCCTTTTGATCTAGACACCAATAAAAAAAAAAATGATCTATCTTATGATAACATCAAGAGATAAATGTTGACTTTTTCATGCCCACTTTGGTACTTATATATGTATATGAATGCAGGGAATGAATGCCAATCTATGAGGCTCGGACACCAACTACATGATCAAAGAAAAAACTAGGAATCAAAGATTTGATAATTTAGTTGGTGAAGCTGATGGAGAACAATAAAGAGCCTTTGAGCCTTATTATTATTATTATTGGTTTTATGGTTCTTCTAAACTTGGTTTTGGAAGTTCATAGTGCTGAAAAGTTCACAATCACAAGACATGACTTCCCAAATGATTTTGTGTTTGGTTCTGGAACATCTGCTTACCAGGTTTGTGTGATCTATCCCCTTTCTTCTCTTCTAATAATTTCTTTTATTCTCAAATCTCGTTATATGAATATATATAGTGGGAAGGAGCTGCTGATGAAGATGGAAGAACTCCTAGTGTTTGGGATACTTATGCTCATGATGGTTTGTTTTCAATTTCTTCTGCAGTGTTAGATATATAATTATTCATGTATTTTAATTTAACCATTTAAATTTGAATAAAACTTTTTTTTTTCTGTTTATTGTGTTTTTACAAACTGTCCCCTAACGATAAAAAATGACAAATCAATCTCTAAATGCAAAATAGATAAAGAAGAATGCTAGAAGTCAATAACTTTTGTGATTTGTAGCCATCAAATAGCTATCAATGATGGTTTTAATGGTGTGAGATTGGTATGAGATTTCATTCAATGACTCACTTTTCTTTACTGATTACATGCTGGCCAGAATTTAACAAAGTTGCTGGCCCCTAAACTTTTTCATAAATAAATTACTCCTTCTATAAATCTTTCTTTCAAGAGTTAACGAAAATTGGTAATTATAATGGTAGTATTGTGAGTTGATCTACACTTACCTATTTATATAGGATTTTTAGCTTCTTCTTAATTAGTCATCAAAACTTTCTCAAATACATCTGGTTCTACATTAAAAAATAAGGACAAAAAATAGGTAATATTTGTTTTTGGAATAAGTAATTTTATAAGTTGTAATATTTGTTTTCAAATTCAAATTCAAATTCAATTAGAAGTACAAGCTAAGGATAAGGATATTTCTCTATGTAATAATATTATTAAGAACGGGGAGTAATACATTTTTGAAAATAGTCAAAACTTAAATCGTGGTTAAAATTACAGTTTATGTTATGAACACTTTTATACGAGGAGTGTTAGAGACCAACAAATTTTGTAATTTGTAGCTATCAATTAATTATTGTTAGTATTTTAAATGGTGTGAGATTTTATCTAATATGAAATTATTCAATTTTCTTTTGCTGATTAAGTGCTGACCAAATTTTAATAAAAGTGCTGTCCTTAAACTTTCTTCTCTTGTATATAATATGAACACTCTTGTTAATATGAACGCTCTTATTTCTCTGTATATAATATGAACACTCTTATATTAATAAAAATGTCCTTAGTTCCAAACTATATATGGGGAATAGAAAAAGTCACTTAAATCATGTGTTTATATTAGAACATGGATAACTTTGAACTAGTCTCAACTCTTTTAGAATGGTGCACTCTCTCAAGATGATGGTGTCCTAAATCTTATTTTCTTATTAAAATTTATAGAATATATTATATACAATAGATGCCATATATATAGAGTTGACATATCAATGTCATAGTAGTTGGAATTTAACAAATAATAACTATTTTAATTCAACTTGCATATGCTCACTCAAGTATGAGTAAAACTCTCTCTCTCTCTCTCTCTCTCTCTCTCTCTCTCTCTCTCTCTCTCTCTCTCTCTCTCTCTCTCTCTCTCTCTCTCTCAATACTTCACTTGAATAAGTTAAAGGAGGTAAAAGTATTTGAGTTACTTTCTACATTTATTTTTATGTTATTTTGGCTTTTGTTTTTAATAATATTTGTCGTTCTTTTTTTATATAAAAATTATTATTTAATTATCAATTATATTCTTAATCTACAAATATATTAAAAATTATTCTATTATTCTCCCTTTTTATTACTTAAATTTAATTTAATAATATTATCAATAAATTACCTTTTCCAATTTTTGTAATAATTGATACTTTTCAATATCAAATTATTCTAAAATAAAAAACTTGATAAAGTAAAAACATAAAAATATAATTACCCTTAAAATTAAGATATATAGTAATAAAATAAAATTATAAATTTAATAATAATAGGAAAGCTAAGAGCAGTGCCAGATTTGTACTGTGTCTGCATGTGAATGAAAACAAGTAATGTACTAGTACTAGGTTCAGTTGGTACCAAAACTATGGATAAATAACTTCTTTCCCTAAATAATATAGTACAATGGGCCCATCAACACCATCATCATGAAATTAATAGATACTGTTTCTGTTTAAGGTTCATACTTCATATTGTGGTTCCATTTTTTATGAAATAATTAAAATTTCATTATTGTTTTTCTTTTCAAAAACGAATTTAATTTTGTCAGTGTAAAACCATTTTATATTTGCATCCAATCACATAAACATTACATTAGTAAAAATAACTATCTTTTACATTAATCGCGTAAATGGTCATTCAAGAAAACCGTTGTGATTGTACCCAGAAAAATCAAACTCTTTAAAAAAATACAAAAGAAAAATACATAAAAGAAATAATTAAATTAACATAATGATCATGGTAGCTTTGGTCCTTCAACAAATAGTCTTGGATTTGAATTTTGAAAATAGAAAAAAAAAATCATTTTCCAAAGTTGTGTATTAATTAACAGTTCATAATTTACCTAATGGAATCCTTAACCTTTTTTTTAATAAAGAAAATATTTTTGAAGTGAAACTGAGAAAATAGTGATGAAAAAATTGGGAATTACAATTTCTGTTTTTAATTATGCACTCATGGTGTTATTTTTAAATTTTCAGGGTATGTGCATGGTGGACAAAATGGAGATGTAGCTTGTGATGGATACCACAAATATGAGGTCAATAGAAATGGCCCCTGGCTTCAATTTTCATTCTTTTTTCCTACAATGCATTTCTTGTAGTTCACCTGTTTGTTGAAAGTTCTGAATGGAGTTTTAACAATTCAATTGTTTCTTTGGAAATATGTAATGCAGGAAGATGTGAAGCTCATGGTGGAATCAGGCCTTGAAGCCTATAGATTCTCCATTTCTTGGTCAAGATTGATTCCAAGTATATAATTCTGAAACTTGTATATGTAATGAGATACACTGAAATATTGAGTATTTAATTAACTCTCTTTCTCCAATAACACTTTTCTTAATGCCTTTGTGAATAATGATCTTTCTCCTCAGATGGTAGAGGGCCTGTCAATCCCAAGGCACTAGAGTTCTACAACAATCTCATCAATGAGCTCATCAACAATGGTTTGATATGAATTTAAAATTTGAGAAACAAGGTTTTGTTTCGGAAAATTTACTTCCAATCTGTTTTGTTTCTTCAACTGATTTAGTCCATTGTTGTGCCATGATCAGGAATCCAACCACATGTGACTCTACACAACTTTGATTTTCCACAGGCTCTCGAAGATGAATATGGAGGATGGATTAGCCGTAAAATCATGTACTCTCTTGATCTCCTGCACCATAATGTTGTTGACATTAGTTTATGAAACTTATTTTGCATTAACAACTATTTTCACTCAGAATATTCATTCTGGAGAGCTACTAAGAACTAAATTCTAGTTATGTACCTTGGTATTGGTACTATCCTTTCAATGCTCTAGTCCTCTTAATTTCTTATTGCTATTTTCATATTGCTTAGATTCTTCATATGATCCTAGGCCTTTCACATTTGTATGCTGGTAAAAACTATGGCTGGTCTAACAATTGTGCTTTATAGCAACCATATGCATACTTTTACAAAATATTAATGGAAAAACTATTTGGTGTATTTGAATGCAGAAGAGACTTCACAAACTATGCAGATGTGTGTTTTAGAGAGTTTGGTGATAGGGTCTCTTACTGGATTACTATCAATGAGCCAAATGTGTTTTCCCTGGGTGGTTATGATCAGGGAAACGGTCCGCCACATCATTGTTCTCCTCCATTTTGTAATAACAAAAGCAAACGTGGCAACTCAACAACTGAACCCTACTTGGCACTTCACCATATTTTGTTAGCACATTCTTCAGCTGTAAGATTGTATAGGACAAAGTATAAGGTATCATGCCTAACCTTTTTTCATACTTTGCATTTTCAGTTCTGCATTTTGTTTTTTTTGTTTTTTTATATATATATATACACACACACACACACACAATTTCATATGGTCATTTCTATTTCTTTGTTTTTTAAGTATCAAGAGCTTCAACTTATTGAGACATCTGATCCTTATATTTGCTCTTGATCTGCTAATGTTTATATCGAATTTTAATCTTCTTGCTCAAAGGAAATTTTGTTGGCAAAAAATGTTTACATTATTTGATAGGCACTTCACTTATACCTTGCAGGAGAAACAAAATGGATTTGTTGGTATCTCTGTGTACTCATTTGGGTTCTTCCCCAATACAACTACTGAAAAAGACATACTAGCAGCACAAAGAGCCCGTGATTTTTTTGTTGGTTGGTAAGTTATACACCCTACAAACTAGTTCGTTTTACGCTCAAGGTTACCCTTATTCTCAGCTCCAAGTAGGCCCAAAATTTGATTTCCTTCACTAGACATATTTGTACTTTTGTTTGATATTAACTCTGATTCTGAACATGAATTTTTAGTTAGTAGAATTCAACATGGCAAGAAAAAAATGGTGGTATGATTCGGGTGCTCATACCAGAGTCTAACATATTATATGCCATAAGTATTCTAAATTCTGAGCAAAATTTTTGTCTTTCTAGCAATTTTGCACTTCAGAGTCTCCTTTTGCGACGAAGTTCTTCAAGGCTTCTCCCATGAAATTTGAGCTATGGCTATGATATAATGTGAAACATATTGCAAAATTTATGTGCTATTTCAGGGTGATGGAGCCCTTGCTGCATGGAGACTATCCCACTTCCATGAAGAAAATTGCAGGCACAAGAATTCCAACCTTCACAGATCGTGAATCAAAACTAGTTAAGGGTTCATATGACTTCATAGGTTTAATTCACTACACAAATCTTAATATCACAGACAATTCCTTGGTTCTGGAGAGTAATCTGAGAGATTTCAGTGCAGATATGGCTGTGCTTATGCGTAAGTAATTCTTTGTGTAGCTATGTTTAATTCTAGTGAATCTAGTAAGAGACTGGAGTTGAGAGACTGGAGTTGTTCTATAAGCTTGAAATACTGACTGCATCGCTTATGTTTTTCTCATCCTTATGTGCAATTTACAACTGGCTGAACTTTGGTATTATTTAGCATTTTTCTCCAACAATTATCATTGTTTCACACAGCCATTCATTTGATTCTTTTTTGAATGATTGGTGGATGAAGGTAAATAACTAGGATTTTACTGGTTTTGCAGATGGATCTGATTTGTTTGCAAATGCTGAGGTAATGATCTAAAAGAAAACAAGGTTTCACATAATTATTCATTTATTTGATTCAGTTCTTTTGGTTACTTCACTCTATGACTAACTTTCTTTGCTTGACTCAGTACCCTATTGAACCATGGGGTCTGATTGAAGAACTGAATCATTTCAAGCTCAATTATGGCAACCCCCCAATGTTCATTTATGAAAATGGTATATCTCTCTCTCTTTATCTGCAATCAATGTTTTTAAGGGAAAACATATCTTCTTGTGATAAGATAAAGCAACTTGATATTACAAGACATTGTGCATTTCGATCGTGTTTCTTGCTCATAACAGTGGCTTGTTGTTGATAAAGACTTTGCTTGCATTTTGTGTGGTTAGGTCAAAGGACAGCAAGCAATGCATCATTACAAGATGTGTCAAGAGTGAAATACTTGCAGGGATATATTGGTGCCACACTTCATTCCTTGAGGTATGGAGGTGCATTTAGATAAGCTTTACAAAGCATGCCTCTAATACTATGCTTAAATTAAATTCTTTGGAATTGGTTTCATCAAAAGCAAAAACTATTTTGAGCTTGGATGCATTATGATAATTATTTCTCCAAAAGCAAAATTGTTGTTCTGTTTTTAAGTTACATAAAAAACTTATTACTTTTGAATCCTTTTCTATCAATTGATTATGGTTAATCTAATTTTTGAAAAGCAACATTTTGATCACTTCCATTCTACTTGTCATCCAGAAAGTGTACATTGGTCATATGGTCTCTAATTTTCTGTTGTACCTTAAATTTTTTGCAGAAATGGGTCAAATTTAAAGGGGTATATTGCATGGTCTTTCATTGATTTATTTGAGTTACTGGATGGATATGAATCAAGCTTTGGTCTATACTATGTTGATCGAAACGATCCAGAGTTGAAGAGATACCCAAAACTCTCTGCAAAATGGTATAGTTGGTTCTTGAAAGGTAGAAGCTTTGCAGTTGAAGCTATTGAACTTGAGAAGGATCCATCACACATTTCTATTGACCACTTCTTTGATTAGATTTTACACTAGATCTTCATTGCATAAGGTTGTATCTAGCTATGCTTCAAATAAAATATTCAGAGGAAGTAGTTGTATATAGCAGTAGATGGAAGTTAACCAGCAGAATGTCACATGTATAAGAAAAAGTGTATCAAAGTTCCAATCTCTTGTTTAATTCTCATTAGGAAAAATTAAAAATAATTCACACCTAGTCTCTATTGCAAAGTCTTCTTTGACTATTGAGAGTGCTGCATAATTTTCCTTGTAGTGTTAGCTAAGGACTAAGATTTGTTAAATGTTAAGTATCAATATGTAACATAGCTAAACATAGTTGGTGGGCCTCTTAAAAATATTGTATTATTAAGATATTACCAATTAACCATGCATATCTGAACAGGCTTCCTCCATAAGTGACTATTTTTCTGGTTTGATTTAGGAATTTAATTTTCATGCATTGTAAAAGAATTTTATATAGATAACTAATCACATATTGTCATAGCAACAAAAATAACTAATTTTCAAATTCATTACTTAAAGGTCAGCTAAACGCATGAATTTAATTAATTAACTACTTAACTGTGTAAAACTTTTTATATTCTTCGTATAACAAAAGTAAACTCTTGACCTAGACCATCTTAGCTTTAGAGGAGTCCATAAAATGAATGAACGTTGGTAGTGAATGGTGAGAGAAACAAAGCTATGATATAGTTTTTTTTTACCTATGATAAGGAGACTCGAGCCTGCAATTTTTTAGATGAGTATGGGAAGACTATGCCATTTGAGCTATAACTCATTGGCAAAGTTATGACTTATGATATGGTTTGAGAGAGGAAAAAAGGCACATTAAAATAAATATGATAAATAATTCAAAATAAAATTCCACTAAAGTGACAAGTAGGTCTTGAAAATTTTGACTTTGGATTAATTAGTCTCTAAAAAAAAAGTATTAATTAGGTCCTCTAAAATAACAAACAATGGTGTTTATATATACTCTTAACTATAATGACATGTCTGTTATCGTCATAAAAATAACAACTTTTAAAGTCGACGCCACTTTCTTCGTTAAGATTTATGATAAATCTAGAGCAGTTGATAAGGGTTATATGAAAACTTAGAAGATACTAAATGCTTCATTATCCAAAATGGCATTGTTTTCATGCTCATGAGATAGTAACCGATGACGTTATTGCAGATAACAAAACAATGAAACATATGGACAGCTTTATTTTGTTTCACATTATTTATTGACGGAAAGGCATCACATGTCTACCGTTTACTATCATAGAGGATTTAATTGACATATTTTTTTTTCAAAGACTAATTAATTTAAAATCGAAATACTCCAGATATAATTGTTACTTTACTCATAAAATTAATAGTAGATTTATTCACTTTAAATTTTATTTGATTTATAAACTGTACTAAAAAATATTATAAATTTTTCTATTATCATTTTGTTTTTCTTTGCAAACATGTTAGTTTTGGACTTTTGGTATGATATTAACGACTATCAATCGAATTAAATATCTTTCTTTTTGGTACGTTAACAAGTCTACTCTTTTTTACTTCGCCAACTATGAATTAACTAGTTTTATTTTTTATTTATTTTTTATTATGGTAAATATTATTTAACTGGTTTAACAATCTATCTATTCTTAATATATAAAAATAAATAGCTAAGTTTACTCATATTACTTTTTAAAATATCTTTTTTCTCTTATTAATACCATGTTAACAACATTGTTTGACAAAATTTTAGAATCAACCACTCAATTTTTACCAAATTAAATATTATTTTTAAAATAAGCAAAATATATATATACAAGTAATAGAAATATATGCAAATTAGGTTACAAATTTACCAATGATAATAATTAGAAGTTAATAGTATCTAACTAAATTTGTAATCTACAAAAAGTCAAAAACATTGAATCCGTATCCCTATATTTATTATATGTTACCGTTATAAATAATATAATAAATTTATAACCCCAATAATTAATTTATTAATTTCTATAAATAACTCATTAAATATAATAAACATCCATATTACAAATGTCATAATGATATTATTAATCATAATAAATTTTATATTATAAATATTCAAATTTCATACTATTTTAACTACTTATATAAGTCTCTTATCATTATTCCTTCAAATAACATCAAATTTAGCCCAAGAAATTTATTTTCCAACTACACAACATTTCAAACTTACTCAATAGAGTATTATTCTTTGGACAATATTACCAAATAAATAGACAATTGGTTTATCAAAATTCGTGTGGTTCGTCTATAGAAAACATTAACACCCACAAATAAAGAGGAGTCCCCTTGCTTAGAAATAATTATATTAGATGAAAAGGTATAAAACAAACATATTTATTATATTTTTAAATTAAATTTATGAAAAAAATATTTTAATTATTTTTGTTTTTTATATTTTTTATATTATTTTCTAATACTTTATATATAATTGATTTTAATATTGCTAAAATTATACTTCTTTCAATATACTATTCATTATTCCTTTTTTAACAAGGTTCTGAAAACCGGTTCAGGCTGAACGGTCGAACCGGTTAAACCATGAACCGCTGAAGAAAACGACTCAAACAAATGTTAAAACCGTAAATTTTAAAAACCGGAATTGAACCGATGAACCAGACAAGAACCGGTCGGTCGAACCGAACCGTGATCCGGCCGGTTTTTTGAATGGGTAATGAAACGTCGCCGTTTCAGCTGCTACATCCTCGATGCCCAGATCCAAATTCCACTCCAGAACGCCTCTGCTTCTCTCACACTCAATCTCCATCCTCTGCACTTAGCCCTAGCTCCTGGCCGTTCCCTTACCTCCGTCCAGCCACCGCCTCGTGCCGCCGCCGTCGTTCCTTCCAACAGCCACCGTCTGCTCGCTCACCTTCCCTCCATCACGCAGCAGCCATCGATATCAACCTTCCATTCCATCGCGCAGAAATCGCAACCTTCCTCCGTCGCGCAGCCACGCCACCGGCGGCACTATCTCTGTTCTCCGCAACCACTGTCCCAGTTCGAAGCCCGTTCGAAGGTACTCCACCACTGTCTTGGTCACTCGGTGTCTCTATCTCCCAT
Organism: Arachis hypogaea; assembly: GCF_003086295.3. Classification (NCBI taxonomy): domain Eukaryota; kingdom Viridiplantae; phylum Streptophyta; class Magnoliopsida; order Fabales; family Fabaceae; genus Arachis; species Arachis hypogaea. The sequence goes on along the minus strand of NC_092047.1, from coordinate 115,864,670 downwards.
CGCGCAGCCATCGCAACCTTCCTCCGTCGTCGCGCAGCCACGCCGCCGCCGGCACTATCTCTGTTCTCCGCAATCACTGTTCCAGTTCGAAGCCCGTTCGAAGGTACTCCACCACTGTCTTGGTCACTCGGTGTCTCTATCTCCCATCGCGCAGCCATCGCAACCTTCCTCCGTCGCGCAGCCACGCCGCCGCCGGCACTATCTCTGTTCTCCGCAATCACTGTTCCAGTTCGAAGCCCGTTCGAAGGTACTCCACCACTGTCTTGGTCACTCGGTGTCTCTATCTCCCTTTTGCATGCTCTGTTGAAGGCTTCTTCTAGCTTCTAGGTAAATTTTTATTAACTATGATTGAACCATTGTTAATGTTTGATTCTGCGAAGCTCTGTGAACTGTGAAGTCACTGAAGTGTGAACTGAATTACTGATTTACTGAAGCTTCTAGCTCTGTGAAGTCTTTGATTTACTGATTTATTGAATAATTGTTTGATTCTTTTAGCTTCTAGTTCTAGGTAATTTTTTTTATTAACTATGTGATTTACTGATTGTTTATTGCTCTATGAAGTGTGAACTGTGAAGTGTGAATTGATTCAACTGAAGTTACTGAACTGAACTGTGAACTTTGTTGAATAATTGTGAATAATTATTGTTAGTTAAGCTGTGAAGTGTGAACTACTGAAGTCACTGAAGTGTGAACTGGTTTATGGATTTATTGAATAATTGTTTGATTCTTCTAGCTTCTAGTTCTGGGTAATTTTTTTGTTAACTATGTGATTTACTGATTTTTTATTGCTCTATGAAGTGTGAACTGATTCAATTGAAGTTACTGAACTTAACTGTGAACTTTGTTGAATAATTGTGAATAATTATTGTTAGTTAAGCTGTGAAGTATGAACTACTGAAGTGTGAACTGTTTTACTGATTTATTGAATAATTGTTTGATTCTTCTAGCTTCTAGTTCTAGGTAATTTTTTTATTAACTATGTGATTTACTGATTTTTTATTGCTCTGTGAAGTGTGAACTGATTCAACTGAAGTTACTGAACTGAAGTGTGAACTTTGTTGAATAATTGTGAATAATTATTGTTAGTTAAGTTGTGAAGTGTGAACTTCTGAAGTCATTGAACTGTGAACTGATTTACTGATTTACTGAAGCTTCTAGCTCTGTGAAGTCTCTGATTTACTGATTTATTTTTACTGATTTATTGAATAATTGTTTGATGCTTCTAGCTTTTAGCTCTAGGTAAATTTTTTTATTAACCATGTGATTTATTGATTTTTTATTGCTCTGTGAATTGTGAACTGTGAAGTGTGAACTGATTCAACTGAAGTTACTGAACTGAACTGTGAACTTTGTTGAATAATTGTGAATAATTATTGTTAGTTAAGCTGTGAAGTGTGAACTACTGAATTTTGTTGTTTGTTGATTAATTGTGAATAATTTTAAATAATTTTGGATGTTGTTTGTTATGATCTTGAGATTATTGGGTTGGAGTGGGTTGTTGTGATATTGTAATTGGCAAAAACGGAAAAACCATTATTGGATTGCTGGTAATGTTTAGGTATGGATGAGAGTATCAACCAAGAACCATTATTGTAATTGAATGAGATCATAACATCCTGGTTTATGTAGTATTTTTAATTTGGATTATATTTTAAGGTTTATATTAGACTATAATTATGTTTTAAAGTCAAAACTTACTTATTTATTTGATGTAATTCTTAGGATACATGTCATTATTGTTTCATGCTCACTGAGAACTTGTATGGATATCTTCCTTTTTAAAGTTGGTGGAAAGCAGATGCACAGGCTGAATTTGCCTTTTTAATTGCAAAGATAATTTATAACAATGAAATTAAAGGATTGGTTTTCATGGTTAAATTTATAGTTTACCTCTTAGGTCCTAGATATCTTAGTATGCTATGTCTTATGTTGCTCAAATTCATCTGTTGCATGAACCATTCATATATGTATCTTTCCATATATCTCATTATCTATTTTCTTAAAGGTGTGGTTTCTTTGATGATTCCATCAATATCATTGTTTATTTTGTTGTTAATCCAACACTTTGTTCATGTAAAATAAATTGAATGCTTCTAGGTTTGGGTAAAGTGGGGAGAGAGACGCCAGTTCATTGCCCAGAACAAGCTAGGTAACTTAATTGATAATTTTTTATAATAGATCAGTTGTTCATTCCTTCTTTGAATTGTCCAGTTATATTTAGGTCTTCCTAGATTGTGATTAGTTCAACAATTGTCAGTGATTTGACTTTTAGGTTGGATAATACTTGATTTTGTTACAAACTAGAAATTTGCTTCGATTCACACTTTCACTGTATCAACTGGTCTTTCACTCACTTACAGCTCATAACAAGCATGCCAGTAGCATTTGTCATAGTATACGGAAGATGTAGCTAATTGAAATGCAGATTTTGATTATTTGGGAAGTCTTTTGTTGAACAAATTTTACAAAAAATATATTCCTGTTGCCTCCATCTAGGCATGTTTATTATGCATGGTGAGCTCATTTAAATTGTTTAGGAAGTATTTTTCTTAAAATTTTACAAAAATATAATTATTTCTATACTTTTATTTGCATATATAATAAAACTTCTAATATCTGGTTTTAGTGCTTTTTGAGAAAAGGGATAGTTTCCTCAGTGCTTTTTTCAAACTTGTTATTATACCAGTTGCAATTTGGATTAGTATGACTTAGAGGATGTATCATTAGCTCATTACTTTAAACACAAACTATATTACGTTACTAACACAAGTTGAGGCTAAAATCATGTTTGGGCTTTGGGAGTTGGGACATAGCTCAGCTCAATTTTATTGAGCATATTTGAAATGAATTGAGACTTGGTTTGCATGCTTCAATTCATTAACTGGGCTACTTTTTCAATGCCAAGACAAACATGCACTATGATTCTAATTAGATCCAATGATAATTGCATAGTTAACGGAACTAGCTTTTCAAGGTTGAATTGGTGATTTTAATGAATAAGCTATAAACCTCAAAGTGTCCATATTGTTAAATATCCGATGTTCTGAATGCTGCATGACATCTACATCTTCAAAGAACTACCCTGAATTTAGTTTATAATTAATTTTCAGTTGAACCAGTGGGACGATCTTATTTTTCACTTCCTCCCGCCAGGCTCACCTTTCTTTCTGTTATATTTTTATGCTTACATATATTCTTTACAGGGATGACTTCCTGTCACAAGGTAGTTGGTGATATCAGTGCACTTATAATATGTACAAATTTTCTTATTTCACAAAAATAGTTTTGCACTTGGTTGACTCGGTTAAGTAACAATAGAAGAAGGAAGTATGTAATGCATGAATCATAATAAAATAATGGCCTAATTAAGCAACAAGATCCATTAGTTTACCTTAGGTTTCTTGAAATTTATTACCATGTTAATTTTCTGGGGTAAAAAGTAAGTGAAAGATTATTGTGCGATTTTATGTTCATCTGTCCTGTGTTAGTGGTTTTTTTCCTTGGTACTGTTCACTAATTTAGACAAGTGCCTTTCTCTAATATGCCCTCATTTTCAGGAATGTCACAATACACATATTTCATAACAATTTGATCACCGGTGAAAACTCATATAGCAAACTCTCTCTTGTTGATTTGAGGAGCTGTTTGATTTAGCTAATTCAGATTCAACTGCCACTTCTCAGTACCAATTTAGCATTACCGTTTTTTAGCTCTATAATGAACAGGTATCGTTCTCTTTTACTTACTATATACAACTTTTCTGGTATCCAATGTTTGCTTCCTGGTAATTGTTGGCATTAGATTATCAAGGCCTTTTTTTTAAATGTTCCTGCAGGCTAGAGATCTTGTCTTGATTTTGCAATGACTCCTTCTCATTGAGGTAAATATTAGTCATGGAATTTCGTAGTAGACAACATGTTAGTTTATTAGTTATGTATTTTTAGTTTTTACTGACTTCCTGAAGTTCCTTTCTAGCAGTAGCATCTATAGTTGTAAAGACGGTTGTCATGATGTTTTGAGAATCTCTAGTAAAACATCTCAAGATGGTTAATAATAATATTATCGTTCTTTGGCAATAAAGGTCATTTGAATTGGGAGTTTGGCACAGCCCAATATTTTTCATTGTATGGTAATTTGTTTTTCTTGTTCAATGTTCATCTCAGGTGCAAGATTTACACCTTATTATTCCTGACTATTTCTTTTGAGTGGAGCAGTGATACACTCCCGCTTTCTTATCAGCAGGTTAATATTGTGTACATTAAAATTGCACTTTCATGGATATTCTGATATTTTGGAAACTATGAGAGTAGACTATTAATTATTTCTTTATTATGCATATATATCAATTTTATAGATAAAGATAATGTTCCTAGTTATATAGATAAATATGAGTAGAAAAATGATACAAAACTCTATTGTAATTAGAACATACAAAGTAATATATTGTAATTATATTGTAATTAGGTCTTGTTAGACATCAACCTTCAATAATGTGATTTTTTTATTGTTGAAATATTTGTTTTGGACTGAGTGTTCAACTCATTATTCTTTTCCTTCACCAATCACCAGAACCTTTTTCGGCATACAATGCTACCGTGGAACTCTCTAACTAGAAGATGATACTGTATCAGTTCTTTCCTATATAATATAAGAACATGTTCCTTTAATTGCACAAACTCTGCAGATTCTAATAATTTTGCAGAGGGTATTAAGACTTCCGTCGTCTTCTTCAAAGATGTGGTGGGCCATTCGTTGTCTTCCTCTCAGGTAAGTTGTCTTCTTCCTCTTCCTTTCTTTCTATTTGTCTCAGCCTCTTAGGGGCTGATTGTTTAATCGTTCTTTCTATAGGAATCGAGTGCTGAGAGCTTATTGCTCCAAAGCTACTGGGGTGGTGGAAGATGAGTTCAATGTTGAGACAAGTCACGGGAAGATAAAATTGGACTTGGCAGGAGAAGGGTATGTTTATATGGAATATATGTACATAACAATTAAACTACTTATTAATAGAATAAGAAAATAGATACTTATTCAGATATAAATAATAAAGAATATAATGATTGAATAAGAAATTAATTATTATTTCTTAAAAAATAAATAGATCCTGAAAATCTTTATTAATTTGTTTTGAATGGGTCTTATTAGTTATTATTATATCTCAATATCAATGATATATATTTCTGATTAGTTATTAGTAGTTTTTAAGGGTATTATAGCATTTTTTGGTAATTACAAATGACTCTTGAGTTCCCCCTAGTTTTGTATTTTTTAATATATTTAACATTTAACCATGACAAACTGCTTTGTAATATACCATTGTTCATTAATTTATTGATGTCCACTATAAGAAGATTTCACTCTGGTGCTTGATCTGTTGTCATCAACAGATTTTGTTTTGTGTTTTGTGGGGATATAGTTACTTCCTTAACAATTTTTTTGGATTTAGGATAAATTTATTCTGTTTTTACTATTAGAACAGGGCCTTATTATTCTAAGTTTACTTCCTTAACACCATACAAGACTACAATAATTTTATTTTTTGAAGTTAACCTCTTATATTGTATTCCGATTGATATTAAGTAATATCTACAGATTTTTACCTTCACTTACCGCGGCTCATACAATTTCGGACATCATTAGAGGGCATTACTCTCAGCCGTGGCCTTCGTGGAAAAAGATTCCAGATGCTACTAGAAAATTTTGGTGGGAAAAGTTCAAAGTAGGTTTTAGAGAAACATGTAATCTTTGGTAGATTAAGAATTAGTTCAAAGTTTGAAAAATATAATATATATTAACTTATAACTATTCTTGTTTGTGTTGATTATCCAGAGCAAACATCAGTTTTTTCCTCCAGATCTTTATTGGGCTCGAAAAAATTTTGAGAGGCGAGGTGTGGCATTACTAAAAAGTTTGTTGGGAAAAGCTCGTACAAGTCGCGTCAAACCTCAGTGGATAGAAGATGATGTGTGGGATGTTCTTTGTGTTTATTGGAATGCTGACACTGGGTTTCTACAAAAGAGCGCGCAAGGCAAGTCAAATCGAGCGTCTCTTCATACTGCTGGCCCAATTACCATTACCCAACACAAAACTAATATGGTAATGTTATAGAAAAACTTAGATCTTTTATGTTATAATTTTATACATTTTAATTGGTAGTTGATACTTAGATTTTTTAATTTATATGTTTGGTAGAAAAAATCATTGAAGAGGACTCCAACACAGTTAGACTTGTTTGCGAAGACCCACAAACACAAGGATGAGACACGGGTGGATAAGAAATCAAAACATATTCATGTGAGTCTATTTTAATCAAAATATATATCTCTCCCTCCGTATATATTATTTTAATATTGCATTAGGGCTAGTGTTTCAGCTCATAGGGCTGTTCTTTTATTTTTTATCAACATATATGCCCCCTCTGTAGTTGTAATATTTATAGGGAATGCAAATATCATCATATTGTATTGGTGCTGATGTGCATTAGTTGTAACATCTTTTTGGAAATTCCAATAGAAAGAGGCCTTGCAAGTTGTAATTAAACTATAAATATAAGAGGGAATGAAAATATCATGTTAGTAACATAAAATCAGCCATATTCATAATTACTGTTATTTGTTATTAGTTGTAGGAAGAGAACATATTACATAGATAGTAATCTAAAATCACACAAACACAATTATATATTCTTCTTCGCAAAGAATATATGCATTTATTTACAAGTCCCACCCCATAACTTATTATAAAATCATATGGCATGCTAAAATAATATCATAGAAGATATAAACAATTAAATGAGATGAGTTTTAGTTGTTGTGATGTGGGAGGTCATCAGCAACAAGGAGGTAGAAAAGTCCCATAACACCACTATGCAGCTTAGTGTTGCTGTAGTCAACCTTCAAAGTCAAAACTTCACCATTAGAGATCTTGATAGAGCCAGGTTGAGGGTAGCAAGTTGTCATTCCCACCAGGTACCCTTTCTCATTTCCTGCTTCACTTCCATTTCCATATTTTGGTAGTGAATTGCATATGACTCTTCCATCCTGAAATTAGTTAAAGTAAAATTAGTTTGGCAAAAATATCTTGTTTAGGAGTTAAACATCAACCATCAAAGAACATTTATGATTCTATGCAATAACATGAGTATAGTGATGCTCATAGCTAATCCAGTGTTATGATTCTATGCAACTTGATTTTCTTTATCTTTATAGGTGGAGTATCTAACTAATTCCCATGACTGTTGACATTTATCATTAGCAACCGTGAACTTTGAACTGTTTATTTGACCGAATCCTCCAAGAACTTAATGAGTCTTTGAGCTTTGTAATTGTTACTTAACATGCTTTATTTTTAGTTTTCAAAGATGGCAGGATGAATTTAATTTTCATTGAGTCTTTGAGCTTTGTAGTTGAGCACTTAACATATACTTTAATTTTCTGCATGCATGACGGGATGAATTTAAGAATGCTATAGAAGAGGCTATACAAAAAGCATCTGAAAAAGGAAGTAATGCACCAAATGAGATGGATGTGTGGTATGAAATAGCCACATTTAAAAAGGGAAGAATTCATGGACTTGTAATAAAATTCACTGCAATTGGCTCCAGTGCTCAGTCATCTGATTGGTTGCGAAAGTTAGAACATGAAGAAGTAATGAAGAGAATGCAAGAGTGGTTGCGAATGTTAGAACATGAAGAAATAATGAAGAAAATGCAAGAAGAGAATGCTGACTTAAAAACTAGGTTGGAAAAGATAGAAAGAAGAGTTGAACTCCTTAACTATAAGCTTCTAAAAACGATAAAAAAGCTTGATGTTAAAATTCCGATTTCTCAACTAGAAGGTGGACAAATATAGGAGATGATGAAGATGGTGAACGTACGTCTGAAGAGTGATTAGTAGTTTGTGATGCTAGTTAGTTAATAGAGTTTAAATGATGTAATTAGTAATATGAGAGTGTTGCGTACTTATTATTGTTGTCTATGATATTGAATTGATGAGTTATTTTGGTTATTGTTCAAGTGTGTTATAATATTTTGGTTATTGTTTAAGTGTTATTTACTTTTATGTGTTAAAAGTGTAGGTTTTTAGTTGATGGGTTTTCAATATTTGATGGTATAAATGTAAAAATTTAGTAAAAATGATAATTTAAAAAAAAAGACTAAAATGCTTGATTGACAGGTCCACACTTAGCGACTGAATTAGAGACTGAAATGTTGGTCCCAAATTAGCGACCGAAACTACGGTTGCGAATTGGATACCGAAACACTGGTCACAAATTAGTGACCGATTTAGCGATTGAAAAGTTGGTCGCTATTTAGCGACCGATATTCTTTGGTGAGGGTTTGGTGACCCTGTACACAAATCGGTCGCTATTTTCTTATTAGAAACCACCCAAATTGGTGGCTAAATCTGTCGCTAATCCGGTAATTTCTTGTAGTGTTGTGTTATCAAAGCGTTTGTTCTATATTTAGTTTCATAAATTAAATTATAATTTAATTAATATAATATTTTAATTATTTTTTAAATTATATATTGTTTAAATGTAGTTGGTCTTTTTATATTATATAATTATTTATTATTTTTAACTCTAAAAAAATTCAAAATTTAATTCCTGTGTATTATACTTTATAACTTCTTAATGTTAAAAAATCTTGATAATAATTTTTTAGATGCTAATGAGTCGAATAATAATTTTTAATAACTTTTTAGAAATAATTTATTGTTTTATTTTAAATTCATAAATATAAAAAAATGTAAATTTCTTAAAATTTGAACTAAAATACCAAAATTAGATTTTTATTCTTATTATTTTGATCTTTTTAAAATTTTATTTAAATTTAAATAAAAAAATTTTTTTATTGGTATTTGTGTTTTAAAATTAATGAATAATACATAACCGATTAACTTAAAAGTAAGATTTACTACTTATATAGTTAGGGTTAGGATAAACATAATAAATCGAATTAAGTTGATTCGATTTATTACTGATGCAATATATACATGGTAAATTAAATCAATTTAATTCGATTTATATAAAAATACTTAGGATACGGCCTATAACTAATTCTAATTTAAAATATTTATGCAATTTTAAATTACTCTACTTTTTATAAGTAGAGATTTAAAATTACATTGAGTCACTCGATTTCAAAAATAATATATACTAGAGTCAATATTTCTTACGTATAGCTAGTAGAAAATGTGATTTATCATTCTAATCTTATACGTTTAATTTAAAAAGATATACCTTGATCAAATATCATTCATTGAAAAACGACATCTATATGTATACATTGAAAGCTAAGAGAATGCATAAACGATTCTAATATAATTTAAAAATTGTTTTAATTAAACAACAAATATTTTATATGAATTTCTAATTAGTAGAGTAATATAACACTTTCATGATGCCAATAGGCACTTACTCCGATTCTCATTCTAAAAGTTACATTTTGGAATAAAAAATTGTAAAGTTTGAAGAATTCGTTACATCGTGAATTCACGACGTAAACCAAAAAGGTTCTTTTTTGGACGATAACCAAAAAAGTTTAAATGGGAGAACTTGCATATAATATTGTTAGTGCATGCCATTTATAATATAATAAAATAAATAATCATCAAAGTATGTACCAAAAAAAAAAATTCTGATGTAGTAATTTAAATTTTATTTATATATTTTTTTTTGTTCAAACAATTTTTTGTACTAAAGCGTCTTTGTCTTATATTTTGTATTTGTATGTAGTATCAAACACACCTATAATAATCTTTTTTCTGTAGTTTTGAAAAATGTTAAGTAAATAACTAATTTTAAAAATAAGAAAAAATATATTATTAATTTAATATTTAAAACTTATATAATTTAATTTTTATACATTATTAGTATAAAATAATTTTGCATAAATAATCAATCATATATTGTTATACCAATAAAAAAATTAATTTTTAAATTTATTATGTCATCTTAATGTATGAATTAGATTGAATAATCATATTAAATTTTTTTATAATATTTTTTTATTTTTTTGTATTTATGTTATATATTTATTTATTGAAATTAACTATTAAAATTAAATATTTACTTACCAAAAATAAATATTTATATATAAATATATATTATTTAATTTATTTTTAATACATATTTTTATTAGAATTTAATTATTTTGTGTTATAATAATAGAAATTTTTATAATAATTTTGATGTATTTAATACATTAAAACGTAAAAAAAAGATAATTTTTATAAAACAATTTTTTTATAATATGCTTAACTTATATTTTAGAATACAAATTATCAAAACTCTTTTTATTAATAGCCGATGAATTTGGTGTTCACTATCATTGATTTGTTAAATGTAACAAGTTTAATCACCCGTGCCATGCACGTGATTAGATTGAAATTATAATTTTAAGTTGTTATGTTAAATTTTATTTTAAATTATGTTAATAAAAAAATAACTTGTATGCGTTATTTTTCTTTTCTTAATATAGTGTTAATTGTATTAACTATAAAATAGTTATTTAATCTACTTTTTTCAATAAATCAGGCATATATACTCAATATGACCATAAATAATCTAGTAATACTTAAATCTACTAACAAAGTTTTATATGTTGGTTTACTGTGAAGTAAAAAAAAATATCAAAATCAGCTCAAAATGAAGAACAAATTAATAGAGAATCCTAATGCAGAAAGTTTTGTAATATATAATAAATAATTTAAATCTACTGAATAACAATTCAATGCTATCCTTTGATACCTCAAAATATATACATGAAACAACACTGTATCAATGTTTGTATATAAAATTATATGATTACCGTAATTATAAAATTATTTGTCAAGAGAATAAAATGATACGACTTATATATATATATATATATATATATATATATATATATATATATATATACTAATTACAAACGATATAAAATTTTAATGGAGATACTGGATACTAACAGAAAAAAATTATATAAATAAAAATTATTTAATTTCAATTTCAGTTTCATATAACAAAACAGTGGTTTTCAAAAATTATAGAATCTTTTTTTGACATATGTATTATGCCATAAGTATAAATTATACGGGTTATTATATAAATTCATATATATGCATAACAAAACAGTTTAATATTATATATTTTCTACATTAATTATATACCAATATTTTGAAAAAAGAGATAAAAGAAGAGATATATAAATATGTATAATATTATTGCTATATATGAAGCAATTTTATATTACTTTAATTATAGAAACTTACTATAATTATATAAAATTTAATTTGAGGAAATAATTTTTATTGCCATAAATAATATACTAAAACTGTTAGTATATTATCTTCTTTATGGTTAATTGAATTTATCAATGATTTTTCCGTGTAAATCGTTATTACCCAGTTTTTAATAATGACTTAATATACAAAATTTGAAATTAAAAATTGTTATTACTAATTCAATTAACTGGTTAATTGAGTAATAATTGTCAAATTATTAAAGTGCAAAATCATTGATTTACTCAATAGATTTTCATATATTATTTATATTTTAAGTAATAATTTGAAATTATATTATTTACCCAGGTAATAATACTATTATTAAAAATTATTTTTTGCATTAATTTTTAAATCAATTATTAAGTAATTATTTTTGTTAAGGTAATTGTTTATAAATTATTTTAAATTATATTTTGTTAAGATATAATTATTTAGATTATTACTCATGACACCGGTATAATTTTATTTTATACCAATTAATCAATTATAATTATATGACACGGGTGTAATTTCAATTTTATCTACGGATTATTTTCCGTAATAATATACAACATATTAGTTACCGTCGTGATAATTTGATTTGATTTATTTCTATTTTATTTATGTACATAAATGATTAAAATATATAACATAAATATCGTAATTATTATAATTCTATGATATAATTATAATTAAGATATTTTATCATAATTAAATATTGATTTGATATAATTATAATGAAAATACTTTCCCAAAATGATATAATCTATTATTATTCATCCACTAATTATTTGGCAATAAACCTTAATATGATTTTTTACATATTCGCTATGGGAAATAACTACTTAGATATACCAAATAATATGTAACATATTACTACCTGTATAAGTTAAGGCACAAAGACAGGATTTAATTAAGGTGATTGAAACTTTCACCAAACAGAATATGACTTCAATCGAATAAAAAAGAGTACTCGATTTTGCATTAATTAGCTAGTCGAAAAAATAACATACTCATTCATTATTCATGTTTCATTATATTTTTTAAATAATATATAGAAAACATATATCATGTGTATAAAAATGTGACTATTAGTAATTTTATTAATAAACTTTTTTTAAACTATTACTAATTTCAATTTTAATAGAAAATCTGAGGAAATAATTTCGCTTGCCATAAATAATATACTAAAACTGTTAGTATATTATCTTCTATATGATTAATTGAATTTATCAATGATTTTTTTGTGTAAATTGTTATTACCCAATTTTTAATAACTACTTAATATACAAAATTTGAAATTAGAAATTTTTATTACTAATTCAATTAACTGGTTAATTGAATAATAATTGTCAAATTATTAAGGTGCAAAATTATTGATTTACTCAATAGATTTTCATATATTATTTATATATCAAGTAATAATTTGAAATTATATTATTTACCCAGTTAATAATACTATTATTAATAATTATTTTTTGCATTGATTTTTAAATCAATTATTAAATAATTATTTTTGTTAAGATAATTGTTTATAAATTATTTCAAATTATATTTTGTTAAGATATAATTATTTAGATTATTACTCATGGTACGGGTATAATTTCATTTTATACCAATTAATCAATTATAATTATATGACACGGGTGTAATTTCAATTTTATCCACCAATTATTGGCAAATAAATTTTATTCCAATTATAAATAAAATCTGTTTTTATTGGCAAATAAATTGTCTTTAGGTCAACGATTTAATATATGTGTAGGTTCATTTTTTGTCTAATATAATAAAAATACAAATAAAGAAATAAAGGATAAAAATAAACTTAATAATATCTGACACTACTTCATCTTATTAAATTATTTAAAAATAGCACATCCACAAAAAATAATCGTAATATATAAATTGAGGCAATAATTTAAAATTCTATAATTATAATTTAATCAAATACTAATAGTAAAACCAAATTACCTAAACAATATTGAACCTATTCTGGTCCTTAGTCACGTATAGTATAGAATCATTCTTGTAACGACAACCAACTGAAATAACATCGTAAGTTTCAATATTTAGAATTCGTGCAAAATCAGACCATCCTCTTGTTAGATAAGCTTCATCATCCGCTATCCATGCAATGCGGCAAGGTATAGAATTGCCACACCGAGAAACCAAACTAACTCTTATTCCCCTCAATGGCATTGCATGCATGCAAAAGAAAGCTGGTAATTTCTGAAAAAAATCAAAATATGTTAAAAAATTATTCTAATAATGAACAGCTTAAACTAAGAAAATTTAAATATATTACTGTTCATACTCTGGCCTAATAATAAAGGCCCAGGATCAAGCAAAGGACCTAATCCAAAGGGTTGGGTCTCACCAGTACCAATCTTCATCCTATGAAGTCGGTACTCACCACGATCTGTTCTAAAGAAGTCGGCCACGAGATTAGCTGGCGGATAAACACTCATTTAAATGAGTAACTACCCCTAGAATCTCTCTAACCACTTCCACGAGCCATATCTTAACCTCCCTAAGATAATGGGACGGTTAACACCCTAAAAATATGGCACTACTCCAACGGTGGTTATTGGTTCACCACTATAAATACACTGACACCCCTCAGGTATCTCTAAGCCCAATACTCTCTAGACCTGCTTACACCCTTGCTGACTTAGGCATCGGAGTGTCTTTGCAGGTACCACCCCCATCTCCTCACACAAACAAGTCGGACGGAGCCTCCCGAGTTGCAGATCCTTTCGGAATCCTCCTCCTTCACACATTTGGGCCAACCAACTCCATCCAGTCCATCAATCTCCGGTTACCCACCGTAACATTGGCGCCATTGCCGGGGACCCGAGAGATCAACCACTGATGGCGGACAGATCCCACGAAGAGGGCCATGTGGAGACAGATTCTGAGCAAGAGAATATGGACACAGGCAATAACGATGCGGACTTCACCCTCCACCAGGAAATTGATAATCAACACAGGGAAGGTACCTCCGGAGTAAAAAACCCGAAGGTAAACTCTTCAGAAGGGCGCGAATCAGAGAAAGAGGGACCATCCCTGTAACTAAACTCATGGGATTAGTCCACAGTCGCCTGGAACAATTAGAACAAGAACGGGAGCGACAAAAGGAAACTGAAAAGAACCTAAAAGAGGAGATAGAACGACGAAAAGAGTTAGAAAGAAAACTCTTAAAGTTAGAATCCTCCCTCAAAGGTCGCAACTCCCGTGACGAACAAGAAGAGCCGCCCTTAGGTGGGGAGGATCCTTTCAGCGAGGACATAATTAGGGCAAAAGTTCCGAGGAACTTCAAAAGCCCTGATATGGACCTCTATGACGGAACCACGGATCCAAAGCATCACCTGAGCAACTTCAAAAGTCGGATGTACCTAGCTGATGCTTCGGACGCTACGCGATGCAAAGCCTTCCCGACCACTCTGTCGAAAGCAGCGATGAAATGGTTCTATAGCCTCCCCCCGAGGTCGGTTACTAGCTTTGAAGACCTCTCAAGGAAGTTTTTGATGAGGTCTCTATCCAGAAAGACAAAGTGAAACATGCACCGAGCCTCCTGGGAATAAAACAGGAGGTCGGAGAATCCTTACGAGCCTATATGGAAAGGTTCAATAAAGCATGTTTAGAGATTCAAGACCTGCCCACAGAGGCAGTCATAATGGGGTTAGTCAATGGACTCAGAGAAGGTCCCTTCTCACAATCCATATCTAAAAGACACCCCGTTTCTCTAAGTGATGTACAGGAAAGAGCTGAAAAGTACATCAATATGGAGGAAAACGCTAAGTTGAGAGACCTGAGTTGGCGACCTGGGCCCCCTCCCTCAACAAAAGAGAGGGAAAGGGAAACCAAGAAAAAGGAAGAACTCGGTCTCGAGAGACCAAGAAAATATCACTCTTATACTCCCCTGAAAGTTTCTATAGTGGATGTATACAGAGAGATTTGTAACACTGAAAGACTGCCACCCCCTAGACCCATTAAAAATAAAAAAGGGGGGAGCCGCAGCGATTACTGTGAGTATCATAAAATATATGGTCACTCCACAAACGACTGTTACGACCTTAAAAATGTGATAGAAAAGCTGGCTAGAGAAGGTCGGCTTGATAGATATCTCACAGAAAGGTCGGACGGTCATGGAAAGAGAAAGCGAGACGATATGGATAGAAGAGATCCACCGCCGCAGACTCCAGAGAGACATATCCATATGATCTCAGGAGGGTTCGCGGGAGGGGGACTCACCAAATCCTCTCGCAAAAGACATCTCAAAAGAGTCTACCAGGTCGGAGAAGAGTCATCCGACCTCCCTACCATTTCATTCACAAAAGAAGATGGGCAAGGAATAATCCCTGGACACGATGATCCAGTAGTAATAACTATGATCCTGGCGAATGCCCATCTCCACAGAACCCTAGTAGACCAAGGAAGCTCGGCGGACATCCTTTTTAAGCCCGCTTTCGACAAACTAGGGTTGGATGAGAAAGAATTAAGAGCCTACCCCGACACCTTGTATGGATTAGGTGACACGCCAATAAAACCACTGGGATTTTTGCCCCTCCACACCACCTTTGGAAAAGGAGAAAAATCAAAGACTCTGAGAATAGACTTCATAGTCATTGATGTGGGGTCAGCATACAACACTTTAATCGGCAGAGCTACCCTTAATCGACTCGGAGCAGTGGTATCCACTCCCCACCTTTGCATGAAATTCCCGACTTCAGCGGGGATAGCAACGGTAAGGGGAGACCAAAAGTTGGCAAGGAAATGCTACAATGAAAGCCTAAATCTGAGAGGAAAGGGCAGAGAAGTTCACACAATAGAGCTCGGCGGTGCAAGGGCCAGAGAAGAGCTGCGACCACAACCGGGAGAAAAAACCGAGGAGATACAGGTCGGAAAAGAGGAAGGGAAAAATACTCATATAGGAGCCAACCTAGGGAAAACTCTAAAACAAGGATTGACTAAGCTCCTAAGAGATAACTCCGACCTCTTCGCCTGGAAGGGCTCTGACATGTCTGGGATAAACCCCGAGCTCATGTCCCACAAGCTCTCGGTTTATCCGGGATCCCGACCTATACAACAAAGAAGACGCAAGCTTGGCCCAGAACGAGCCCTAATAGTAGAAGAACAAGTGCAGGTGCTCCTGGAAGCTGGCTTCATCAGAGAAGTCAAGTACCCAACATGGCTAGCCAATGTAGTACTAGTCAAAAAACAGAATGGCAAATGGAGAATGTGTGTCGACTATACCGACTTAAATAAGGCATGTCCCAAGGACCCTTATCCACTGCCAAGTATTGATACCCTAGTGGATTCCAGCTCGGGGTATCAATACTTATCATTTATGGACGCCTACTCGGGATATAATCAAATTCCAATCTATGAGCCAGACCAGGAGAAGACATCATTCATCACACCCAGAGCTAATTTCTGCTACGTGGTCATGCCATTCGGATTAAAGAATGCAGGAGCCACATATCAAAGGTTGATGAATAAAGTGTTTTCCTCTCACCTTGGGAGTCTAATTGTAGTATACATCGACGACATGCTGGTAAAGACCAAGAAAGAAGTCGACCTCTTGTCAGACCTCTCACAAGTCTTTGACACCATAAGGCTGCACGGGGTGAGGCTAAATCCCGCAAAGTGCGCCTTCGCGGTGGAGGCAGGGAAATTTCTAGGATTTATGCTAACACAAAGAGGGACCGAAGCCAATCCCGATAAGTGTAGAGCCATCCTAGAAATGAAAAGCCCGACTTGTTTGAGAGAAGTCCAGCAGCTGAATGGCCGACTTGCAGCCCTCTCCAGATTTTTGGCAGGATCGACACTAAAATCCCTTCCACTGTTCTCCTTATTAAGAAAGGGATGCCAGTTCGAATAGACTCCTGAATGCGAGGAGGCGTTCCAGGAGTTCAAAAAGTTTTTAAGCCAACCTCCTATTCTGACCCGACTAGTACTTGGGAAAGACCTCGTACTGTACTTATCCGTAGCAGACAAGGCTGTCTCATCAGCCCTGATAAGAGAAGATGAGGTCGGATAACATCCAGTTTATTTCATCAGTAAAGTTCTACAAGGCCCTGAGCTAAGATACCACAAACTAGAGAAGTTTGCCTACTCCTTAGTAATAGCCTCACGAAGGCTACGACATTACTTTCAGGCTCACACAATAAGAGTCCGTACGAACCAACCCATGAAGCAAATCCTCCAAAAGACGGATGTTGCAGGGAGAATGGTTCAATGGGCAATAGAGCTCTCCGAGTTCGACTTAAGATATGAAACTCGGACGGCGATCAAAGCCCAATGCCTCGCCGACTTCGTTGCAGAATACGCAGGGGATCAGGAGGAAAAACCAACTACATGGGGACTCTATGTAGACGGATCCTCCAACAAAACAGGAAGCGACGCAGGCATAATATTGAGATCCTATTTCCGTACAGACTCAAGATATGCTTATTGGGCTTTATATATTAACGAGCGGGAATCGTCGAGGTATTAGTGCAAACAGGTATAGTCCGTGTAATCGCAGAAATTCGAAAACTGAAAGAATTTACAATAATAACAATTGGTAGATGAAAGAGGAACCCAGATAGAGGTTTTCCTAAAATTTGAATTTCCAGCTTCAAACAACCAGGCAGAATATGAAGCCTTGATTGTTGGATTAAAGCTGGCAGAAGAAGTCGGTGCTACAAAGGTGATGATATACAACGACTCACAAGTAGTAACCTCCCAGATAAGCGGAGAGTATCTGGCAAAGGACCCAAATATGAAGAGGTACTTGGAGAAAACTCTGGAGCACCTTGGGCGCTTTGCAGAAACCGAGGTTAAACATATAACTCGGGATCTGAACAGCAGAGCGGACGCCCTATCCAAGTTAGCAAGTACCAAGCCAGGAGGGAACAACAGAAGCCTGATCCAAGAAACCCTCCAGGAACCCTCGGTAGTAAAAATAGAAGACAAATAAGAAGTACTTGAGGTAATCGGTTTAAACCTCGGATGGATGAACCCCTTGGTCGAATACATGAAATTCGACATCCTCCCTAAAGAAGAGAAAGAGGCTAAAAAGATCCGAAGGGAAGCACAACACTACACCTTGGTAAGAAATATTCTCTACAGAAGGGGGATATCAACACCATTATTAAAGTGTGTACCGACCTCAAGAACTGCCGAGGTATTGGAGGAAGTGCATAGTGGGATCTGCGGAAACCATCTCGGAGCAAGGTCACTAGCCAGGAAAGTAATCCGAGCTGGATTCTACTGGCCGACCTTGCAGAAAGATGCCACAGAATTTGTGAAGAAGTGTCAACCATGTCAGATGCATGCAAATTTCCATGTGGCTCCACCAGAAGAGCTCATTAGTATCACTTCTCCATGGCCCTTTGCACAATGGGGAATGGATTTGTTAGGTCCTTTTCCCCAAGCGCCAGGACAAGTCAAATACCTGATCGTGGGAATAGATTACTTCACAAAGTGGATAGAAGCAGAACCATTGGCCACCATCACCGCTCAAAGAAGTCGGAAGTTCCTCTACAAAAATATCATCACAAGATATGGGATACCCTATTCCATTACTACAGATAATGGAACCCAATTCACCGATTCTACCTTCAGAAGCTTAGTAGCCAGTATGAAAATCAAACACCAGTTCACCTCGGTGGAGCACCCGCAAGCCAATGGGCAAGCCGAGGCAGCCAACAAAGTCATACTGGCAGGGCTAAAGAAAAGATTACAAGAAGCAAAAGGAGCTTGGGCTGAAGAGCTCCCCCAAGTGCTATGGGCTTACAGGACAACGCCCCAATCCGCCACTGGAGAAACGCCCTTCCGACTAGTCTGTGGCGTAGAAGCAATGATACCAATAGAAATCAATGAACAAAGCCCAAGGGTAATTCTCCATGACGAGATCGGAAACATACAGGGGCACAAAGAGGAGCTCGACTTGCTCCCCGAAGTCCGAGAATATGCCCAGATAAGAGAAGCAGTATTGAAGCAAAGGATGACTACAAGGTACAACAAAAAGTCATTCGAAGAACATTTGCCCCGAATGACTTGGTCTTAATCAGAAACGACATTGGAGTCAACAAATCAAGGGAAGAAAAATTTGCTGCTAATTGGAAAGGACCATACAAAGTTAATGAAGTTTTAGGAAAAAGGTTATTATAAAGTAACCGACCTGAACGACACTGAATTCCCAAGGTCGTGGCATGCTTGTAATATGAAAAGGTACTACAGTTAAAAGCGAACTCTACTCCCTGGTGTACTCTTTTCCCAACTTCATGATTTTTTCCCAAAATCAAAGGGTTTTTTCTGGAGAAGGGTTTTTAACGAGGCATCATGGTAGAGGCTAAGGGAAAAAAGGCTATTAAAAACCCTTAGTAGCAAGAAGGTACCTCCCTAATCAATAAATATCTTTTTTTCATATCTCTTATAAACTCCTTTCTATTTTAAGTCTTCCTACGAAACGCGCCGACTTAAGCTCGACAAAACGTGAAAATCCCATGAACCAACCTAGATGGTCGTCAGGATAAAACGACGAGGTACAAGTCGATGTAATGAGGTTATAGAAGTTGATCGTAAAAACTCGGAAACATCCCGACTCATAAGTCGAAAGGAAAAAATCGAGTACAAAAGAAAACGAATCGCAAAAAAAACCTAAGTCATAAGAACTCAATAAAACAAAGTTGAGTATAAGGGATAACAGAAAAAGAGATTAAAGGCTGTCAAAAAAGTCCTTAAACAAAAAGGCTCAGAAAAACAGACAAGCCAAAGGGAAAGGTTTTCAGAAAAAAGATCAAGGAGACTTCGAAAAATCAAAATCAGAAAAGCATACACGCATAAGGTAACTTAAACCCTTATCCAAAAAAGGGTATTTATTTTGTTAAGTTAAAACCCTTATTAAAAAGGGTACTTATAAAATATTTTGTTTACGGCCTTAAAAGGCCAAAAGAAATTGTCCAAACACCACCAACAAGCAAAGAGTTTAAAAAAGGGGAGACTCACAGGCCGAGCCCCCATATAGCCATAAAAAAGTTATTTCTGCAGAGGAGTAGACGGATCACCACCACCAGAGTCAGGAAGAGCGCCACCAGGATCAGGAAGAGAGGCAACCACGGGAGATGAAGAGGAAATCGGAGGAACAACAGAAGAACTCGAAGCGTCCTTGGAACGAGGAGGGGACTCAATAATCCTCTGCCCCCGAGTCTTAAATTCTGACTCGGAAACGATCACGGGGGCAGGAGGATCCACAATAGCACCGTCAATGACGACCTTGTCTGGATCTAAAGGAGAAAGATCCAAGTCAGGAACAATAACTCCGACCTGCTCCTTGAAAATCCTCCAAGCCTCCTCGGCACCATCAGCGACAGAGTCCTCCAACTCGGCATACGCATTTCGAGAGTTCAGCAAATCCTTCTTCACAGACACAAGATCTTGAAATAAACTCTGATAACTCTCCTGTGCTGTCTTCCTCAAACTCGCCTCCATGTTGCATTGGGCTCGCAACTTACTCTCCTTCTCCCGAAGGCTATCTCTCTCCGCCCTCAGCTTGGCGACCTCCTCCTTCAACTCCCTCTCATGCTCCTGATAAGAAAGAAGCCTCCCCTCCAGCTCCTCAACCTTCGAGGTTAACCCCAAAGAGCTGAGAGAAGTCTTCTCAAAAATATCCAAAAGCTTGCCACAAACACCTGCCGCCCTAAAACTCTCCTCAGCCAGAGTGGTGAGGTGGTTTTGAACAGAAACATCATTCATACTTATATGAGGATAGATGTTCTTTCGGACGAATGCAAGAGCATCCGCCTTAACCCCACCATCAAAAGAAGAGCCAGACTCTAAAGTCTTGCGCTTCTTCGTCTTTGGCTCAGAAAGAAGTCGGGCGGAGGGGAGCGGCCGAGATAAGGCTGAAGAAGAAATCACAATGGGCTGAGAGGGAGTCCCCACGTTCTGAGGAGGAGGAGGAGGAGGAGGAGGAGGAGAGATGATTGCCCTGGCACCACCAGCCCTGGCCCGGGACTTTGCTTTAGCCTCCTGAACTCTCTGGTAAGATTCTTGAGCATTCTTCCTTGCCATATCTGCAAAAGAAACAATTAGCAAAAATTACAAGTCGGCAAACCTCAAAGTTAGCAGATACAAGTTGAAAATAAGAAATGTATATACATATATAAAAACTACCTAGCTGCGACCGAACAAAGTTCGGCGATCCCTGGAGGAATTTCCTGGTATCCAAGTATGGGGCCCTCCCCCACACTTCTCGGAAAAACCCCACAATGGCCGCCTCCACCTCATCCAGGTCATCCAGACCGTACTTCTCACAGGGGGAGGCCTCCAACCAATAGAGGGGAAAACGAGGGGAAAAATTCTCATCCAAGAAAAAGGGGTGGTGACCCTCTACAGCTTGCACTTTGAAAAAATAATTTTTGAAGTCGTGGAAGGATTCGTCAAAAAGGGTGAAAATTCTCCGACCTTGTATGGCTCGGAAAGACACCCATTGCTGCTTGTTATTTAGCCCACTAAAGGGCTTAGTCATGTGGAAAAGATAGAAGAAAATCCTCAAAGAGGTCGGAAAGTCCAAAGCGTGACTAATAAATTGGTAAATTTTCAGAAAACCCCAAGAATTGGGGTGAAGTTGGGTAGGGGCAACTCGACAGTGGTGCAAAACAGACATCTCAAAATGCGAAAAAGGAAGAAAAACACCCAGACGGGTGATCATACATTCATACATAAAGAAAAAATGAAGGGCCGCCTCATTGGCCCTCCCAAGACAAACCCGGTCTTCTGGACCCGGGACTACCAACTCATACTTTGGCTCGTCCTCCTCAGAAGTACAAATCCTGTGGTGAGTACGAAGATGAGTAATAAACTCAGCATCGACCAAGGGTTCCTCCCCTAGGACCGTGACATCAACCCATTGAGAAAGAACATCTACGGAAGCCATTTCTTTTTCTTATAAAGGGTGACAAAAACCTACAAAAGAAAAAGAAAAGGAAAATAAAAAACACGGTCTCTAAAGGGAGGAGATACGGAACCAAAATCTACAAACCAAACTATCTACCTATAAAATAAAAGCTTGCAAAACACAAAGCATGTCATGAAAGAAGAAAAGCTAACCTTTAGCCAAAAAGTGAAGGTTGGAAGAAGCAGAAGTCTCCAAACACAAGAACGCAGCACGAACGAAGAAAGAAGAAATTTGAAAAATTGCAGAAACGAAAAAATGAAAGAGAGGGAAAGTATTTATAAACATGCTAAGGGGTATAATGGTAAAAGCGGGGCAGTCATTAATGAGAATGCACCGTTACCAAGACCTACGCACATCCCTAACGGACACGACGCTTGATTAGACGTAACTGTCAGAACCAAAAGGACACGGAAAGTCACATCGGTTTCAGAAAATCACGTCGGTCCTCCAACAAGTCGGCTACGACCCCGAGCAGAATACTCGAACCCAAATCTTGAAAAAATTGGGCACGAGTAGGGGCACTGTTCATACCCTGGCCCAATAATAAAGGCCCAGGATCAAGCAAAGGACCTAATCCAAAGGGTTGGGTCTCACCAGTACCAATCTTCATCCTATGAAGTCGGTACTCACCACGACCTGTTCTAAAGAAGTTGGGCACGAGATTAGCTGGCGGATAAACACTCATTTAAATGAGTAACTACCCCTAGAATCTCTCTAACCACTTCCACGAGCCATATCTTAACCTCCCTAAGATAATGGGACGGTTAACACCTTAAAAATATGGCACTACTCCAACGGTGGTTATTGGTTCACCACTATAAATACATTGACACCCCTCAGGTATCTCTAAGCCCAATACTCTCTAGACCTGCTTACACCCTTGCTGACTTAGGCATCGGAGTGTCTTTGCAGGTACCACCCCCATCTCCTCACACAAACAAGTCGGACGGAGCCTCCCGAGTTGCAGATCCTTTCGGAATCCTCCTCCTTCACACATTTGGGCCAACCAACTCCATCCAGCCCATCAATCTCCGGTTACCCACCGTAACAATTACCAATCGTTGAAACTGCATATCTGAATTTGTCACGAATTTAGCAAAACTGAACTGAAACTAAGGGAATTCAATTTCATTATGTGCTCCACTTCGAAGATTTTCAGGCAAACATAAAAAGCATGGAGGGAATGGAACTTGAACTTGCCCTATAAAGTTCCGTAGATGCTATTCCTCAATCAAAAATCGAGCTCCTCCTAAGAAATCTAACTTTAATCACATTCCATTAGGTTGGTCATAATAGGTGAGTAGATCCAACCATCATTCGATAAAGTAGAGACTATTGCCTCTTCTTTGAACGCTTACATCCATGTAGTTGGAACCCGAATCAGTGAAGACAACTCGATGAGGTATTTCATGGATGTGATGCATTGTAAATGATTGTGGCAAAAGACAATCGAACTGGAACATTAGACGATAAGAATAACTTAGAGTAACAACAAATTAAAAATTATCAAAAGAATAATATAATAGAATGAGTATATGAAAAATATTATAAAAAATTATAAATTGTACCTTAAAAGGATCAACTTCAATAAAAAACGAAGAATACATTCTTATTCTATGAAGTAGTAAAAAAAATACTAAATATAAAATTATGAATTCACTCACAAATTTAGATTCATGTACCACAGGAAAACACTATATATAAATTTTAGTAAAACAAAAATAAATATGTAAATTACCTATTATTAAGATAATTTTTTAACAATGCATTAAATATTGATTTGATACAATTATAATGAATATATATTCTTAAATTAGTATAATTATATATTAATTTCATCATATCACGGGTAACAAAGATCTTTTATTATTAGTATTACTATTATTGATATTATTATTATCATTAAAATGAATAAAAATATTTTTAATTGATAATTGATAAGTAGTTTAATAGTACATTAAATTTTGATTTGATACAATTATAATGAAAATATGTTTCTAAATTAATATAATTATATATTATTTATTAAATATTAAATACAAAATAATTATATTAAGGATATTTTTTATAAAATAATTTAAAAAAATTATTTGATATACGTGAATTGGATAACAAAGATTTATTATTATTATTATTACTATTATTAATATTATTATTATCATTAAAATTATTAAAAGTATTTTTAATTGATAATTGATAAGTAGTTTTATAGTGCATTAAATATTGATTTGATATAATTATAATAAAGATATGTTGCTAAATTAGTATAATTATATATTATTCATTTAGTATTAATTATAATATAATTACAATAAAATAATTTAGAATAGAAAAAAAAATTTATTCGTTTTGGAGGGAAAACGGAGGCATGAGAGATCGACACGTCACCTTTAGTAGTTGGGGGAAAACCCAATTTTAGTATATTAAGTAGATAGATTTTTAAAACCGAGTTATTAGCCTTTGCTCAAAAATTATTTTTAATATGAGGATAAAGATGATGTTTTGATTTAAGATTGATATTTAAAGTGTATTATAATATTATAGATATGTAAAAAATGTGTCCAACACCTATTTTACTTATTGTCAGAAAATGTTTGTTTTAATATTTTTTTGGTGACTGAAATAAATTAAACAAAGAAAAACAAAACAAAAAAAAACAAGGAACTGCTTAAATAGAGGGGCAGTCCTGTTTAAGACTACTCTTAAATTCCTCCCAAGGTGAAAGAAGCTCCACATGCGAAAGTTGTAACTTCATCGCCGTCTTTGCCATAGTATCTGCCACCGTGTTTGCATCTCTCATAATCAAACGAAAGTCAACACGCCAATTCCAATGCATGATATATCTTATTTTGAGCACCAATGGATCAATAAACCCAAAACCATCTTGAGTAACAAGATTAAATGCTTCCACACAATCCGTCTCACAAATAACATCTCGTTGACCCACATCCCAAGCCAAACAATTCTCCTTAAAGAATACTATTACTCTCAATCATTCCCAAACACCCCCTTTGCCAGCTCCCATTACAATCTCTAATAACACAAGCAAAACCAACACTATCACCCAAACCAAAATAACTAGCATCACAATTAATCTTAAAAATACCAATAGATGGGGGATTCCAAAAACTATTTAGAGTAGAGGGAAGGAACATACGTTGTAATTCAAAAATATTCCTAAGCTGTTTTAATATGATAATAAATTTATACGTACCGATACGTTTAAAATATAAACAAATAATAATTAGAAATATAAAATTTATTTTCTACATCAACATTTAATTTTTTGTTTAAAAATATATATTATATTATCATTTTTACTATAATATCTTTTTAATTAAATACAAATAAAAAACATTTTTTTATTTAATTCTATAAAAAGACATAAATATCTTTTTGTAATGTTGGATAAAATGTATCTCTTTAAATTAATCAAATATTAAAATTAAACTAACTTATATTTATAAATTTAAATAATTTAAAAATAAAATAACATCTGATTGATTATTCATGTACAGTCAATGATGCTTGTACTCTTCCATAAACTCTAATTTCTGATGTTCATTCATACACAAAAAAAAAAAAATCTAAAGAACAAAAAAAATTCTGAAGTATTGTTTAGTGTTCTTCATCTTCCCTGGATTTTCTTACATCTCTCTCAAAGAACGTCTGTCTCTCAATTCTGAAACTCTCTCTTCTCTCTCACACTAGCCCACCACAGTCTCTTTCAGTCTCACTCGAATCTCGTCTCAGTCACGCTCGCCGGCGTCTCCACGTGTCGCGGCCTTCCCTGGGATCCTCGTCGCCGGCCACAGAAGCAACTCGTCGGGTCGCCGTCGCTCGTCGTCTTCTGGTTTCGGGACCTCGCCGTCGCCGAGTCGTCGTAGACCGTAGTCCGTTGGTGAGTCCCTGCATCGTCGCTTCCCCTGTTCTGTCTTTTCCAAATTTTCCTTCTCCTTGTATTTTGAGATGATCTTATGTGTGTGGACATGCACGTGGCTGGGTTGGGATTGAAGAAATCCCAGTCATTCGGATCTTTGTTTTTCTTGTTCAATGTTCATCTCAGGTGCAAGATTTACACCTTATTATTCCTGACTATTTCTTTTGAGTGGAGCAGTGATACACGCCCGCTTTCTTATCAGCAGGTTAATATTGTGTACATTAAAATTGCACTTTCATGGATATTCTGATATTTTGGAAACTATGAGAGTAGACTATTAATTATTTCTTTATTATGCATATATATCAATTTTATAGATAAAGATAATGTTCCTAGTTATATAGATAAATATGAGTAGAAAAATGATACAAAACTCTTTCGTAATTATTGTCTATGTTCTTATTTTAGCATTTATCAGTTGTTAATTATTGTCTATGTTCTTATTTTAGCAATTCTATTGAAAAGTATTCCAAAGTGCATATTTTTTTGAACTACACTGTAAGTGCATCTGTTCAAGCAGGTCCTGTTTTTTTTTTTTTTTAATACTTTGATATCTGATTTCTTGACTGTCATTGGAATATGACCCGGTCATTTTATAAACACAGGTTTTGCTTGTTGTCAGCTCAATAAATTCTTATATGAATCAGATAAGATATTAACTGATTGATGAAACTGTCCTGTATGAACCACAATGAAAGAAATAAAAATTTCCTTGGAGATGAAATATACTGTTTTAAATTAAGGTTTCTTTTATAATGCATTATTTCTCTTTTTTTTTTGCCAAAAATTTAATTTATTCAGTCAGAAATCAAGGTAACAAAGTAATTCCGTTAAAGTCAAAACTTACTTATTTATTTGATGTAATTCCTAGGATACATGTCATTATTGTTTCATGCTCACTGAGAACTTGTATGGATATCTCCCTTTTTAAAGTTGGTGGAAAGCAGATGCACAGGCTGAATTTGCCTTTTTAATTGCAAAGATAATTTATAACAATGAAATTAAAGGATTGGTTTTCATGGTTAAATTTATAGTTTACCTCTTAGGTCCTAGATATCTTAGTATGCTATGTCTTATGTTGCTCAAATTCATCTGTTGCATGAACCATTCATATATGTATCTTTCCATATATCTCATTATCTATTTTCTTAAAGGTGTGGTTTCTTTGATGATTCCATCAATATCATTGTTTATTTAGTTGTTAATCCAACACTTTGTTCATGTAAAATAAATTGAATGCTTCTAGGTTTGGGTAAAGTGGGGAGAGAGATGCCAGTTCATTGCCCAGAACAAGCTAGGTAACTTAATTGATAATTTTTTATAATAGATCAGTTGTTCATTCCTTCTTTGAATTGTCCAGTTATATTTAGGTCTTCCTAGTTTGTGATTAGTTCAACAATTGTCAGTGATTTGACTTTTAGGTTGGATAGTACTTGATTTTGTTACAAACTAGAAATTTGCTTCGATTCACACTTTCACTGTATCAACTGGTCTTTCACTCACTTACAGCTCATAACAAGCATGCCAGTAGCATTTGTCATAGTATACGGAAGATGTAGCTAATTGAAATGCAGATTTTGATTATTTGGGAAGTCTTTTGTGAACAAATTTTACAAAAATATATTCCTGTTGCCTCCATCTAGGCATGTTTATTATGCATGGCGATGCTCATTTAAATTGTTTAGGAAGTATTTTTCTTAAAATTTTACAAAAATATAATTATTTCTATACTTTTATTTGCATATATAATAAAACTTCTAATATCTGGTTTTAGTGCTTTTTGAGAAAAGGGATAGTTTCCTCGGTGCTTTTTTCAAACTTGTTATTATACCAGTTGCAATTTGGATTAGTATGACTTAGAGGATGTATCATTAGCTCATTACTTTAAACACAAACTATATTACGTTACTAACACAAGTTGAGGCTAAAATCATGTTTGGGCTTTGGGAGTTGGGACATAGCTCAGCTCAATTTTATTGAGCATATTTGAAATGAATTGAGACTTGGTTTGCATGCTTCAATTCATTAACTGGGCTACTTTTTCAATGCCAAGACAAACATGCACTATGATTCTAATTAGATCCAATGATAATTGCATAGTTAACGGAACTAGCTTTTCAAGGTTGAATTGGTGATTTTAATGAATAAGCTATAAACCTCAAAGTGTCCATATTGTTAAATATCCGATGTTCTGAATGCTGCATGACATCTACATCTTCAAAGAACTACCCTGAATTTAGTTTATAATTAATTTTCAGTTGAACCAGTGGGACGATCTTATTTTTCACTTCCTCCCGCCAGGCTCACCTTTCTTTCTGTTATATTTTTATGCTTACATATATTCTTTACAGGGATGACTTCCTGTCACAAGGTAGTTGGTGATATCAGTGCACTTATAATATGTACAAATTTTCTTATTTCACAAAAATAGTTTTGCACTTGGTTGACTCGGTTAAGTAACAATAGAAGAAGGAAGTATGTAATGCATGAATCATAATAAAATAATGGCCTAATTAAGCAACAAGATCCATTAGTTTACCTTAGGTTTCTTGAAATTTATTACCATGTTAATATTCTGGGGTAAAAAGTAAGTGAAAGATTATTGTGCGATTTTATGTTCATCTGTCCTGTGTTAGTGGTTTTTTTCCTTGGTACTGTTCACTAATTTAGACAAGTGCCTTTCTCTAATATGCCCTCATTTTCAGGAATGTCACAATACACATATTTCATAACAATTTGATCACCGGTGAAAACTCATATAGCAAACTCTCTCTTGTTGATTTGAGGAGCTGTTTGATTTAGCCAATTCAGATTCAACTGCCACTTCTCAGTACCAATTTAACATTACCGTTTGTTAGCTCTATAATGAACAGGTATTGTTCTCTTTTACTTACTATATACAACTTTTCTGGTATCCAATGTTTGCTTCCTGGTAACTGTTGGCATTAGATTATCAAGGCCTTTTTTTTAAATGTTCCTGCAGGCTAGAGATCTTGTCTTGATTTTGCAATGACTCCTTCTCATTGAAGTAAATATTTGTCATGGAATTTCGTAGCAGACATGTTAGTTTATTAGTTATGTATTTTTAGTTTTTACTGACTTCCTGAAGTTCCTTTCTAGCAGTAGCATCTATAGTTGTAAAGACAGTTGTCATGATGTTTTGAGAATATCTAGTAAAACATCTCAAGATGGTTAATAATAATATTATCGTTCTTTGGCAATAAAGGTCATTTGAATTGGGAGTTTGGCACAGCCCAATATTTTTCATTGTATGGTAATTTGTTTTTCTTGTTCAATGTTCATCTCAGGTGCAAGATTTACACCTTATTATTCCTGGCTATTTCTTTTGAGTGGAGCAGTGATACACTCCCGCTTTCTTATCAGCAGGTTAATATTGTGTACATTAAAATTGCACTTTCATGGATATTCTGATATTTTGGAAACTGAGAGTAGACTATTAATTATTTCTTTATTATGCATATATATCAATTTTATAGATAAAGATAATGTTCCTAGCTATATAGATAAATATGAGTAGAAAAATGATACAAACTCTATTGTAATTAGAACATACAAAGTAAGTATAATCCAATCAAGCAGTTTCCAGAACTCTTTCAAAATGCAGCTGTGAGTATATGCTGAGCAGGAAAAGAGGGGAATTTGTGTGATATTCAGTACAGTTTGAATAATATGTATCAGCTTTGCGTAGGGTCTTACATTTTGTAAAGGTCTAAAGGGAAGTTAGGGTGTTTAATGCGACCATTCAAATGGTTATTGTAATTGATATTAGTTCAGAACAATTGGAATTTTTAATTTATGCATGTTAAAATTGCTGATTCTATCTCCCTTTCTCTAATAATTCTTCATGCATGTGTACAGGATCTGCCACAGACTTTTCCTGGCCATCCATGGTTGGACACTCTCGAGGGACATGCTGCTCTTAGACGTGTTCTTGTTGTTTATTCTTTATGCGATTCTAATGTTGGATATTGTCAGGTGGATTTGATCTGCTCTTCCTTCTTATTCTGAATTATTTTCCCCTCTTAAGTTCTTGTTGGATGATCTAGCCTCCTTGTTTTCAGGATGCTTGTATTGTAGATCAGAATTGTAAAATTTAATACCTTAATAACTTAACTGTTACTGTTATAATGTGAATAAATGTCAATTTAGGACATTGTGCTATTTCATTGCCCTAGATTTACATTATTAAAGAGGCATTTGCACCTGTTCAGTTTAACTTTTGTTAGCTCGACATTTTATTAATAGTGTAATAGAGAGGAATTGGTTGTATAATAAAGTGGTGGTTTGTAATTTTGAAGTGTAAAGGTTTTGGAAAATCTTTACTCACTCTTGATCTCAACATCTGAGGGCAACAAGCAAAAATACGGATGTATTTAGGAAATATAAATTCTCTTATTAATTATTATACATATATCATGTCACTTTAGAGGATTCATTTGTGAATTATTTATCAACAAAAAATTATGAGATGTAGATTTATCTTTTTGGGGTGAGATGTCGCCAGTTTCAGCGATAATGGCAATGAAGAACGATCGATACTTATTTGATAGCTAATAACTACCTGAGTATTTAATTTCTGTTGACATTTATGTAAGCAATCCATTTAATTTTTTAAATAATTTTGGATAAAATATAATATTTAAAAAGGAGCATGTTACTTCCATGGGTGAATTATACTACAAGATCCACGGTTATATCTTACAAAACTTGATCTTCAATTATAATGGCAAAAAAGCTGTCAATTGGAGAATAAAACGATGCCTCCCTCCCATCTTGTTATTGGGAAAAATTGCATGAAAGAATGTAGCCAAGTACTAAAAAGGTCTAAACGAGAAAATTTACAGGATGACATTTCCCTTGGTTCTATAAACAAAAATGAATTTATCTTCTTTGCTCATTCTATAGAGTATGTTTTACTTCAATCTTTTAAAGGGCTGCGTCTTGGAATAAGGACAGGTTCAATGATGTATCATCTATTACATGCCCACACTGACCTATGCTTCATGAAATACCAAGAGAAGACTGCAGATGCAGATCATCCATCTCTGCAAGTTCTTTAGTAATTCATCTTGAGAAGCTATCAACCTTCTTCAGCATCTGTAGAGCAGCCCTACCACCCTCGACACAAGTAACTGTTGCCCTATATTTCTGTAAAACACCTTCTGCAACTTTTCTGTTCACTGCATTAGCATCAACCACCAAAATTCTTTTTTGTAATGATAGATTCCCAAGTTTGGATACTTTCTTTCTAGTTGTTTGCCTTTTTTCAATTCCAAGGGATTCTCTATAGGAGCAAACCAAAACACTCAGCCAAAAAGGCTTCATTAATATATCATCAATGACACCTAAACTAGAAGAGACTGTATAATCAAACTATGGAGTAAAGTAACTTTGGTTATTACGTTTGAATAAACATACAATCGAGTAAAGTAACAGAAAAAAAGATTTATCAACCGTAAATACTCATTCAGCCTTAATTATTTACAAAAGAACTTCTACTTTCAAAGTCCACTTGCATGGGGAATTAAATACTAAGAAAAAGCCAGCAAATATGGCATGGCTTATGGTTAATAATTCAAACTGTTACATAGAGATATTTAGGGAATAGCCAATTATAAAAAATTGTATTGAGTGGTTAAAGAAATGCAACGAATAAGGATGAAACAAGAGTTTGGCTACAGCCATAGACAACAATATCTAGGATACATGAAACCTGTTGGCTCTGCTTCCTCTAGAAATTTTTTTAACATCTTTGGATGGTACTCTAGAATCTCACAATATATAAGTTCTTCTACATCTTCCTTTGTTATCCTGCGTCTCTCAAACTCAAATTCCATCTTTGTAACTGGCTGGCAGAAGGTTTTCTCTCAACCTTGGCCAAGCCTTTAAAATATGGAGCCGCTAACGCCTAACAATATCATACACAAGATACCAAGTTAATAAAAGATTACCAAAGAAACTGAACCAAAGACGGATGAAAATTCAGAATTCAACCTCTTCAGCAGAAGGCCAATCTTTAGGCTCAAGGGCCAACATTCTATCTAACAAACGAAGAGCAAGGGGGTTTGCATTAGGAAACTTCTGGGAGAAAGGAACTGGCTTCTTCTTGGGTATGCTGCTCAAGTATCTCCGAGCTTTCTCATTCCTTACCTATTAATATGCAACCAAGGTTGCATTGAGTAAAAACTAAAACACACAAGACTGCAAAGAGGAAGGGAAACTGAAGAACAGATCCTAGCACACTACAAGATTTCTGCTTGTTTATGGAGATTTTTTTGTGGAAGTTTTGAAAAACCTCCATAACATATTTTATTTATGGCAAAATATAAAACCTCCATTAATTAAAACTAGTTTAAATTTCTAAGCCCAATTTTCTAAACCAATAGCCAGTGCCTAACCTACTCTGATTAAACCCAAACAAATTTAACTCCAAAAAAAAACTTAGACCAAAAAAATTAGAAGAGGAAGAAGAGGGAGAACACTACAAAAAAAAATATCCATTTAACCACATTTTTTTTAGGCTACATTTGAAAAGCGTAATATAGGAATAGGTTACGCTTTCTTCCGTGTTTCTTTTTCGTAGGAGAATAGAAAATACATTTGTGGCATCACTTGAAAATTGTAGCCTTAGATATTATAAATGTCACTTATAAAGTATAGCCTTATCTTAAAAGCTATGGGTTCACTTTTTACACTAAAAAGTACACTTTTAAAAAATAACCTATTTGTCAGATTTCAGGTACACTTTAAAAGTGCTATCTAATGTATCTCAGATCAAATGTCCAACACTTAATATTTTTTTTTTTTCAATTTTCGGCAAATAATACACATACAAACACTTAGCCAAATAAAATGAAAACATAAAAGTGTAAAACCCCAGCTTAGCTTTTCCCTTCTTCACGCCACCCCCAACCCAGAGAAGACTCTGCGCCATCACCACTCACTATAACATCCCTAATTTCTAACCCAAAATCCCCAAACTAACTCAGAAAATCCTAATTTCCCCGATTCCTAACCCTAACAGCCGCAACCTCACCCTCCTTCAACGTAACAAACAAAAGCAGCCACTGTAGAGAGAAGAAGGACCGGGAGAAGAAGAGAAGAGAGGAAAGGCCTGCCCAGCCGTCACCACCGCAGCGCCGCTGCAGCTATTGCCACCTTCAGAGCTGCGGAAAGTCGTCCTCCCTGCCGTCGAATGCCGCCGTCGTGTCGCACATGAGAGAGAGAGAGAGAGAGACAGATTCGAGAGGAGCTAACCACGATCGCTGCCGTCGAAACCAGGCTCGTCGCCGTCACCACCCACGAAGCTGCGAGGAGCCGCTGTCGTGCTCGTGTCGCTGGGCGCCGTCGAGCTTCCCTCACCCTGAGCCGTCGATCTGTCGCCACCGCTACAAGGGCTTGTCGCTGGAGCCACGACTGTCACTGAGCTTCCGTCGCCGCTGCCGTTCAAGCCGCTGCTGCCGTCGATTTGTAGTTGCTGCGATTGGAGCCACTAGCGGGGGTGAGTTGCTACTGCCTTGTTGCCGTCCTAATCATATTCAACGTCCACTGCCCTGAGCTGTTTCTGCCCTTCAGTTTGTTGAGTTCGGATTCTTTGTGCTACTGTAACTGTCATTACTGAGGTGGGAACCAACGTTTCTGTTTGGCTGCTGCTGAAGGTCTTCCACCATCACTGGAGCTGCCCAGAATCATCGTGGAAGCTGCCAAGATATATGGTTGATTTCTAATTATGCCAAGACATCATTACTAATTAAGTTTTATGTTGATTTTTTTTATTTTATTTTATGTCCTGACTGCATTATAACTTGTAAATTCCATTTCCTTTTTGATATTCAATGTTTTGACAAACTGCCATGGTTTATAATCTATTGATACTTGCCATTTTCATGCTTAATCAGTCTGATTTAGAGATATTTTGGAGCTGACTAAGGCTTTTAACATGAAAGAGACTGAGGCAAAGGCATATATATATTTAAAATCCTGATTACTTTCCTTTAATGCATCACAGCCTTTAATGCATCAGCTTGCTCTTTTTATTTTGTTATGCTTCTGTTTTGTGTTGCCTCCTTAATAGTAAAAAAGATTAAGGAGGCTCTATTTTGTGTTTTAGTTAATAGTTTAAGGATTAAGACATGATATTGACTAATGAATATGAATGAATAGTATTATCCTATTGTGCATTTCACCAAAACTCCTTATTTAACAGCTAATATTATATATAGTTCTACGTTCCTAGTAATCTTAGTGGAAAGTAATTAGCTGAAGTTGCTGGTTTTTTGTTGCAAAGTGGTATTTAATTACTACACTCACCTAACTATATCAGCTTATAACTCTCGAGAGGTAGAATATCTACATAAAGGTAGTGATGCTTTATTTGAATGTATTGATTTTTGTTATCTATATAAAGACTTGTTTGAGAAGTGCATGGAGATTGCTCAGAAGTCTCTTGATGATGTACATGATGTTGTCCTTGATAGTTATTCAGATGATTGTTACTAAGAAAGTTATAGATTGTCCTTGATAGTTATTCAGTGTTGTCCTTGATTGTCTTATGGATTTTGTGCTGGAGTTGTAGATTTTCTGTTCTTGGTATTAGATTTCTTTGTTTTCTCTTTTCAAATAGGATATTGTGAAAAGCTTATTTTTGGTTTTATAATGTAACTGTTTAGGATGCTGGTTTCAATCGTAATCATTCCAGTGAAGTTTCTTCTCCGGTTGCTGGGCACTTTCCAGGTTATATGGACTATCAAGTAGGAATGAGACCACAGATCCCTGTTGAGAGAAAATGGGCCCTCGGGATTCAGGTGCAGTGTTTTACTTGGCTAAATATATAGTTATTAGACTTGCAATGCTGTTATGCTTAAATATATAGTTATTAGACTTGACTTTCTTTTACTGCTGGCTACTCTGGATATCTAGTCTATCTTTAAAGTTTTGCAGGTATTTAATTTCCTGATTATTTTGGTTTCTTCTCTAAATAAACTCTGTATATTTCTTAATATTAGACAAGTTGTGTTACTTGCAATAATAATACTCCTTTTTATACACTTCCAACTTTTCAATATAAAAAAAACTATAATTGAAAAAATAAAAAATAATTGTATACTATTTTCTAAATAAAAAAGTCAATAGGTTAAGATATAACAAAAAATAGTGTAAGTATTACTTCTCAATGTTAGAGTTGCTTATAGCTATCAAACAAGTTGGTATGGTCCATTTAGGCCTACTTGACTAATTATATATCAAGTATGTGCGTCTCTAAAATGAAAGCTTAGTCCATTTAAAAGAAATTCACTGAGCTAGATAAACTAGTCCATTTATTTTTATTTTTTATTTTTTATTTAAATAGGCAGTTTTTTATTAAAAAATTAAAAAAATGGGCTAAAATAACTTGAGATTGTTCTAAAATCTGGGTAAGGGAATTTAGCAGCCTTGATTTCAAAGTTAACAACAAAGTTATTTTATTGAGATTAAGTAGAGGTAGAATCTTGCAGGTGAGTTCTTTTATTTCAGATATCAGAGTTGTGTATTGTGGTGTACTAAGAAATTGTCTTGCTTCTTTGAAGAACAAGTGATATGCTTGTGTCTTATTTTATTTTCTGGATATAGTTAATCAAAGTGTGTGTTATCTGTTTCTTGGATATAGTTAATCATGTGTTATCTGTTTCCATTTATTTTTCATAGAGAGAATAGATGCAAATGGGGTAGAAATTGGTAACTCATGCAATGTTTTTCAACTTCATATGTTTAGTTTGAGTGAAGATTTGAATGGAACTAAAGTATTTATAACAGATTTGTGTTGAATGGTAGTATACTTAACAGATTTTTATAATCAAGTGTGTGCTAGAACTAGTTGCATGAAATGTTAGTCAGTGTCTATTTGGATTAGAAAGAATTCAAGAATGGAATACATGTATTCAGATTAGATTTGAGTTAGAGTTCATTGTGCACTACCACATACTGGTTGTGACTTGTGGCAAAACATGTTCTTTGGATTAAATCATGACTTAAAATCTGTTTATATGGATTGTGGAGTATCACTGCTTCTAGTAAGGGTCTAATGTTGTTTGCTGTAGGCTTATAAAGCATTGAATGAGTGGGTTATCAGGTGATTTATTACATTGTTGTTTCCTTCAATTAGTATTGAAATCAAGAATTAATTGGAAACTTTGGTCTATGAATAATTTGTAGGTAGAGGAGCGTGGTGTTCCAGTGGAAGAATTGTTAGAAGCTGATGAAGTTTTCTGCACCGGAACTGCTGTGGTTATCAACCCTGTTTTCTCTGTAACCTATTGGGATTGTGATACTGATTTCTGGTGGCATGTATCAATGAATTTTCGAATAATGATTTATTTTTCTGTGTGACATGTTTGTATTAATTCATCAACACTAATTCATCACTAAGTTATGGAGTTCTAATTAATACGAGCTCTTTGTTATTCACTGCTCTAATCAGGTTACTACTCTATCTTAAGAACCATCAATTGCTTGTTGGTTGTTACTTCTTTTACAATCTTTACCTTATTGTATTTATGAATCATCAAACAGCTGGAGCAGAGGTGCAAGCATTGGGCGTCATAGTGATGATAACAGACCCTACCTCAAACAGCGGCACTTTGCAGTCAGGATTCCACTTTCCATTACTCCTCTCTTTTATTGAATTTTATTTAATACTGTTGTTGACAATTTTGGTTCATCAAAGGTGGTGTGCTATTTAAATAATTATGGCAAGGATTTCAATGGTGGACTCTTTCGTTTCCGGGATGGCCAGCCAATGTCAATTATGCCAATGGCTGGAGTGAGTTTATACTCTTTCACTACTACCACTTGTGTTTTTCTTTTCTGGTCAAATGGTTTCTACTGCTAAATAAGGAGAGTGATTTCTCAAAATTTCATTATTGAAATGATTCAATGTAAGAGGAAATGTTTCGCTTTTTAATTTATTTTATCCTTTTTTATCTTTTAACAGGATGTTCTGATGTATACTGCTGACCAGCGAAACATTCATTCTGTTGATGAGGTATATTCAATTGTGCTCCTTTCTTGCATGCCCTTACTTACTTGGCCTTGTACATAATCTCTGTTTTATTTCAATTTAAATCTCCTTCTCCCGGACTCCGTGTCCTTAGAAGAAAAGGGATAGAAGAGAAAACAGGAAATCATAATTTTCATCTTTGATAATTACCTCATGGGAAACCATATTAATTCTTGAAAAGAGTACTTACTTTAGGGTACCATTCTAAAGATTCCAGAATGCTGAAATGAAATAGTCAAGGATGTATCTGGTGCTTTCACTGATTTATGTCAAAATATTATTTTGGTGAATTGGTCATATGAACTCATTTGATCTTCTTTACAATTTGTGTAACTGAATTATTAGTTTCTGAGGAAGGTGTGAATTTGATTGAGGGTAGCAACTAGCAACTAGCAAGTAGCAACAATAAGAGAAGAATCCTAGGTTTACTTTTGTGGCTTCATGTTTGGTTTCTATCCTTTTTAACTCTCATTTTTCTTTTTTTTTTTTCTTGCAAAACAGTTCTAGCTCTCTGAACTTCAAAGAAAGTTGTCTATATTGATGACTATAACACAAGAAATCATTGCCACCGAGCTTAAATTATTAATTTTTTTTATATAAACAGGTCTAGCTAAAGGTGTTGCTGTTGGAATATCTATAGCTTGAACAAGTGGGGTTCTGCCATTATTAATTTGTGCTTGTGTTAGATATTTCCAGA
The DNA here is from genome assembly GCF_003086295.3 of Arachis hypogaea. Taxonomy (NCBI): domain Eukaryota; kingdom Viridiplantae; phylum Streptophyta; class Magnoliopsida; order Fabales; family Fabaceae; genus Arachis; species Arachis hypogaea. The sequence continues at coordinate 115,826,786 of NC_092047.1, read as the reverse complement.
AGAAGGAAAAAGAAAAAATTAAATTGCCAACAGAAGATTTTATATCAAGTTCAACCCAAGATGGTAACTGTATTTTATTGAAATTCTAGGCTTCTTAATCTACTATTTGTTTCTTTCTATTTGATTAAGTTATATTAACTATGACACAATGTTAAAATGTTCAATGAATTAATTATGTTGTGATCATGAATTCATAATAATAACACTTTTTGTTTCTTTTTTCCTTATCCTTGTAAAGCATCTAGCAGTGGTGAATATGAAACTTTAGGATCCACAGCTGCTAGTGCTTCTGGCCTTCCAGCAATTATGGCGGCAAAATCGATGGAATTCTCTTATCAAGAACTAGCCGAGGCTACAAATAACTTCAGCTCTGATAACAAAATTGGTCAGGGTAGATTTGCAGCAGTCTATTTTGCAGAATTGAGAGGCCAAGTAAAAGCAAGCCAATTATATCTTTAATAATGTTATATAATCTTCCAGAATTAAAAGGAAAAATAAATTATCTTTGACCATTAGTAGCTTATCTGCATAATTTTATTGATAGTTAAAGATAGTAAAAATGGTAGTTAGGCATTTGGCAAACGAATAAAATTGATGAGACGTGGCAAGGGACCACATACATATACATAATAAATATAATAATAATAATACTAATAATGCTACAAGATTAGTGGTCCTATCTATATATGATTTTGCAAACCCTTTGATGAAAATTTCAATGCTAGTTGGTGAAGATCAACACAAAAAGTCCACAAAACAACAAAGAGGTGGTGGAGCCATGAAGGTATTAATATGTCAGCATGAAAGGTAGCTCTAAATTATAAAATGTTCTTCTATTGTTGTGTTCTGTTCTAACCAAAATTCACATAGCAGAAACCCGTGAGCATCACAGTGTAACTCTCACAAGTTTTCATAACAGTGAGTTCCATATAGGAATAATAACAAGCAAAGATTTTTGTATATAAATCCAAGGCTATAATCTGCAGCTTTTGGAGTGTTTAGCAAAGTTGAAATTAAAGATATCATATATCTCTTGATGAGTAAGCTTCTATAATATGATTTTTTTAAGAATGTTATGTACCAAACTTAATCATCAGCCTTTAATTCTGGATGGTTTCATTTTGCAGGATATTAGGAAGAGTTAATTATCTTATGGAGATTTCATCTGAATTGGTAATAACATATTCATATCTATAGTTTAGCACATGTATGTTATCAAAATCAATTATGAAATTTTTTGCATTATTGTATATTATGTATATGCAAGGTATAATGGAGGATCCTAATAGCTTTCTCTGGCACTTCAGCTCTATTGATACTTGTGCCTAACTACCATTTTAACCATTTAGTTCTTTATCTCACACTGTTCCTGTTTATATCCACCGTGATGTGAAACCTGCTAACATATTAATATATAAGTACTTCCGTGAAAAGGTTAGTTTATTGTAATATTCTTGGTAATAATCATTATTTTCCAATTTTTGTTTTCTTTTTTCTGATGAGACTAATATTAAAACTGTCTAATAAGGTTTTGGAAATTCACCAGGTTGCAAATTTTGGGCTAACTAAACTTAGGGAAGTTGGAAGCTTTTTATCACTTCATACTCGTCTTGTGGGAACATTTGGATACATGCCTCCAGTGTAAGAACTTAGTTGTTAATTGTCTTGGAACATAACAGTAAATATTAGAAAATATAAAATAAGTCAACGAAAGTTGTGGTTGATACAATTTATAGATTCTGAATGTCTAAGAACTTGGTTTGACATGACTGAATTTATAGATTCTTGGGTTGGGCATAATGTCAGATGTGAGTGTTATCTCTACTTTAGTGACATCTTTTTTCCATTCTTGATTCAAAATGATATCTTCCTTTGATTTTGGTCATCTCTGCTTTGTATATTATTGATATTTTGCACCCAATTTAATGTTATCTCTACTTTAGCGGATCAAAATGCTTCAACCAGCTAAAGGTTGTTATGGGCGCAGCACCAACAGTAAGTTTTACTCTCATCATTATGATCTTGTGTTATCAGAATGTGAACTTCATATTATGTTTCTATGTAGATTGAATTTTAACAAATTGCTAAATTATGCAGATACTTCTGGCAATCAAATCAGAAGAAAACAAGCTACAAGAAGTCATGGTTGGATTAGCAGCAAATGTTTTCACATTCATGTCCTCTCAGGAATCAAGCTATGTATTTCAAGAAGCCGGAATCATTGAAGTTGAACTGGCAAGTATACTAGTACATATTCTCAAGAAGCACAAGTATCCGGCAACAAAGGTGCTGAGGATAAGGAGGTTTGCCATAGAGTTTGCGATTTGGATGATGAAAGACAAAGCAGAAAACATAGATACCTTCAAGCATATGGGAATGGAGAAGGTGCTGGAAGGTGTATTAGAAATCACATCAGAGCTTGAAAGCTTCAATGTTTTCTCTGGTACTGTTGGATTGAACAGGCACAATCTAACAATTCACTCACTGGTTGAGACAGCCTTCAAGTTGCTGGAAAATAGGTGAAGTAATACATCACTTTTGAACCATATTGTAAAATCAGTAATCCATGTGTTGAGCAAAAATTGTAAATTTGTAACACTGTACACTGTTGTTTGTTTTGTGTAAATGTGTATTATCCCACATTAATTTTGATTTTGGTTTTGGTTTTTGGTTCTGATGGTTATTTATTTATTTTTCCCTCTAGATTTGATTCTTCAGTCGAAGAATCAAGGCTTTATTGATTTATATCAATAAGGACCAATTATTAATGAAAATTCAGGAGGAACACTTTTCAATGCTATACTCCATGGCATTTATATTTATTAAATTTTGATATTAAAAAATAAATTTTTAATTTCAGAGTATGTAAATGAAATGAGATTAAGAATGTTTTTAAATTAAAAAGAAATAAATAATTATAGGATTTGTGGAGGTTTGAAAATCTCACAAAATAGTTCATTTTTATTAAATTAAAAAATCAATTTGTGGGGGTTTTCAACTGCTACAAAAGTGATTTAAAACCCCCCACAAAAGTTTAATATAAAACCTCTACTAAACATACATAAAATTCTCCACTAAATAGATTGCGGAGGTTTTTAAAAACCTCCGCAAAAGCACCTTAAATTTTTTGGGGTTTTAGAAATTTCTACAAACTATTTGGAGGGGGTTATAAACCTCGACAAATAAAAAAAATTGCCACAAATAAACAAAAACCTTATAGTGGCAATGGCTTCAAGAGATGGTGTTTCAAGAAGATCAGTCATGAGATCCAATTGATGGACAACATTCTTCCTAGGGAAAAGAGGCTTTCCAGTCAAAAGTTCTGCGAAAATGCATACAATGCTCCATATGTCTATAGCTGGTGTATACCGGAAAGAAAATGGTTTCAGGTAATAGTGATTTACTGAGTGAAATATAATAGATAAGTGAAAGACACACAAGTAGATTCATAAACCAACTAAAGTATTTAGCATATGACAAGGAAGCATAAACATTTGCAAGACCAATTATTATTTATTAACCACGCGCAAGCCCCATATCCAGCACACAACTAAAACAGTAACAGAACAAAATTTCAATCACCAAAAGAGTATAAATTCATACATAGGTAATAGATACATTCACAAGTCACCACACATATCATCTCCTACCTTTCAACATCCACTAAATTTCTCCCCAAAAAATACAAAACACCAATCCAAAACATATTAAGATACATACATGTAAATCTAAATATACATATGAGCTGAGTAACTTTACCTTTTTTCTTTGATCAGGCAGCATCTTCAAATTTTTTACAATATATTATATACTATATTTTGATTATCCATTTTTTTTTAAATTGATTAAGAAACAAATTTGTATATTTTCGGTTTAAAAAATGAATTTATATTTTAAATTATTTTTTTCATGTTTTTTGATCAATTATGTTTATTCATATAAATATTTTTTACTTAAAAAAAGTAAAGAATAATTCCAACCCAATTTCATCCCAAACAAATTTAATAACATCCATTTTTATTGCATAAAGCCATAATGAAAACTATTCCTAGAAATTTGTCAAGTTCACTCTAAGTTAGCCAATTAGCCATAATCACTCTTGTAAAGCTGCTCTCTAATTAAAAATAAAAGCTAAAAACTGCTGTACCTACAATACATTGTCATTATAGCAAAGTTTTGAAATCAAACTGGTTATCAAACCGTTCTAACTACTGATTTACTAGTTTAATTGGTTTGACTGTAGTTCAACCAAAAAAACTGTTTTTTAATAAAATAATACATAAAATATAAATACACAGAGTAAAACATAATTATAATCTAATATAAACTTTAAAATATCATCAAAAGTAAAAATATTACTTAAACCACAATATTATGATCTTTTTCATAATACAAACTCAAAAGTCAAATTAAAAAAAAAAACCATAAAATGCCATATGATAAACTATTTAAGATTATTCACAATCCTACACCACACAATTATGAAAAATCACAGTTTACAGATTAACTAACAACAATTATTCAAGATTATTCACAATCCTAACCAACACAATAATGAAAAATCACACTTCACATATTAACTAACAACAACTATTCAAGATTATTCATAATCCTAAACCACAAAGTAATGAAAAATCACAGTTCATAGATTAATGGATAACAATTATTTAAGATTATTCACAATCCTAAACCACACAGTAATGAAAAATTAGAGTTTACAAATTAACTAACAACAATAACAGTTAAAAAAAATCTAAAAGAGAGCAAATTGAGTAGTGAGCACAGGAAGACAGGGAGCACGACTGGAGGGGCTGACCCGGCTGAAGGGGTGGAGCGCGGTAGAACAGAGATAATATATATTAACTATAATCACAAATTAAACTATTTTAAATAAAGTAATTTATATAACGATAATCTCATTTATTGTTATAAATACTGAATTAAATAAGTTATTATTATTTTTTATTTGAAATTATTTTTTATTAAACTAACCTCAATATTACATATCAAATAATGCAAAATATAATTTCATACCCACTTTAATAACTTTACCATATATACAATAATGTTTCTCATAAAACTTAAGCAAAATAAATTATTTCAAAACTATTTACCATCCAAATATAAAGTAATAATTCTGATATAAATTAGCTTATATATAAACATTAAAGTAATTACATATATATAATTATTAAAACGACGCCATTAAAAAAAAACCAATTTTAAACCAAAAAAAATCCAAACCAAATTATATTTATTTTATAATTTAGTTTTAATCTACATATATAGTTATTAATAAAATATTAATAATTTTAGGAATATCGTGTTGAAAGTCACGTTCTAGAATTTAACATCCAAATTTTTTGTACTACAAATTATTTTAAACAAAACACCTTTTAAATTTAACTTTAATTTGAACATATTTAATTTAATTTACAAAAATAACAATTTTTAATATTTATTATATACTATCATTAATTTACTTAATTTACTGCCCGGTTCTCATTCCAGTGGATATATAATATAGCAAGGATGCCGGCCAGCATTTGATCCTAAACTGCTACATCCTTTTGCATAATAAGTGTCATCATCACTTGATTATTTTAGTGTAATTCATAAATCAATATATTTAAATACAAATTATTTATATTTAGACACATTTAGTCCACACAAATATATTTGGTGACTGATGAACTTATCTTGTTACTGAAACCACATTTGAGTGCTTTCATGAAATGAATGAAGAAATAGTATAACAGGTTCTAACATAGCAGACAAACACAAGCATAGTTGATGGAATCCAAATCCAAAGCATCCTTCAACCTTGCTTTGAATCTCATTCTCTTACTTCTGAATTTGCCACTGAGAGTAGTTCTTAGTGTTGATGAATACAGCATAAATGACTTCCCACTTGATTTTGTCTTTGGTTCTGGGACAACTGCATATCAGGTTCATCTTTAATTTCTTCATATATACATAAATAATGTAATATATGATTGTTTTTATAAGAATATATATATGTATATAGTGGGAAGGAGCTGTTAATGAAGATGGAAGAACACCTAGTGTTTGGGATACCTTTGCCCATGATGGTTGGTATTGCTATTCCATTTTGTCTTTTTCATGAGTTTGTTTTCTTAATTTTTTTTTTGTGTTAAGTTAAAAAAAAGTGTTATTTTCTAGTTTCAATGTATTTCCACAGGTTTATTTTCAGTTTTCTAGAGTTTTGTTTGAAAAGTTAAAGAAATTAAACTTTTTTCAATATTAATTAAGGATATAGAAAAGCACAGGTTCAAAAGCATGCAGAAGCAGAACATATTAGCATAAAAGGTATTAGTTAGCATAAAAGTATTAACATACTATATAGAGTATTAACATACTTTTATGGATTCACCTAACCTTTCTCTTTGCATAATACAAGCTAGGTTGAGCTTTGGTCAAATTGATTCTGGTTATCAAATATTATATAAGTGCGAATAATCATTTTATACCCTTTTTAGTAATTTTATCATATAAAAACAGTTTAATCATTAGTCCTTATGATTTTTACATTTTAGGTTCTTAGTACTAAAAAATGGTTTAGTTATATCTATTGTTTAATTATGCACACATGCATTCCTCTCAAATTGAAATTCACAGGTGACATGCATGAAGAAAATGGAGATGTAGCCTGTGATGGATACCACAAATATAAGGTGAATAGACATGGCCCTAGCTTCAATTTATATTCCTTTGCCCAATAATGCATTGCTTGCAGTTCGCCTGTTTGTTGAAAGTCCTGAAAAAAGTTTTAACATTTTAATTGTTTCTTTGGGAATATATAATGCAGGAAGATGTGAAGCTGATGGTGGAAACAGGCCTTGAAGCCTATAGATTCTCCATTTCTTGGTCAAGATTGATTCCAAGTATATAATACTCAAACTTGTGTACATTTTTATTTCTTTCTTCATTAAAGGCTTTTCTGAATGCATTTGAAAGTTGTGATTTTCTTTGTTCTCAGATGGTAGAGGACCTATCAATCCCAAGGCATTAGAGTTCTACAACAATCTTATCAATGAATTGATCAGCAATGGTTTCATATGAATTTCTTAATTTGTAGAACCATACTTTGAAAATTACTTCCAGAACAGAACAAAGTTGCAGTCAGTTCTGATTCTTAAACTGATTTATCCATTTGTGCCTTGAGCAGGAATCCAACCACATGTGACACTAAACAACTTTGATTTTCCACAGGCACTTGAAGATGAATATGGAGGATGGATTAGTCCTCAAATGATGTATTTCTTGATCTCTTGCACTGTAATGTTGTTAGCATTAGTTCATGAAACTTATACTGAATTAATTACTTTATGCACAAGGATGTAAATCCTCCAGTTCACTTTATTTTCCTTATTGTTATTATCATCTTGCTTAGCTTCTTCATATGATAATAGGCCTTTCACATTCATATGTGATTTAGCAAACCCTATGCATTTAAAAAAAAACTAACGGATAAATTACTTGGTGTGTGTGAATGCAGAAGCGACTTCACAAATTATGCAGATGTGTGTTTTAGAGAGTTTGGTGATAGAGTATTGTATTGGATCACTGTGAATGAGCCAAATATGATTGCTCTAGGTGGTTATGATCAAGCAATCGTACCACCTCAGCATTGTTCTCCTCCATTTTGTGTTAACAAAAGCATCAGGGGAAACTCAACAACTGAGCCTTACTTGGTAGTTCATCACATTTTGTTAGCACATTCTTCAGCTGTAAGATTGTATAGGACAAAATATAAGGTATAATACTATAATACCAGACCTTTAATTTTTCCACAGAAAAAGAGTGTATATTTTACTTCAAATCTTACTTTGTATTTTTTTTCTAAAATTACTTTGGAAGTCTCTATAATTTCACTTAATTTTCAATTTGTTAGTATAGTTTAAAAGTTTGTAATAAAGTTCTGTTATATATATATTTTAAATTCGATCAAATCATTATAATTTAGACAGTTCTAATTAAGTCTAGTTACTATACTAACATTTTTCAATTAGGTTCTTCTAGTTCAAAAGTTTGTAGCAAGTCCTTATATTGTACATTAACTTTCAGAAGAAAACAAGCATTTATAATCCAATACAATATAGGAACTTAAATACAAACTTTCAAACTAAGGAAACCAAGTGAAAATCAAGTGAAACTCTAAGATCTCCAAAATAACATATATAATCTTTATTATATTCATGTGCTATTCCTTAATAATTTCTGTATGTGGTTAAATGGCAAGAAGTTCAACTCATATACAAGAAAAGATTATTCTGACCCTCAATCTATTTATATTGGATTTAGTCTCCTTGCTGAAAATTGTTGACCTGGTTGCAAAAGAATGTGATTCCGGAGATACATGTCTGAAATTGCAGGACAAACAACATGGATTTGTTGGTATCACTATCTACATATTTGGGCTTTTCCCTCATACAAATACAGAAAAAGACAGAACAGCAACTGAAAGATATCGAGATTTTACTGTTGGTTGGTTAGATACAAACACTACACTAGTTCAATTCACTTCTCTTTTGCTTTTATTTTCATAGTTTTTCTTCTTAAGACAAGTTAACATATATACATAATATGAGTGTATCAATGAAGTTACAATTCATGTTTAACCTTTTTATTCTCAATAGTGTCGTTGGGCAGAAATACAGAAACATAAAATACAATTTGTTTGAAGGATATAGATACAAAAATAAATAAGTAACTTATGTAGAAAAAAATTGACTAATTTTTGTCCATCCGAAAAAGGAGAGTCTTGGAGATGAGTTGTCTCTGTGTGAGCTAAAGGTCACAAATTCAAGCTGTAGAATCAGTTACTAATGCTTGTATTAGGTTATGACAGCCTACATTACACTCTTTGGGTATGACCCTTTTCCGGACCTTGTGTAACGCAAGATACTTTGCACAAGCTATCTTTTTCTTGTCCATCCGGAAATTGGGGACAATGGAGACGGAGACATAACTATTTTGTCTACTCTCTATCTCAGTATTTGTTCTGAGAGACTTACCAAATACAGCTTATCGACCACTAGGCCTAAAATGTGCTTTATTCCATTGAACATGATACTATTTTTATTTGATCTCAAGTTATTAACACATTTGAGAGCTTCCTTTTGGGTGAAATATTCTCAAGGAACTTTTATGTCAAGTTTCTGTGCTGGTTATTATATAAGTTAAGATATTGTACTCTTATTTCCCTGCTCTATTGCAGGATTATGGAGCCATTGTTGCATGGAGACTATCCCATTTCCATGAGAGAAACTGCTGGTGCAAGAATTCCATCCTTCACGAATCGCGAATCTGAACAGGTTAAGGGTTCATGTGATTTCATAGGTTTAATTCACTACACCAATGCTAATATCACAGATAATAGTGAAGCACTGAAGAACAATCTGAGAGATTACACAGCAGATATAGCTGCAAAACTAATCTGTAATGAAATTTCCAACTAAATGAACTTTCAATTCTCTTAACATTATTTGATAGTTTTCATTCATGTCCACAACTATATGTACTGTTCATTTATGAATAATGAGTACTTTCTTGGTTTTGGCAGCTGGACTGAATCCATTTTCAAATGAAGAGGTGATTCTTTTCTTTCCTTTTTCATTTTTTTTACCAGTTACATCACTTTACTGTACAACTAATGTGGCTTTGAATGCTTTGACTGAATCAGTACCCCGTCGCACCGTGGGGTTTACAGGAAGAATTGAATAAATTCAAGCTCCGCTATGGCAATCTTCCTATATTCATATATGAAAATGGTAAATCCCTTTCACTTTGGCATTTCTGATAGTTCTGTATTTTTGAATAAGAAATCATAGATGACCATTAGATTCACATAGAAGATTATTCACATACCTACTCCGATAAAAAAAAATGTTATGTCTCATCATCCTGATAAGTGAGCATCTTAAGTTCTATGGAAATTATGACTGAATTACTGAATCCTTGGAGGATTTGTTGAAGATGGGTTTGGTGAACTAACGAAATGAATTACTAATTGCACTAAATTTAACTGCTTGGTGTATGATATAGATCAAGATACTTTAGTGGTATAGATTTAGTAGAAATTTATGTTAAGATTTAAATTACTTAACAATTTTAGTGCATGATATGCTAAGTTTAGGTTGAAATGCATGCATTTTATAATACTGTATAGTTACTGATAAAGATTTGGTTTGCAACTTTGCATTATCATGTGGATAGGTCAAAGAACACCAAGCAATGCATCATTACAAGATGAGTCAAGGGTCAAATACTTGCATGGATATATTGGTGCCACACTTGATGCCTTGAGGTATGGAAAGTGCATCTAGATTCTTTCATTTTTGTGCTTTTGAAGAAATACTAGAGTTGATATTTTCTTTTTTTCAGAACTGATTTATGGAAATTTTAAAAAATATTCTTTTTGAACATAAGTAAAAGCTATTTTGCATTTGGATGGATTTATAAAATAAGTCTCTAGCCGCCCTCCCCCCCCCCCTCTTCTCTCTCTAGATGTTTTATTAACTCAACATATATCAAATAAAATTAGTTCCAAAAATTTTACCCTCCAATTAGGGAATCTATTAATAAAACCCATGTATACATTTCTTATGTTTCCTAATTTTCCATTTCATCACCTTTTTTTTTTTTAACTTGCAGAAATGGATCAAATATAAGGGGATATTTTGCATGGTCCTTTTTAGATTTATTTGAGTTATTGGATGGTTACAAAGTAAGCTATGGCCTATATTACGTCGATAGAAATGATCCGGAATTGAAGAGATATCCAAAACTCTCTGCAAAATGGTTTAATTGGTTCTTGAGAGGTAGAAGAAGCACTTCTATAGTTGGAGCTATGAAGCTTGTAAAGGATCCTTCTCATATTTCTATTTGACACTTCTTTGATGAGTAGGTTGTTTAATTTTTTAGCACTAGAGCTTAATGTGGGAATGTATTGTAGAAGTAGAAACCTTTAGCATAATAATTTTTCATTTCTACATTGTATCACAAATGTTGTTGTCAAATACTGATTAAAGCTGTCACCAAAATAATATAATGATAAAAGTGGAAGAATAATATTTAAAGTTGTTATTGGTCCCATAAATGTATCGTTATATTTATGTTCTTTATCTTATAAATACGAAATGGAATCTTAAACATACCAGGTTCTTTTGTACCTTCACTAGTGCTCTAAATCCAAAGTTGAAAATTCATATACCAGACCATTTAATAAAACATATTAAACTCTCTACTAAAGGGTAAGATAACATCAAAATGTGCCTGTAATAACTTGATAAAGATGAAAATGTTGGAGACCAAAATTAATCGAAATCATTGAACCAGATGCCCCACTTCTAGTGCTGGTGCAGTGTGATTTGGCCAAGGCTATGTTCACTTTTTGTCTTTTTTCTTTTCTTATGTTGCTGTTTAGCAAAGATAAATTGGTTAATTGAGTTAACAGTAATAATATATATAAGCAGTTTTATGTTGAAGTTATCTTTTGAAAAGTTAGAAGATGCATGCATTGTAGTATGTGACAAAATACTAGTGGATTCACACTATATTTTATCTGCTAATAAAAAGAGAGGTGAACAATTTTTTATGGTATAGAGAAGCGCTAATGGTAGGTGGGTTGGTAAATAAATGTACAAGTGGATATTGTTAAACATTTTCCACCTAATGATCCTTTGTACAGGGCATTTAAAAAATGGAAAGTTGAAGACCAAAGGCACCGAAAGCATCTCACAGACTTTGGAGAAAGACAACAAGAAGCTTCACATGAACCTTGTCATGAAGACCAAAGGCCAAAAAAGCATATGAAGACAACATAAATTATTATTGGTTAATTATAATAATCTCAGCCTGCAACACATTACAATAATACTTCACTTAACTGCTACCACTTCCATACTCTGTGTCTTTGTAAGAGAATTCTGAGTTTGGAGTGCAAACAGAAACTGCTTCCCTTTCCTTACCTTTCTTACTTTCTTGCTCTTGTGAGCATGGCTGCTGAACTTGTTGGAGGAGCTTTTCTCTCTTCTTTTCTCAGTGTTCTTTTTGACAGGCTGTCTGATCCTGAGATCATCAACATGATGCGAGGAAAGAAGGTTGACCAGAAGCTGCTTCAAAGGCTGGAGAACATTCTGAATGTGGTTGAAGCTGTGCTGAATGATGCTGAGAAGAAACAGATCACTGACCCTGCTGTCAAGAGGTGGCTTGAAAATCTCCAAGATGCTGTCTATGATGCTGATGACTTGCTGGATGAAGTCACCACCAAAGCTGCCACCCAGAAGGATCCACCAGGTAACTTCCTATCTCGCTTTCTGAATTTGCAAGATAGGGAGATGGTTACTAGGATTGAAGAAATCATTGCTAGACTAGAAGATATTGCAAAACACAAAGATATCCTTCGTCTAGAAAAGATTGCACCCAAGAACATGTCCGGGAGGATTCCATCAACCTCTTTGGTTAAAAAATCTGATATATTTGTTGGCAGGGAAAAAGAGAGGGATACCATAGTGAAATTGTTGTTAGATGATAGTAACAATGGTGAACTGTCTGTGATTCCCATCGTGGGCATGGGTGGGATAGGAAAAACTACCTTGGCTAAATTGGTTTATAATGATGAAAAAGTGCAGCAAAAATTTCATGTCAAGGCTTGGGTTTGTGTTGGGGAGGAATTTGATGTTCTTATGGTGACAAAGGCCGTGATAGAGAAAACTTGTAGTCCTTGTAACTCAAATGATTTAGATACAGTTCAAAATCATTTGAAGAATGCGCTAGTGGGGAAGAACTTCTTGGTTGTTCTGGATGATGTATGGAGTAGTAATCGTGAGGGTTGGGAAAGTTTTCTAATTCCTTTTGAATGTGGAAGTGAAGGTGGGAAGATTCTTGTGACAAGCCGTCTTGATACAGTTGCTTCTATGGTGAAAACTAAACATAATGAAGCTCACAATTTGAGTCTGTTGGATGAAGAAGAATGCTGGTTAGTGTTTGCAAATCGTGCATGGGATCCTGCTGAGTCCCAAGGCTGTTCAGCTTTAGTAGAAATTGGTAGAAAAATTGTAGAAAAATGTAAAGGATTACCTTTGGCAGCTCAAACCCTTGGAGGGTTATTGCGAGGGGAAGATAGTGAAAAGGTTTGGAATGATGTTTTAAATAGTGAAATTTGGGAATTTTCTGAGGAGAAATGCGGGGTTCTTCCAGCATTGTGGATTAGTTATTACCACCTTCCTTCATATTTAAAACGTTGTTTTGTTTATTGTTCTTTGTATCCGAAGGACTTTGAATTTGATAGACATAATTTGATGCTATTGTGGATGGCAGAGGGTCTTTTGCAGCTACCAAAAAGTGGAAGCACTTTAGAAGAAGTTGGTTATGGATATTTTGATGATTTGGTTTTGAGATCCTTTTTTCAACATGCTAACTCTAATGAGAATTCATTTGTGATGCATGATCTCATGCATGATTTAGCAACATTCTATGGTGGAAAGTTCTTTTCTAGAGCCTTCGGACTCAAGAATGCGGCCAAACATGATGCCAAAACTCGTCATTTGTCATATGATCTCATCGACGAGGATTCAATCCCAAAGATATGGGAAGCATGTTGTAGTTTAAAACATGCAAGGACATTGTTGAAAACCAGTTTGAGTGCATATGAAACATTCCCAGATGAAAGAATTGATTCTAGTCACTTACTAGAGCAATTAAAGTGCTTGCGAGTTTTGTCATTTAAATTCTTTTGTTATGAGGGAGACTTGTTGCATGATTCAATTGGTGAATTGATCCATTTGCGTTATTTGGATCTCTCTGGCCAACCTGTCATGATGTTGCCTGAATCATTGAGTAATTTGTACAATTTACAAACGTTGAAGTTGAGAGATTGCAGTAACCTTAAAAAACTTCCCATCAACGTGCAAGATCTTGTAAATTTGCGCCATCTTGATGTTCATGGCACTGATTTGGAAGATATGCCAAAGGGGATGAACAAGTTAAAAGATTTGCAGTTTTTAAGTGACTATGTTGTGGGGAAGAATGAAGAGAATGGGATTGGAGAATTGGGAGAGCTAGCAAATCTTCATGGGACATTTTATATCCAGAAATTAGAGAATGTAATCAGTAGTGTTGCAGCCTCGGATGCAAGGATGGATGAGAAGATTCACCTCAATGATTTATCTTTGAAGTGGTCATCAGGTGAAGATAGTGATATTGATGATTCCCAAGTTGAAAAGGATGTACTTGACAAATTAAGGCCTCACAAAGGCCTAAAAAAGCTAAAGATCGAGGGGTTCAGGGGTACGATGCTTCCGGATTGGGTAGCGCACTCTTTCTACAACAACATGACTTTCTTGGAGCTGAGGGGATGCAAGAATTGTTGGATGGTTCCTTCTCTTGGACAGTTACCCTCTCTAATGGAATTGAGGCTTGATGGATTTGATATGGTGAAGATCATTGGTGCTGAGTTTTATAAGAGTGACAGAACTCATCATCATCATCATCAGCAGACACCCTTTAGATCCCTTAAATATCTGTTTATTTCTCATATGCGTTGGTGGGAGGCATGGGAGTCATTAGAATGTGATGATGCACCATTTCCTCAACTTAAGCAACTTAGCATATGGGAGTGTCCTAAGTTAAGAGGTGATTTGCCTGCTTTCCTTCCGTCTTTGAAATCACTATACATTGAAGATTGTGAGCAGCTTGGTTGTTATCTGCCAAGAGCTTCCATCATAAGGGAACTAAGAATATATGGCAAACAGGAAGCAAGAATGCAGGACCTACCACTTTCACTGCAACAACTATCAATTGAAGGAAACCAGCTTGTGGAGTCTGTTTTTGAGGCCATGACCCGCACCCAACCAACCTCTATCACAGGGTTATGGATCTCAAACTGCTCATCAGCCATATCATTTCCAGGGAATTCTTTGCCTTCTTCATTGAAAGAGCTGGGGATCATGAATTGCAAGAATATGGAGTTCCCAATGCAACAACAGCATCATCATGAGTCACTAGTTAAATTAACAATAGAAAACAGTTGTGTTTCACTTACATCCATGGTGTTGGAAGCTTTCCCGAATCTGACATCTATCACAATCAAAAGATGTGAAAATTTGAGATCTCTTGAGGTGGTGCCACAGTCACAGTCCCTCGAAATATTATCAATTGAAGGCTGCCCTAAGATGGAGAACATAGCAGGGGAAAGGCTTCCTGCCTCTTTAAGGTTTCTCTTCATCCGTGAATGTCCACTGTTGGGTGAAAGCATAAAGAGGAAGGACCTCTGCATTTGGCCTACTATTTCCCACCTCAACCACATTTGCGTTGATGGGAGACAGATTTCATGATGACTCAACATCTTAAAACAGGTACAGAATCAACTTTTATCATCTATATTTCATTCTTAACCTTAGGAATCATCATTCTTTATCTTATTTACCACTTGGTCAAGCCACAATATAAGAATGCTGCACTGACAAGTTGCATGAATTAAGTATCTTGGTTTTTCACACAACTTTGTTTCTTCAGCTTGCTTTCTTCAAGTTTCATTACTTAAAACAAATTTCATCTGATGTTATTGCAGATTATGTCATTTGGTGGGAAAAAAAGAGAGACGATTTTCACAATGACAAGCCTCAACACATTCATTGGGTTCTCTATTATGGTACTGCAAAGCAAACATCAAGATAAAACTCTTTCAGCATGTTGGTTCTACAAGGCAAAACAATATCAATGGACTAAGCATGCTTTAAGAAAGATCTTGTAAATACAAAACCGAATCTTCTCTTTTGACACTGTTAATCACCACTCTACTCAATGAGCATGCTTAAAGAAAGATCTTGTAGAATAATTGAGTTATTTGTTTCAATTTTCTTAATGCAGAAGATCTTTCAAGTTTTGGATGTAGTAATTCTTTGCTGGTTGAGTACATCGACAAGGAGCTATACATATATAGTTGAAAGCTGGACCACTCTTAGAGGTATAATCCTACACTGCATTACTCTTTTGACTCATAACATTTCTTGTAGAATATACCTTCTCATACACCTTTTTAACCGTTGTGAATAAAGATATTGCTTTTGCTACGTTGAAATGTGTACAACCATCACGTGCGCATGGTCTGGCCTATTTTAATAAGATCATAAACAAATAAGCACAGGCATTAAATTTATCTTGTGTCCTTTACCAATTTCCCACAAAACTCTTAGATTATTGTTGTTATTGGGTGTTTTTTATTTTTACTTTTATGATAGCTGGGTAAAACATGGTTATTTAGAGCAAGTAATGCTGAAAGCTAGGGCTGAATGGCTGATACAGTGGCCAATATAATGAAAGAAATGAATTCTGAGCCATGTCTGAGTAAGTTTTTAGTTTTGAGTACTGCTATATGGTTGTTTCTGTTATTTTATCAGAAGTTGTTGTTTAGCCCATAAGTATGTGTGAGAAGTATTGAGCAAGTGGCATGTCTTATAAGCAGAAACAAATGGCCATAATTTTTTTTCTTTTTCTTTTTTTTTTTTATGTCAGAGTGAGAGTTTAGGGATTTTGGCCATAATGTTATATATAAACTACATACAGCATAGACTTGCTTTATTCTAATTCTAAGTGCAAATGCAATGTTTAGAAGTGATGGTTCTAGTTGAACTTGAGAAGGGGGGGTTGAATCAAGTTGGCTTAAAACTTAAGGTTTCAAACTCTGTTTTTGCTGTTGCTTGAGTTGCAGGAGATTATTTGAAATTATCTCATACGCAGAACATTAAAAGTGCATAGAAGAGGAGAAAGAGGCCAGCATGTATCCTAGTTCGGATTCTCAGTGCCATGAATCCTACATCCAGTCTTTACCACAAACCATGGTGGAATTTTCACTATAATACTCAGGTTACATACACCAATACTATTGAATTACTTCCTAATTCAACTAGTATCTACCCCTAAGCTTTCTTCACCAAAGCTTAGCAACCCCAAAATGCTATCCCAACTTGGAAGGGAAATCTACACAGATTCAATTCTCACCAAGTGCTAACCCAACTTGGCAAGGGGAACTAATCCTAGTTCATAAACCCAAATTACATCAGAAAAACATTGGCTATTTTGCATCACTCTTGCCTTTTCTCTCTTGACTTTTGATCCTCACATAATTGCCTTTTTCAAAACAGAAAATAACGCAAGACAGCCATAACAAAAAATCAGAATTAAGCTTGAGTAGAAGAAAGAGATTTCAGCTCTGTGTTAGAGATGGTGCTCTGAATGTGTGTGCTCTCTTTCTTGCTTTCAAGTGTTGAAGTGAGGCTTCCTTTATAGAATCAACTTGCTCTACCACTTTGTTCTTCCTTGCCTCTTTCAATTTCTCGTACCATCCACCCGTTGGAGCTGTCTCCTATGGCATGCAGTCCTTTTTCCATCCTGCTCCACTAACGCTGCTTGTTGGAGGGTCTGATCCACCAACCTCTGTTGTCCTTGGAGTTGTTGTCTTCCTTGGCATGCAAAGTGTTTCCATATTTGAGCCATTTCAACTGCTGTCCATAGCTCTGAGTTTTTGTTTTGCTCTTCCAAATTTTACTTGTGATCTTCTGCATTTTTGATTTGCTGATGTCCTTATGTTTTGTTGCTTTACTAGAGCCCCAGCTGTCCTTGATGTTGACAGATGTCCTTGTCTTTCTTTTCCTTTTGCCAAATGCATAACCTTTTATTCTTTGCTGAACGGTGCAATGAGCTTGGCTCTTTTACAATGCTGAAGCACTGGCTGGTCTTAGACTGAAGTAGTGTGGACTTGGTCATATGGGCCTGCCACAATAAAGCACACATTAAATAATATTGGGCTTTCAACCCAATTGAATGTTTGTCATCATTTATTAACCCAAAATCAAACTAGGCTCAACAAGAAGGTTATAATTTTGTAAATTCAAAGATCATCCCTTGAGAATGATGAAATTTGTACCTTCCATTCTTTGCCTTTGTCGTTAATGGTTTTTCTTCTTTTATTCTTATTTCTTTCAGTTACTTTTGCACCATGCCTTGTCTCACACCCAAATCTAAGGCCTTTCATTACCTTTCTTGGTGTTTCTCTTGCTTGCTTGCTCATGGCCCTCGTTGGTTTCGGTATGCCATAGTTTCTGTTGAATTGAGAAACTAACTTTGTGATGGTAAACATTTATGGTCTAGTTTCTAATGTTTGTTTTGGTGCAACAGGAAAAATATTGAAGCAAGTTGGAGTAAGCACAATTTGGAGAGCAAAGGAACCTTGGCAAGAATGATTTCACAAGGCGCGGTCTCTGTATCAATGCGAAAGCAGAATGCATGGAAGACATTATCCTTGTACAAAATCAAAAAAAGAAATGGATGATGTAGAACAGAATTTGTAAGGACAGATAAACCAATCAAAATGCAAAAGAAACACTATCAATGATAAGGATACAGTTGGAGCAGCCTGTCAAAATAGGCAGAAAGTGTACAAACTTTGCAACGTTCAAAGAAAAAGGGGAAGGGAAAACCTTAGTTTTATAATTGATTGATATTGTGCAATCATATTTTTTTTCTCAAGTGTTTTCATGTCTTCATCATTTCATTTTATTAAGGATAGCTGATATGAGTTATTCTATTCATCACAAATAGAGAGCTTAGAAAGTGAGAATCAATTTCTGTTATGAAAAAAAGCTAGAGAGCTAGGATGTGAGAAATTTGTTTTTGTATTTGGCTTGAATTGGTATTTGTAACTTGAATTTGTTTATAGTGAAAAATTCTACCAATTGTTGTGGTGGAAACTGAATGTAGATTCTACTTTGGGATTGAACCAAAATACATCGTAATGTTCATCTTCTCTATTACAGCTTTCATAAAATCCTGAGATAACTTCATAAAATCAGTCTCCTCCTTTTTATTTTACTTTTATTTTTTTTTTGTGTGAACAAATGAAGATGCATTGAGAATCTATCTATCTATTCTTAATATATAAAAGTAGGTACATAGGTTTACCCACATTGCTTCTAAGTTATTTTTCTTCTTCTACTAACACAATGTCAGCACCAACGCTTACTTGGCAAAATTTTAGAATCCACCACTGAAATCTTGCCAAATCAACTTTTATTTTCACATAAAAAAAATACAAAAAACAAATAAAAATTTTGCCAAGTAATTGTTGGGATTATAAATTTATTGTATTGTTTATAACGGTAAGATATAATAAATATAGGAATTGTGAATTCAATGTATTTGTAGGTTACAAATTTATTGTATTGTATTTTTTAGTTTTTCATTTGTATATTTTATTTTTTTGTTGATTTGAAATAATAGTTGATTTGGCAAGGATTGAGTGGTTGATTCTAAAATTTTGCCAAGTAAGCGATATTGCTGACATGGTATTAATAGAAGGAAAGAAATGTCTTACAAGTAATGTAGGTCAACTTATCCATTTACTTTTATATATTAAGAATAGATGGAATTTGAATACTTGTAACGTAAAATTTGTTATGATTAATAATATTATTATGACATTTGTAATATAGATGTTTATTAACTTTAGTGAGTTATTTATAAAAATTAATAAATTAATTGTTGGAGTTATAAATTTATTGCATTGTTTATAACGGTAAGATATAATAAATATAGAAATTGTGAATTCAATGTATTTGTAGGTTATAAATTTAATGTATTGTATTTTTGAGTTTTTTATTTGTATATTTTATTCTTTTGTTGATTTAAAAATAATAATTGATTTGGCAAGAATTAAGTGATTGATTCTAAAGTTTTGCCAAGTAAGCGATATTGCTGACATGATATTAATAAAAAAAAAGAAATGTCTTACAAATAATGTGAATAACTTATCGATCTACTTTTATATATTAAGAATAGATAGATGGAATAATTTCGGTCCATATGGTATACTAAATTTATCTCAAAATGCATACATTTTAGAGTGCTATATAGTTACTGTCTTACTGATAAAGATTTGGTTTGCATTATTGTGGGGTTTGGTCATACACCAAGCAATGCATCATTACATCTTAAAAAACTCATATATACTAGTACTTTTTTGAGATTGTTTTTTAATACGTGGGCTGGGTTATGGTTGACCTAGCCACACACTCACTCACTCACTCACCTCTCGTCGCCCCACACACTCTCACTCACGCACACACACAGACTCGACGGAAAGATAAAAAAAAAAGAAAGAAAAGGGGAAGAGAAAAGAGGGGAGACCGCGAGAAGAGAAGGGAGGAGGAAGGAGGGAGCTGTCCACGCCGAGCCACCACGCGAGGAGAGAGAGTGAGAGCCGCGTCTCGTCACCGCCGGTCTGGAGCTCGCCGTTCGTGTCCCGTCGCGTCGCCGCCAGCCGCGTCCAGCTCTACGCCATCGCGTGAGATGCGTCCAAGAGAGGGGACGAGCGCGAGAGAGGAGACGCGGAAGAAGGACTGCCACCGTTCTGCCTCGCCGCTGTCGAACTGCTACAGCCGCCGTGCCTTGTCTCTGTCGCCGCTGAGCTTCAACCGCCGCCATGCCAAGTCGTCGTCGCCACTGTTGAGAGAGAAGAGAGAGCTCAGAGAGAGAGAGAGAGAAACAGGATGGGCGAGAGGAGCCGCCGTGAATAGAGGGCTGTTCCGTCACCGCTGTTGCGTAGCCATTCAGGTGAACCTTGGTTGCTACTGGAGCTGTTGGTGCCACCGGAGCTAAATAGTTCCTGTCAATAACCCAAACTATCGCCAGCTCCACTTTGTCAGTGTCCCAATCCAAATTCTGCGCTCATTCGTTCCATTCTACTTCCATCCTCACCTTGGATTTTGGCACTTTGGTTCGGTATCTTCGGTTTCTTAGACCAAGTTGTGAGTAAACTTTACATTTATAATTATTTAATTGTGCATTTATAATTATTTTGACATATATCTATTATGATGTTTGAATTATATTAATTATATTTGCCTTAAACGATTTTAAATTGATTAGAATAATTGATTAATTAGAATTAAATAATTTGCTTTTATGAAGTTTATACTTTCGAAACTATACATGAGACCATATATATTTATTATGAAATTTTGCATTATTCCAAAATGTTTGATTTTACTTGAATATCTGTTTTTGAAGTATTGAAGTATTTGTTGGTACTCAATTACTTTAAAGATTGTGAAATATGTTTGAAATTTCTTATAATTGAAAAAGAGTTCGGATAAGAAAATATTATCTGATTTGATTTGATTCGATACCTTATATATTTAAAAGATCAAAGATTTATTATATTTAAAATTATATGTTTTGAATTGGTTTGGGAGGCTCGTATTAGAAAACTGTAGTTAACGGTGGTTATGACGTTAACTTAGATGCATCTGGCTCAGATCTCAACTAGCAGGGGCGTTGCTAGCCTAACGTGTAGGCCGCACGTTGGATCTGTTATTCCGTACGGACATACTAGAGAAAAGAGCTATAGAGAAAAGGGCTATCCATAGAGGTGGAGCCGCCCAAATGTGGACTTTTGATTTGATTTCTGTATGAGAACTCCCTTATTGATTCACTTATGATTATCAATTACTATTTTCTAATTAAAGTTACTTTAATAATAATGTTTATATGGTCTCATGTCGATTATAGGTGTATTGTTTAGAGTTGTAAAACTTACCTTTTTTTCTAAGAACATTTTTCAGGAACAAATACTTAATTATGTGAGACTTTCTATTCAAGAGTAACGATCTGCAATGAGTACCCAGTCTTTGTCGAGTTCCTAGATGTATATGCTCCATATGTCATAGACAGGATTCAAACATTCTTAATTATCTTAATTTTGTTAAAAATGTATAATTATTTATTTTAGAACCTGTATAATATTTATAACTTTCTTATTCAACTTATATTTGAGTCGATTAGGTTTGCTAGGGAACTATTTTCCTGAGCGCCGGTCATGGCTCATTTTGAGCCATTGACAACATGGTTTTCTGGTATATTTTCTCATTGATTTAATATGACATCACATAAATTTTCTTTTTTTTTTTTACGCATCATGTTTGATCTAGTGCATGGAGCCTTGAACCTATAAGAAAACAAAGCTCATGACGATGATGTAGATTGTAAACAGCAAGAAGGGAAGAGGAATGGACATAGTTAGTGACTCAATTTGCGATATGTAATGTGACCTGTCATATAGATATTGTAACATCTCAAGTTTTTTTTTTTTTTTTGAAACATTGTACATATACCCCCTAATTTTATGAAAATACCTAAACTACCCTTTACCCATTTTTTCTAAACCCTAACCCTCTCCTAACACACACACACACGTTAACACCAACGCTTCTCACTCTCTGGAACCACAAAGAAGGAAAGAAAAGAGATAGAAAGAAACAGAGGGAGAGGGAGACGGAAGAAGAGAAGAGAGACCGCACGGCAAGGCTTGGTCATGCCGCCGCATCGCTGTCGCGTCATTGTCACAGGGGAGAAAGAGAGATGAGCCCGCACACGAGATTGCGACGGAGAAGAATGGAGATTACCGTCATGCACCGTCATTACCGTCATGCACCGTCCTGCCTCTGGAGCCAATTGGAACCTTTGCCGTCGACTCACACCGTTGCCGTCATTGTCGTCGCTGCGGCAGCAAGCGTGAGGGTCGACCAAGGAGAAATAGGTATGTGGAGGAGGGAGGAGCTGTTACGGCGTCGTCGAGCAACTGCCACCGTCGGAGCTCGCCGTTGAGCCTGCCTGCTTCGCGTTCTGCCCTTGCTCTACTCCGCCGGGGGCTGAGCCCTGCCTCTCCCTGTTCATCAGAGCTTGTGGTGTTGCTGTGGGAGTCGCTGTTAGAGGAGAGGAACTGCCGCCACCGCTGTTCCATTGTGTCCTTCACCGTCGACGTCGGGTGGTCACCGGAGCTGCTGATGCTCCATCCCTTATTTTCTTTTTCTTTGGTAAGACTAATCTTGTTTTGGCCTTGTCTTGCCATAAAGCTCTATTATTGACTCTGTCCTATCCTGCTTGATGTTTATTTCTGTTTTTGCTCAGTTTTTAAACCACCGTAGGCTATTAAATTCGCTGCCATTGTTATCGTGGTTGTTCTATGTTATACTAGGGCTGTTGTTGAGGTTGCTGCAGTGAGAAATCGAAGTTGTTGCTACTACCTCGGTCCGAATTTCGTGCTCTTTCATTCTATTCTACTTCAACCTTCCTCACCTTTTATCTTGGCACTCTGGTTTGGTTTCCTCGGTCCCTTGGGACCAATTTGTGAGTAGGCTTTACATTTATAACCGTTACATTTTTTGGTTTATGCTATTCTGAGTTTTTAATTATATTTACAAAACTATTGTTGAATAACTTTGATTTGATTAGAATAATTAATTTATTATAATTAAAAAAATATTTTTATGAAGTTTATATCTTAGAAATTTTACATGAGACTATATATATTTGATGAAGTTTTATATTATTTTAGAACATTTGATTTTACTTGAAAATATACTTTTGAAACATTGAAGTATTTGTTAGTACTTATTGACTTTGAAATTGTGAAATGTGTTTGAAATTATTTATGATTGAAGAAGTTATGAGTTGAGAAAATGTTTCTGATGAAAAAGTATTATCTGATTTGATTTGATTTGATTCGATACCTTATATATTTGAAAGATAAAAGATTTGTTGTATTTGAAATTATATGTTTTGAATTGTTTGGGAGGCTCGTATTAGAAAACCGTAGTTAACGGCGGTTATGACGTTAACTTAGATGCATCTAACTCAGACTCCAGCTAGCAGGGGTGTTGCTAGCCTAACGTGTAGGCCACACGTTAGATCTGATATTCCGTTAGGACACACAAGAGGAAAGGGCTACCCATAGAGGTGGAGCCGCCCAAGTGTGGACTTTTGATTTGATTTCTGTATGAGAACTCCCTTATTGATTCACTTATTTATATAAATTATTATCTTCTAACTAAAATTATGTTTATATAGTCTCATGTGAATTATAGATGTACTGTCTAGTCACTGGGTTGCAAAACTCACTCCGTTTTTCTAAAAATATTTTTCAGGAATAAATATTTGATTATGTGAGCCTTTCTATCCAAGAGTAATGATCTGCAATGGGTATCTATTTGTTGTTGAGTTCTTAGACGTCATCTGCTCCATATGTCACAGGCAGGATCCACCCATATTTATTTTATTTTTTTTTGTTTGTTAAAAATATGTAATTATTCATTTTAGACATTGTAAATTTATTTAAAATATTTGTAATTTTCTTATTCAACTTATATTTGAGTCGGTTAGGCTTGCATGGGGATTATTTTCCTGAGCGCCGATCATGGCTCATTTTGGGCCGTGACAAAGTGGTATCAGAGCTTAGGTTTAATCTGTGTAATATGGAGCAAGTGTCCTATGGTAGGATCACAATTGTATAAATAGAAGCGCGCCTATTTGTACAAATTGTGGCACTATCAGAGGCCTATAGGAATGTCATCCTTGTCTTCTGGTTCTTGTCATCACGAGTCATCTGTTGATTCTTGACACCTCTTTCCTCTTCTTTGTACGCAACCTTGAGTTATTATTTGGTAGTTTTTCTTGAACTTGCTTTTGCAATGACTTTAGTTTCGGTTTTGGTTCACGATTCCTGCCTTGTAGCTAGTTCTAATCTTCCTCGTTTTTGTGAATATTTGCTTTAATCTTCTTCATATTCATGTTGTTTTCTATGGTTTCTGATTTCAAGATTTTATCCATTATCTAGAAGATTCGATATGTTTTTGCTGTGAATTATTATCTTATTCCTGTTATAGAATTGTATTTAGATTTGTGGATTATGGATTTACTTAGCTACTGATTGAGACGCTTTGTTCTGGATTTTGATAAAACAAGTTTGTTCTTCTTATGTTGATGATCTTTGAAGTTAACATAATTTTGAACCACTCGTGATTTTTTTCTTTCGAATCAATAAAAAAAAAAACTGTTATTCGGTTGCTCAGGTAGAAGAACTACGTGACAAATGCATGGAGTGTTATTCTTGTTTGCTAGATTGGAATTATAATTTTCTCTGTTTAGGTGTGGCAAATTTTTTATGAAGTGTTAGCTGATTTGAAGATCTTTTCCGATCTGAAAGTTTGATTGAGCTTTTTGTTTGATAATTTGTTCTGCTATGGTTTTCTTTGTTGAACGTGGCTTTTCTTTCAAGGGCACTATTTCTTCTGGGAACCTTCAAGTTCTTCCCTTTTCAATCTTATGATTCCTTTAATTCTAAATTTTTTGGATTTCAACATTGACTCATTTTGCTTATGCTCTGTACTGACAGCGCTTCATATTTTTCATGGTAAGAAAACTCAAAATAGCATGCAAATTATGGGGCATGAATTTTGTGCATAAAAATTTCTGTGTAGTAGTCACTTCTTCAAAACCCGTGCTTTCTTTTTTCTTTTCCTTTTTCGTTTTCCTACTGGTTGATGCTGCTTTGGATTAATACTCTTACCTTGCTGTGAAAAATAACTCAAACCAGTTTAGTTTATTGTGTACTGAATATTGTATTGAATTCTGAAAAAGTTCTTTTTTTTTTCCTCTTTCATTTGTTTTTCAATCATGTTCTGAAATCTAAGATTTTTTTGTTGTTTTTCAACACCCGAGTTGAGCATTGTTTTGAATACCTTTCAAAAGTTTTGAACTTATACTTGTTAGTTAGTTCTCTCTTTTTATGCATTTTATTTGTTTGATTTTTGAATACTGTAATATTATTTATTTTATGGAAAAGTGCTTTGAATGTTCAAGCTTCTTTCCTTTATAGACCTTTGTTTTAATCAATGCAAGTTTTACCCTTGTGCTTCTACAATGCTTTGCTTTCTTGGATTTTCACTGAAGACCCTTTACTCACAAGTTCCTAATTTGTTTACTGATTTTCGGTTGTTTCCTTGTTCCAAATTTACGATTCAAAAAAAAAATATATATTTTGTTTGAAGTTACTTTACCTTGTACAAGTTAACCATGTTCTGATTTGAACCTTGAATTGTTGCATATGTTGGGAGTTCTACTGTTAAGTGTTATGTTAATGGGGGTGCATTGGATAATACTACTATTTATGTTTTTTTTTTTATCGCCATGAATTAATTGGTAAAAAAAAAAACTTTTTTTCTTTTCTTGTTATTAATTCTTACAACAAAAATATTGACACGAACCACACTTATCATGTCTCATGCCATTCATGTGATACAGTTGCTTTTTGGTTTTTGTATTTTGTGTATATACTTAAATGCTATTCTTGTGAATTTTTTTGGCATAGAGAAGACAAGAACTTTTGACTTAAAATAGAAATTCACCAATAAATCTGTTATACTTTCTAATACATTGAAATTACATCCTTCCCAATTTGTTTTGCCAGGTTTTGTACCTTGATTTTGATAATCTAAGTGATACTTTTACCTCAATTTTATTACAGTATTCTTAATGTTAATTTTGCCATTTTGACTGATTTTTTTATATTTTGATAACAAGATAATAAAATTCAGCATGAGCTAAATGTTTTTTTAAAAGCTACAAGCCTACAATTCGTATATATGAGAACTCAGTACAATGTATATAAAGAGAAGAGTGATGAGTGAATTTCTACTATGATTGCACTCAAAATGTGATTATATGACTAATATTAATAGAGATCATTGGGATTTTTTAAGTAAGAAGTCAATTTCTTTTGTGATTGATTGGACTTATGAGTTTTTTTTATTTGTATGTAGTGATTATTTTTGTGTTTCTTAGTCGGGTTGTAATTTTGTCAAAGACACTGTATAAAAAAAAAGGGGTTCTTTCTTTATGATATATTTTTCAAGATACGACAAGAATTTTGGAGATATATTTTTTTTATATTTAGATCCAATATATATATATATATATATTTAAGTTTGTCTTTAATTCAGTGAACTATTTATGAAGGTGAATTCTCTTTTTGGTATTTTATCTTTACATGAAATATGATCCCATACCAATTTTCTGAAATTCTTTTGCTATGTGCTTGGGTTATGTCAAAAGCAAAAAAAAAAAAAAAACCAAAAAAAAAAAAAGTTATGGTAACTGATCTTAGTGTGTTAATTGCCAATACTTTAAATTTTAGTTTTATTATTATCATTATTTTATATGTGAATTTATTTGTAACTTAATACTAAGTCTAATTGCATGATTATAGGAAATCACATTATTGTATTTTACCAACAGTGACCATAATGAGTTAAATACCTAAATGTATATGTAAATTTTGTCTTAAAGGACAACGAGGAGATCAATTGCATTTCTTGTCTTGTTTTACATAATCTATTTACTATTTTGAGTTAGGAGATATCAAATTTGTATTGACATAATTATTTAATGTCCAAAGTCATGATAATAATCTCAAAGGTATTTAGTTGAAGGTTTCTATAAAAAAAAAAGGGGGAAAAGAAGCATACTAATTTTTGGGATAGTTACCGTTTTCGATTTTTTATGACGGTTAAGTTGCCTATTCTAGAATGTGTTGTTGTATTTTTAATTTGTGTTTTGCTTTGCTTTCTCTGTTGTTGATTTTGTCTTTTTGTTTATGCATATCCTTGCTTGATGGTACACCTAAGTATCCTCTAGGGTTTTTGAGGGAAAATATTTGCATATGACCCCTATTAATCTTCAATTCATAGACCTTTCATCTTTTTGTTTCAACTTGAATTTGTTTGACGTGATAGTATTGATGCTTTTATAATTTCTTTTGAAATATTCGTCTCATATCTTTTCTTCGAGATTGTGAAATGATTTTCTCTTAGTTGTATCTGTTGTAGATGGATATCCTACCTGATTGTGTTCTTAATCATTCTCTTAAATCTTTGTGAACATTACCATCGACTTTAGTGGTCATCTCTTGTGAGCTATGCACTCCTATTCAACTTGAATTTGTTTCGACGTAATACTCTATCTTTCTTTTATCGTTTCTATCGAAATTTCTGGATTCAGATTTCATTGTTAAGACGTGATTAGACTCTCTTTCTAGCACACTTCGTTGTTTCTGAACATCCATGTTTAATTGCGATCTTACACATCCTTTCGAATTCTTGCGAACATCATCTGAGATGCTTGTTCTTCTCTTCCTAAGTTTTGTATTCCTTTGAGTAAACTCGAGATTCTATTGGTTAACGTGTAGTCTCTAGATACAGCGAGCAATACGTTAGTTTTAGGACATGACGATGTCAAGAAGATTATGAAGTAAGAGTATTTTGAGGAGGAAGTTAAGGAGATTTTGGTACAAGTTGAAAAGTTAGTCTTGATATTTGACTTTCGGATTTACTTTGGGAGTGATGGACAAAGAGAAAAGCACCATGTGTGTTTGACTTATCAAGAGAACAAGAGTGTTAAATGTCAACCGCATCTTTTTAACACACACCTATGTTGTAATTTTTGCACCCGATAATACTTCTTTCTCATGTTTGGTAAAAAGGGTAAAACCATATAACATTTTTCATACTGTATCAATTTTCGAGGGCGAAAATTTTTTTAAGGGGGGTAGAATGTAACATCTCAAGTTTTTTTTTTTTTGAAACATTGTACATATACCCCCTAATTTTATGAAAATACCTAAACTACCCTTTACCCATTTTTTCTAAACCCTAACCCTCTCCTAACACACACACACGCTAACACCAACGCTTCTCACTCTCTGGAACCACAAAGAAGGAAAGAAAAGAGATAGAAAGAAACAGAGGGAGAGGGAGACGGAAGAAGAGAAGAGAGGAGGGAGAAGAGAGACCGCACGGCAAGGCTTGGTCATGCCGCCGCATCGCTGTCGCGTCATTGTCACAGGGGAGAAAGAGAGATGAGCCCGCACACGAGATTGCGACGGAGAAGAATGGAGATTACCGTCATGCACCGTCATTACCGTCATGCACCGTCCTGCCTCTGGAGCCAATTGGAACCTTTGCCGTCGACTCACACTGTTGCCGTCATTGTCGTCGCTGCGGCGGCAAGCGTGAGGGTCGACCAAGGAGAAATAGGTATGTGGAGGAGGGAGGAGCTGTTACGGCGTCGTCGAGCAACTGCCACCGTCGGAGCTCGCCGTTGAGCCTGCCTGCTTCGCGTTCTGCCCTTGCTCTGCTCCGCCGGGGGCTGAGCCCTGCCTCTCCCTGTTCATCAGAGCTTGTGGTGTTGCTGTGGGAGTCGCTGTTAGAGGAGAGGAACTGCCGCCACCGCTGTTCCATTGTGTCCTTCACCGTCGACGTCGGGTGGTCACCGGAGCTGCTGATGCTCCATCCCTTATTTTCTTTTTCTTTGGTAAGACTAATCTTGTTTTGGCCTTGTCTTGCCATAAAGCTCTATTATTGACTTTGTCCTATCCTACTTGATGTTTATTTCTGTTTTTGCTCAGTTTTTAAACCACCGTAGGCTATTAAATTCGCTGCCATTATTATCGTGGTTGTTCTATGTTATACTAGGGCTGTTGTTGAGGTTGCTGCAGTGAGAAATCGAAGTTGTTGCTACTACCTCGGTCCGAATTTCGTGCTCTTTCATTCTATTCTACTTCAACCTTCCTCACCTTTTATCTTGGCACTCTGGTTTGGTTTCCTCGGTCCCTTGGGACCAATTTGTGAGTAGGCTTTACATTTATAACCGTTACATTTTTTGGTTTATGCTATTCTGAGTTTTTAATTATATTTACAAAACTATTGTTGAAGAACTTTGATTTGATTAGAATAATTAATTTATTATAATTAAAAAATATTTTTATGAAGTTTATATCTTAGAAATTTTACATGAGACTATATATATTTGATGAAGTTTTATATTATTTTAGAACATTTGATTTTACTTGAAAATATACTTTTGAAACATTGAAGTATTTGTTAGTACTTATTGACTTTGAAATTGTGAAATGTATTTGAAATTATTTATGATTGAAGAAGTTATGAGTTGAGAAAATGTTTCTGATGAAAAAGTATTATCTGATTTGATTTGATTTGATTTGATTCGATACCTTATATATTTGAAAGATCAAAGATTTGTTGTATTTGAAATTATATGTTTTGAATTGTTTGGGAGGCTCGTATTAGAAAACCGTAGTTAACGGCAGTTATGACGTTAACTTAGATACATCTAACTCAGACTCCAGCTAGCAGGGGTGTTGCTAGCCTAACGTGTAGGCCACACGTTAGATCTGATATTCCGTTAGGACACACAAGAGGAAAGGGCTACCCATAGAGGTGGAGCCGCCCAAGTGTGGACTTTTGATTTGATTTCTGTATGAGAACCCCCTTATTGATTCACTTATTTATATAAATTATTATCTTCTAACTAAAATTATGTTTATATAGTTTCATGTGAATTATAGATGTACTGTCTAGTCACTGGGTTGCAAAACTCACTCCGTTTTTCTAAAAATATTTTTCAGGAATAAATATTTGATTATGTGAGCCTTTCTATCCAAGAGTAATGATCTGCAATGGGTATCTATTTGTTGTTGAGTTCTTAGATGTCATCTGCTCCATATGTCACAGGCAGGATCCACCCATATTTATTTTATTTTATTTTTTTGTTTGTTAAAAATATGTAATTATTCATTTTAGACATTGTAAATTTATTTAAAATATTTGTAATTTTCTTATTCAACTTATATTTGAGTCGGTTAGGCTTGCATGGGGATTATTTTCCTGAGCGCCGATCATGGCTCATTTTGGACCGTGACAGATATCTTCCTTTCTTTTACTTGGGCACTATCAGAGTGTGGCAACAAATTCAAGTATATAGGCATCTTCATTATCCCATGCTGTAATTTAATTTATAATCAAACTAGAATGAGATCCGCGCAATGCGCAGACTGTAAATTAATAATAGTATAAAATAAATATTAAAAATTGCTATGTTTTGTAGAATTAAATTAAATTAGAGTGAGATCCGCGCAATGCGCAGAGAAGTAGATTATTTATACTATATAGTATATTTTAATAAATGTTATATTAAAAACATTTTAGAGAACATATTATAAATAGATTTTGAATTTATTTATTTTTAAAAAAGACATAGGTTATTTATATTAGAGTTATACAAAACTGCATTTTTATTTTTTTTTTCATTTTTCGATTTACATTAATGGCTACACTTTGTCTTTTTTTGTAGTTTTTTTGTTTGTAAATAGTTAAAAAAATAAATGAATGAGAATGAAAAACATATAAAAATATTATATTAAATTTAAGGAATTTTTGACAATTAGTATGAGAGATTAAGAAATGAAGAGTAGTAAGAATGTTAATATGTATAAGTTGTAGAATTTGAATATTTGTAACTAAAATTTTTTATAATTATTATTATTATGACACTTTTAATGTATGCATGTTTATTGCATTTAATTAATACTTGATGTTTCAATTGAATAATAATAGATAAGAGTTTTTTGTTTTAATTTTTTTAAAACATTTTACTAAATAGTGATTGGTTGATTTTCATCTTTTACCAAGTCATTAGAATTGTTGATGTGACATCATTAACAAAGAAAAGATGACTTAAACTCATTGTGGAGAGAGTTGGTATCAGCTTTTAAATAGATAGATAGATAGAAGATAGATAGATAGATGTAAAAGATTTCATTTTCATCCTACATAGCAAACAATTACAACAAATTATACACATTTTTTTCTATTAATTAGTTATGAGTAGCAACAATTAGAATAATACATGTTATAAAATAATTTGTACTCACCTAAAGTGAAAGCTGAATTGGCAATATTTCTTAATCTAAGACATAGCTTTCTCTTCAAGGGTTGTAAAATTATTATTGAAGTAATTCTTTTTTAAAAAAATTATCCCATGAAGTATTAAAAATACAAATAGGCTTCTCAATTTCTTTCTCAATAATTTGATTTAACTAATGGATTGGACAATCTTATTACACAATAAAATTGGAAAGATATCCATATTTTTCTACAAATTGCAAAATTACTATTCATGTGATTTTTTGACCCAAAAATTATCCTTTTTTCACCGATTTTATTATTTTAAATATAATACAAAATATTTTATTTAAATCATACTTAATGATTCGTAAACAATTACAAAAGAATTTTTTTCTATTCATACCAAAAATCAATACAAAAAATAAAACAGAATATGTTATAAGACTTTTTTGTACTAACCTGAATTGGAAGCTAAATTGGCATTCCTCTTCGACCGGAGATGTTGCTTTCTTCTTATTCTTGCTTGTCTAAATTGGATAGATCTAAGTGTTTCAAATAATTGTGTTTCTACATTTTTAAAATAGGCATCAAAAGAGAAATAACAATTTGAAAAAGAGGAACTAAATTGTGGAATAATTTTAAATGCACATTAATTTTGGTTGTGACTGTTGGACAGAACCCGTTAAAAAAAGAGGAATACATAAACTGTGTTACTTGCAATGATTTCACAATTAAAATATTATGTATAACAATAAGTAAGCGACAAATTTGAAAATCTTTAGGAAAATACCTGGGAAGAATGGTGACGTTGACCTGAGATCTAGAATCGAGCTCCGGGAGGGAAACCGCAACAGGAGGAATGGAGTTTGACCTGGTTTCTGCAATTTACGCAATGCGGATCCATCGAAGATGGACATCGCGATGGACAATTTGTTTCGAGAAAAAAACAATGGCTCATGGGACCGGAAGAGGATGTAGGTAGGAAAAAATAATGGCTCAATGCGGCTCCATCGAATATGGACATCGCGATGGACAATTTGTTTCGAGGAAAAAACAATGGCTCATGGGACCGGAAGAGAATGTAGGTAGGAAAAAACAATAGCTCATGGGATGGTACGGAGAGGTGCGAAGAGGAAGAGGGTCTAGAAGTATGAGAAAGGTAAGGGATTTTTTTTTAGGTAAATGTTAATTTGTGTTTTTGTTGTTTTAGAAATAAGGATTGATTTGAAAAAATTTAAGTTGTTGATTTTTATTGTGTTTTTTAGTTTTATTTTGTATTTTTTTTGTTTGAAAATAAAAGTTGATTTGGCAAGATTTGATTGGTTAATTCTAACATTTTGCCAAGTAAGCAATGTTGCTGACATGGCGTTCGTAGAAGAAGAGGAATAGCTTCAAAGTAACGTGGGTAAACTCATGTATCTACTTTTATATATTAAGAATAGAAGCGTCATATTTGATATTCTATAGTCTAATACTAAATCATCATAGGATCGAGTGTTTGGTTAAATGGGTAAAGCAACAAATATTTGTGTAAATACCAACCTTTTTATTCTTTGTATATAATCAAGGACCATTCACCTTGGTTTTCTCATAGTTGGTGGAAGATGGTCCCCATGATCTGTTAAGCATCATACTTATCAGTTCATTACATTTGGATTAAAAGATATAAATTATTAACTATAATATAAACAAACAAAAATGAAAGATAAAAATTAAAAAGTAGTTTTATGTTGAAAATTATTTATTTTAAAGGTAGCAGACGCATGCAATGTAACAAAATACAAGTGGATTCACACCTCATCTAGTCTGGTAATAAAAACAGAAGGGTGAATAATTTTTTATTGGTATAGAGAAGCTTGAATGGTAGGTGGGTTAGTAAATAAATACAAGTGGATATTGTTAAACATTTTCCACCTAATGATTCATTGTAGAGATCATTTAAAAAATGGAATGATGAAGACCAAAGGAAACGAAAGCATCTCACAGCTTCGGAGAAAGAAAATAAGAAGCTTCAAATGAAATTTGTCATGAAGACAAAAGGGATTAAGCAAATGAAGTCAACATACATTATTATTGGTTAATTATAATAATCTCCGCCTGCAACACATTACAGTAATACTTCACTTAACTGCTACCGCTTCAAAACTCTGTCTTTGTGAGAGAATTCTGAGTTTGGAGTGCAAACAGAAACCGCTTCCCTTTCCTTACCTTTCTTACTTTCTTGCTGTTGTGAACATGGCTGCTGAACTTGTTGGAGGAGCTTTTCTCTCTTCATTTCTCAATGTTCTTTTTGACAGGCTGTCTGATCCTGAGATCATCAACATGATGAGAGGAAAGAAGGTTGACCAGAAGCTGCTTCAAAGGCTGGAGAACATTCTGAACGTGGTTGAAGCTGTGCTGAATGATGCTGAGAAGAAACAGATCACTGACCCTGCTGTCAAGAGGTGGCTCGAAGATCTCCAAGATGCTGTCTATGATGCTGATGACTTGTTGGATGAAGTCGCCACCAAAGCTGCCACTCAGAAGGATCCACCAGGTAACTTCCTGTCTCGCTTTCTCAGTTTGCAAGATAGGGAGATGGTTACTAGGATTGAAGAAATCATTGCTAGACTAGAAGATATTGCAAAACACAAAGATATCCTTCGTCTAGAAAAGATTGCAGTCAAGAACATGTCAGGGAGAATTGAATCAACATCTCTTGTTCAAAAGTCTGATTTATTTGTTGGTAGGGATCAAGACAGGGAGGATATAGTCAAATTGTTATTAGATGATACTAATGATGGTGAACTATCTGTCATCCCCATCTGGGGTATGGGTGGGATCGGAAAAACTACTTTGGCTAAGTTGGTTTTTAATGATGATAGAGTGCAGCGAAAATTTAATATCAATGCATGGGTTTGTGTTGGGGAAGAATTTGATGTTCTTAAAGTGACAAAGACTGTAATAGAGGAAATAACTTCTAGTCGCTGTGATATGAATAGCTTAAACTCAGCTCAACAACATTTAAGGAGTAAGCTAACAGGGATGAAATTCTTGGTTGTTTTGGATGACTTTTGGAGTAACAATTACACAGCTTGGGCAAATTTTCTGATTCCTTTTAGATGTGGAAGTGAGGGGAGTAAGATCCTTGTGACAACTCGTAGCGAAAAGATTGCAAACATGGTGAAAGGTTTTCATTATCAAGCCTACAATTTGAGTGCGTTGAATGATGAAGATTGTTGGGTAGTGTTTGCAAATCATGCATTTCTTTCTGGAGAGCGTCTAGCTTTTGAAAAAGTTGCCAGAGAAATTGTTAAAAAGTGCAAGGGATTACCTCTAGCTGCTCAAGCACTTGGGAGCTTATTAAGGTCCAAAGATAATGAAAAGGATTGGAATAATGTTTTGAACAGTGAAATTTGGGAATTTTCTGAAGAGGAAATTGAAATTATTCCTGCTTTGAGGATCAGTTATTACCACCTTCCTTCTTACTTAAAACGTTGTTTTGTTTATTGTTCTTTGTATCCCAAAGACTATGAATTTGATAGAGATGAATTGGTGTTATTGTGGATGGCCGAGGGTCTTTTGCAACGGCCGAGGGGGGGAAGCACTTTAGAAGAAGTTGGCTATGAGTATTTTAGTGATTTAGCATCAAGATCATTTTTTCAACCTTCCAATAATGCTTATAATACTTCATTTGTAATGCACGATCTCATGCATGATTTAGCAACGTTCTATGGTGGAAAGTTCTTTTCTAGAACCTTTGAAGTCAAGAATGCAGCAAAGCATGATGTCAAAACTCGCCACTTGTCATGTGCTCGCAAGAATGATGATGATTCGTTTATGAAGATCATGGAAGCATGCAAAAGGTTAAAACATGTGAGGACATTGTTGCAACTCAATTTTCGTAAAGATGGTGGAATCCGAGAGGGAGATAGTGTAGCCGTTCCTTCTGACTTACTAGAACAATTGAAGTGCTTACGAGTTTTGTCATTTAAATTTTTTCCAGATGATGAAAACTTGTTGCATCATTCGATTGGGGAATTGATCCATTTGCGTTATTTGGATCTTTCAGACACATCCATCGTGACTTTACCTGAGTCGTTAAGTTGCTTGTACAATTTACAAACCTTGAAGTTGAGATACTGTAAAAAGCTTAAAAAGCTTCCTAGCAAGATGCAAAATCTTGTGAATTTGCGTCATCTTGATGTTTCTGAAACTGGTTTGGAAGAGATGCCAAAAAAGATGAGCGAATTAAAAGATCTGCAATTTTTAAGTTTCTACATCGTGGGCAAGCATGAAGAGAATGGAGTTGGGGAATTGGGAGGACTAGCACATCTTCATGGGTCATTATGGATTGAGAAATTGGAGAATGTTAAGAATAGTGGTGAAGCATCGAATGCAAGGATGGATGAAAAAATACACCTGAATACTTTATATTTGTGGTGGTCAACGTTTGAAGAAAGTGAGGTTTGTGATTCCGAAAGTGAAAAAGATGTACTTGACAAATTACGTCCTCACAAAGACTTGAAGAAGCTATCCATCAGTTGTTACAGAGGTACCATGTTTCCGGATTGGGTAGGGCAGTCTTCGTACCACAACATGACTTGGTTGGAGCTGAGGGGATGCAGGAATTGTTGGGTGCTTCCTTCACTTGGACAGTTACCCTCTCTGAAGAGGCTGCTCATTTCAGGGCTCGACAAGGTGAAGAAGATTGGTGGGTCATTCTATAAGGGTGATGGAACTCAGCATCAGGAGACACCCTTCCGATCCCTTAAATTTCTCATTATTCAAAGAATGCCTTGCTGGGAGGAATGGGAGTCATATGAATGTGATGATGATGAGGATGCACCATTTCCTCAACTTGACGAACTTCATATATTGCAGTGTCCTAAGTTAAGAGGAGATTTGCCCACTTTCCTTCCGTCTTTGAAATCACTATTCATTTATGAATGCAAGGAGCTTGGTTGTTATCTGCCAAGAGCTCCCATCCTACGCAAATTAATAATAAGGGACAAACAGGAAGCAAGAATGCGGGAGCTACCACTTTCCATGTTGGAGACACTAGTAATTAATGGAGAGCAGCTTGTGGATTCTCTGTTTGAGGCCATGACCCACACCCAACCAACCTCTCTCATAGAGCTACAGATCTCAGAGTGCTCATCAGCCGTATCATTTCCAGAGGATTCTTTGCCCCCTTCATTGGAATATCTAGGCATCTTCAATTGCAAGAATGTAGAATTCCCAATGCACCACCAACAACATCACTCGCTAGAGAGATTAGAATTAGTCAACAGCTGTGATTCGCTTACATCCTTCGCATTGCCAGCGTTCCCAAATCTCAAGGATCTCAGAATCGCAAGACGTGAAAAGTTGACATCTCTGGAGGTGTCACAGTCCCTCCGAGAATTATGGATTGCAGAGTGCCCTAAGCTGGAGAACATAATAAGGCTGCCTGCCTGTTTATGGGAACTCAAAATCAGAGAATGTGGGTTGTTGGGTAAAGGCATAGAGAGGAAGGACACCCACATTTGGCCATCCATTTCCCACATCCCCGTAATATTTGTTGATGAGAAACTGATTCAATATCACCCAACATCTTAAAACAGGTAACTCTTTTGCTCTTTCTCTATATCCCAAACCCACTTCATCTTCTCCAACATAATCTTATTTTTATTTCCAAATTTCTATACCTCATTCAAATTCTGTGTCTCCTACTCTTTTCACACTGTTAATCACCACTCTAGTCAATGCCTACTTTTGGGAACTTATAGTATGGGTATACAATGTCAATTTTGGTCTTTTTTTCCCCCTAATCTTCTTCTTTGTTCTTCATGTATAAGGACATTTAACTATTCTTCTGGGACTTACCAATTTAATGCAGTTCGGTTGTGCACCTCCATTCTTTTAAGGATGCTTCTTTGTTTCTAACATCTCTCTATTGAAGCTTGTTTTGTTAATTCAAGGATCATACCTTGAGAATGATGAAATCTTTCCCTTCCATTTTTTACCTTTTCTATTAATTGTTTTTCTTCTTTCTTTCTTATTTCAATCAGCTACTTTTGCACCATGCCTTGTCTTACACCTAAATGTAAGGCCTTTCGTTACCTTTCTTGGTGTTGCTCCTGCTTTCTTGCCCGTGCCCTTTGTTGGATTTGGTATAAGTTTATTATCTTATTATTAATTCTGTTGAATTAAGAAACTAATAAACTTTGTGATGGCAAACATTTATGGTTGAGTTAATGTGCACTAAGCGAAAATTGTATGAGTTATTATAATGTGTTTGTTTCGGTGCAGCAACAAACAAATTGAAGCGAAGTTGGAGTAAGCTCAATTTGGAGAGCAGGGGAACCTGGTCAAGAATGATTTCATGAGGTGTGGTCTCTGCATCAATAAGAAAGCTGAATTCATGGAAAACACCATCCTCATAGAAAATCAAAAGAAGAAATAGATGATGCAGAACAGAATTTCGCTAAGACCGATAGATCAATCAAAATGCAACAAGAGCACCTTCAATGATAAGGATACAGTTGGAGCAGCCTGTCAAAAATAGGCATAAAGTGTACAAACTTTGCAATGTTCAAAGAAAAAAGGAAGGAAAAACTTAATTATATATTTTGACTGACATTGTCCAATTATCTTTTTTCTCTTAGTAAGAGTTTTCATTCTTCATCATTTCATTCTATTTTAGGATAGCTGATATGAATTATTCTATTTATAAGAAAGAGAGAGCTTAAAAAGTGAGTATCAATTTCTGTCATGAGAAAGGCAAGAGAGCTAGGATGTGAGAATATGTAGAAAAAGCTGTAAGTGGTGTTTGAGAAATTTGTTTTTGTATTTGGCTTGAATTGATATTTGTAACTTGAATTTGTTTATAGTGGAAAATTCTACCATTTTTTGTGGTGGAGATTGGATGTAGATCCCACTTTTGGGATTGAACCAGGATATATCTCGATCTTTTCTATTACAGCTTTCATCCAAAATATCATTAAAATTGTCATCTGCATATCTTTCTGCAAATCTTGTGAAATCGTAAACGCTAGCAAGTTTTTTTTCTTAACAAATCAAGATGCATTCAGAATGTCATTATGTTACAAATATGAAGTGCTTATGGCAAAGATTGTAGTAGCAGCTTCTTTTGTATGTTAGCAATAAGCAAGGATTAGACTGAGCTAGGTAATTTTGTTACAGCCATTATAGGTTAGTTGTTATAGCATTCTTCTTCTATTTTGTGTGTAACAGCATAGTACTACAGGTTGATATATAAGCATTAGTGTATTAATTTATTGACATAGAATTGTAATTGTAATTCATTCTCATTTAGTAAATATACAAATTAGTTTTCTCATTTTCTACTTTCAATTCCTTCAACTCTGCTTTCTTTCTCCATTTTCTGATTTTTTTTCTTACTTTTATTCTCTTAAAGTATAATTTTAGTACCTCACTCTGACAATAGTTTTGGTTGTGTAGCATTGTTGTAGTGCAAAATTTAAATAGTAAAAGTTACAATAGATGGCAACAAAGTTGAAAATCAAATCATATGCTTTGGGTGGAAAGTTCATTCCATTCCCTTGCTGCATAGTTTCAACACTTCACAGGAGCCAAAAGATTAAAAGGTGTCACACATAATCACACATTCCATGCCCTTGGCTATTAATCATTTCTTGAAAATATTAGTGGCATGCTTTCTCACAATGGCAACCTCCATGCGCTACAGGTGCCACACTTTATACTTCAGCTATGAAATTCTTGTTGATACTTGAGACGCAATATATATTTCTTGTGTTTCTTAATTTTCTATTTATTTATTTATTTATTATTATTTCAAGAATGGATCAAACATAAAGGGTTATTTTGCATGGCCATTATTACATTTATTTGATTTATTGGATGACTACAAAGTAAGCTATGGCCAATTATAAAGATATCCAAAACTCTCAGCAAAATGGTACAATTGGTTCTTGAGAGGTAGAATCATGGAAGGACCTTTTCCTGGCATTGAATATTAGGCAACATTGAGCACAGCTTATTGGCCCAAAGATGATGGAGAGGTATTTTGAGAGCTTCAAATTCTCATTTAGTTTTTAATGTCATAGATTCACAATTCCTATTATTCATAATCTTTTAATTTTATTTTGTTTTATTTTTCAGCAGGGCTAGAATATATGGGTGGAAAGATCATGATATGATCAAAGATGCTGAGGGAAAAAATGATGATTGACAAATCGAGTGCAGATATTATCCAGATTCCACATGGATGGAAGGAAATAGATGTGTAACCACAGAGAAGCCCTTTCTCTTTCTCAACTGAAAAAGAATTTTGTGAATAACCTACAAATTGTGCATTCAGATTTGTTGATAAAACTGATAATTTTGATAGCTTAGCTGAGTCCACTACTGAGATACTTTATGCTGTTTGATTTAGAATCATGTTTTTTTTTTTGTTACCAAATAGATTAATTTTCTGTATGAGTAAGTGGCTTTGATTGATTCAATACTCTGTTACACCATCGGGTTTAAAGCAATAATCGAATAAATTAAATTTCCTTTTTGGCAACTCTTCTATATACATTTTTAAAATGGTATATCTCTTTCTCTATGGCTTATTCTGATAATCCTGTATTTTCCAATGAGTAATCCCAATGAATATGTGATATGCCACATCATCCTAATATTTTGCTAAAACTTCTAGCTATGTAGCATATTTCCTTTCCAATAAGTGAGCATCTTAAGTTGCATGATGGACCAACATAATTTTATGGTTAAATTCAGTAGAAATTATTGCAATAAAGTTATGCTCAAATTTATATATTTTTGAATAATTTCAGTCCATATGATATACTAAATTTATCTCAAAATGCATACATTTTATAGTGCTATATAGTTACTGTCTAACTGATAAAGATTTGGTTTGCATTATTGTGTGGTTTGGTCAAACACCAAGCAATGCATCATTACAACTTAAAAAACTGTCATATACTAGTACTTTTTTGAGATTGTTTTTTAAATTTGCTTGTAGAAAATTGTGTGAACGTTCTGATAAGTTTACTAGTCTTGGTGAGTGGTTGACCTTGTGCCATCTCTTTTTAATATGTGGGATTGTTATGGTAAAAATAGTTTATATAAAATAATTTTTTTTAATAGCAAAATCTGATTGGACCATTATTGAAGACTGCATGAAAATGTTGTTGAGGTTGTTGGGATACATGTCTTCAATTTATGTGTTTAGCTTTTAGAATCACCTACTGAGGGGAAAAAAGAAGCTTTTAGGAATCATATTTCCCTCTTAATGAAGCGTAGAAGCCAGAAATAGATAAAGGCTGAATACATGGTTTTCTGGTGTATTTTCTCATTGATTTAATGTGACATCACAAGAATTTTCTTTTCTTTATGCATCATATTTGATCTAGTGCATGGAGCCTTGAACCTATAAGAAAACAAAGCTCATGACGATGATGTAGATTGTAAACAGCAAGAAGGGAAGAGGAATGGACATAGTTAGTGACTCAATTTGCGCTATGTAATGTGACCTGTCATATAGATATCTTCCTTTCTTTTACTTGGGCACTATCAGAGTGTGGCAACAAATTCAAGTATATAGGCATCTTCATTATCCCATGCTGTAATTTAATTTATAATCAAAAGCGTCATATTTGATATTTCTATAGTCTAATACTAAATCAACAAATATTTGTGTAAATACCAACCTTTTTATTCTTTGTATATAATCAAGGACCATTCACCTTGGTTTTCTCATAGTTGGTGGAAGATGGTCCCCATGATCTGTTAAGCATCATACTTATCAGTTCACTACATTTGGATTAAAAGATAAAAATTATTAACTGTAATATAAACAAACAAAAATGAAAGATAAAAATTAAAAAGAAGTTTTATGTTGAAATTATTTATTTTAAAGGTAGCAGATGCATGCAATGTAATAAAACCCTACAACTTGTCTGCTAACAAAATACAAGTGGATTCAAACCTCATCTTGTCTGGTAATAAAAACAGAAGGGTGAATAATTTTTTATTGGTATAGAGAAGCTTGAATGGTAGGTGGGTTAGTAAATAAATACAAGTGGATATTGTTAAACATTTTCCACCTAATGATTCGTTGTAGAGATCATTTAAAAAATGGAATGATGAAGACCAAAGAAACCAAAAGCATCTCACAGCTTTGGAGAAAGACAATAGAAGCTTCACATGGACTTTGTCATGAAGACCAAAGGGATAAAACAAATGAAGTCAACATACATTATTATTGGTTAATTATAATAATCTCCACATGCACCACATTACAATAATACTTCTCTGACCTGCTACCACTTCCATACTGTGTTTGTGAGAGAATTCTGAGTTTGGAGTGCAAACAGAAACCACTTCCCTTTCTTACTTTCTTGATCTTGTGAGCATGGCTGCATCACTCGTTGGAGGAGCTTTCCTCTCTTCTTTTCTCAGTGTTCTTTTCGACAGGCTGTCTGATCCTGAGATCATCAACATGATGCGAGGAAAGAAGGTTGACCAAAAGCTGCTTCAAAGGCTGAAGACCATTCTGAATGTGGTTGAAGCTGTGCTGAATGATGCTGAGAAGAAACAGATTACTGACCCTGCTGTCAAGAGGTGGCTCGAAGATCTCCAAGATGCTGTGTATGATGCTGATGACTTGTTGGATGAAGTCGCCACCAAAGCTGCCACTCAGAAAGATCCACCAGGTAACTTCCTGTCTCGCTTTCTCAATTTGCAAGATAGGGAGATGGTTACTAGGATTGAAGAAATCACTGCTAGACTAGAAGATATTGCAAAACACAAAGATATCCTTCGTCTAGAAAAGATTGCAGCCAAGAACATGTCTGGGAGGATTCCATCAACCTCACTGGTTAAAAAATCTGATATATTTGTTGGAAGGGACAAAGACAGAGATACCATAGTGAAATTGTTGTTAGATGACGATGGTGAGC
This sequence comes from Arachis hypogaea, assembly GCF_003086295.3. Lineage (NCBI taxonomy): Eukaryota > Viridiplantae > Streptophyta > Magnoliopsida > Fabales > Fabaceae > Arachis > Arachis hypogaea. Next base: position 115,784,233 of record NC_092047.1, on the reverse strand, counting down.
TGTCTGTGATTCCCATCATGGGCATGGGTGGGATAGGAAAAACTACTTTGGCTAAATTGGTTTATAATGATGACAAAGTGCAGCAGAAGTTTAATGTGAAGGCATGGGTTTGTGTTGGTGAGGTGGAATTTGATGTTCTGAAGGTCACAAAGGCGGTGATAGAGAAAACTTGCAGTCCTTGTTACTCAAATGATTTAGATACAGCTCAAAATCATTTGAAGAATGGGCTAGCGGGGAAGAACTTCTTAGTTGTTCTGGATGATGTATGGAGCAGTAATCGTGAGCGTTGGGAAAATTTTCTAACTCCTTTTGAATGTGGAAGTCAGGTCTGCAAGATTCTTGTAACAACACGTCTTGATACAGTTGCTTCTGTGGTGAAAACTAGACATAATGAAGCTCACAATATGAGTTTGTTGGATGAAGAACAATGCTGGTCAGTGTTTGCAAATCGAGCATGGGATCCTGCAGAATCCCGAGATCATTCAGCTTTAGAAGAAATTGGTAGAAAAATTGTTAAAAAATGTAAAGGATTACCTTTGGCAGCTCAAACAGTTGGAGGGTTATTGAGAGGGAAAGATAATGAAAAGGATTGGAATGATGTTTTGAATAGTGAATTCTGGGAACTCTCTGAGGAGGATAGTGGGATTCTTCCTGCATTGAGAATCAGTTATTACCACCTCCCATCCTATTTAAAACGCTGCTTTGTTTATTGTTCTTTGTATCCGAAGGACTTTGAATTTGATAGAGATGAATTGACATTATTGTGGATGGCGGAAGGTCTTTTGCTAGAACCAAAGAGTGGAAACACTTTGGAAGAAATTGGTTATGAATATTTTGATGATTTGGTTTCGAGATCATTTTTTCAACATTCTAACACTTATGTGAATTCATTTGTGATCCACGATCTCATGCATGATTTAGCAAAGTTCTATGGTGGAAAGTTCTTTTCTAGTATCCTTCAACTCAAGAATGCAGCAAAGCATGATACCAGAACTCGCCACTTGTCATGTGCTCGCCGCAAGAATGATGAGGATTTGCTTATGAAGATCACGGAAGCATGCCATAGGTTAAAACATGCGAGGACATTGTTGCAAATTTATAATGAATATGGTCTATTCTCAGTGGGAGATAGAGTAGCCGTTTCTTGTGACTTACTAGAACAATTAAAGTGTTTACGAGTTTTGTCATTTAATTTTCTTTCAGATGATGAAAACTTGATGCATGGTTCAATTGGCAAATTGATCCATTTGCGTTATTTGGATCTTTCATACACATCCATCGTGACTTTGCCCGAGTCTTTAAGTTGCTTGTACAATTTACAAACCTTGAAGTTGAGAAACTGTAGAAAACTTAAAAAGCTTCCTAGCAAGATGCAAAATCTTGTGAATTTGCGTCATCTTGATGTTTTTGAAACTGGTTTGGAAGAGATGCCAAAAAAGATGAGCGAATTAAAAGATTTGCAAATTTTAAGTTGCTATATTGCGGGCAAACATGAAGAGAATGGGATTGGAGAATTGGGAGAGCTAGCAAATCTTCATGGATCATTGTGGATTCAGAAATTAGAGAATGTTAAGATTAGTGGGGAAGCATGGAGTGCAAGAATGGATGAAAAAATGCACCTGAATGCTTTAGATTTGAGTTGGACATCATTTGAAGAAAGTGAGGTTTGTGATTCCCAAACTGAAAAAGATATACTTGAGAAATTACGTCCTCACAAAGACTTGAAGGAGCTATCCATCGGGTGTTACAGAGGTACGATGTTTCCGGATTGGGTAGGGCAGTCTTCGTACCACAACATGACTTCGTTGGAGCTGAGTGGATGCAGGAATTGTTGGGTGCTTCCTTCACTCGGACAGTTACCTGCTCTAACGAGATTGCTGATTTCAGGTTGTGATAAGCTGAAGAAGATTGGTGGGTCATTCTATAAGGGTGATGGAACTCATCAGCATCAGGAGACACCCTTCCGATCCCTTAGATCTCTGGACTTTCGTCATATGCGTTGCTTGGAGGAATGGGAGTCGTATGCATGTGATGATGATGATGATGCACCATTTCCTCAACTTGAGACGCTTATTATAGAGAACTGCCCTAAGTTAAGAGGAGATTTGCCCACTTTCCTTCCGTCTTTGAAACAATTTTACATTTCAGGATGCGAGGAGCTTGATTGTTATCTGCCAAGAGCTCCCATCCTATGCGAATTAAGAATACATGGCAAACAGGAAGCAAGAATGCGGGACCTACCACTTTCACTGCAACATCTAAGAATCGAAGGAAAGCAGCTTGTGGAGGATGTGTTTGAGGCCATGACCCACACCCAACCAACCTCTCTCAGTTATTTAAGAATCTCAAAGTGCTCGTCAGCAATATCATTTCCAGGGGATTCTTTGCCCCCTTCATTGAAACAGTTGCGGATCAATAACTGCAAGAATGTAGAATTCCCAATGCAACACCAACAACATGAGTCACTAACCAGTCTTGAAATAGACAACAGCTGTGATTCACTTACATCCTTCCCATTGTCAGCGTTCCCAAATCTCAAGTCCCTCATAATCGCCAGACGAGAAAATTTGACATCTCTAGAGGAGCTGTCACAATCACAGTCCCTTCGAGAATTAAGGGTTGAAGAATGCCCTAAGCTGGAGAACATAATAAGGCTGCCTGCCTCTTTAAGGGAACTCTCCATCAGCAAATGTCAGTTGTTGGGTGAAGGCATAGAGAGGAAGGACCCCCACATTTGGCCATCCATTTCCCACATCCCCGGTATTTATGTTGATGGGAAACAGATTCACAATGACTCAACATCTTAAAACAGGTAAAGCATTGTTTTTTGTCATCTATATTTCATTCTAAACCTTACAAATCCTCATTCTATGAGCCTTATTTTTCACTGTTCATTATGTCATTTGGGAAAAAGATTAGTGACATGCTTTCTCACAATGACAACCCCCAGGCCCCAACACATTCATTTAGTTCTATGTTATAATAATGCAAAACAGGGCATCAAGGTAAAACCTCTTTCAACATATTACTCCCAAAAGGCAAAAAAAAATAGCAATGGACTAACCACTATCTATTCATTATGATTGACATTCTGTGTTTTTAAATTTTTATTATTAGTTACAAAATGACATGAAATTTCCAACTAGCAGTTCAAGATTCAGGTTTCTTAGCATTTCATAGTTTTCATTAATGTCCTCAACTATGGGTACTACTCATTTATGTATAACTACCACCATCTATGTTTTGGCTGATGCAGAGAGTCCATTTTCAAATGAAGGGGTGTTTTTTCTTGTGTATTTTATTTTTCAATTAGATTATTTTACTGTATAGCTATGTAGCCTATTTCCTTTCCAATAAGTGAGCATCTTAAATTGCATGAAGAACCAAGATAATATAATTTTAGCGAACGATATAATAAATTTATCTTCAAATGCATGCATTTTATGGTGCTATGTAGTTACTGATAAAGATTTGGCTTGAATTATCATGTGGTCAGGTCAAAGAATACCAAGCAATGCACATTACAAGATGTGTCAAGGATGAAATACTTGTATGCAGTATAGGTGCCACACTTGATACCTTCAGCTATGAAATTTTTGTTGATATTTGAGACACATAATATATACTTCTTGTGTTTCCTAATTTTCTCTTTCACAATATAAATTCATGAGAACTCTTAATCTCTTATATTCGTGTTCTTTTTTCATTTTCCTTTTATTTTTTATTTTTCTTAACAGGGCTCTAATATATGGGAAGCAGGATACTTATGTGATAGGAAAAGTTATGGGAAAATAAAATGATAGTTGAGAAATTGAGTGAATGATGGTTCTAATGAGTCAGTCTCTTTTTCTTCGAAACACCTTAGTCTATGGGATACTATGAGGTAGAAATCAAAATGAGTGTTTGGTGTGAGGTGTTCACTTTTCTGTTGAAAAAAAAGGAGAGGCATGAGTGACTTGTAATCTATCTTGACAAATTTGTAATCTAAACTTGATTAGTGAAAATCCAATCCCACCATTTTTTGTGTTGGGGACTGGATATAGATTCATATTGAACTAGGATATATTGCCTGGGTAACTCTTCTACCTTAGTCTCTTAATTAAAATTTTTATTTGCTGCATTTCATGAGTTCTCATAAACTGTTATAAACGGTCGTACTAGTACTTTTGAGATTGTTTTGTAAATTTTCTTGAATTTCCTAATTTTCCATTTTATCTACTTTTTTTTTCCTGGCAGGAATGGATCAAATATAAAGGGGTATTTTGCATGGTCCTTTCTAGATTTATTTGAGTTATTGGATGGTTACAAAGTAAGCCATGGCCTATATTTTGTCGACAGAAATAATCCAGAATTGAAGAGATATCCAAAACTCTCTGCAAAATGGTTTAATTGGTTCTTGAGAGGTAGAAGAAGCACTTCTATAGTTGCTGTTATGAAGCTTGTAAAGGATCCATCTTATATTTCTATTTGACACTTATTTGTTTAATTTTTTTGCATTAGAGCTAAGTGTGGGAGTGTATTGTAGAAGAAGAAACTTTTAGCATAATAGTTTTTCATTTCTACATTGTATTCCAAATGTTGTTGTCAACTACAGAAAAATATAATGATAAAAGTGGAAGGATAATATTTAAAGTTGTCATTGGTCACATAAATTTATCACTCTATTTTGTTCTTTATCTTATACATATGACACATTATTAGAAATGGAACCTCTGATATACATACCGTGTTTGTTTGTACCTTCACAATCGTTCTAAATCCATAAGCTGAAAAATCATAAATCAAACCATTTCATAGAACATATTAAACTCTCTACAAAAACAGTAAGATAACGTTGAAACGTGCCTGTATTGATAAACTGTGAAGCAAAACGGGCTAACTTGGCAAAGATGAAAACATTGAAGACCAAATTAATTGAAATCATTGAAGCAGATGATGCCCCACTTATAGTGGTGGTGCAGCGTGATTTGGATTCCTAGGTCTGTTCTCTTTTTGTTCTGTTTCTTTTCTTATCTTGCTCTTTAGCAAAGATAAAATTATTCAGTTTACTGTAATATAAACAAACAAAAATAATAGATAAAATTTAAAAGTAGTTTTATGTTGAAGTTATTTATTTAAAAGGTAGTAGATGTATTCATTGTAGTATGAAACAAAACACTACAACTTGTCTGATAACAAAATACATGTGGATTCACATCACACCTTATAATGTCTGGTAATGAAAACACAAAGGTGAATAATTTTTTATGGTATAGAGAAGATTGAATGGTAGGTGGGTTAGTAAATAAATACAAGTGGATATTGTTAAACATTTTCCACCTAATGATTCGTTGAAGGGATCATTTAAAAAATGGAATGATGAAGACCAAAGGCACTGAAAGCATCTCACAGCTTCGGAGAAAGACAATAAGAAGCTTCACATGAACTTTATCATGAAGACCAAAGGGATAACATATATTATTATTGGTCAACTATAACACTCTCAGCATGGACCACATTACAATAATATTTCGCTGACCTGCTACCACTTCCATACTCTCTGTGTTTGTGAGAGAATTCTGAGTTCGGAGTGCAAACAGAAACCGCTTCCCTTTCCTTCCCTTTCTTAGTCTTGCTCCTGTGAACATGGCTGCTTCACTTGTTGGAGGAGCTTTTCTCTCTTCTTTTATCGGTATTCTTTTTAATCGGCTGTCCGATCCTGCCATCATCAAGATGATGCGAGGAAAGAAGGTTGACCAGAAGCTGCTTCAAAAGCTGGAGAACATTCTGAACGTGGTTGAAGCTGTGCTGAATGATGCAGAGAAGAAACAGATCACTGACCCTGCTGTCAAGAGGTGGCTTGAAAATCTCCAAGATGCTGTCTACGATGCTGATGACTTGTTGGATGAACTTGCCACCAAAGCTGCCAAACAGAAGGATCCACCAGGTAACTTACTGTCTCGCTTTCTCAATTTGCAAGATAGGGAGATGGTTACTAGGATTGAAGACATCATTGCTAGACTAGAAGATATCGCAAAACACAAAGATATTCTTCGTCTAGAAAAGATTGCAGCCAAGAACATGTCTGGGAGGATTCCATCAACCTCACTGGTTAAAAAATCGGATATATTTGTTGGAAGGGACAAAGAGCGAGATACCATAATGAAATTGTTATTAGATGATGTTAACAATGGTGAACTGTCTGTGATTCCCATCGTGGGCATGGGTGGGATAGGAAAAACTACTTTGGCTAAATTGGTTTACAATGAAGACATGGTGCTGCAAAAATTTAACGTGAAGGCATGGGTTTGTGTGGGTGAGGAGGAATTTGATGTTCTTAAGGTCACAAAGGCTGTGATAGAAAAAACTTGCAGTCCTTGTTACTCAAATGATTTAGATACAGCTCAAAATCATTTGAAGAATGCGCTAGCGAGGAAGAAATTCTTAGTTGTTCTGGATGATGTATGGAGCAGCAATCGTGAGGGTTGGGAAATTTTTCTAACTCCTTTTGAATGTGGAAGTGAGGGAGGCAAGATTCTTGTAACAACACGTCTTGATACGGTTGCTTCTATGGTGAAAACTAAACATAATGAAGATCACAATTTGAGTTTGTTGGATGAAGAACAATGCTGGTCAGTGTTTGCAAATCGTGCATGGGATCCTGCCGAATCCCGAGATCATTCAACCTTAAAAGAAATTGGTAGAAAAATTGTTAAAAAATGTAAAGGATTACCTTTGGCAGCTCAAACACTTGGAGGATTATTGAGAGGGAAAGATAATGAAAAGGATTGGAATGATGTTTTGAATAGTGAATTCTGGGAACTCTCTGAGGAGGATAGCGTGATTCTTCCTGCATTGAGAATCAGTTATTTCCACCTTCCTTCGTATTTAAAACGCTGCTTTGTTTACTGTTGTTTGTATCCAAAGGACTTTGGAAGAAATTGGTTATGAATATTTTGATGATTTGGTTTCGAGATCATTTTTTCAACATTCCAACTCTGATGATAATACATTTGTGATGCACGACCTCATGCATGATTTAGCAACATTTTACGGTGGGAAGTTCTTTTCTAGAATCTTTGAACTCAAGAATACCGTCAAGCATGATACAAAAACTCGCCACTTGTCATGTGCTCAAAAGAATGATGATGATTTGCTTATGAAGATCACAGAAGCATGCGACAAGTTAAAACATGCGAGGACATTGTTGCAAATTTTTAATAAATATGGTGTATTCTCAGCGGGAGATAGAGTAGCCGTATCTTGTGACTTACTAGAACAATTAAAGTGTTTACGAGTTTTGTCATTTAATTTTTTTTCAGATGATGAAAACTTGATGCATGGTTCTATTGCCAAATTGATCCATTTGCGTTATTTGGATCTTTCATGCACATCCATCGTGACTTTGCCTGAGTCTTTAAGTTGCTTTTACAATTTACAAACCTTGAAGTTGAGATACTGTGAAAAACTTAAAAAGCTTCCTAGCAAGATGCAAAATCTTGTGAATTTGCGTCATCTTGATATTTCCGGCACTGATGATTTGGAAGAGATGCCAAAAAAGATGAGCGAATTAAAAGATTTGCAATTTTTAAGTGACTATATTGCGGGCAAACATGAAGAGAATGGGATTGGAGAATTGGGAGAGCTAGCACATCTTCATGGTTCATTGTGCATTCAGGAATTAGAGAATGTTAAGAATAGTGGTGAAGCATCGAATGCAAGGATGGATGAAAAAATACACCTGAATGCTTTATATTTGACATGGTCATCAGGTGAAGATAGTGAGGTTTTTGATTCCCAAAGTGAAAAAGATGTACTTGACAAATTGCGTCCTCATGAAGACTTGAAGAAGCTATGGGTCTTGGGTTACAGAGGTACGATGTTTCCGGATTGGGTAGGGCAGTCTTCGTACCACAACATGACTGTGTTGAGGCTGAGTGGATGCAGGAATTGTTGGGTGCTTCCTTCACTTGGACAGTTACCCTCTCTGGAGAGGCTGATCATTGAAGAGTTCGACAAGGTGAAGAAGATTGGTGGGTCATTCTATAATGGAACTCATCAGCATCAGGAGACACCCTTCCGATCCCTTAAAATTCTCATTATTCGAAGAATGCCTTGCTGGGAGGAATGGGAGTCATATGAATGTGATGATGATGATGATGCACCATTTCCGAAACTTGAGACACTTGTGATATGGGATTGTCCTAAGTTAAGAGGAGATTTGCCCACTTTCCTTCCGTCTTTGAAATCACTACATGCGAGGAGATTGGATGTTATGTGCCAAGAGCTCCCATCCTACGCTCATTAAGAATAGATGGCAAACAGGAAGCAAGAATGCGGGAGCTACCACTTTCCATGTTGGAGAGACTATGGGTTAATGGAGAGCAGCAGGTGGAGTATGTGTTTGAGGCCATGACCCACACCCAACCAACCTCTCTCATAAAGCTAGACATCTCAGAGTGCTCATCAGTGGTATCATTTCCAGGGGATGCTTTGCCCCCTTCGTTGAAAGAGTCGCGCATATACGATTGCAAGAATGTAGAATTCCCAATGCAATACCAACAACATCACTCGCTACAGAGATTAGAAATACACAACAGCTGTGATTCGCTTACATCCTTCGCATTGCCAGCGTTCCCGAATCTCAATGATCTGAGAATTGAAAGATGTGAAAATTTGACATCTCTGGAGCTGTCACAGTCACAGTCCCTCCGATATTTAGGGGTTGAAGAATGCCCTAAGCTGGAGAAGATAATAAGGCTGCCTGCCTGTTTAAGTGAACTCATAATTTGGCCATCCATTTCCCACATCCCCCGCATTGAACTCGATGGGAAATGGATTCGCAATGAGTCAACATCTTAAAAGAGGTAACTCTTTTGCTATCTCTCTGTATCCCAAACCCACTTCATCTTCTCCAACATCATATTCATTCTCTCCTACTTAATCTTATTTTTATTTCCAAATTTCTATACCTCATTCAAATTCTGTGTCTCCTACTCTTTTGCGGAAAACACAAAACTGAATCCTCTCTTTTCACGCTGTTAATCACCACTCTAGTCAATGCCTACTTTTGGGAACATATAGTTTTTTATTTTTGGGACTTATAGTATGGGTATACAATGTCAATTTTGGTATTTTTTTTTCCTAATTTCTTCTTCTTTGTTCTTCGTGTATAGGGACATTTAATGATTCTTCTGGAACTTGTCAATTTAATGCAATTCGATTGTGCACCTCCATTCTTGTAAGGATGCTTCTCTGTCCCTAACATCTCTATTTGGATTTAATGTTACGTTTCTCCTATATTTTGCTTTTCTTTTTTTTTTTCTCTGTTAAAACTGAAAGGGTTCTGAGAGAAGTAATTGACATTGCAGTACAAGTTTAAAATTTTAGATTGTTGATTTTTTTTCCCCTCTCTCTGATAGCATGGTTAAATTTGATTATTTGGGGCCAGTAATGTTGAAAGCTGGGCCGAGTGGCTGATATGATGATCTCAAAACAATGTTGCTCAACTCAAGGAAGATATGAATTCCGAGGCATGTCTTTGAGTAAGTTTCTGTTTACCCCATAAGTATTCATGAGCAGTGTTGAGCAAGTGGGCAATGGCATGGCTTATAAGCAGAAACAAATGGCCATATATTTTTCCTTTTCGGGAAAAAGGTGGGGGGGGGGGGGGTGGTTCAGAGAGAGAATAGGGATTTTGGGGATAATGTTATATATAAACTACATATAGCATAAACATGCTTTGTTCTACTTCTAAGTGCAAACACAATGTTTATTAGAAGGTTATAGTTTTGTTAATTCAAGGATCATCCCTTGAGAATGATGAAATCTTTCCCTTCCATTTTTTTGCCTTTGTCAGTAACGGTATTCTTTTTTTTCCTATTTCAATCAGCTATCTGAGGCCTTTCATTACCTTTCTTGGTCTCGCTCTTGCTTGCTTGCCAGTGGCCTTTGTTGGATTTGGTATATGTTTATTATCTTATTATTAACTTCTGTTGAACTAAGAAACTAATAACTTTGAGATGGCAAACATTTATGGTTGAGTTAATATGGGCTAAGCACAAATTGTATGAGTTGTTCTAATGTGTTTGTTTTGGTGCAGCAAGAAACAAATTGGAGCAAGTTGGAGTAAACACAATTTGGAGAGCAAGCTAACCTGGTCAAGAATTCATGGAAGACATCATCCTTGTATAAAATCAAAAGAAGAAATGGAAGACATCATCCATGTTTTCCCTTTATACCAATCTTATCCATGATTTTTGCACTGATCTTTTTACCAACACATCTCAATTATTTCATTGAAACCTCAAATTTCAAATCAACAAGACCACAAGAAGGGAAAAAACATCTCCATTTCCAAAACCATATCCAATTAGTAGCACATTCAAAATGCAAAGGAACACTCTACCCTAATCTCTGTGTCTCAGCCTTATCCACATTCCCAAACCGTGAAACAAAAACAATGCCACAAATAATCTCCAAAGTTGTCAACCACACAGTCCATGAAGTCAAATCTTCATCCAACAACTGCACCAACATAATCAAGAATCTCCAAAACACTCTCAACACCATTGAGAAAAGAGCCTTAGATGATTGTCTCAAACTCTTTGATGACACCATAGTAGAACTCAACACCACCATTCTTGATCTCTCAAAAAATCCATCATCATCATCATCATCATCTTCCAACCAAGATTTATTGCATTTTCTTCATGTATAGGGACATCTACTGATTCCTCTGGGACTTGTCAATTTATTGCATTTGGGTGCTTGTAAGGATGCTTGTCTCTCTCTCTAAGCTCTCTATTTGGAATTTGGATTTAACCTTAGGTTTGTCCTATACTTTGCTTTCTTCTGTTGAAACTTCAAGGGTTCCTGGAGGATTAATTGGCATTGCTGTACAAGTTTAACATTAAAAATGCTCGAATTTATAATTCTATACTCTTCAAAAGTCTCATGTTTGAAGTCTGCAACAAACAAATATAGGAAATCTTTGGGCATGCTTAAAGAAAGATCTTGTAGAATAATTGAGTTATTTGTTTCACTTTTCTTAATGCAGAAAGATCCTAAAAGTTTTGTACGTGGCAATTCTTTTCTGGTTGAGTACATGGACAAGGAGCTACACATTCTTGTCTCAGACAGGAACTTCAAGCTGGGCCACTCTTAGAGGTATTCTCCTACACTGCGTTACTCTTATGATTCATAACATTTTAATGGGATCATAAACAAGTAAGCACAAGCATTAAATTTATCTTGTGCCTTTTTCCAATTTTCCACAAAATTCTGAGATTGTTGCTTCCTTTTCCAATTCCAATATAGCATGGTTAAAGTTGGTTATTTGGAGCAAGTAATGCTGAAAGCTAGGCTGAGTAGCTGATATGGTGATCTCAAAATAATGTTGCTCAACTCAAGGAAGAAATGAATTCTGAGGCATGTCTTTTGAGTAAGTTTTTAGTTTTGACTAGTATTAGATGGCCATTATTGTTTAGCTCATAAGTATGCATGACACAGTATTGAGCAAGTGGCCTTGAGAATGATGAATTCTTTCCCTTTCCATTCTTGCCTTTGTCATTAATGTTTTTCTTCTTTTATTCTTATTTCTGTAAGCTAGGTTTGCACTATGCCTTGACTCATACCCAAATCTAAGGCCTTTCATTACCTTTCCTGGTGTTGCTCTTGCTTGCTTGCTCGTGGCCCTTGCTGGTTTCAGTATGCCATTTATTATCTTCCCCTTTCAACTTTTGCCTTTGTCATTAACGGTTTTACTTCTTTTTATTGTTATTTCTGTAAGCTACTTTTGCACCACCCCTTGACTCACCCAAATCTAAGTCCTTTCATTACATTTATTGGTGTTGCTCTTGCTTGCTTGCTCGCTCGTGGCCCTCGTTGGTTTGATATGCTGTTTACTATCTTAGTATTAACTTCTGTTGAATTAAGAAATTAATTAACCTTGTGATGACTATGCACTAAGCAAAAACTGTATGAGTTGTTCCAATGTGTTTGTTTTGGTGTAGCAACAGATGAATCGAAGCAAAGTTGGATTAAGCCTAATTAGGAGACCAAAGGAATCTGGGCAAGAATGATGGAGGAAAATCGAATCCCAAACAAATCAGATGAGGTGCAGTCTCTGCATCAATGCAAAGGAAGAATTCATGGAAGACATCATCCTCGTACAAAATTAAAAGAAGAAATGGATGATGAAAAACATAATTTTTCAAGGACAGATAGACCAATCAAAATGCAACAAGAATACCTTCAATGATATGGATACAGTTGGAGCAACCTGTCAAAAATAGGCAGAAAGCTTACAAACTTTTCAAAGTAAAAAAGGAAGGACAAACTTAGTTTTATATTTTTATTTACACTGAACAATTATCTTTTTTTTTCTTAAGAGTTTTCATGCCTTCATCGTTTCATTCTATTTTAGGAGAGCTGATATGAGTTATACTGTTTATACGAAAGAGAGAGCTTAGAAAGTGAGAATCAATTTCTGTTATGAAAAAGGCAAGAGAGCCAGGATGTGAGAATATCTAGAAAAAGCTATAGTGCCGTTTGAGAAATTTGTTTTTTGTATTGGCTTGAATTGGTATTTGTAACATGAATTTGTTTATAGTGAAAAATTCTACCATTTATTATGGTGGAGACTAGATGTAGATCCCACTTTGGGATTAAACCAGGATACATCGTGTTGTTCATCTTCTCTATTACAATTTTCATTCACAATATTGTTATAACTGTCATCTGCATATGTTTTCTGCAAATCATGCGATCATTTTATAAAATCACCTTTTAATCATTCAAATCTGCATCCCTATTCCATTTTCTATGTCTAACAGTATAGTGCTGCAGGTTAGTATATAAGCATTAGTGTTATTAATTTATTGACATAATTAAATTTGAAAATGAGAGGGAAGAATGTCATCATCAAATAGTAAAATCAGAATGTGTTTACTGTGTATGGTGTTCACTTTTCTGTAAAAGAAAAAAGGCATGAGTGTTTGTATGTGAGTGAGAGCATCTAGCAAAAGCCTTAAGAGAGTCTGAGTGACTTGTAATCTTGACAATTTGAATTCTGAATCCGTTTAGTGAAAATCCCACCATTTTCTATGGTGGGAACTGGATCTAGATTCTACATTATTGGATTCGAACCAGGATATATCACTGAGTAACTCTCTTCTAACTTTCATCTCTTTATTAGCATGTTTATTTACTGCATTTCATGAGTTCTCATAAAATTGTTATAACCTGTCATACTAGTACTTTTGAGATTGTTTTGAAAATTTTCCTGTTGAAAATTGTGTGAATGTTCTGATAGGTTTATTAATCTTGGTTAGTGGTTGACCTTGTGTCATCTCTTTTGAATAGGTGGGCTTGTTATGGTAAAAAATAGTTTATATGTTTATATAATTAATTTTTTTTCTGTAACAAAATCATATTCCGAGATATTGATGTGGTTGATTCCCAAATTGAAAGAGATGTGCTTGACAAGTTACATCCTCACAAAGACTTGAAGGAGCTAAGAATCAAGGGCTACTGAGGTACAATGTTTCCAGAAATAAACAACAGTTGTGAGTTGTGATTCACTTACATTCTTCATGTTCCCAGCGTTTCCAAATCTCAGACTTCTGACAATCAAAAGATGTGAAAATTTGAGATCTCTTGAGATGGTGTCAGAGTTACAGTTCCTCTGGCAATTATCAATTAAGAGATGTCTTAAGTTGGAGAACATAAGGCTACCTGCCTCTTTAAGCGATCTTAGAATTGGTGAATGTCCATTGTTCGGTGAATGTAGACGGAGGAATCGCCACATTAAGCCTACTATTTCCCACATCTCCACCATTTATGTTGCTAGGAGACAGATTTCAAGATGATTCGAAATCTTAAAACAGGTGAAGGATGAACCTTTTATCATCTGTATTTCATTCTTAACCTTAGGAATCATCATTCTGTAAGCCTTATATCTTATTTTACATACTAATGTCTAGCTTAAGACAATGGAGATAGGAAGGCATTGTAGAATCATGGAAACACTTTTTTCAGCATTGTGCATTGGATACTGATGGTGAAATAGATATGGTTTCAAATTTCAGGGCAACGTTGAACACAGCTTATTGGTCCAGAGGATGAAGGGGATGAATCTTGAGAAGTATAGTGAAAGCTTCAAACTCTCATTTAGTTTTTTGTTTTCACAAATTCACAATACATGACAATCCTTAATATCATAATCTTCTTCTTTTTCTTTGACCAGTTACATCACCTTACTGTACAACTAACGTGGCTTTGAATGCTTTGACTGAATCAGTACCCTGTCGCACTATGGGATTTACAGCAAGAATTGAATAAATTCACGCTCCTTTATGGCAATCCTCCTATATTCATATATGAAAATGGTAAATCCCTTTCACTTTGGCATTTCTGATAGTTCTGTATTTTCGAACTAGAAATCATAGATGACCATTAGGTGCACATAGAAGGTTACTCACATACCTACTCAAGGATCAACAAATACGTTATGTTTCATCATCCTGATAAGTGAGCATCTTAAGTTCTATTGAAATGCATGCATTTTATAATACTGTATAGTTACTGATAAAGTTTCGGTTTGCAACTTTGCATTATCATGTGGATAGGTCAAAGAACACCAAGCAATGCATCATTACAAGATGAGTCAAGGGTCAAATACTTGCATGGATATATTGGTGCCACACTTGATGCCTTGAGGTATGGAAAGTGCATCTAGATTCTTCTATTTTTGTGCTTTTGAAATACTAGAGTTAACATTTTTTTCAGAACTGATTCATGGAAATTAAAAAATATTTTGCATTCGGATGGCTTTATAAAATACTAAAGTAAAAGCTCTTCCGTATTCAGAGGGCTTTATAAAGTAAGCCCCCCCCCCCCCCCTCCCCCTTTTTCTTTTTTTAGATGTTTTATTAATTCAATGTATATCAAATAAAATTAGTGTCAAAAACTTTACCCTTCAACTTGGAATCTATTAATAAAACCATGTATACACTTCTTGTGTTCCCTAATTTTCTATTTCACTGCATTTTTTTTTCCCGCAGAAATGGATCAAATATAAAGGGATTTTTTGCCTGGTCTTTTTTAGATTTTTGAGTTATTGGATGGTTACAAAGTAAGCTATGGCTTATATTACGTTGATAGAAATGATCCAGAATTGAAGAGATATCCAAAACTCTCTGCAAAATGGTTTAATTTGTTCTTGAGAGGTAGAAGAAGCACTTCTATAGTTGGAGCTATGAAGCTTGTAAAGGATCCATCGCATATTTCTATTTGACACTTATTTGATGAGTATAGGTTGTTTAATTTTTTAGCACTGGAGCTTAATGTGGGAATGTATTGTAGAAGTAGAAACCTTTAGCATAATTTTTCATTTCTACATTCTATCACAAATGTTGTCAAATACTCATTAAAGCTGTCACAAAAAATATATATATGTTAGCTAGATCAAATCAAAATCAAATTCCTAATTCCTTTCATGAATAGAATTAATTATAAATCTTTTTCTTTTTTAGTTTAACTTAATTTTAGGGATTTTATGGTTAGAAATCTTTCTTTTATTTTAGGCTAGTATTTTCCCTTCTTTCCTATTTTCTAGTTATTTCTATTTCTGTAATTCCTCTATAAAGAGGTTGATTCTCTGTACATTTGATAATATAACTTATTCAAACACTTCAACTTGGTATCAGAGCAGGATCTCTGCACTGTGCCTCTGATTTATAGCTATGGCTGACAGTTCCTCAGTCATTAATCCTGAACAGAAGGAGAACACCACTCCTACTCCATCAGATTTCAAATCTGAGCAACGGGTTCTAGTTAGTGGTGACTCCCATTCAGTTCAGATCACCACATTTCGACTCAATGGGTCAAACTATCTTAGGTGGTCTCAATCAGTTCAGATGTATATCCGTGGAAGAGGGAAGATTGGATATCTCACCGGTAAGCGAAGCCAGCCTAACATCACTGACCCGCAATATAATGTGTGGGATACCGAAAATTCTATGGTGATGACATGGCTGGTGAACTCAATGGAGGAGGATATCAGCAGTAACTGCATGTACTATACCACTGCCAAAGAATTGTGGGATAGTGTCAAGGAGATGTACTTTGATCTTGGGAATAAATCCCAGATTTATGAACTTACTCTAAAAGCTAGAGAAATTCAACAAAGGAGTGACAATGTCACCAAATATTTCCACACATTGAAGCGGGTGTGGCAAGATCTTGACCACTTCAATAACTACAAGTGGAATTCAGCTGCTGATGCCAAACACCACCAACAAACAGTGGAAGAAGGGAGGATATTCCAGTTTCTTGCAGGCCTCAACGTGGAGCTAGATGAAGTTCGTGGCAGAATTATTGGAAGAGCAATCCTACCTTCAATTGGAGAAGTATTTGCTGAAGTTAGAAGAGAGGAAACTCGTAGAGCTGTGATGATGGGGAAAAGCAAGACTGAACAGACTTCTTTGGAGTGTAATGCACTCTTAGTGGCACCTGCTGCACTTAAAAGTTCATCAAATCAGAAGCACCACTCCAATCTTTGGTGTGACCACTGCAATAAACCTCGTCACACCCGAGAAACCTGCTGGAAGATTCATGGAAAACCAGCACATCTTAAAGGCAGCAAACCTGGTCCCAAAATACGCTCTACCCCAGTTGCTCATGAGGCTAAAAAATCATTATATGTTAGAATAATGTCATCCACATATACAATTAAGATGGCAGTTTTATTAGCTGCTGAATGTTTATAGAAAAGTGTATGGTCAGCTTAGCTTTGAGTATAACCAAGTCCCTTCACCACCATTCCAAGTCGTTCAAACCAGGCTCTTGGGGATTGTTTCAATCCATAGAGAGATTTCTTTAGTTTGCACACTTTATTCCTCCCTAGTTCAGCCTCAAATCCAGGTGGAAGTTTCATGAAAGGAATTAGGAATTAGGAATTTTTCATTTCTACATTATATCACAAATGTTGTTAAATACTCATTAAAGCTGTCACAATATATATATATATATATAATGATAAAATCAGAAGGATAATATTTAAAGTTGTCATTGGTCAGATAAGTTTATCATTGTTCTTTATCTTATAATTTACAAATTATTAGAAATGGAACCTCTTTTATACATACCATGTTTTCTTGTACCTTCACCAACGTTCTAAATCCTAAAAAGAAATATCATAAACCAGACAATTTAATAAAACATATTAAACTATCTACTAAAACTGTAAGATGATATTGAAACGTGCCTGTACTAATTAACTGTGAAGCAAAATGTGCTAACTTGGTAAAGTTGAAAATGATGAAGACTAATTTAATCGAAATCATTGAACCAGATGCCTCACTTCTAGTGGATTCACATTACATCTTGTCTGTTAACAAAAACAGAAAGGTGAAAAATTTTTTATGGTATAGAGAAGCGTGAATGGTAGGTGGGTTAATAAATAAATGTACAAGTGGATATTGTTAAACATTTTGCAGCTAAAGATCCGTTGTAGGGAGCATTTTAAAAATGGAAAAATGAAGACCAAAGGCATCTCACAGTAGCTTTGGAGAAAGAAAACAAGAAGCTTCACGTGAACTTTGTCATGAAGACCAAAGGCAAAAAGCATATGAAGTCAACATATATTATTATTGGTTAATTATAATAATCTCAGCATGCACCACATTACAGTAATACTTACACTGAACTGCTACCCCTTCCATAACCTCTGTGTTTGTGAGTGAATTCTGAGTTTGGAGTGCAAACAGAAACCGCTTCCTTTTCCTTCTCTTTCTTACTTTCTTGCTCTTGTGAACATGGCTGCTGAACTTGTTGGAGGAGCTTTTCTCTCTTCTTTTCTCAATGTTCTTTTTGACCGGCTGTCTGATCCTGAGATCATCAACATGATGAGAGGAAAGAAGGTTGACCAGAAGCTGCTTCAAAGGCTGAAGACCATTCTAAATGTGGTTGAAGTTGTGCTGAATGATGCTGAGAAGAAGCAGATCACTGACTCTGCTGTCAAAAGGTGGCTCGAAGATCTCCAAAATGCTGTCTATGATGCTGATGACTTGTTGGATGAAGTCGCTACCAAAGCTGCTACTCAGAAGGATCCACCAGGTAACTTCTTGTCTCGCTTTCTCAATTTGCAAGATAGGGAGATGGTTAGTAGGATTGAAGAAATCATTGCTAGACTAGAAGATATTGCAAAACACAAAGATATCCTTCGTCTGGAAAAGATTGCAGCCAAGAACATGTCTGGGAGGATTCCTTCAACCTCCTTGGTTAAAAATTCTGATATATTTGTTGGAAGGGACAGAGAGCGAGATACCATAGTGAAATTGTTGTTAGATGATGTTAACAATGGTGAACTATCTGTCATTCCCATTGTTGGCATGGGTGGGATAGGAAAAACTACTTTGGCTAAATTGGTTTACAACGATGACATGGTGCAGCAAACATTTAATGTGAAGGCATGGGTTTGTGTTGGTGAGGAGGAATTTGATGTTCTTAAGGTGACAAAGGCTCTGATAGAGAAAACTTGCAGTCGTTGTTACTCAAATGATTTAGATACAGCTCAAAATCATTTGAAGAATGGGCTAGCAGGGAAGAACTTCTTGGTTGTTCTGGATGATGTATGGAGCAGTAATCGTGAGCATTGGGAAAGTTTTCTAAATCCTTTTGAATGTGGAAGTGAGGTAGGCAAAATTCTTGTAACAACACGTCTTGATACAGTTGCTTCTGTGGTGAAAACTAAACATACTGAAGCTCACAATTTGAGTTTGTTGGATGAAGAACAATGCTGGTCAGTGTTTGCAAATCGAGCATGGGATCCTGCAGAATCCCGAGATCATTCAGCTTTCGAAGAAATTGGTAGAAAAATTGTTGAAAAATGTAAAGGATTACCTTTGGCAGCTCAAACACTTGGAGGGTTATTGAGAGGGAAAGATAATGAAAAGGATTGGAATGATGTTTTGAATAGTGAATTCTGGGAACTCTCTGAGGAGGATAGTGGGATTCTTCCTGCATTGAGAATCAGTTATTACCACCTCCCATCATATTTAAAACGCTGCTTTGTTTATTGTTGTTTGTATCCGAAGGACTTTGAATTTGATAGAGATGAATTGACATTATTGTGGATGGCAGAAGGTCTTTTGCTACAACCAAAGAGTGGAAACACTTTGGAAGAAATTGGTTATGAATATTTTGATGATTTGGTTTCGAGATCATTTTTTCAACATTCTAACTCTGCTAAAAATTCATTTGTAATGCACGATCTCATGCACGATTTAGCATCATTCTATGGTGGAAAGCTCTTTTCTCGTATCCTTGAACTCAAGAATGCAGCAAAGCATGATACCAAAACTCGCCACTTGTCATGTGCTCGTAAGAATGATAAGGATTCGCGTATGAAGATCAGAGAAGCATGCAATAGGTTAAAACATGTGAGGACATTGTTGCAATTCAATTTGCATAAAGTTTTTGGAATCCCAGTGGGAGGTGGAGTAACCGTTCCTTGTGACTTACTAGAACAATTGAAGTGCTTACGAGTTTTGTCGTTTAGTTTTCGTTCAGATGATGAAAACTTGATGCATGGTTCAATTGGAAAATTGATCCATTTGCGTTACTTGGATCTTTCATACACATCCATCGTGACTTTGCCCGAGTCTTTAAGTTGCTTGTACAATTTACAAACCTTGAAGTTGAGAAACTGTAGAAAACTTAAAAAGCTTCCTAGCAAGATGCAAAATCTTGTGAATTTGCGTCATCTTGATGTTTTTGACACTGGTTTGGAAGAGATGCCAAAAAAGATGAGCGAGTTAAAAGATTTGCAATTTTTAAGTTGCTATATTGCGGGCAAAAATGAAGAAAATGGGATTGGAGAATTGGGAGAGCTAGCAAATCTTCATGGATCATTTTGTCTTGAGAAATTAGAGAATGTCAAGAATAGTAGTGAAGCATCGAATGCCAGGATGGATGAAAAAATACACCTGAATGCTTTGGAGTTGTGGTGGTCATCATTTGAAGAAAGTGAGGTTTGTGATTCCCAAACTGAAAAAGATGTACTTGACAAATTACGTCCTCACAAGGACTTGGAGGAGCTATCCATCAGGGGTTACAGAGGTACGATGTTTCCGGATTGGGTAGGGCAGTCTTCGAACTTCAAGATTACTAAGTTGGAGCTGAGGAGATGCAGGAATTGTTGGATGCTTCCTTCACTTGGACAGTTACCTGCTCTAACGAGTTTGGAGATTTCACATTGTGATATGGTGAAGATGATTGGTGGGTCATTCTATAAGGGTGATGGAACTCATCACCGTCAGGAGACACCCTTCCGATCCCTTAAATATCTCTTCTTCTCTAATATGTGTTGCTGGGAGGAATGGGAGTTATATGAATGTGATGATGATGATGATGATGCACCATTTCCTCAACTTGAGACACTTAGGATATGGGATTGTCCTAAGTTAAGAGGGGATTTGCCCAATTTTCTTCCGGCTTTGAAAGAACTTTTCATTACTGGATGCAAGCAGCTTGGTTGTTATCTGCCAAGAGCTCCCATGATACGCGAATTAAGAATAGAATGCAAACAGGAAGCAAGAATGCGGGAGCTACCACTTTCTATGTTGGAGAAACTAGTAATTAATGGAGAGCAGCAGGTGGAGTATGTGTTTGAGGCCATGACCCACACCCAACCAACCTCTCTCATACAGCTAGACATCTCAGAGTGCTCATCAGCCATATCATTTCCAGGGGATTCTTTGCCCCCTTCATTGCAAGAGCTGTACATCACAGATTGCAAGAATGTAGAATTCCCAATGCAACACCAACAACATGAGCCACTAAGGAGTCTTACAATAGACAACAGCTGCGATTCACTTACATTCTTCGCATTGCCAGCGTTCCCAAATCTCTTGTTTCTGACAATTGAAAGATGTGAAAATTTGACATCTCTGGAGCTGTCACAGTCACAGTCCCTCCAACACTTATCAATTTCAGAGTGCCTTAAGCTGGAGAACATAATAAGGCTGCCTGCCTCTTTAAGGGAACTCAGAATCGATGACTGTCAGTTGTTGGGTGAAGGCATAGAGAGGAAGGACCCCCACATTTGGCCATCCATTTCCCACATCCCCTACATTAATGTTAATGGGACATGGATTCGGTATGACTCAACATCTTAAACAGGTAACTCTTTTGCTCTTTCTCTGTATCGCAAAGCCACTTCATCTTCTCCAACATCATATTCATTCTTACTTCTATTTTTCAATTTTAAATGAATAGCTTATTCACCATTCAAGTTGATGGCAGGAGACAGTTTCCATGAGGACTCAACATCTTAAAGCAGGTAAAGCATTGTTTTTTCTCATCTATATTTCATTCTAAACCTTACAAATCCTCATTCAACATGCTTTCTCACAATGACAAGTTGACAACCCCCATCACATTCATTCAGTTCTATATTATAATAAAGCAAAACAGTGCATCAAGCTAAAACCTCTTTAAACATGTTACTCCCAAAAGGCCAAAAGAATAACAAGGGAGTAATGGACTAACCACTATCTATTCATTATGATTCACATTCTGTGTTTTTAAATTTTTATTATTAGTTACAAAAATTACACGAAATTTCATTTCCAACTAGCAGTTGAACTTTCAGGTCTCCAGCATTTTATAGTTTTCATGAATGTCCTCAATTGTGTGTACTACTCATTTATGTATAACCACCACTATCTATGTTTTGGCAAATGCAGAGAGTCCATTTTCAAATGAAAGGGTAATCAATTTTTTCTTTTTTTCTTTTTTTCAATTTTATTACTGTGTAGCTATGTAGTATATTTCCTTTCCAATAAGTGAGCATCTTAAGTTTCTTGATGAACCAAGATAATTTAATTTTAGTGCATTAAGATTTGGTGCTATATAGTTACTGATTAAGATTTGGTTTCCATTATCATGTGGTCATGTCAAAGAATACCAAGCAATGACTCATTACAAGATGTGTCAAGGGTGAAATACTTGCATGCATGCATGTATACGTGCCACATTTGATACCTTCAGCTATGAAATTTTTGTTGATACTTGAGACACATGGTATATACTTCTTGTGTTTCCTAATTTTCTGTTTCATTCCTTTTTTTTTTCTTTTCAGGAATGGATCAAATATGAAGGGGTATTTATTTTGCATGGTCATTCTTAGATTTATTTGAGTTAACGGAGGATTACAAAGTAAGCTATGGCCAATGATAGAGATATCCCAAACTCTCAGCAAAATGGTACAATTGGTTCTTGAGAGGCAGAGAAGAAACATTTCTACGATTGGGGCTATTGTTGCAGAAGTTTGGAACAGGGGAATTGCATGCTTAAGTAGTTGCTGGGATGTATAGTTTCTAAGTTTGTGTGATGTTAGCTGTTAGTTTGACGAATCTTGATGGCAATGCCTAAGGGATTCGACCACACACTAGTCTTTATGTCTTTTATTTTGGGTCTTAATCGAAAAGTTTTATGTTATAATTTATAAACTTGTATTATGAACTCCTAAATCTTAACAGCATGGTACTCTTTTTCTTTGTTCGGGTTTTGCCAAGTGAGTTTTTGATAATTGATTTCTTTTTATTAGATGTATATATTTTAAATGGGTAAAGCAACAAATATTTGTGTAAATTACAAACCTTTTTATTCTTTGTATAGATCAGATTAATATAATCAAGGACCATTCACACTTGGTTTTCTCATAGTTGGTGGAAGATGGACCCCATGATCTGTTAAGCATCAACTTATCAGTTCACTACTTTTGGATTAAAACATAAAAATTATTAACTGTAATATAAACAAACAAAAATGAAAGATAAAAATTAAAAAGTAGTTTTATGTTGAAATTATTTATTTTAAAGGTAGCAGATGCATGCAATCTGACAAAACACTATAACTTGTTTGCAAACAACATACAAGGATTCACAACTTTCACTCTTTTAAACAATAATTTTGGCACCTCATTCTCACACATGTTTTGGCTGCACAGCATTGTTATAGTGCAAAATTTAAATAGTAAAATTTACAGTAGATGGCAACAAAGTTGAAAATAAAATCATATGCTTTGGGTGCAAATTGCATTCCATTCCCTAGCTGGATAGCTGCAACACTAACACAGGAGCCAAAATGATTAAAAGGTGTCACATATAATCACACATTCCATCCCCTTGAGAGCCATTAATGTAGGCAGCATTTAAGATCCATGCTACATTATGAGCCTCTTTGGCACAACTAATACAAACTCCAAAAGGGTCAAGTTTCATGCCTATCTCTGTGATATAATCTACACAGAAATTCAAACTCAAACAACACTAAAATGCACCAGAATTAAACTACACTTAAATGCATCAAAATTAAACTCCTAAAAAATTTAGATAAGAAAATCTACTTTTGTAATAAAGTCAAATTGTGGTTTTGTACATTTCCATCAAGTGTTTTGTATCTTTCTCAGGATGTAAATTTGGCCAAGCAATCCAGCAGATAGCTACTACCTTTTCCTTACCAGTTGATAGAAACTTTAGTTGAGTACAAACTATCACCAATATTTGGTTCAATTTGAAAGTCTAATAGACTAATAGTGGAACAAATCACCATGATTAATAGACTAATAGTAGAAGTAGAAGGAAACCCATAGTAGTTCCCCCAAAAAATTATAGATCATCAGCATGATTTTTGGTTAATGGGGAAATCAATAAAAAATTTGCTTAAACTCAAACCTTATTGTCAAACAAAGATGAAGTTTACCAATTACAAATGAACTTGAGTATCCGAATAATGGACACTGCAACAGTTGAGGCTTTAACTTTTAGCCATATTGTTTGACTTAACAGAAGGTTTAGAATAATGGATCTCTTACCAAGAAGCTAAGACAAATATACTTGAGTATGGTATTGTCCGCTTTGGGGCCTCACGGTTTTGCTTTTGACGATAGGGATGCTAGCCAAAGCCCCCCACACTCACTCATCAAAACACGTCATGCTAGAGAGAGGTATCCAAATTCTTATAAGGCATGCTTCGTTCCCCTCCCCAAACGATGTGGGCCTTACAGCTTATTTGCTGATGTCATTGTAAATGTTATTCTTTTGCAGTTTATATAGTTAATTAATGCAGAGAATATTTCATATGCCTTAGACAAATACATTAAAATCATACCAAGGTTGCTGTTATTGCAGATATCAATTAGAAGTGATGCTGCTATCAACATAAGCACCAGAGGCAGAGCCTTGCATATATAAGAAAACAAACCTCAATGGCAATGATGTAAACTAAATTTAGACCCCTAATGTGCGAAAAACTAATACTATAAATCTTTTGTGCACATTTTTTAGATAATTAAAATGATAATAGAGGAACTTTGAGTTTTATAATTAGTTATAAAACAACATATATAGTTCTTAAAATAAATATTATAAATTTTATAGTATATTATACTGATAATAATATCATAAAAACTAATACGATCAATCTATACTTTTTATATATATTGAATTAATTGTTTAAGTAGTATTTTTAACTCTTAAAATAAAGAATTGTATTATAATAAATTCGGGTAGTATAATAAAATCTAGTTCTATCAATCTATAATGTTTGTGTGTGTGTATATATATATATTCAAGTATTTGTTCAAGTATTAAAAAAAAGTTAATTTTTCCCCTATTGGTTTTGATAAATTCAAGTATTTTTGCAACAACTTCTCTTAATATCATTGAATATCAATTAACTTCACATCTTATGATTTTATCTTAAAAATTAAAAAATTTATAATGAAAATATAATATATAAATTATTTGATCTATAATACAAAGTATATAAGAATAGAATAATATTTTAATAAATAGAATTAATTAATGACAAATAAATAATGCGATAATTTTTTTCTTACAAAATAATCTAATAATAGTGATAGCAATATATTCAAACACATTAATAATTAATAGATATTAAACGTTCAAATTTTTTTTATTCTATAAAAAATATAAGTAAAAAGTTATCTAATTTAAAAAAGTCATGAAAACAAACAAAAATATATTTAGATTTTTTCTCTTTTTTTTTGTGAATTCTGAAATAGTCATATTCCACTGATTTTGTAGACACAAAATAAATAAGTACCATTTTCTATCTCATGATATGATCTTAAAAATACAATTATATACTTACAAGGTCCACCAAGTATAGCATGTAGTGTCTCTAAAGTCTAACGACAGTTTCTATCATAGGACCTTCTAAAGTTCTAAAATATTTTGACATACAAAATATAGCCAAGTTAATGGTTGTCAAACAAATCAATAAATACATTATCAATCAAATATTAATCCATATGATAATTTGTCCAAATTCAATACTAAATTATATCGAAAATATAAATACCAAGAAAATATTTAATTGTGATTAAATCTCTCACATGTTAAACTCAATTAGTTTCAACACAAAATATTATGTTTCATGTGAAATTTCTTTTATAAAATAACTAATATAGATATCATGCTAATAAATAAGATAGGAAATTAAATTTATTTTTTAATAATTATAAAAATTATACAATACTAAAATTTAATTATAAATATAAAATTTATTTACAGACTAAGATCTAAGAAAAATTTTTTTACTGTAAAATAATTTTTTTTTAAAATTTAATATCACACATATAATAATAGCTCTAATAAGTTAATATTGACATCAATTGATATAAATATATAATAGAACTTAACTATACAAAAATCTTAAGTTCTATATTTTCGAATTTATTAATACTCATAACTAAAAATATGATAAAAAAATAAAAAATATAAGTAATTATCAAACTCAAATTATTTTAATATTTTAATAATCGATAAAATTTGAATTAAAAGTAATTTTTTCTCTTCTTTAAATTTAAACTACCAGAACTAATTAACTGTGAAGCAAAAATTTTTTATGGTATAGAGAAGCGTGAATGGTAGGTGGGTTAATAAATAAATGTACAAGTGGATATTGTTAAACATTTTGCAGCTAAAGATCCGTTGTAGGGAGCATTTTAAAAATGGAAAAATGAAGACCAAAGGCATCTCACAGTAGCTTTGGAGAAAGAAAACAAGAAGCTTCACGTGAACTTTGTCATGAAGACCAAAGGCAAAAAGCATATGAAGTCAACATATATTATTATTGGTTAATTATAATAATCTCAGCATGCACCACATTACAGTAATACTTACACTGAACTGCTACCCCTTCCATAACCTCTGTGTTTGTGAGTGAATTCTGAGTTTGGAGTGCAAACAGAAACCGCTTCCTTTTCCTTCTCTTTCTTACTTTCTTGCTCTTGTGAACATGGCTGCTGAACTTGTTGGAGGAGCTTTTCTCTCTTCTTTTCTCAATGTTCTTTTTGACCGGCTGTCTGATCCTGAGATCATCAACATGATGAGAGGAAAGAAGGTTGACCAGAAGCTGCTTCAAAGGCTGAAGACCATTCTAAATGTGGTTGAAGCTGTGCTGAATGATGCTGAGAAGAAGCAGATCACTGACTCTGCTGTCAAGAGGTGGCTCGAAGATCTCCAAAATGCTGTCTATGATGCTGATGACTTGTTGGATGAAGTCGCTACCAAAGCTGCTACTCAGAAGGATCCACCAGGTAACTTCTTGTCTCGCTTTCTCAATTTGCAAGATAGGGAGATGGTTAGTAGGATTGAAGAAATCATTGCTAGACTAGAAGATATTGCAAAACACAAAGATATCCTTCGTCTGGAAAAGATTGCAGCCAAGAACATGTCTGGGAGGATTCCTTCAACCTCCTTGGTTAAAAAATCTGATATATTTGTTGGAAGGGACAGAGAGCGAGATACCATAGTGAAATTGTTGTTAGATGATGTTAACAATGGGGAACTGTCTGTCATTCCCATAGTTGGCATGGGTGGGATAGGAAAAACTACTTTGGCTAAATTGGTTTACAATGATGACATGGTGCAGCAAAGATTTAATGTGAAGGCATGGGTTTGTGTTGGTGAGGAGGAATTTGATGTTCTTAAGGTGACAAAGGCTCTGATAGAGAAAACTTGCAGCCCTTGTTACTCAAATGATTTAGATACAGCTCAAAATCATTTGAAGAATGGGCTAGCAGGGAAGAACTTCTTGGTTGTTCTGGATGATGTATGGAGCAGTAATCGTGAGCATTGGCAAAGTTTTCTAAATCCTTTTGAATGTGGAAGTGAGGTAGGCAAAATTCTTGTAACAACACGTCTTGATACAGTTGCTTCTGTGGTGAAATCTAAACATACTGAAGCTCACAATTTGAGTTTGTTGGATGAAGAACAATGCTGGTCAGTGTTTGCAAATCGAGCATGGGATCCTGCAGAATCCCGAGATCATTCAGCTTTAGAAGAAATTGGTAGAAAAATTGTTGAAAAATGTAAAGGATTACCTTTGGCAGCTAAAACACTTGGAGGGTTATTGAGAGGGAAAGATAATGAAAAGGATTGGAATGATGTTTTGAATAGTGAATTCTGGGAACTCTCTGAGGAGGATAGCGTGATTCTTCCTGCATTGGGAATCAGTTATTTCCACCTTCCTTCGTATTTAAAACGTTGCTTTGTTTATTGTTCTTTGTATCCGAAAGACTTTGAATTTAATAGAGATGAATTGACATTATTGTGGATGGCAGAAGGTCTTTTGATACAACCAAAGAGTGGAAACACTTTGGAAGAAATTGGTTGTGAATATTTTGATGATTTGGTTTCGAGATCATTTTTTCAACATTCCAACTCTGATGATAATACATTTGTGATGCACGACCTCATGCATGATTTAGCAACATTTTATGGTGGAAAGTTCTTTTCTAGAATCTTTGAACTCAAGAACACAGAAAAGCATGATACCAAATCTCACCACTTGTCATATGCTCTCAACATTTATAATGATTCGCTTATGAAGATCGCAGAAGTATGCCAAAGGTTAAAACATGCGAGGACATTGTTGCAAATTAATTCGGCTAAATATGGTAGATCGTTTACGAGAGTAACTGTTCCCTGTCACTTACTAGAACAATTGAAGTGCTTACGAGTTTTGTCACTTCAATATTTTTTAGCTGATGAAAACTTGTTGCATCGTTCAATTGGTGAATTGATCCATTTACGTTATTTGGATCTTTCATACACATCCATCGCGACGTTGCCCGAATCGTTAAGTTGCTTTTACAATTTACAAACCTTGAAGTTGAGAAACTGTGATCAACTAAAAAAGCTTCCGTCCAACATGCAAAATCTTGTGAATTTGCGTCATCTTGATATTTCCGGCTCTTTGTTGGTGGAAGAGATGCCAAAAAAGATGAGCAAATTAAAAGATTTGCAATTTTTAAGTAACTATATTGCAGGCAAACATGAAGAGAATGGGATTGGAGAATTGGGAGAGCTAACACATCTTCATGGGTCATTGCGGATTGAGAAACTAGAGAATGTTAAGAATAGTGGTGAAGCATCGAATGCAAGGATGGATGAAAAAATACACCTGAATGCTTTATATTTGAGTTGGACATCATTTGAAGAAAGTGAGGTTTGTGATTCCCACACTGAAAAAGATATACTTGAGAAATTACGTCCTCACAAAGACTTGAAGGAGCTATCCATCAGGCGTTACAGAGGTACCATGTTTCCGGATTGGGTAGGGCAGCCTTCGTACCACAAGATTACTAAGTTGGAGCTGAGGAGATGCAGGAATTGTTGGATGCTTCCTTCACTTGGACAGTTACCCGCTCTAACGAGATTGGAGATTTCAGGATTTGATATGGTGAAGAAGATTGGTGGTGAATTCTATAAGGGTGATGGAACTCATCAGCATCAGGAGACACCCTTCCGATCCCTTAAATCTCTGGAATTTTATAATATGGGTTGCTGGGAGGAATGGGAGTCATATGAATATGATGATGATGATGATGCACCATTTCCTCAACTTGAGGAGCTCCGTATTTATAACTGTCCTAAGTTAAGAGGAGATTTGCCCACTTTCCTTCCGTCTTTGGAGGAGCTTTGGATTGAAGCATGCGAGGAGCTTGGTTGTTATCTGCCAAGAGCTCCCATGATACGCGAATTAAGAATAGATGGCAAACAGGAAGCAAGAATGCGGGAGCTACCACTTTCCATGTTGGAGAAACTAGTAATTAATGGAGAGCAGCAGGTGGAGTATGTGTTTGAGGCCATGACCCACATCCAACCAACCTCTCTCAGTTATTTACAGATCTCAAACTGCTCAACAGCCATATCATTTCCAGGGGATTCTTTGCCCCCTTCATTGCAAGACCTGTACATCCACGATTGCAAGGATGTAGAATTCCCAATGCAACACCAACAACATCACTCGCTACGGAGATTAGAAATACACAACAGCTGTGATTCGCTTACATCCTTCGCATTCCCAGCCTTCCCAAATCTCAAGTATCTCACAATTGAAAGATGTGAAAATTTGACATCTCTGGAGGTGTCACAGTCACAGTCCCTCGAACTATTATGGATTGAAGAATGCCCTAAGCTGGAGAACATAATGAGGCTGCCTGCCTCTTTAGAGACTCTCATAATCAGAGAATGTGGGTTGTTGGGTGAAGGCATAGAGAGGAAGGACCCCCGCATTTGGCCATCCATTTCCCACATCCCCCGCATTCGACTTGATAGGAAACTGATTCTCAATGACTCAACATCTTAAAACAGGTAACTCTTTTTCTCTCTCTCTATATCCCAGACCCACTTCATCTTCTGCATATGTGCACCAACATCATCATATTCATTCTCCCTTAACAAAAATTTTACTTCTATTTCCAATTTTAAATTGATAGGTTATTCATCAACCCACATCCCTACTATTGTAACCAAAGTATTCCTGTCCCAAGAAACTCATTCCTCAACTTCTACCCTCAACTCATTTCTACTCACGTTCATACTCTTGTGAAGTAACAGATTTTTCGGCTCCAATTGGGAATTGTAAGCGGCTTTTCATTCTTTAATGTCTGTTGAATTTTGAAACTAATTATCATGTGATGACAAACACCGGATTGAATTTGCACCGAGTTAAATTGTTGACTTCTGCTTTTGATGTGTGTGTATTTGTGTTTCAGCAAAAAGAAATTTTGGATCAAGGAGACACATGGGCCAATTAGAATGCAGCAAGGAGTCTCCCAGTGATGAGGATACAGCAACAATGTAACATTAGAGCCTTCTAAGAAGAGGTAGAATTGTACCTCAAGCAGCATTCAAATTTGGAAACTATACAGTTGAAGGTTTGGAAGTAGCAAGAAAATTAGAAAGTGAGAGGGAAGAATATCATCATCCAAATAGTAAAATCAGAATGTGTTTACTGTGTATGGTGTTCACTTTTCTGTAAAAGAAAAAAGGCATGAGTGTTTGTATGTGAGTGAGAGCATCTAGCAAAAGCCTTAAGAGAGTCTGAGTGACTTGTAATCTTGACAATTTGTATTCTGAATTCATTTAGTGAAAATCCCACCATCTGTTCTAACTTTCATCTCTTCATTAGCATGTTTATTTACTGCATTTCATGAGTTCTCATAAAACTGTTATAACCTGTCATACTAATACTTTTCAGATTGTTTTGAAAATTTTCCTGTTGAAAATTGTGTGAATGTTCTGATAGGTTTATTAGTCGTGGTTGACCTTGTCTTATCTCTTTTCAATATGTGGGCTCGTTATGGTAAAAAATAGTTTATATGTCTATATAATTAATTTTTCTGTAGCAAAATCATATAACTATAGTGGCTATGAGATGAAGATAGTGATGTGGTTGATTGCCAAATTGAAAGAGATGTGCTTCACAAGTTACTTTTTCTTTTTAAGATTTCTTAAAGAGGGATAAAAATGGCATATTGGGGTGAGAGAGGCTCGAACTCTCGACCTCAGGATAACTCAGAAGCTATGAGACCTACGCGCTAGCCAACTGCGCCACCACCCCAGGATATATCTTTCAATGTGATATATATTTGATGAATTGAGCTTGGTGATCTGTAGTAGAACATTAAAAATTTAAAACCATAATTCCTTTGTAAATATGGGTGCAAGAGATAGAGAGACATACATAACAAATAAGATTTTGCCCTTTTATTAAAAATAAAAAACATTTCTACTTTCCTAATCCTAACATAATGACAGGTTTATTTAAAGTAAATTTATTTTGCTATTTTGAGGGGCATAAGTTTAATTTTCCTTTCTCGTGAACATTTTTATCCTCTTGAACTAGCGCGGCAGCAACACTTGCTCATCATTATCATCGAGGTCAATACTCTCCAGTGGCTGCAATTCTGATTCCATTTGGGCTATCATTCCTGCTTGCTCTCTGTCCCTTGGATACGTCCAATAAAGTGCTTTTGCCAATGCTGCAGCATTTCCTCTATCCGCTTTAACGGAGGACGAATCTCCATTTCTGATTTGTTTATATCCATAATGTCAACAATAGGAGGAGCGATTGACGCCAATATAGTTGAACGAGACTTCTCTGGGATTATCTCTGCAAGTATTGGACTGTTGATAATGTTAACTAAACATTTTTTGTATGTATGGTAAGAGTCATATGGGTACGTACTTGTTTGTTGCTGAACCATTCCAGCTCATGAAGAAACCCATGATGAAGAGAGCAAGGGCGTGCAAGAAGGGAGTGGATGGATCATAAGGCAATACCAACAGCAAGAGGAGCAGCTGAACCAACGCTTATCTGTGCCATTATTATTTTACCCCCAAACAGAGCTGCTACTGAAATAGCAATGATGAACATGGTCCAAAGCAACGCTGTTGTCTTGTGTGAAAATCCAATGAGTTCTAACCAAAGTGTGGCAAATGAGAACAATGCTGACCATGGAATTGACCCAGATACACCCTGTGCCACAATTACCCGAAAAGATGGGATTCTCATAACTGATTTTACTTCTTTCAGCATATCTTTCATTCTGGATAGTGTGGATCATTAGCAAAGAGGTGTACTAATACACCTGCTATGACACTGATAAGGGCAACAAGGTGGTATGCCAGTAAATGAAGTTGATGCTAGAATTACAGCCAAGGGTCCGCCAAGAATGCTTCCAATGTTTCCGGTTAATGAAAGCCACCCAAAAGCCATGCCACGGTTACTGTCATTTGTGCAGTCAGCAACCAGAGATTTAGTTGCCGGAAAAAAAATGGCAACTCCTATCCCATTTAAAGCTCTTGAAATTGCCACCTAGTAATAATTAAAATTAAATGGTGATCTTGGTGTGATATGTTGCAATAAGCAAATAAGCTCAGAGCAGCGGGATCTTCTTGAAAAGTTTTACCAACTTCTTTGTACACCGCTGGAAGCAGAGACGAGTCTGCGTTATCCATTATGTTAACCATGTTAATCATCACCAGTGTCACCGTTGCACTCTCCCATTTCATCTTCATCTTTTTCTATTTCCAACTAAGACCATAAGATATGAGAAACTCAAGGTTGACTTGGACTAGCTGTGAGAGATGAGCCACCACTTTGCTTGGTTTGCACAACACCATCATTTTACATATACTGCCATTGAAATTGTGATTTTCGTCCACATTTATAATGCTAGTAAGAAAGTCTTTAGCCCAAGAAGTAATACAATTACATGAAACCACCATTTGATTTTAAGCCTTCAAGTATGATTATTATAAGAATAAGGGTTAAGTATTTTTTTAGTCTCTAAAATTTGAGGCCAAAATCAAAATCGTTCCCTACCTTTTTTCGTTATTAAAATCATCCTCAACGTTACAAAACGTTATAAAATTGCCCAAAAAATATTGTTTTTGGACAAAAGGACGATTTTATAATGTTTTGTAACGTTGTGGATGATTTTAATAATGAAAAAGGTCGGAGACGATTTTGATTTTGGCCTCAGATCTTAGAGACGAAAA
Source organism: Arachis hypogaea (assembly GCF_003086295.3). NCBI lineage: Eukaryota > Viridiplantae > Streptophyta > Magnoliopsida > Fabales > Fabaceae > Arachis > Arachis hypogaea. The sequence continues at coordinate 115,751,363 of NC_092047.1, read as the reverse complement.
AAATACTTAACCCCTTTTTTTTATATTGATTATTTTTAGAATTTGAGACTTAATTCTTTCATAAAATGTTAGTGAAGATATGTATTTCAAATTTTAATTTTAAGCTTTTAACTATTTTATATTTTTTATTTACATGACATCGGTTTTACTGGTTCAACCAGTAATTTATCGGTTGAACCAATAAACTAATAAACCAGTAATTTGATTGGTTCGATTACCGGTTCGATTCTGACAAATATGCATAGATGCTTTGGGAAAAAATGATGATTGATGAATTGAGTGAAGATATTATCAAGATTCTACATGGATGGAAGGAAATAGGTGTGTAACCAGCAACCACTCGCAATTGAACAGATCGAGCAAGTTCAAATTGACGTAACATGAAACCTATTAATGCGAAAGCGCCGTGGAGAGCAACAAAAGTCCACAGACCACCTAATTGACACCAACGGGCACCAGCCCTTACTCTTTCTCAACTGAAAAATGAACTGAATGAGTAACCTACAAAGTGTGCATTCAGATTTGTTGATAGAACAAATAATTTGGATTGCTTAGCTGAGTCAATTAGTGAGATACATTATGCCATTTGATTTAGAATCAAGTTTTCTGTTTTGCTTTGTGATTTTATTATTAGTTACCAAAATGACATGTCACAGTTTTCTGTGTGAAGTAAGGGAGAATAATTTTGTTAATTTTTCATGTTTGGTTCCACAGTTGATATCTTGAGGAATGGAAAGGGCATCTAGATTCTTCTAGTTTTGTGCTCTTAATATACTCAGATTTTTTTTTTCAGTTCTGATTTATGGAAATTTAAAATATATTTCATACACAACATAAGCTAAAAGATATTTTGCATTTGGATGAATTAATAACATAACCCTCCTTCCCCCTCCCTTTTTTTCTCCTTTTCAGATTTTTTTCGATATAAAATAAATCAAATTTGGTAAACTATTAATAAGACCAAGTATAAGCATCTTGTGTTTTCTAATTTCCCATTTCATCCCCCCAAAAAAACCCACACAGACAAAAAAAATGGATCAAATATATTTAAAGGGGTACTTTGCTTGGTCCTCCTTAGATTTATTTGAGTTATTAGATAAAGTAATCTTATTAAGCTATGGCCTATACTATGTTGACAGAAATGACCCTGAACTAAAGAGTTCCAAAACTATATACAAAATTGTTTAATTGATTCCTGAGAGGTAGAAAAAGCACCATATAGTTGGAGCTATTGATCTTGTAAAGATCCATCTCATATTTCTGTTGGACACCTATTTGATAAGTCGGTTTTATAACTTTTTTTGCATCAGAGATTAAAGTGGGAATGTATTGCAGTAGAAGAAAAAATGAGTATGGAATAATTTTTCATTTTCTGTTGTTAAAAACTAATTAAAGGGAAAAGATAATGTCTAAGGCTGACATTGGTCAAGTAAAAAATTTATCATTATATGTACTTTTATGAGTATGGACTTTTCACATAAATTTTTATGCAATTTATTAATATATATGTTAATAAATTACTAAGTAGCATGTATGATCCTTCTCTTTTCTTAGTTAATAGCAAAATATCACAAAAAAGTTGGATTTAATTTATGTCCACATGTAAGTTGACACAGATATTTAATCATGTGTTGTTCTATTAATAGAAGTGATTATATTTACACCCATTACTTGAAAAGACATTCAAAAGATGACAAGGATGAATTTAATTAAATAATAATGCAAATAAATTTACACTTACTTTAGATAAGAAAATCTACTTCTGTAATAGAGTTAAAAACATGTTTTTGTACATTTCCATCTAGTGCTTTGTATCTTTATCTGAAGGTAAATTTGGCCAAGCAATCTAGCAGATAACTACTACCTTTTCCTTACCCTTTGTGTTTGTGAAAAGCCTGAGTTTGAGTACAAACTCAAAAAGAACTTTATGAATAACCTATAAATTGTGTATTCACCTTTGCTTCAGGTTATTAATAATACGTTATGTTTTTTTTGTAAAAACTATGGACAAGATTACTTAAGAAAACCCAATGGCAAATAGAAGCTATAAAATTTATCACTTGATCAATCTAAATTATAAGCAAGCAGTACAAACAGGCTGCATAATTGAGTATGGTTTTTTACAAAATTTTTATGTTTGTTCAGCTTGTGTTTGTCAAATTTCCTGGCTTCGCTTATTTGCTGAGATTACAGTTAATGTTATTCTTCTGCAGTTTATATATTTAATGCAGAGTATTTTACATGCCTTAGACAAATACATTAAAAATAATAATAAAAAAAATGAAATCATCCAACTTTGATAAAATCATCCTACAATTTTCCCTGTAAAAATTTGGACATTGTAAGATACATTTGGACACACTGAGAGTGTGGCAACAAATTCAAATATAAGGGCATCTTCATTATCTCATGCAATAATTTAATTTATAATCAAAATAGTCATATTCTGTAATCTAATACTAAATCATCGTATGATTGCGTGATTTTGGTTAAACGGGGGAAAACAACAAATATTTGCTTAAACAAAACCCTTTTTATTGTTTGTATAAAGCAGTTTACTACTTTACTGTATGTATAGCTAATAATAAAATTAAGGACCATTCACATTTGGTTTCCTCTCCAGTTGGTGGAGGATGGTCCCCATGACGTTAAACATCAAACTCATCATTTCAATACATTTGCATTCCATTTAGAAAATAGAAGTATCTTATCCAAAAAAAAAGTAAGAAATGAGTGAATGAAATGTGATGCAAAAACAAAAAAGAATATATGTGCACTACTCAATAAATGAAGTGGGCCATAAACTTTTTGAAAGCACTGAAACATGTCACTGCCTTGGAGGAAGAAACAAAGAAGCATATGTGAACTTGTCCCCAGTACCAATAACAGTAAGCATTTCAAGAAAATATCACCACCACACCATATACTTGGCTATGCTACAATGCAAACTACCACTTCACTATTACCCTTCTGTTTTCGTCAATTCTGAGTTTTGAGTGCATACCTCAAACCACTTCCCTCACTCTTTCATACTTTGATCTTGTGAACATGGCTGCTGAACTTGTTGGAGGAGCTTTTCTCTCTTCTTTTCTCAATGTCCTTTTCGACAGGCTGTCTGATCCTGATTTCATCAACATGATGAGAGGAAAGAAGGTTGACCAGAAGCTGCTTCAAAGGCTGAAGACCATTCTGAATGTGGTTGAAGCTGTGCTGAATGATGCTGAGAAGAAACAGATCACTGACCCTGCTGTCAAGAGGTGGCTCGAAGATCTCCAAGATGCTGTCTATGAAGCTGATGACTTGTTGGATGAAGTTGCTACCAAAGCTGCCACTCAGAAGGATCCACCAGGTAACTTCCTGTCTCACTTTCTCAATTCGCAAGATAGGGAGATGGTTACTAGGATTGAAGACATCATTGCTAGACTAGAAGATATTGCAAAACACAAAGATATCCTTCGACTAGAAAAGATTGCAGCCAAGAACATGTCTGGGAGGATTCCATCAACCTCGCTGGTTAAAAAATCTGATATATTTGTTGGAAGGGACAAAGAAAGGGATGCCATAGTGAATTTGCTTTTAGATGATGCTTACAATGGTGAACTGTCCGTGATTCCCATCATGGGCATGGGTGCGATAGGAAAAACTACTTTGGCTAAATTGGTTTATAATGATGACAAAGTGCAGCAGAAGTTTAATGTGAAGGCATGGGTTTGTGTTGGTGAGGAGGAATTTGATGTTCTGAAGGTCACAAAGGCTGTGATAGAGAAAACTTGCAGTCCTTGTTACTCAAATGATTTAGATTCAGCTCAAAATCATTTGAAGAATGGGCTAGCGGGGAAGAACTTCTTGGTTGTTCTGGATGATGTATGGAGCAGTAATCGTGAGCTTTGGGAAAGTTTTCTAACACCTTTTGAATGTGGAAGTGAGGGAGGCAAGATTCTTGTAACAACACGTCTTGATACAGTTGCTTCTGTGGTGAAAACTAAACATAATGAAGCTCACAATTTAAGTTTGTTGGATGAAGAACAATGCTGGTCGGTGTTTGCAAATCGAGCATGGGGTCCTACAGAATCCCGAGATCATTCAGCTTTAGAAGAAATTGGTAGAATAATTGTTATAAAATGTAAAGGATTACCTTTGGCAGCTCAAACAGTTGGAGGGTTATTGAGAGGGAAAGATAATGAAAAAGATTGGAATGATGTTTTGAATAGTGAATTCTGGGAACTCTCTGAAGAGGATAGTGGGATTCTTCCTGCATTGAGAATCAGTTATTATCACCTCCCATCATATTTGAAACGCTGCTTTGTTTATTGTTCTTTGTTTCCGAAGGACTTTGAATTTGACAGAGATGAATTGACATTATTGTGGATGGCAGAAGGTCTTTTGCTACAACCAAAGAGTGGAAACAATTTGGAAGAAATTGGTTATGAATATTTTGATGATTTGGTTTCGAGATCATTTTTTCAACATTCTAACTCTGCTAAAAATTCATTTGTAATGCACGATCTCATGCATGATTTAGCAAAGTTCTATGGTGGAAAGTTCTTTTCTAGTATCCTTGATCTCAAGAATGCAGCAAAGCATGATACCAAAACTCGCCACTTGTCATGGGCTCGCAAGAATGACGATGATTCGCTTATGAAGATCATGGAAGCATGCAATAGGTTAAAACATGTGAGGACATTGTTGCAACTCAATTTGCATAAAGGTCATGGAACCCGAGAGGGAGATAGAGTAGCCGTTCCTTGTGACTTACTAGAACAATTGAAGTGCTTACGAGTTTTGTCATTTAATTTTTTTTCAGATGATGAAAACTTGTTGCATCGTTCAATTGGTGAATTGATCCATTTGCGTTATTTGGATCTTTCATACACATCCATCGTGACATTGCCCGAGTCGTTAAGTTTGTTGTACAACTTACAAACCCTGAAGTTGAAACTTTGTAGAAATCTTAAAAAGCTTCCCAGAAACATGCAAAATCTTGTGAAATTACATCATCTTGATATTGGCGGCACTGATTTGGAAGAGATGCCAAAAAAGATGAGCAAATTAAAAGATTTGCAATTTTTAAGTTTCTATATTGCGGGCAAACATGAAGAGAATGGGATTGGAGAATTGGGAGAGCTAGCACATCTTCATGGGTCATTTTGTATTGAGAAATTGGAGAATGTTAAGAATAGTGGTGAAGCATGGAATGCAAGGATGGATGAAAAAATACACCTGAATGCTTTATATTTGAGGTGGTCATGTTCATCATTTGAAGAAAGTGAGGTTTGTGATTCCCAAAGTGAAAAAGATGTACTTGACAAATTACGTCCTCACAAAGACTTGAAGGAGCTATTCATCTGGGATTACAGAGGTACCATGTTTCCGGATTGGATAGGGCAGTCTTGGTACCACAAGATGACTGAGTTGGAGCTGAGTGGATGCAGGAATTGTTGGGTGCTTCCTTCACTTGGACAGTTACCCTCTCTAATGACATTGAAGATTTCAGATTGTGATATGGTGAAGATGATTGGTGGAACATTCTATAAGGGTGATGGAACTCATCATCATCAGCAAACACCCTTCCCATCCCTGAAATATCTGTCATTTTATTATATGAGTTGCTGGGAGGAATGGGAGTCATATGAATGTGATGAAGATGATGCACCATTTCCTCAACTTGAGCATCTATTGATAGCGAACTGTCCTAAGTTAAGAGGAGTTTTGCCCTCTTTCCTTCCTGCTTTGAAAGAACTTGTCATTTCAGGATGCGAGGAGCTTGGTTGTGATCTGCCAAGAGCTCCCATCATACGCCAATTAGAAATATATGGCAAACAGGAAGCAAGAATGCGGGACCTACCACTTTCACTGCAAAATCTAAGAATCGAAGGAAACCAACTTGTGGATTCTCTGTTTGAGGCCATGACCCACACCCAACCAACCTCTCTCAGTTATTTAAGAATCTCAAATTGCTCATCAGTCGTATCATTTCCAGGGGATGCTTTGCCCCCTTCGTTGGAAGATTTGCGCATATACGATTGCAAGAATGTAGAATTCCCAATGCAACACCAACAACATGAGTCACTAACGTATCTTACAATAAAGAACAGCTGTGATTCACTCACATCCTTCGCATTATCAGCATTCTCAAATCTCTATTATCTTAGAATCCAAGAACTTGAAAATTTGACATCTCTGGAGGTGTCACAGTCACAGTCCCTCCAAGACTTATCAATTTCAGGCTGCCCTAAGCTGGAGAACATAATAAGGCTGCCTGCCTGTTTAAGGGTACTAAGAATCAGAGAATGTGGGTTGTTGGGTGAAGGCATAGAGAAGAAGGACCCCCACATTTGGCCATCCATTTCCCACATCTCCTATATTTATGTTGATGACAAACGGATTCGCAATGACTCAACATCTTAAAACAGGTGACTCTTTTGCTATCTCTATCCTAAACCCACTTCACTTCATCTTCTCCAACATCATATTCATTCTTACTTTTATTTTCCAATTTTAAGCTAATGGAGTAATGGACTAACCACCATCTATTCATTATGATTGACATTCTGTGTTTTTAAATTTTTATTATTGGCGTCATTTGATTCCTGTAACCAACCCCACCTAGTGGGACAAGGCTTTGTTGTTGTTGTTGTTGTTGTTGTAGTTACAAAAATGACATGAAATTTCCTACTAGTAATTGAACTTAGTTCTCTCAACATTTCATAGTTTTCATTAATGTCCTCAACTGTGAGCACTACCATCTTCTTTGTTTTGGCAGATGCAGAGGGTCCATTTTCAAATGAAGGGATAATTAATTTTTTTCTTTTTTCATTTTTTCCAATTTGATTACTGTATAGCTATATAGTATATTTCCTTTCCAACAAGTGAGCATCTTAAGTTTCATGATGAACCAAGATAATTTAATTTTAATTCATTATGTAATAAATTTATCTTGAAATACATGCATTTTATTGTGCTATATAGTTACTGATTAAGATTTGGTTTGCATTATCACGTGGTTAGGTCAAAGAATACCAAGCAATGAATTATTACAAGATGTGTCAGGGGTGAAATACTTGCATGCATGTATAGGTGCCACACTTGATACCTTCAGCTATGAAATTTTTGTTGATACGTGGAGACACATAATATATACTTCTTGTGTTTCCTAATTTTCTCTTTCATTTCCTTTTTCTTTTTCTTTTTCTTTTCAGGAATGGATCAAATATAAAGGGTAATTTATTTTGCATGGTCATTCTTAGATTTATTTCAGTTACTGGATGATTACAAAGTAAGCTATGTCCAATGATAGAGATATCCAAAACTCTCAGCAAAATGGTACAATTGGTTCTTGAGAGGCAGAGAGGAAGCACTTCTACAATTGGGGATATTGTTGCAGAAGTTTGGAACAGGGGAATTGCATGCTTAAGTAGTTGCTGGGATGTATAGTTTTTCTAATTTTGTGTTGTTTAAGCTGTTGGTTTGACGGGTCTTGATGACATTCGACCACACCACTACGATTTATGTCTCTTATTTTGGGTGTTAATAGGGAAATTTTATTTTATAAACTTGTATTATGAACTGCTTAAATCATAATATCATGGTACTCTTTTTCTTTGTTTGGGTTTTGCCAAGTGAGTTTTTGACTTTTTTCTAGTATAGTTTTAACGAGGTTGCTCCATTGTGATCCTGCTGGTTTATATGCTCCGTAATCTAAAAGAATATTGTAGATAAAGAAAAAAATGGGTATTGAACGATGCTGAGAGGAAACAGATCACTGACCTTGCTGTCAAGAGGTGGCTTGAAGATCTCCAAGATGCTGTCTGTGATTCTGTCAAAATCACCATACATGACAATTCTTAATATTCACGATACATGTCAAAATCATGACAATTCTTGATGCGATCAGAGAGGCTGTGGGAAAAATGATGATTGACAAACTGAATGAAGATATTATCCAGATTAAAGCACTTTGAGAGACTCACTTTCTACATTGATGTAAGGAAATAAGTATTTCTGGATAATTGATCCAATAGTCATCTGCTGTTACGAAGGTCAGCTAACAGATACCTTTCTTGATATAATTACATAATGTTACTATTTAAGTACAAACAGCATGGACATGCTTATTTTCTATATATTTTTTAAAAACAAATTAGGTGCAAATTTGAAGGTTGTATTTTTTGTTAATTAAAAATAAGATCATCCCTTGAGAAATGCTGAAATATTTACCATGCCCTTGTAATTAGTGGGTGTTTCAGCAAATTACTTTGGGCTGAGTTAAATTGTTGAGAGCTGTTTTAATATGTGTATTGTGTTTCAGCAAAAAGAAAATTTGGATCAAGGAGTGCAAAAGCAAAACTACTGTGATACATAGACTAAAACAAGGAAAGCAATCAAACACAAGGCAGCAAAATGAGTTAGTATTCAAAATGAGTGTTTGGTGTCTGATGTATTCTCTCTGTCTCTCTCTTTTCCTTTTTTCTTTTCTTTTCCCTTGAGTATTAGGATGTTAGTCCGAGTGACAGATTAGTGAAAATCCCACAGTATTTTGTCTTGCGGTTTAGCAAAGATAAAATTATTAGTTGAGTTAATTGTATGTAAAATAAACAAAAATATAATGTTAAAGGCAGTTTTATGTTGAAATTATTTTTTAAAAAGGTAGCAGATGCATGCATATGTGATAAAATACTATTGGATTCACACTATATTAAAAAGAGAAAGGTGAACAATTTTTTATGTTATAGAGAAGCGTGAATGGTTGGTGGGTTAGTAAATAAATGTACAAGTGGATATTGTTAAGCATTTTGCAGCTAAAGATCCGTTGTAGGGAGCATTTAAAAAATGGAAAGATGAAAGTCAAAGGCAAAAGACATATGAAGTCAACATTCTTCGCTGAACTATTACCACTTCCTTACTCTGTGTGTTTGTGAGAGAATTCTGAGTTAGGAGTGCAAACAGAAACTGCTTCCCGTTCCTTCCCTTTCTTACTTTCTTGCTCTAGTGAACATGGCTGCTTCACTTGTTGGAGGAGCTTTTCTCTCTTCTTTTATCAGTGTTCTTTTTAATCTTCGGTCCGATCCTATGATCATCAACATGATGCGAGGAAAGAAGGTTGACCGGAAGCTGCTTCAAAAGCTCGAGACCATTCTGAATGTGGTTGAAGCTGTGCTGAATGATGCTGAGAAGAAACAGATCACTGACCCTTCTGTCAAGAGGTGGCTTGAAAATCTCCAAGATGTTGTCTATGATGCTGATGACTTGTTGTATGAATTCGTCACCAAAGCTGCCACCTAGAAGGATCCAGGTAACTTCCTATCTCGCTTTCTCAATTTGCAAGATAGGGAGATGGTTAATAGGATTGAAGAAATCATTGCTAGACTACAAGATATTGCAAATCACAAAGATATCATTGGTCTAAAAAAGATTGCAGCCAATAACCTGTCTAGGAGGATTCCATCAACCTCACTAGTTAAAAAATATGATATATCTGTTGGCAGAGACAAAGAGAGGGATACCATAGTGAAATTGTTGTTGGATGATGCTAACGATGGTGATCTGTCTGTGATTCCCATAGTTGGTATGGGTGGGATAGGAAAAACTGCTTTGGCTAAATTGGTTTATAATGATGACAGAGTGCAGCAAAAGTTTCATGTCAAGGCATGGGTTTCTGTTGGGGAGGAATTTGATGTTCTTATGGTGACAAAAGCTGTGATAGAGAAAACTTGCAGTCCTTGTTACTCAAATGATTTAGATACAACTCAAAATCATTTGAAGAATGCGCTAGCCAGGAAGAATTTTTTGGTTGTTCTGGATGATGTATGGAGCAGTAATCGTGAGGCTTGGGAAAGTTTTCTATCTCCTTTTGAATGTGGAAGTGAGGATGGCAAGATTCTTGTAACAACCCGTCTTGATACAGTAGCTTTTATGGTGAAAACTAAATATAACAAAGCTTACAGTTTGAGTTTGTTGGATGATGAACAATGTGTTGGGAATAAGACACCATTCCCCCTTGAGAAAACACCTTTGACAGAGAAATAAAATAGACACAATCACAACACAAGAATTTAACGTGGAAACTCCAATTACCGGAGAAAAAACCACGGCCGTTGTCAAATGACAACCAGAGAATATCACTATGTGAAAATTGTTACAACACATAGACTTCTTTCTCTCACCGGCACCCCAGTACACCCACACTCTTTCAAAGCAAATATCTAACTACACCTCACAACACTCTCTAATCAAAGAGTACAGAGGAAAAGAAAAATCAGATACAAGCTTAAAGTGTTTCTGACTGGTGCAAAAACAAATGGAGAACTTAGCCTCATATTTATAGCCTAGGCCACCCACTCCATTTGCTATCCTAAGCAATGTGGGACTAATTCAACCAAATCCTAACAATCTCCACCTTGATTGAAATAGTCACACATCTTCAGCTTCCATTGTCAACACCGACAATTCTTTGCTGCCATTGTCTATACCGACAATCATAGTTCAGAGAACTATCATACTCCACCATGAAAGTATACTCACTTGGAATTAGACCACTCCAAGCATTTCGCCTTGGTACAGATCGAAACCTTGCTGAAAATTCATGGTGCAACTTCCAAATTGGCTTTTCCTGGAAGTTCTTCAGCCATCGACCTAACTCCGCCACACACCTTGCATCTCAACGCCAACCAATGCCCGTGTGCAATTGTGGACCTGATTGCCACAACTCATCCTTATCCATGGCAGTGCGGTAATACCATGAGGATACTTCTTGTCTTCTAGAGAACATCATCTTCTCTCATAGAGAGAGCAACCAGAGATCTTCTCCTTCAACGCCTTGTGCAAACCTGATTGTATCAACACATCCTTGACTTGTACTTGCCACAAGCCAAAATTGATTCTTCCATCAAATTTCTCTATTTCAAGCTTCACAGCACTTGAATATCCTGACATTGTTGCAACCGTATACTGGAATAGTATAACTCAACTGTAGACCGTGCACTAGGAAGGGTCCCCAGGAAAGAGAGGTGAGTCACAATGGACACACTTAAATACCAAGTCTTTCCTTAGCCAGAACCTTTTCCAAACTGCACTCTCACAGAGTCACACTGCCTTCCAGCAACAACAACAGCAACCAAAGATCAACCTCAAGCTACAGGACAAAATTCTTTTTTGATGTGGAAGATCAGACTAGGCTGCAACCACAGAGCATACTAAGAATAAATCCCACCGAACCGAAGCTCTGATACCACTTGTTGGGAATAAGACACCATTCCCCCTTGAGAAAACACCTTTGACAGAGAAATAAAATAGACACAATCACAACACAAGAATTTAACGTGGAAACTCCAATTACCGGAGAAAAAACCACGGCCGTTGTCAAATGACAACCAGAGAATATCACTATGTGAAAATTGTTACAACACATAGACTTCTTTCTCTCACCGGCACCCCAGTACACCCACACTCTTTCAAAGCAAATATCTAACTACACCTCACAACACTCTCTAATCAAAGAGTACAGAGGAAAAGAAAAATCAGATACAAGCTTAAAGTGTTTCTGACTGGTGCAAAAACAAATGGAGAACTTAGCCTCATATTTATAGCCTAGGCCACCCACTCCATTTGCTATCCTAAGCAATGTGGGACTAATTCAACCAAATCCTAACACAATGTTGGTCAGTGTTTGCAAGTCGTGCATGGGATCTTGCTGAATCCCGAGGTCATTCAGCTTTAGAAAAAATTGGTAGAAAAATTATAGAAAAATGTAAAGGATTACCTTTGGCAGCTCAAACACTTGGAGGGTTATTAAGAGGGAAAGATAATGAAAAGGACTGGAATGATGTTTTGAATAGTGAGATTTGGGAATATTCTGAGGAAGAAAGCGGACTTCTCCCTGCATTGAGAATTAGTTATTTCCACCTTTCTTCATATTTGAAATGTTGTTTTACTTATTGTTCTTTATATCCGAAAGACTATGAATTTGATAGAGATGAACTGACGTTATTGTGGATGGCAGAAGGTCTCTTACAACAACCAAAGAGTGGAAACATTTTAGAAGAAGTTGGTCATGAATATTTTGATGATTTGGTTTCTAGATCATTTTTTCAACATTCCAACTCTGATGAGAATTTATTTCTGATGCACGATCTTATGCATGATTTAGCCACATTCTATGGAGGAAAGTTCTTTTCTAGAACGTTCGAACTCAAGAATGCAGCCAAGCATGATACCAAAACTCGTCATTTGTCATGTGCTCGCAACGATGATGATTCGGTTCTGAAGATCGTGGAAGCATGTGGTAGGTTAAAACATGCAAGAACATTGTTGCAAATCAATTTGAATAGACATGGTAAATTTTCAAAGGGAATAACCAGTCCTTGTCCCTTACTAGAACAATTGAAGTGCTTACGAGTTTTGTCATTTCATTTCTCTTCTGGTGAGGAACGCTTGTTGCATGATTCAATTGGCGAGTTGATTCATTTGCGTTATTTAGATCTCTCTGAAACACCTGTCATGACATTGCCCAAGTCATTGAGTAACTTGTATAATTTACAAACGTTGAAGTTGAGATTCTGTGAAAAACTTAAAAAGCTTCCCTCCAACATACAAGATCTTGTGAATTTGCGTCATCTTGATATCTACGGCACTTATTTGGAAGAGATGCCAAAGAAGATGAGCAAATTAAAAGATTTGCAATTTTTAAGTTGCTACGTCGTGGGCAAGCATGAAGAGAACAGGATTGGAGAACTGGGAGAGCTTCTGAATCTTCATGGGTCATTTCATGTTAAGAAACTAGAGAATGTAATCAACAATGGTGAAGCACGGGAGGCAAGGATGGTTGATAAGAAATACATCAGTGTTTTGTGTTTGGAGTGGTCATCAGGTGAAGATGTTGATTCCCAAACTGAAAAAGATGTACTTGACCAATTACATCGTCACAAAAACTTGAAAGTGCTAAGAGTCATTGGTTACTGGGGTACAATGTTTCCAGATTGGGTAGGGCAGTCTTCGTACCACAACATGACTAAATTGGAGCTGTGCGGATGCAGGAATTGTTGGGTGCTTCCTTCACTTGGACAGTTACCCTCTCTCATGGAATTGGAGCTTGGAGGATTTGATATGGTGAAGATGATTGGTGGTGAATTCTGTAAAGGTGATGGAACTGATCATCATCAGGAGACACCCTTCCCATCCCTTAAATATCTCTCATTTTCTTCAATGCCTTGTTGGGAGGAATGGGAGTCATATGAATGTGATGATGATGATGCTGCACCATTTCCTCAACTTGAGATGCTTGTTATATATCTCAAACTGCTCATCAGTCATATCATTTTCAGGGAATTCTTTGCCCCCTTCATTGCGATGGTTATCTATCAAGAATTGCAAGAACTTAGAATTCCCAATGCAACACCAACAATATTTCTCACTTGAGTACCTGCACATAGACAACAGCTGTGATTCACTTACATCCTTTGCATTACTAGTGTTCCCAAATCTCAAGAATCTGAAAATCACAAGACTTAAAAATTTGACATCGCTTGGGGACGTGTCACAATCACAATCCCTTCAAGAATTATCAATTTTAGGCTGCCCTAAGATAGAGAAAATAAGGCTGCCTGCCTCTTTTAAGAGAACTCAGAATTAGTGAGTGTCGGTTGTTGGTTGAAGGCATAGAAAGGAAGGATCCCCACATTTGGTCAACCATTTCCCACATCCCCCACATCGAAGTTGATGGATTCAGATTTCATGATGACTCAGCATCTTAAAACAGGTAGAGGATCATTTTTTGTCACCTATATTTCATTCTTAACGTTAGGAATCATCATTCTGTAAACCTTGTATATTACTTACAATACAAGGTACATGTGTGTATGCACTTTACTTTCAGTTTGTCAGTGGAATCCTTATGAGACTTTAGAAAGTATTCAAATTCAAATTCTCAAAAAAATTATAAACACCTTGTAGATTTACCAGTTTCAAACCGAAATATAAGAACCTTGCAAAATCACAAGTTGCATAAATTCAATGCCTTGTTTTTGTTTTTTCACACTTTGTTTCTTCAGCTTGCTTTCATCAATTTACATGCCTTACCTTATTTCCTAACTAGAATGAGACCCGCGCGATGCGCGGGACGGTAAATTAATGATAGTATATAATAAATATTAAAAATTGTTATATTTTGTAGAAATAAATTAAATATGTGTAAATTGAAGCTAAATTTAAAAGGTGTTTTATTTTAAATAATTTGTGGTACAAAAGATTTAGATGTTGGAGTTGTACAAAGTGACATTTTTATTTGGTGGTTTGATTTTTGTATTTGTTTTAGTTGATGGACTTAGTCATCTTATGTGTCGCTCATCCTCTTTTATTTTGTTAGTTGTTAGAGTTGATGCTTTCTTCTTTTTGTCGTAGGTTCTTGCGAAGACATGTTCTTTATGAATTGTTGAGTTTGATGCACTTTCTATTGTGTTATTTGGTTCCATCTTTGTATGCATATTCTTCTTTCGAAGATGTGTCTTAAATTTGTGTGATTTTCTTTCTCCTTAATCTCTTGATGGGGTGGTGCTTCAATGTGATTATTTTTCTGTTAAAACAGTTGTACCCAATAAATTTTTTGCGTCGCCATCAAATAGTACAAAAGTTGTTATAACACTTTGATCTAAAACCTTTAATTGAATTTTGAACCTAAAATAAGTATTGGGCTAGCAACTAATAATTTGATAGATGAGATTATGAAAAGTATATAGTTACTTTATTGTTGGATATTGTAGTGTTTGATTACATGTGCCACAAATGTAGTTGTTTCTTTTTTTTTATATACTTTCTTCTAATACTTTTTACATTTAACATAGTTCCATCCTAATTTGTCATCAATTTCGTTTATAGTTGCTAAAATTGTGAAGATCTTTTCCTATTCTAATATTCAATTTATGTTATTATTAGGTATATGGTATTTGAGTAAGTATGAATGTATGATGCATGTTGTGATTTTTTTTGTCATACCTGATCATCAGATTCTCATTGCAGTTCGGAAATAAATTTTTTTGTGCTAAATTTGATGTTATGTGAAGGAATAGTGATAAGAGACTTATATATGTAGTTTAAATGGTATGAAATTTAAATACTTATAACGTAAAATTATTATGATTAATAATATTATTATAACATTTGTAATATGGATGTTTATTACCTTTAGTGAATTATTTATAAAAATTAATAAATTAATTGTTGCAGTTATAAATTTATTGTATTGTTTATAACGGTAAGATATAATAAATATAGGAATATGAATTTAATGTATTTGGAAGTTACAAATTTATTGGATTCTATTTTTTAGTTTTTTATTTGTATCTAATATGAAAATGTATGTCTAATATCATATTTTTTGGTTTCGTTTTGATACTCTTTTAATAAATTTGTTTTTTTTTTTTTAGTTTTCAAATATTCTTTTCAAATTTTATATTGGTAAAATAAAATAGAATTTGTTTTTAATAATAAGTAAAAACTACAATAATAGTTCTTTGTACCTAGTGTTACTTCTAAAAATTAAAATAATTATTTTTTTTAACCAAAGATACAGAGACTCGAACTCGCGACCAATATGGGAGACTATGCTATTTGAGGTATAACTCATTGGCAAAAATTAAAATGATTATAATAAATATAATTATAATAATAAAATATAATTTTCATTTTTTAAACTTTTAATTTATAAATTAATTGTTGCGGTTATAAATTTATTGTATTATTTATAACGGTAAGATATAATAAATATAGGAATATGAATTTAATGTATTTGGAAGTTACAAATTTATTGGATTCTAGTTTTTAGTTTTTTATTTGTATCTAATATGAAAATGTATGTCTAATATCATATTTTTTGGTTTCGTTTTGATATTCTTTTAATAAATTTGTTTTTTTTTTTTAGTTTCAAATATTCTTTTCAAAATTTATATTGGTAAAATAAAATAGAATTTATTTTTAATAATAAGTAAAAACTACAATAATAGTTCTTTGTACCTAGTGTTACTTCTAAAAATTAAAATGATTATTTTTTTTTAACCAAAGATACAGAGACTCGAACTCGCGACCAATATGGAAGACTATGCTATTTGAGGTATAACTCATTGGCAAAAATTAAAATGATTATAATAAATATAATTATAATAATAAAATATAATTTTCATTTTTTAAACTTTTAATTTATAAATTAATTGTTGCGGTTATAAATTTATTGTATTGTTTATAACGGTAAGATATAATAAATATAGGAATATGAATTCAATGTATTTGGAGGTTACAAAGTTATTGGATTCTATTTTTTAGTTTTTTATTTGTATATTTTATTTTTTTGCTGATTTGGAAATAATAGTTGATTTGGCAAGAATTGAGTGGTTGATTCTAAAGTTGTGCCAAGTAAGCAATATTGCTGACATGGCATTAGTAGGAGAAAAGAAATGTCTCAAAAGTAATGTGGTGCATGCTTATGTATCTACTTTTATATATTAAGAATAGATGTGATTTCAAATGGGAATTCTCCTAAAGGTTTAGATTTTATTAATACAGAACATTTTAGAATTTATGTTGAGCAAGTTATTTGATGTCAATTGAAGATTCATCTAATGTTATTGCAGACTATGTCCTTGGTGATGAAACATTGGTGACATGATTTTTTCACAATGAAAAGCGCCAACAATAGATTATGGCTTCAAATTTCATGGGAAATAAAGGTATTGTGAGAGCTTCAAACTCTCATTTAGTGTTTTTTTTTTTTTTTTTTGGTCTTGGGGGTAAAGACCCTCATTTAGATTTTGATATCACAAATTCACATTACATGACAATTCTTAATATTCATAATCATTTTCCCTGTTTTTTTTCCTCTTCATCAGGGCTAGAATATATGGGTGGAAAGATCTGGATTTGATCCGAGAGGCTATGTGAAAAATGGTGATTGAGTGAAGATGTTATCCAGATTTTACATGGATGGATGGAACTTGGAAGGAAATATGTGTGTAAGCAGTGAGAAGCCCTTTTTCTCATTCTCAACTGAAAAAGAACTTCATGAATACCTACAACTTGTGCATTCACATTTGTTGATAAAAGTATTGACAGCTTATATGAATCCATTGGTGATACTTTATGCCATTTGATTTAGAATCATATCAGAATGAGACCCATGCTATGCGCAGAGAGAGTAAATTAATTATACTATATAATATATTCTAATATTGATGAGTTTGGAAAACTCCTATTTAATTTTAATGATGAACAAACATTATTGAAATATTGAATTACAAAATTATTAATTTGATCTTAATTCATATTTGCTTAATTAATAATTTTGTTGTGCAGATCTGTGTTGGGCCGAAAATGAAATTCTGGTCTAAGCCCAATTGTGCAAAATAATCATCCTTGCTACATGTTTTCTTTTATGTGGCTGATTTGTTATATTAATGGGCCAAGCTCAATGTTATTGCAACCAAGCCCATATTTAATTTTGATGAAAGTTTTCTATGCTTGATCCGAAAAATATACATCAGGAAAGCAAATGTTACTAATTAGGCCAGAATAAAACTCAATGTTACAAAGCCCAATCTTATTGTTGGTGAATGTTTCCAAACTTGGTCCGAAACCAAGAAGAAGAGAAAGCAAAAATGCTTTCAACGGATCCAAGCACTTCACCATGAGATGGATTCCAAAATTCATTACATTGTCATTTAATGCATGGGAACTATGAGAGAGAAAGTTACAGCTGAATTGATTGATGGCTATAGTGCTACACGCCACTCTAAGCTAGGGAAGTAAAAGCAACTTTTACCAACTAATTGGTTTATTACATTTGAATTGCTTTTCTTTCAAGTTGTTTATTCTCTCTCATCTCTTTCTTCTTTTTCGGTCAATATCCAGAAAATAAAGGAAGCCATGGAAGCTACATGGAGCTACCGAAATGAAGCTGCATGCATCAAGACCATCAAGCTAATGATGGCAAGAAAACATACTAAAATAAAAATGAGCTGTGGCTGAGATATTCACCAAATATGGTTAGATTTGGTGAAGTAATCTTGAGCTCTTCAAGCTCAAAAAGGGAAGATGAAGATTCGGCCAGCAAGGGAGATTCTTGAAGCATGGCTTGTCTTTGATTCTGCTCAACCACCACAGGAAGTAGCTAGAGTGGCGAAGTGATGGTTGAGGCAGAGATTGAAGCAGATGAAGTCATTATCATCATGAAGCATCAAGGGCCAGAAATCCATCTTGGAGAGCAAGCCAAGGATGGAGAGCTCGGATTGATGAAGGGTGATGATCAAGAAAGGACTAGAGGTAATTGCATGTTGGGTTTTGCATGGTTATCTCTTCTCTCTCTATGTGGCCGAACCGGTTCTGTTTTGTTGAAGGAGGAAGAAGTTGGTTTGGGTGTTGGCTTCAAGTGTGGAGGCTTCCCTCTTCTTTAAAAAGAGAGAACAGCCACTGTTTGGAGCAAGGAGAAAATTTGAGAGTGCAAGGCACAGTATTCTCAGAGCTACCTGAGCTAACAGTTTTCTCTTCTCCTTCAACGTATTCTGTTTAATTTTGTCATGTCTTGAGTCTCATGGAAAAAGGCAAACAGTGAGGTTTGTATGAAAAAGCCATAGAGCAGAAAAAGGCAGAGAGTGCAAAATTAAAAGAAAAAGCCATAGATGTCTTAGAGTTCCTTTGTTCATCTATGTTGTGTTTCATGATTCTGTGGGAATCCCCTTGTAAGTTGGGTTAGCACTTTATAGTTTGTAATCAGATTGATTATAGTGAAATTCCATCATGTTTGTGATGGAGACTGGATGTAGGTTGCACTGCACTTAGCAGCTGAACTAGGATATATCTGGGTGTAATCTTCTACTCTTCTCTTCTACATTTCTGTTTCTACTGCACAGGAGCAAAAACCAAAATTATCTCGTGCCAAGTGACGAGACAAAAAGAAAAGTCTCGTGGCTAGGGACGAGACAAAAGAAAAAGTCTCGTGTAAAGTGATGAGCAAAAACCAGAAAAGTCTCCTCTAAGTTCAGCAAGGGTTATCAATTGAAAAAGGGGGCTAAGATTCAACCCCCCCTTCTCTTAGCCACTGAAACCATCAATTGGTATCAGAGCTTGGTCTCAAAGAGATCAAGCTTTGCAGCTTGGTGTAAAGATCCTTATGGCGGAAAACAGTGGCGCAAATGTGGTGTCCTATAATCTGACTGAAGGTCAATCAAGCAATAGACCCCCCTCTTTTCAATGGGAAAAATTATACCTATTGGAAGGAGAGGATGAAGATATTTGTGCAAGCAGTGGATTACAGACTGTGGAAAATTATCTTGGAAGGACCTCAATATCCAACTGTTACAAGTGCCGAAGGAGTTGTTTCTCTCAAACCTGAAGCAAGCTGGACCGAGGAAGATAGGAAGAAGGTGGAGTTAAATGCCAAGGCAGTAAACCTACTCAATTGTGCTATCAGCTTCGAGGAGTACCAACGGGTATCAAGATGCACAACGGCAAAGGAAATCTGGGACAAATTGCAAATCACCCATGAAGGAACCACCATTGTAAAGAAGACTCGGACAGACATGTTGAATAGAGAGTATGAAATATTTGCAATGAAGGAAGGAGAGTCCATTGATGAACTGTTCGAACGGTTCAATGCCATCATTGTTGGCTTAGATGCTCTGGGAATCACACACTCTGAATCTGTGCTGGTGAGAAGAGTGTTGAGATGTCTCACAAAAGAGTGGGAAACTAAAGCTTTAATTATTTCTGAGAGATTCCATGACAGTTGATGATTTGAGAGGAAATCTTCTTGCTTTTGAAAACACCTATTTGAAAAAAGATTCAAAAAAGAAAGGAATTGCTTTTTCTTCTATGACTAACCCTCTGGATGAAGAATCCAGTGATAACTCCTCTGAACATGAATTTGTGTTGTTTGCAAAAAAATTTAGGAAAATGATGAAGCTTAAAGGCAAAGGCAGCAGCTCAAGGAGAGTGAAGAAAGGCCTTAGCAAAGTAACTTGTTACAACTGCAAGGAAATGGGACATTTCAAATCTGATTGTCCCAAGTTAAAGAAGGAGGAAAAGCCGAAAAGAGGAAAGAAGAAAGGACTGATGGCCTCATGGGAAGACTTGGAAAATGACTCCGATGATAATGATGAAGAAACCGAGACCAAGTCACAAACATGTCTCATGGCAGATCACATAGATCAGGTGTGCCTAGCATCCAAAAGGAAGGAAAATATGTAGTATATGGACAGCAGATGCTCTAGGCATATGACCGGAAAGACAACCTTCTTCATAAAGCTTGATGAATATGATGGAGGGCTTGTCACTTTCGGTGATGATACAAAAGAAAAAATTGTGGCTGTTGGGAAAGTGGGTAAAAATTTCTCATCTTGTATAAATGATGTTCTCCTTGTACACGGCTTGAAACATAATTTACTTAGTGTTAGTCAACTATGTGATTTGGGTTTTGAAGTTATTTTTAAGAAGTTTGTTTGTTTAGTTGTTTGTGAGAAAACTGGGAATGTTCTTCTTGAAGCTAAAAGATGCAACAATGTGTAAGGATTAACTCTTGAGGATTTAAAGGAACAAAATGTAACATGCTTTACGTCTTTTGAATCTGAAAAATGGCTTTGGCATAGAAAGTTGGGACATGCTAGCATGTATCAAATTTCTAAGCTAGTCAAAAGAAATTTAGTTAGAGGAATTCCAAACATCAAGTTTGACAAGGATCTTACTTGTGACGCTTGTCAATTGGGCAAACAAGTAAAATCCTCTTTTAAAACAAAAGATGGAATCTCAACCAAAAGGCCATTGGAAATGTTACATATTGATCTTTTTGGTCCTACTAGAACTCAAAGTTTAGGAGGTAAACATTATGGTCTTGTGGTGGTAGATGATTACTCTAGATTTGGTTGGGTACTTTTCCTTGCTCATAAGAATGATGCCTTTCATGCTTTTTCCACCCTTTGTAAGAAAATTCAAAATGAAAAGGATTTGAAAATTGCCCATTTGAGAAGTGATCATGGAAGAGAATTTGAAAATCAAGATTTTGAAAAATTCTGTGATGACTTAGGGATTTCTCATAACTTTTCATGCCCTAGAACCCCCCAACAAAATGGGGTGGTTGAAAGAAGGAATAGAATCCTTCAAGAAATGACTAGGGCTATGTTATGTGAGAGTGAAATTCCTAAATTCTTATGGGCTGAAGCTGTGAACACAGCATGTTATATTTTGAATAGAACAATCATTAGAAAAGGGTTAAAGAAAACACCTTATGAGCTATGGAAAGGAACCCCTCCAAATCTTAAGTATTTTCATATTTTTGGATGCAAATGTTTTATGCTCAACAATAAGAAAAACCTTGGAAAATTTGATCCAAAATCTTATGAAGGAATGTTCGTTGGATATTCCACCACAAGTAAGGCCTATAGAGTTTATCTCAAGGAGCATAGGACAATAGAGGAATCCATACATGTTACTTTTTGTGATTCTAACTTAATTCCCAGTATTGTGAAGGATAATGATTCAGATTGTGAAGAGGTTGGAACAAATAAAGAAAATCCCAAATCTGTGGAAAATGAAGAATCTGTCAACCCGGTTTTGTCTCGTCAGTTTGGAGGAGACATTTCCATTTTGTCTCCTGAGCAGGCACAAGCAACTGAAACAGTGAGACCACCAGAAGTCCATCAAAGCTCTACACTTATCCGAAAGCCTAGAAAATGGAAGTCTATGAGGGGTTATCCTCATGACTTCATCGTTGGTGATCCCTCTCATGGTGTAACAACAAGATCCTCCACCAAAAGGCAAACCAAACCTAGCAACTTTGCTTTCTTGTCACAAATGGAGCCCAACAATGTCAAACAAGCTCTTGAAGATCCATCATGGGTCAAGGCCATGCAAGAGGAGCTAGCTCAATTTGACAAGAATGAGGTTTGGACATTAGTACCTTATCCGGATGGTAAAAAGGTAACGGGTACTAAGTGGGTATTTAAAAACAAACTTGGTGAGGATGGACAAGTTGTTCGTAACAAGGCTAGATTAGTGGCCCAAGGTTATGATCAAGAAGAGGGTATAGATTTTGATGAGTCTTTTGCTCCGGTAGCTAGAATGGAAGCAATTCGGTTGCTTCTTGCCTATGCCGCCCATAAAGGTTTCAAAATGTTCCAAATGGATGTTAAATGTGCTTTCCTTAATGGCTTTATTGATAGAGAAGTGTATGTGGCACAACCCCCTGGTTTTGAACATAAAGAGTTTCCAAATCATGTTTTCAAACTAACTAAGGCTCTTTATGGTCTTAGACAAGCTCCAAGAGCTTGGTATGAAAGGTTTAGTGCCTTCTTGTTGGAAAATCAATTTCAAAGGGGTACCACCGACACTACTTTATTTATTAAAGCATCTAATAATGATATACTCCTTGTTCAAGTTTATGTTGATGACATTGTATTTGGATCGGCCAACATTTCCTTGTGTGAAGAGTTTGGAAAACTCATGACTAGTGAGTTTGAAATGAGTTTAATGGGAGAGCTTACTTTCTTTCTTGGCCTCCAAATTAAACAAACTCCTAGTGGTACTTTTATTTACCAAGGAAAGTATGCAAAAGAACTTATCAAAAAGTTTGGCCTAGAAATTCCAAATCAATGGGTACTCCGATACATCCTAATACAAAACTTGAAAAGGATAATGATGGCCAAGATGTGGATGAAACAAGGTATAGAGGAATGATAGGATCACTCATGTATCTTACCTCCTCTAGACCGGATATAGTCCAAAGTGTGGGTGTATGTTCAAGGTTCCAATCTCACCCAAAAGAATCCCATCTCACGGCTGTTAAACGCATCATTAGATACATTAAGGGAACTTGTGATTATGGGTTATGGTATCCTAAATCTGATGACTTTTGTGCAGTAGGGTTTTGTGATGCAGATTATGCAGGAGATAGAGTGGATAGAAGAAGCACCTCCGGCATGTGTTGCTTCCTTGGAAGCTCACTTAACATGTGGTCAAGCAAGAAACAAGCCACAGTGGCTCTATCCACAGCCGAAGCTGAATATATTTTCGCATCTGCATGTTGCTCACAATTAATTTGGTTAAAAACACAATTGGAAGATTACAAATTAAAAATCAATGGTATACCTTTATTTTGTGATAATATGAGTGCTATAAACATTTCAAAAAATCCTATTCTGCACTCAAGAACCAAGCACATAGAGATAAAATATCATTTTATTAGGGAACATGTGCAAAATGGTACTATTGATATTCAATTTGTAAAATCTGAAGACCAAATTGCTTATATTTTTACAAAACCCCTCTGTGAAGACAGATTCTGTACCTTAAGAAAAAGTTTGGGAATGTTTGATTTAAGTTTCATTGAAAATTTGTAAATTTTTTAACTCTGTCCAGTTTTGTCTCGTAGGTTTGGACGAGATAAAAATGCAAGCTTGATAGAGGAGCTATGATCAAGGGGGAGGCAATGCTGAGTTCAAATTTTATGGGCCCCACCAAAATTCCTTGACCCCACCTTAACAGTTATGGTAGTTATCTCTCTACAAATAAGAATCTTCTTCTTGTGTCATCAAATCTTCTTGGAAGTGGTTATTGTCAAATCAAAATCCTTCTCTCCATCTAATCCCTTGATTTAAGGCAACAACTTTTCAGTTTTAGATTTCAAAAGTTAAAAGGGTTCAAATAGCCCTTGATTCTGAGACCATTGGAGCGGCCCTGGGCTTCAAGGATGAAGGACCGCGAGCGTATATGGTAGACAAATGGGATACACAAGTCGGCGTTTCATACAAAGCAGTTCTTCAGCACATCTACGAGAATCTTTCTGGCTTGCATGGAACGATTCCAACCCACAAGGCTCTAGGACCAGTCAACTCTCTGCTTCACCGAATCATCACCCATATTTTGACTCCCCAAAGCGGCTCACATAACCGAGTAACATTTTCTGACTGTCTCATATTATTTGCTTTGGTTACCTCTACTCCTATATCTTTTGGCTATATTATGATCAGGCATATGTGGGATTCTGTTAGAAGCACCAAAAAGGCTAACCTGCCTTATGGTATATTTTTAACAAGAATTTTTGAATACTTTAAAGTTGATCTGTTGAATGAGGCAGTAGAGAACAAAGTTTCCTCAATCCGAGGAGGAGGAGCGACTAAGGGAACCAAAGGGGGCAAATCTGTGGCATCAGACAGTGACCATGAGACTCAGCCAGAGTCTTCCAAAACAGTCAAATCCATCAAAAAAATTTTGGGTGAATTCTCAAACATGGCAGACATGATGATTCAATCTCACAAAGAGGCTCGCAAGGAAGCCTCTGAGAGCGAGAAAGCTTGGAGAAATTGCAAAGAAAGGGTCGGCCTGATGTTAGCAACTCTTAAGGAGGATCTGGGCGATAATAGTGAAGAAGGCGCTGAGGACTCTGCTTTTCATCTATCAGATGATTGATGACTGTTGTTTTATGTTATTTGATATTGGCATGATTAGGCTCAATCTTTCTTTTGTAGTAGCATGACTTGATACTCACTGCTTCTTGACACTTTGACTTATTTGGCATCTTATGAGTATTTTGTTATATTGCCAATGCTTTCTTGCTGCAGGTACATAATGCCCCTTTGATGACAAAAGGGGGAGAAAAGCTGAAAATTGAAATATGAAAAACAGGGGAGGAGAAAATAGAAAACAGGGGATGAAATTTTCTGTTGAAAATTCATGATCACCCTTGTTATATTTGGTACTTGATGATAGCTTGATGATAATATTGAAACTGCATTGTGTTTGCTGATATTGTTTAATAATGATTTGACAATGCTTTTGAAGACTAGTTGATAATTAACCATGATGAATATATATGCATGATTAAAACTCAGTTTCATCTTGGTTAATATGCTTAATTTTTTTGGCAGTTCCTTTAAACTATGGAAAACATAAAAACTGCCATATTTTGACCATATGTGCCTCAAACATTTTTCTTACCATAATAATGCCCTGATGTCTTGTTTAGAAAAATATTTGAATAAACTTTCTTGTTGATTGGTGTGTTGTTGATTGGTGTGTGTAAAAGTTTGAGCAGTAAATCAGTTTATGATATCAAATAAGTTTTTGATTATCAATTTAAAACTGCTCATAAATCAAGCATTTAGCATCACATAATATGCTAAATAACATTATTTGTGAAGCTTGATTAAAATGTTACAGGTTAGTGCTTCCCTTGGTAAAATAAGCATACATCAAGGGGGAGCTATGTGACATTTAGCAAGGGGGAGAAATTCAAATTCAAAGGGAGTATTCTTTACTCAATCCTTAAATTTCTTTCTATTTCAATTTTAATAATGTTTGTCATCAAGGGGGAGATTGATGAGTTTGGAAAACTCCTATTTAATTTTGATGATGAACAAACATTATTGAAATATTGAATTACAAAATTATTAATTTGATCTTAATTCATATTTGCTTAATTAATAATTTTGTTGTGCAGATTCTGTGTTAGGCCGAAAATGAAATTCTGGTCTAAGCCCAATTGTGCAAAATAATCAGCCTTGCTACATGTTTTCTTTTATGTGGCTGATTTGTTATATTAATGGGTCAAGCTCAATGTTATTGCAACCAAGCCCATATTTAATTTTGATGAAAGTTTTCTATGCTTGATCCGAAAAATATACATCAGGAAAGCAAATGTTACTAATTGGGTCAGAATAAAACTCAATGTTACAAAGCTCAATCTTATTGTTGGTAAATGTTTCCAAACTTGGTCCGAAACCAAGAAGAAGAGAAAGCAAAAATGCTTTCAACGGATCCAAGCACTTCACCATGAGATGGATTCCAAAATTCATTACGTTGTCATTTAATGCATGGGAACTATGAGAGAGAAAGTTGCAGCTGAATTGATTGATGGCCATAGTGCTACACGCCACTCTAAGCTAGGGAAGTAAAAGCAACTTTTACCGACTAATTGGTTTATTACATTTGAATTACTTTTCTTTCAAGTTGTTTATTCTCTCTCATCTCTTTCTTCTTTTTCGGTCAATATCCAGAAAATAAAGGAAGCCATGGAAGCTACATGGAGCTACCGAAATGAAGTTGCATGCATCAAGACCATCAAGCTAATGATGGCAAGAAAATATACTAAAATAAAAATGAGCTGTGGCTGAGATATTCACCAAATATGGTTAGATTTGGTGAAGTAATCTTGAGCTCTTCAAGCTCAAAAAGGGAAGATGAAGATTCGGCCGGCAAGGGAGATTCTTGAAGCATGGCTTGTCTTTGATTCTGCTCAACCACCACAGGAAGTAGCTAGAGTGGCGAAGTGATGGTTGAGGCAGAGATTGAAGCAGATGAAGTCATTATCATCATGAAGCATCAAGGGCCAGAAATCCATCTTGGAGAGCAAGCCAATGATGGAGAGCTCGGATTGATGAAGGGTGATGATCAAGAAAGGACTAGAGGTAATTGCATGTTGGGTTTTGCATGGTTATCTCTTCTCTCTCTATGTGGCCGAACCGGTTCTGTTTTGTTGAAGGAGGAAGAAGTTGGTTTGGGTGTTGACTTCAAGTGTGGAGGCTTCCCTCTTCTTTAAAAAGAGAGAACAGCCACTGTTTGGAGCAAGGAGAAAATTTGAGAGTGCAAGGCACAGTGTTCTCAGAGCTACCTGAGCTAACAGTTTTCTCTTCTCCTTCAATGTATTATGTTTAATTTTGTCATGTCTTGAGTCTCATGGAAAAAGGCAAACAGTGAAGTTTGTATGAAAAAGCCATAGAGCGGAAAAAGGCAGAGAGTGCAAAATTAAAAGAAAAAGCCATAGATGTCTTAGAGTTCCTTTGTTCATCTATGTTGTGTTTCATGATTCTGTGGGAATCTCCTTGTAAGTTGGGTTAGCACTTTACAGTTTGTAATCAGATTGATTATAGTGAAATTTCATCATGTTTGTGATGGAGACTGGATGTAGGCTGCACTGCACTTAGCAGCTGAACCAGGATATATCTGGGTGTAATCTTCTACTCTTCTCTTCTACATTTCTGTTTCTACTGCACAGGAGCAAAAACCAAAATTATCTCGTGCCAAGTGACGAGACAAAAAGAAAAGTCTCGTGGCTAGGGACGAGACAAAAGAAAAAGTCTCGTGTAAAGTGATGAGCAAAAACCAGAAAAGTCTCCTGTAAGTTCAACAAGGGTTATCAATTGAAAAAGGGGGCTAAGATTCAACCCCCCTTCTCTTAGCCACTGAAACCATCAAATATTGTTTAGAGATTGATTAGATAATATGCATACTACTGTTAAATTTGAAGTATTTTATATTAAAAATATTTTTTTGATAATTTATATATAATTATTCAACAAAAATATAATACAAATTGGATTATAGATTATTATTTTTAGGATTTTGAATTCATTTATTTAAAAAAACTATAAATTTTTTATATTAGAGTTGTACAAAACAAAAAAGTTAGGAAAAATGAATTCGAATGGAAACACCAAAAATATAATATGAAATTATGAATTAACTTTAGTGTCATTCCCCCATTGTACCTAGTAAGGAGATGTTGTGCTAAATTTAAATTTACTTGGAGCAGTTTTTAACAATTTTGTATGAGAGATTAAGAAATGAAGTAATAGTAATAAGAGTTGTATGCAACATGATTTGTAAATAAACCAAATAGTGTAGTAGTAAGAGTCTTATACAATATGTATAAGTAAGCCAAATAATGCGGAATTTGAATATTTATAACCGGAACTTCTTATAATTATGATTATTAATGACACTTTGTTTGTATATATTTATTGTATTTAATTAGTAATTTATGCTTCTGTTGAATAAGATTTTTTTTTTAAATTTTTTTCTTAAAGATGATTGGTTAATTCTCGAGTTAAACTTTAAATTGGTCCCTGAAATTGTACTCGAACTTCAAAATGGTCCCTGCAGTTAATAGTTATCAAAAAGCCACTGCAAAATTGTACACTTGGTTCTAGAGAAGTAGAAGAAGCACTTCCATAGTTGGAGCTATTGAGCTTGTAAAGGATCCATCTCATATTTTCCTTTGGACATATTTGATGAGTAGGTTCTTTAATTTTATTTACACCAGAACTTAATTGGTTCTTCAGAGGTAGAAAAAGCGCACTTCTATAGTTGGAGGAGCTATTGAACTTGTAAAGAACATCTCATATTTCTGTCGGACTCCTATTTGATGAGTAGGTTTTTTTTAACTCTGTTTTGCATCAGAGATTAAAGTGGGAATGTATTACAGAATGCAGTAGAAGAAAATTGAGTATAGAATAATTTTTCATTTTCTACAATGCATCACATAATGCTCCAAAAGATAATATTTATGGTTGTCATTATTGGTCAAGTAAATTACTAAATTTATCATTTTATGTACTTTTATCAGAATATGAAAAATTAGAAAATGGAACTTTTCACATAAATTTTTATATAAATCAGCAGAATATCACAAAAAAGTTGGATTTAATTTATGTGCACTTGTAAATCAGTTGACGCAGATATTTAATCAGACACCAGAAGATATTTAGTAACAAAAGTGATTATGTTTTGCACCCATTACTTGAAAAGACATTCAAAAGGTGACAAGAATGAATTTAATTAAATAATAATAGAAATAAGTTTACACTTAAAGTTAAATCGTTCGATCTAGTGCATTGTATCTTTCTCTGGATGTAAATTTGGCCATGCAATCCAGCAGATAACTACCACCTTTTCCTTACCAATTGATGAAAACTTTAGTTGAGTGCAACTACAGCCACATCTTGTGAACATGTCAATATAATAAATCTATTCTTAATATATAAAAGTAGGTACATAGGTTTACCCACATTGCTTCTAAGTTATTTCTCTTCTTCTACTAACGCCATGTCAGCACCAACGCTTACTTGGCAAAATTTTAGAATCCACCACTCAAATCTTGCCAAATTAACTTTTATTTTCACATAAAAAAAAAACACAAAAAACAACTAAAAAACACAATAAAAACCAACAAATTAACTTTTTCTAAATCAATCCTTATTTCTAAAACAACAAAAACACAAATTAACATTTACCCCAACAAAAAGCTCTCAAAACCAAAGAGCTTATTACCTTTCACAAACCCTCACCCTCTTAGTACCTCTCCGTACCGAGATCCTATTTCCTCCATCCTCTTCCGGTCCCATTCTATTTCCTCCATCCTCTTCTGGTCCATGAGCCATTGTTTTTTCCTCAAAACAAATTATACATCGCGATGTCCATCTCCGGCGGAGCCGCATTGTATAAATTGCAGAAACCATAGCAAACTCCATTCCTCCTCTTGCGGATTTCTTGCCAGAGCTCGATTCTGGGTCTCAGACCAACGTCACCATTCGGCGCCGCCAACGTAGGAAATTTGTCTCAGGTATCTTCCTAAAGATTTTCAACTTTATCGTTTACTCTTCTCATTGTTCAATATCATTTTCAATAGCCCTATTTATTTGTTATAAATAATAACATTTTAATTGTGAACTCATTACAAGTAGCACAAGTTTATGTATTCCTCTTTTGTAAACGGTTCTGTCCAACACTCACAACCAAAATTAATGTGCATTTAAAATTATTGCTCCCTATATACTATCAATTGCAATATTTCATCATCAAATTATAAATTATTATTATTGCTTCCACAATTTACTTAGAATGGATTATCATTCTTTGACTATGTCTTATTCTCTTTGTTGTACAATGATTTGCAGTGGTAATGACAGACCGGAAGAGTTAATACCCAAAATTGCTTGATGAAAATCAACCAATCACTATTTAGTAAAATATTTTAAAAAAATTAAAACAAAAAACTCTTATCTATTATTATTCAATTGAAACATCAAGTACTAATTAAATGCAATAAACATACATTAAAAGTGTCATAATAATAATAATTATAAAAAATTTCAGTTACAAATATTCAAATTCTACAACTTATACATATTAAGACTCTTACTACTCTTCATTTCTTAATCTCTTATACTAATTGTCAAAAATTCCTTAAATTTAATATAACATTTTTATATGTTTTTCATTCTCATTCATTTATTTTTTTCATTATTTACAAACAAAAAAACCGCAAGAAAAGCCAAAGTGTAGCCATTAATGCAAATTGAAAAATGAAAAAAAAATGCAATTTTGTATAACTTTAATATAAATAACCTATGTCTTTTTTAAAAATAAATAAATTCAAAATCTATTTATAATATGTTCTCTAAAATATTTTTAATATAACATTTATTAAAATATACTATATAGTATAAAACTATAAATAATCTACCTTTCGGCGCATTACGCGGGTCTCACTCTAGTTGTTACTAATAGGTGTTATTTTTTGTAAACAAATATGTACAAGATTACATAAGAAAGCCAATGGCAAACAAAAGATATAAAATTTATCACTTGATCAATCCAAATTATAAGAAAGAAGTACAAACAAGCTGCACAATCGAGTATGGTTTTTTACAAAAAAAGCTTCGTTTCTTCAGCTTGTGTTTGTCAAATTTCCTGCTTCCCTTATTCGCTGAGGTCTTTGTTAATGTGATTCTTCTGCAGTTTATAGAGTTAATGCAGATAGCATTTTATATGCCTTAGACAAATACATTGAAAATCCTACCTGCTGTTATTGCAGATTTCAATTAGAAGTGATGCTGCTATCAACATAGACACCCGAGGCAGAGCCTTGCACCTATAAGATAACAAACCTCAATGGCAATGATGTAGATTGCAAACAGCAAAATTAACATTGTTGTACTCTTTCACTTTCAGTTCAATAAATTTAAATCACATGCTAAAAAAAATTAACAAATAAGAATTTCATTTGAAATTCCATTAAGAAAAGTAAAAATTCTAGAACTATAATGTGTAAAAGTAGCTTGATGTAAAAATAATAATAATAATATAATAAAAAAATGAAATGGTCTTACTTTGGTAAAATCATCCAACAATATTCTTATTTAGATTATTGTTTTCCCTGTAAAAATTTGGACATTGTAAGATACATTTTGGACACTATGAGAGTGTGGTAACAAATTCAAATATAAGGGCATCTTCATTATCCCATGCAATAATTTAATTTATAATCAAAATAGTCATATTCTGTAATCTAATACTAAATCATTGTATAATTGCGTGATTTTGGTAAATTGAGGGAAAACAACAAATATTTGGTTAAACAAGTATAAAGCAGTTTACTGTATGTATAGCTAATAATACAATTAAGGACCATTCACATTTGGTTTTCTCATCAGTTGGTGGAGGATGGTCCCATGACGTTAAACATCAAACTTATCATTTCAATACATTTGGATTCCATTTAGAAAATAAAAGTATCTTATCGAGAAAAAAAAAAAGTAAGAAAAGAGTGAAAGAATGTGATGCAAAAACAAAAAAGAATTTCTGCTTCAACAGTTCAACTCAATAATTGAAGCAAAGATCACCATATTGGGTATTGGATGCTGTAGTGGGTCATAAACTTTTTGAAAGCACTGAAACATGTCACTGCCTTGGAGGAAGAAACAAAGAAGCATATGTGAACTTGTCCCCAGTACCAATAACAGTAAGCATTTCAAGAAAATATCACCACCACACCATATACTTGGCTATCTTACACTGCAAACTACAACTTCACTATTACCCTTCTGTTTTTGTCAATTCTGAGTTTTGAGTGCATACCACAAACCACTTCCCTTACCCTTTCATACTTTCTTGATCTTGTGAACATGGCTGCTGAACTTGTTGGAGGAGCTTTCCTCTCTTCTTTTCTCAATGTCCTTTTCGACAGGCTGTCTGATCCTGATTTCATCAACATGATGAGAGGAAAGAAGGTTGACCAGAAGCTGCTTCAAAGGTTGAAGACCATTCTGAATGTGGTTGAAGCTGTGCTGAATGATGCTGAGAAGAAACAGATCACTGACCCTGCTGTCAAGAGATGGCTCGAAGATCTCCAAGATGCTGTGTATGATGCTGATGACTTGTTGGATGAAGTCGCCACCAAAGCTGCCACTCAGAAGGATCCACCAGGTAACTTCCTGTCTCGCTTTCTCAATTCGCAAGATAGGGAGATGGTTAGTAGGATTGAAGAAATCATTGCTAGACTAGAAGATATTGCAAAACACAAAGATATCCTTCGGCTAGAAAAGATTGCAGCCAAGAACATGTCTGGGAGGATTCCATCAACCTCGCTGGTTAAAAAATCTGATATATTTGTTGGAAGGGACAAAGAAAGGGATGCCATAGTGAATTTGCTTTTAGATGATGCTTACAATGGTGAACTGTCCGTGATTCCCATCGTGGGCATGGGTGGGATAGGAAAAACTACTTTGGCTAAATTGGTTTATAATGATGACACAGTGCAACAAAAGTTTCATGTGAAGGCATGGGTTTGTGTTGGTGAGGAGGAATTTGATGTTCTGAAGGTCACAAAGGCGGTGATAGAGAAAACTTGCAGTGCTTGTTACTCAAATGATTTAGATACAGCTCAAAATCATTTGAAGAATGGGCTAACGGGGAAGAACTTCTTGGTTATTCTGGATGATGTCTGGAGCAGTAATCGTGAGCGTTGGGAAAGTTTTCTAACACCTTTTGAATGTGGAAGTGAGGGAGGCAAGATTCTTGTAACTACACGTCTTGATACAGTGGCTTCTGTGGTGAAAACTAAACATAATGAAGCTCACAATTTGAGTTTGTTGAATGAAGAACAATGCTGGTCAGTGTTTGCAAATCGTGCATGGGATCCTTCTGAATCTCGAGATTGTTCAACTTTAGAAGAAATTGGTAGAAAAATTGTTAAAAAATGTAAAGGGTTACCTTTGGCAGCTCAGGCCCTTGGAGGGTTATTGAGAGGGAAAGATAATGAAAAAGACTGGATTGATGTTTTGAATAGTGAATTCTGGGAACTCTCTGAGGAGGATAGTGGGATTCTTCCTGCATTGAGAATCAGTTATTACCACCTTCCTTCGTATTTAAAACGCTGCTTTGTTTATTGTTGTTTGTATCCGAAGGACTATGAATTTTATAGAGATGAATTGACATTATTGTGGATGGCAGAAGGTCTTTTGCTACAACCAAAGGGTGGAAACATTTTAAAAAATGTTGGTTATGAATATTTTGATGATTTGGTTTCAAGATCATTTTTTCAACGTTCCAACTCTGATGATAATACATTTGTGATGCACGACCTCATGCATGATTTAACAACATTTTATGGTGGAAAGTTCTTTTCTAGTATGCTTGAACACAAGACTGCAGCAAAGCATGATATGAAAACTCGCCACTTGTCATGTGCTCGCCGCAAGAATGATGATGATTCGCTTATGAAGATCATGGAAGCATGCAATAGGTTAAAACATGTGAGGACATTGATGCAAATCAATTTGCATAAAGGCGGCGTAATCCCAGAGGGAGATGGAGTAACCGTTCCTTGTGACTTACTAGAACAATTGAAGTGCTTACGAGTTTTGTCGTTTAATTTTTCTTCAGATGATGAAAACTTGATGCATAGTTCAATTGGCAAATTGATCCATTTGCGTTTTTTGGATCTTTCATTCACATCCATCGTGACTTTGCCCGAGTCTTTAAGTTGCTTGTACAATTTACAAACCTTGAAGTTGAGAGAGTGTAATAAACTTAAAAAGCTTCCTAGCAAGATGCAAAATCTTGTGAATTTGCGTCATCTTGATATTTCCGGCACTGATGATTTGGAAGAGATGCCAAAAAAGATGAGTGAATTAAAAGATTTGCAATTTTTAAGTTCCTATGTTGCGGGCAAACATGAAGAGAATG
Organism: Arachis hypogaea; assembly: GCF_003086295.3. Taxonomy (NCBI): domain Eukaryota; kingdom Viridiplantae; phylum Streptophyta; class Magnoliopsida; order Fabales; family Fabaceae; genus Arachis; species Arachis hypogaea. The sequence goes on along the minus strand of NC_092047.1, from coordinate 115,717,592 downwards.
GGATTGGAGAATTGGGAGAGTTAGCACATCTTCATGGATCATTGAGTATTGAGAAATTAGAGAATGTTAAGAATAGTGGTGAAGCATCGAGTGCAAGAATGTATGAAAAAATACACCTGAATGCTTTAGATTTGAGTTGGACATCATTTGAAGAAAGTGAGGTTTGTGATTCCCAAACTGAAAAAGCTATTCTTGACAAATTATGTCCTCACAAAGACTTGAAGATGCTATTCATCTGGCGTTACAGAGGTACCATGTTTCCGGATTGGGTAGGGCAGTCTTCGTACCACAACATGACTGTGTTGATGCTGAGTGGATGCAGGAATTGTTGGATGGTTCCTTCACTTGGACAGTTACCCTCTCTGGAGAGGCTGATCATTGAAGAGTTCGAGAAGGTGAAGAAGATTGGTGGGTCATTCTATAAGGGTGATGGAACTCATCAGCATCAGGAGACACCCTTCCGATCCCTTAAATTTCTCATGATTCAAAGAATGCCTTGCTGGGAGGAATGGGAGTCATATGAATGTGATGATGATGATCATGCACCATTTCCGAAACTTGAAGAACTTTGGATAGAGGACTGTCCTAAGTTAAGAAGAGATTTGCCCACTTTCCTTCCGTCTTTGAAGCAACTCCGCATTCGAGGATGTGAGGAGCTTGGTTGTTATCTTCCAAGAGCTCCCATCTTACGCGAATTATTTATATTAGGCAAACAGAAAGCAAGAATGCGGGACCTACCACTTTCACTGCAAGTACTAGGAATCGGAGGAAAGCAGCTTGTGGAGGATGTGTTTGAGGCCATGACCCACACCCAACCAACCTCTCTCCGTTATTTAGAGATCTCAAATTGCTCATCAGCGGTGTCATTGCCAGGGGATGCTTTGCCCCCTTTGTTGAAACATTTGCGGATCAATAACTGCAAGAATGTAGAATTCCCAATGCAACACCAACAACATCACTCGCTAATGGAATTAAAAATAGACAACAGCTGTGATTCACTTACATCCTTCGCATTGCCAGCGTTCCCAAATCTCTGGTCTCTGACAATTGAAAGATGTGAAAATTTGACATCTCTGGAGGTGTCACAGTCACAGTCCCTCCGAGGATTATGGATTGAAGAATGCCCTAAGCTGGAGAACATAATAAGGCTGCCTGCCTCTTTATGGGAACTCAGAATCAGAGAATGTCCGTTGTTGGGTGAAGGCATAGAGAGGAAGGACCCCCACATTTGGCCATCCATTTCCCACATCCCCCGCATTCAACTTGATGGGAAATGGATTCGCAATGACTCAACATCTTAAAACAGGTAACTCTTTTGCTCTCTCTATCCCGAAGCCTCTTCACTTCATCTTCTCCAACATCATATTCATTCTCTCCTACATAATCTTACTTTTATTTTCCAGTTTTAAACTAATAGCTTATTCACCATTCAAGTTGATGGCAGGAGACAGTTTCCATGAGGACTCAACATCTTAAAGCAGGTAAAGCATTGTTTTTTGTCATCTATATTTCATTCTAAACCTTACAAATCCTCATTCAACATGCTTTCTCACAATGACAAGTTGACAACCCCCATCACATTCATTCAGTTCTATATTATAATAAAGCAAAACAGTGCATCAAGCTAAAACCTCTTTAAACATGTTACTCCCAAAAGGCCAAAAGAATAACAAGGGAGTAATGGACTAACCACTATCTATTCATTATGATTCACATTCTGTGTTTTTAAATTTTTATTGTTAGTTACAAAAATAACATGAAATTTCCAACTAGCAGTTCAACACTCAGGTTTCTTAGCATTTCATAGTTTTCATTAATGTCCTCAACTATGGCTACTACTCATTTATGTATAACTACCACCATCTATGTTTTGGCTGATGCAGAGAGTCCGTTTTCAAATGAAGGGGTAATTAATTTTTTCTTTTTTTCATTTTTTCCAATTTGATTACTGTGTAGCTATGCAGTATATTTCCTTCCAATAAGTGAGAATCTTAAGTTTCATTGAACCAGGATAATTTAATTCTAGTGCATGATGTAATAAATTTATCTCGAAATGCATGTATTTTATGGTGCTATATAGTTGCTGATAAAGATTTGATTCACATTATCATGTGGTCAGGTCAAACCAAGCAATGCATCATTACAAGATGTGTCAAGGGTGAAATACTTGCATGCATGTATAGGTGCCACACTTGATACCTTCAGCTATGAAATTTCTGTTGATACTTGAGACACATAAATATATACTTCTTCTGTTTCCTAATTTTCTATTTCAGGAACGGATCAAACATAAAGGGGCCATTCTAAGATTTATTTGACTTATTGGATGATTCAAATGTAAGCTATGGCCAATTATAGAGATATCCCAAACTCTCAGCAAAATGGTACAATTGGTTCTTGAGAGGCAGAGAAGAAGCATTTCTATAATTGGGGATATTGTTGCAGAAGTTTGGAACAGGGGAATTGCATGCTTGAGTAGTTGCTGGGATGTATAGTTTTTTTTTGAGTTTTTGTGATGTAAAGTGTTGGTTTGACGAATCTTGATGGCAATGCCGAAGGGATTCAACCACAACACTAGGCTTTATGTCTGTTATTTTGGATGTTAATAGGAAAATTTTATGTTATAAACTTCATTATTAACTCATCTATTCTTAATATATAAAAGTAGATACATAAGTTTACCCACATTACTTTGAAGCTATTTCTCTTCTTCTACTAACGCCATGTCAGCAACATTGCTTACTTGGCAAAATGTTAGAATCAACCACTCAAATCTTGCCAAATCAACTATTATTTCCAAATCAACAAAAAATAAAATATACAAAAAAAGAAAACTAAAAAATACAATACAATAAATTTGTAACGTACAAATACATTGAATCCATATTCCTATATTTATTATATTTTACCGTTATAAACAATTATAATCCCAACAATTAATTTATTAATTTTTATAAATAACAAATGTCATAATAATATTATTAATTATAATAAATTTTACGTTACAAGTATTCAAATTCTATACTATTTGAACTACTTATATAAGTCTCTTACCACTATTCTTTCAAATAACATCAAATTTAACACAAAAAAATTATTTCTGAATTAGACATCTCAAACTTATTCAATGGAGCATCATTCTTTCAAGGCAAAATGATTAGAAATCGAATAACTATCAAAGATCTAATAGCCATGCAACGAGAATCTGATGATCAGGTATGACAAAAAAAAACTCACAACATGCATCATACATTCATACTTACTCAAATACCGTATATCTAATGAATACATAAATTGAATATTAGAATAGGAAAAGATCTTCACAATTTTAGCAACTATTAACAAAATTGATGACAAATTTGTATGAAACTATGTTGAATGTGAAAAGTGTAACTCTATATAAAAAACAACTACATTTGTGGCACATGTAATCAAACACCACAATATCCAACAATAAGGTAACTCTATATACTTTTCATAATTCTATCTATCAAATTATTAGTTACTAATCCAATATTTATTTTAGATTCAGAATTCAATTAAAGGTTTCAGATTAAAGTGCTACAATAATTTTTGTACTATTTGATGGCGAAGCAAAAAAAAAATTATTGGGCACAATTGCTTCAAATCTAATGACACTCTGGAAAAGTAATGGCATTGAAGTACCACTCCATCAAGAGATTAAGAAGAAATAAAACCATACAAATTCAAGACATTTCTTCAGAAGAAGAACATACATGCAAAGATGGAACAAACAACACAATAGAAAGTGCATCCAACTCAACAATTCATAAAGAACATGCCTTCACAAGAATCTACTACAGAAAGAAGAAAGTAACAACTCTAACAACAACCAATAAAAAAAAAGGAAGACGAGCGCTACATAAGAAGACTAAGTCCATCAACTAAAATTGATGAGTTTGGAAAACTCTAATTTAATTTTGATGATGAACAAATATTATTGAAATAATTAATTACAAAATTATTAATTTGATTTTCATTTAACATATGTTAATTAATAATTTTGTGATGCAGGTTTCTAATTGGGCCGAAAATAAAATTCTGATACAAGCCCAATTAAATAAAAAATTAAGCTTTGGTTTGATGCTAGAATATATGATGAGTATGGCTGAATTATTTATTGTGCTAATTGGGCCAGATTGAGTTATTATTATTACTACAAGCCCAAATGAATACTTTCCTATTTGCTCAATGCATGATCCAAAAATTCATCAGGAAAGCAAATGTTATTTCTGGGCCAGAAATTAAATGTTGTTGCAACTAAGCCCAATTTTACATTTGATAAAAGTTCCTCATGCATGATCCGGAACCAATGGAAAAAGGAAAGCAAAATTGCTTTCAACGGATCCAAGCATTTCACCATGTGATGGATTCCAAAATTCATTACATTGTCATTTATTGCATGGGAACTATGAGAGAGAAAACAAGACACTTGATTTGATTGTAGCACTTATGGCTACACGCTACTCAGCAAGGAAAGAATCATTTCATTTAATCTCATTCTCTTTCCTAATTCAATACTTTTCAAACTTCTCTCTTCTCTCTCTATTTGCTTCTCTTCTTCGGTTATTACACAGGAAACAATGGATGCCATGGAAGCTACATGAAGCTACCGAAGTGAAGGAAGAGCAAGTCTAAAGACCATCACAATGATGGCAAGAAAACATAACAAAACAAAAGTGTGTTGTGGCTGAGATTTTCACCAAATATGGTTAGATTTGGTGAGGTAGTCTCGAGCTCTTCATGCTCAAAAAGGAAGAAGAAGATTCGGCCAGCAAGGAGGAAACTCTTGGACGTGTGACTTGTCTTTGATTCTGCTCAACCACCACAGGAAGTAGCTAGAGTGGCGAAGTGATGGTAGAGGCAGAGATTGAAGCAGATGAAGTCATCATCATCATGAAGCATCAAGGGCCAGAAATCCATCTTGGAGAGCAAGCCAAGGATGGAGAGCTCGGATTGATGAAGAGTGGTGACCAAGAAAGGACTAGAGGTAATTGCATGTTGGGTTTTGCATGGTTATCTCTTCTCTCTCTATGTGGCCGAACCGGTTTTGTTTCTTGAAGAATAAGAAGTTGGCTTAGGTTTTGGCTTCAAGTGTGGAGGCTTCTTTCTTCTATAAAAAGGGAGAATAGCCACTGTTTGGAGCAAGGAGTTAGAAGTAAGCAGTGAGAGTGCAAGGCATAGGATTCTCAGAGCTACCTAAGCTTACAGATTTTCTTCTCCTTCAATGTATTCTGTTTAGTATTTTTCTGTTTAATTTTATCATGTCTTGAGTCTCATGGAAAAAGGCAAACAGTGAGGTTTGTATGAAAAAGCCATAGAGCGGAAAAAGTCAGAGAGTGCAAAATTAAAAGAAAAAGTCATAGATGTCCTTAGAGTTCCTTTGTTCATCTATGTTGTGTTTCATGATTCTGTGGGAATCCCCTTGTAAGTTGGGTTAGCACTTTACAGTCTGTAATCAGGAAGATTATAGTGAAATTCCATCATGGTTGTGATGGAGACTGAATGTAGGCTGCACTGCACTTAGCAGCCGAACCAGGATATATCTGGGTGTAATTTTCTCTCTTCTCTACTCCATTTCTGTTTCTACTGCACAGGGGCTAAAACTGAAAATTATCTAATGCCAAGTGACGAGACAAAAAGAAAAGTCTCGTGCCAACTGACGAGATAAAAATAAAAGTCTCGTGGCTTGGGACGAGACAAAAATCCAGAAGTCTCCTAGAAGTTATTTCAAAGGCCAGCAAGTGTTACAAAGCAAAAAAGGGGGCTAAGATTCAACCCCCCTTCTCTTAGCCACTGAAACCATCAATTGGTATCAGAGCTTGGTCTCAAAGAGATCAAGCTTTGCAGCTTGGAGCAAAGATCCTCATGGCAGAAAATAGTGGCTCAAATGTGGTGTCCTATAATTTGACCGAAGGACAATCAAGCAATAGACCTCCTCTGTTCAATGGGAAAAATTATACCTATTGGAAGGAGAGGATGAAGATATTCGTACAAGCAGTGGATTACAGACTTTGGAAGATCATCCTGGAAGAGCCTCAATATCCAACTGTTACAAGTGCCGAAGGAGTTGTTTCTCTTAAACCTGAAGCAAGTTGGACGGATGAAGATAGAAAAAAGGTGGAGCTCAACGCCAAGGCCATCAATCTGCTCAACTGTGCTATCAGCTTTGAGGAGTACCGACGGGTATCACGTTGCACAACAGCAAAGGAAATCTGGGATAAACTCCTAGTCACTCATGAAGGAACAACCATTGTGAAAAAGACCAGGATTGATATGTTAAACAGAGAATACGAAATGTTTGCAATGAAGGAAGGAGAATCCCTTGATGAGATGTTTGAACGCTTCAACACCATTATTGTTGGCTTGGATGCTATGGGAATCAAGTATCCTGAATCTGTGCTAGTGAGAAGAGTGTTGAGATGTCTCACAAAAGAGTGGAAAACAAAAGCTTTAATTATCTCTGAGAGTAGTGGTCTTGACTCTATGACCTATGATGATTTGAGAGGAAATTTACTTGCTTTTAAAAACACCTACTTAAAAAAAGATTCAAAAAAGAAAGGAATAGCTTTTTCTTCTGTCACTAACCCTCTGGATGATGAATCCAGTGATAACTCATCTGAAAATGAATTTGTGTTGTTTGCAAAAAATTCAGGAAAATGATGAAGCTCAAAGGCAAAGGCAGCAGCTCAAGGAAAATGAAGAAAGACCTTAGCAAAGTAACTTGTTACAACTACAAGGAAATGGGGGCATTTCAAATCTGATTGTCCCAAGTTAAAGAAGGAAGAGAAGCCAAAAAGAGGAAAGAAGAAGGGACTGATGGCTTCATGGGAAGATTTGGAAAATGACTCGGATGATGATGATGAGAAATCCAAGACCAAGTCACAACCTTGTCTCATGGCAGATCACATAGATCAGGTAGTCTTTCATAACCCTAACACTGAAGATCTTCATCTTATGATAGACCACCTTTCTAAAAAAATAAGATGTTTTCTGCTGGAAAATCAAGAACTTGAACAACAAATCACCATTCTTAAAGCTGAAAATAGTTTTCTTAAAGAGAAAGTGAGAGAGGCCGAAACTGCTTGTGATCTTGTTGAGGAAAATAAGCAGTTAAGAGCCCAAATTAAGAGCTGTGAAAGTAATCATTCCGTTCTTGCATATGTAGATTGTTTTAAGCAAAATGAAGAGTTGTTTAAAGAGGTTAAAAGGCTTAAGGAAGACTTAGCCAAGTTCACCCAAAGTTCTGAAAATCTGAATCAAATCTTGGCTAGTCAAAAACCTCTTTATGACAAGGCTGGGTTGGGGTTTTATAAATCTGAAAAATCTCATTTTGAAAACATTGCTTTATCTTCAAATGATATAAGGTATCAAGACCCCACCTACTTTAACAAAACAGCAACTCCAAGATTTTGTAGGCTATGCAATCGAAATGGACACTTTCCTATTCAATGCTTCTTTGGTGAAAGAATGATTGGTGATAAAGTTTGTAAAGTTGTTTTTGATTACATGGCTTAGGACATAAGAGATGGTTTAACGTGAAAGGATCCAAGAAAATTTGGATACCTAAGGTCACTTAAGCTTATTTTGTAGGTGTGCCTAGCATCCAAACGGAAAGGAAATATGTGGTATATGGACAGCGGATACTCTAGGCATATGACCAGAAAGAGAACCTTCATAAAGCTTGATGAATATGATGGAGGACTTGTCACTTTGGTAATGATGCGAAAGGAAAAATAGTGGCTATTGGGAAAGTTGGTAAAAACTTTTCTTCTTGTATAAATGATGTTCTTCTTGTGAATGGCTTGAAACATAATTTACTTAGTGTTAGTCAACTGTGTGATTTAGGTTTTGAGGTTATTTTTAGGAAGTTTGTTTGTTTAGTTGTTTGTGAGAAAACAGGGGATATTTTATTTGAAGCTAAAAGATGCAATAATATGTATGGATTGACTCTTGAGGACCTAAAAGAACAAAATGTAACATGCTTTACATCTCTTGAATCTAAAAAGTGGCTATGGCATAGAAAGTTGGGTCATGCAAGCATGTACCAAATTTCTAAGCTAGTTAAGAAAAATCTGGTTAGAGGAATTCCAAACATCAAATTTGATAAGGATCTTACTTGTGATGCTTGCCAATTGGGCAAACAAGTAAAATCCTCTTTTAAACCTAAAGATGGAATCTCAACCAAAAGGCCATTAGAGATGTTACATATTGATCTTTTTGGACCAACAAGAACTCAAAGTTTAGGAGGTAAACACTATGGTCTTGTAGTGGTAGATGATTACTCTAGATTTGGCTGGGTACTTTTCCTTGCTCATAAAAATGATGCTTTCCATGCCTTTTCCACTCTTTGCAAGAAAATTCAAAATGAAAAGAATTTAAAAATTTCTCATTTAAGAAGTGATCATGGAAGAGAATTTGAAAACCAAGATTTTGAAAAATTCTACGATGACTTAGGAATTTCTCATAACTTTTCATGCCCTAGAACCCCCCAACAAAATGGGGTGGTTGAAAGAAGGAATAGAAGCCTTCAAGAAATGACTAGGGCTATGCTTTGTGAGAATGAGATTCCTAAATTTTTATGGGCTGAAGCTGTGAATACAGCTTGTTATATTTTGAATAGGACAATCATTAGAAAAGGGTTAAAGAAAACCCCTTATGAGTTATGGAAAGGAACCCCTCCAAATCTTAAGTACTTTCATGTTTTTGGATGCAAATGCTTTGTACTTAACAATAAAGAAAACCTTGAAAAGTTTGATCCAAAATCTTATGAAGGAATGTTTGTTGGATATTCCACCACAAGCAAGGCCTATAGAGTTTATCTCAAAGAGCATAGAACCATAGAGGAATCCATACATGTTACTTTTTGTGATTCTAACTTAATTCCCAGTACTATGATAGATAATGATTCAGATGGTGAAGAAGCTGGAACAAGTAAAGAAAATCCCAAATCTGTTCAACATGAGGAATCTGTCAGCCCAGTTTTGTCTCATCAGATTGGAGGAGACATTTCCGTTTTGTCTCCTGAGCAGGCACGAGAAACTGAAACAGTGAGACAACCAGAAGTTCATCAAAGCTCAACACCTGTCCGAAATCCTAGAGAATGAAAGTCTATGAGGGGTTATCCTCATGACTTCATCATTGGTGACCCCTCTCAAGGTGTAACAACAAGATCCTCCACCAAAAGGCAAACCGAACCTAGCAACTTTGCTCTCTTGTCACAAATGGAGCCCAACAATGTCAAACAAGCTCTTGAAGATCCATCTTGGGTCAAGGCCATGCAAGAGGAGCTTGCTCAATTTGACAAGAATGAGGTTTGGACACTAGTACCTCATCCGGATGGTAAGAAGGTAACGGGTACTAAGTGGGTTTTTAAAAATAAACTTGGTGAGGATGGACAAGTTGTTCGTAACAAGGCTAGATTAGTGGCCCAAGGTTACGATCAAGAAGAAGGTATAGATTTTGATGAGTCTTTTGCTCTGGTAGCTAGAATGGAAGCAATTAGGCTGCTTCTTGCCTATGCTGCCCATAAGGGATTCAAAATGTTTCAAATGGATGTTAAATGTGCTTTCCTTAATGGCTTTATTGATAGAGAAGTGTATGTGGCTCAACCCCCGGGTTTTGAGGATAAAGAGTTTCCAAATCATGTTTTCAAACTAACTAAGGCTCTTTATGGTCTTAGATAAGCTCCAAGGGCTTGGTATGAAAGGCTTAGTGCCTTCTTGTTGGAAAATCAATTTCAAAGGGGTATCTAATGATGATATACTCCTTGTTTAAGTTTATGTTGATGACATTGTATTTGGATCGGCCAATGTATCCTTGTGTGAAGAGTTTGGAAAACTCATGACTAGTGAGTTTGAAATGAGTTTAATGGGAGAGCTAACCTTCTTTCTTGGCCTCCAAATCAAACAAACTCCTAGTGGTACTTTTATTCACCAAGGAAAGTATGCAAAAGAACTTATCAAAAAGTTTGGCCTAGAAAATTCCAAACCAATGGGTACACCAATGCATCCTAATACAAAACTTGAAAAGGATGATGATGGCCAAGATGTGGATGAAACAAGGTATAGAGGAATGATAGGTTCACTCATGTATCTTACCTCCTCTAGACCGGATATTGTTCAAAGTGTGGGTGTATGCTCAAGGTTTCAATCTCACCCAAAAGAATCCCATCTTACGGCTGTTAAACGCATCATTAGATACATTAAGGGAACTTGTGATTATGGCTTGTGGTATCCTAAATCTGATGAATTTTGTGCAGTAGGGTTTTGTGATGCAGATTATGCGGGAGATAGAGTGGATAGACGGAGCACATCGGGCATGTGTTGCTTCCTTGGAAGCTCACTCAACATGTGGTCAAGCAAGAAGCAAGCCACAGTGGCTTTATTCACAGCTGAAGCTGAATACATTTCTGCATCTGCATGTTACTCTCAATTAATTTGGTTAAAAACACAATTGGAAGATTACAAATTAAAAATCAATAGTATTCCCTTATTTTGTGATAACATGAGTGCTATAAACATTTCAAAAAATCTTGTTCTACATTCAAGAACCAAGCACATTGAGATAAAATATCATTTTATTAGAGAGCATGTGCAAAAGGGTACTATTGATATTCAATTTGTAAAATCTGAAGACCAAATTGCTGATATTTTTACAAAACCCCTCTGTGAAGACAGATTCTGTACCTTGAGAAAATGTTTGGGAATGTTTGATTTAAGTTCTATTGATAACTTGTGAATATTTGATTCTGTTCAGTTTTGTCTCGTAGGTTTGGACGAGATAAAAATGAGGACATGATGGAAGAGCTATAATTAAGGGGGAGGCAATGCAAAATTCAATTTTTATGGGCCCCACCTAATAGCTTTTGACCCCACCATGACAGTTTAGTTAGTTTCTAATTTTTTTGAAAAATAAAATCACAATTCCTTAGTTGTCTTATCAAATCTTGTTGGAAGAAGCATGTTGTCAAATCAAATCTTTTCTTCCAACTAATCCCTTGATTCAAGGAAACTCCTTTTCAGTTTTTGAAACCCCCCTTGGTTAATAACCGCGCCATTAATGGTTAATACCTCCCTCCATTATCTCTCTCCACTCCACATTTATTGCACCACTAACCTCCCTCCTCCCTCACTCCGTTTCGGCCTTCCTCACCCTTTCATATTCAACTTCTCTTCTCTCCTAACCATGAAAAAGAAAACTGCTCCCAGGAAAAGTGAAAGGCTCTTATTCTCTCAAAAATAGTCCACTCCACAATCACACACTCACATTCACATTCACTCTACATCATCATCGTCACCCTCACCTCCCTCAAAACAAACAGACACAATGAGAAGAAATGTCATTGCCACAAAAACCTCCTCAAGAAGGAAGAAAGGAATGGCTCCCGTGGAAGAAGAAGAAGAGTCTCATACATCACCTATTCCTCCCCCCCACCATCACCACCGAAAAGATCAACTCCCCATGCATCCGGAAAGAGCTCTCAAAAGGCCAAGGGTTTCGTGCTTCATGAGACCAGAGAACCCACGAACCTTGGTTCAATGGATTTCAAGAACAAGTTTCACAAACCTCACTCACATTTTGATCCTTCAAGGTTCTCTACGTGCGCTTTCTATGAATTTCACAAAGAAGTTTTGGAAAAACGGCATCTGTGCCCCTCTTACTTAGTGAATCTCGAGTCTCTGGCCTCCAAAGGAATCAATCTCCAGCGGTCCAGCCCCTGTTTGATAGTCTCAAATGGTCACCATTGCTCCTTATTCATAAAATGGTGTACCCAGGGTTGGTGAGACAGTTTTATGCGAATCTAAGGTTTATTGATGGCAGCCTTCATTCTTACGTGAAACGGGTTCATATCACCCTGAATTCTGAAACCATTGCTTCTGCCCTTGGATACATTGATGAAGGGCCAAAGGTTTACATGAGTGATAAATGGGATTCACATGTAGGGGTTACATACAAGCAGGTTCTTCATCAAATTTGTGAAAATTTGTCTGGCCTGGATGGAAATGTTCCTACTCACAAGGCTTTGAGTCCAACTAACTCCCTGCTGCACCGCATCATAACTCACATTCTCACTCCTCAAAGTGGTTCTCACAACAGGATAACCGTATCTAACTGTCTCATAATATTTGCTCTTGTTACTTCATCTTCCATTTCATTTAGTTATATTATGATTAGACACATGTGGGAGTCTCTGAAGAGTACAAAAAAGGCTAATCTACCTTATAGAATGTTTCTCACGTGCATTTTTGAGTACTTTAAGATAGATTTAACCAATGAGGATGTAGAGAACAAGGTCTCTATGATCAAAGGAGGCGGGCTGTTAAAAAGGGAAAGAAATCAATGGCTTCTGATGACGACTTTGAGAGCCGCCCAAAATCCTCAAAGACGACCGGTTCCCTCAGAGAAATCCTCACAGAATTCTCCAACATGTCCAAACTCATGGTTCAATTTCACAAGTCTGCTCGCAAACTTGCATATGAAAATGAGTCGGCTTGGAAGAAATGCCAAGAAAGGGTCGGTCTAATGCTTGAAAGCCTTGATGATGAAGTTGGTAGTGATGCAGGAGCTGAGGGATCTGACTTTAATCTTTCTGATGATTAACTTTCTGGTTACTATTTGCTATTGGCACACTTTGGCTCAATTTGTTATTTTGTTAGGTTGCAAACTGATAGTCGTATAACCGTGTGACACTTTGTTAAACACTTTTGGATTATGTTCTGGGTTATATTTTGCATATTATGTTTCCATGTTCAATATTTCTTGCAGGTGCCCCTTGATGCCAAAAGGGGGAGGAAAATAATCCCAAAAATTGAAACTGGAACAGGGGATGAAATTCTTTGAGAAAAGAATTCATGATCACCTATGTTAATGATTGATTGATAATGCATTCGGTTTATGCATTTGGTTTATGTTGGTTGATAATGCATTTGGTATACTATTTTTGATAAATGATAATGCATTTGATTCATATTGATTACTGCCATTGTTTGATGTTTATCTTGGTAAAATGTGTTTACTGTGATAAAATGATTTATGTTTGATTTATTTTTGGCAGTTCCTTTAGTTCTTAATGATGAAAATTGCTGTGTTTGAAAAGATTAAATCATGATTGAAAAATATTTTTTCTACAAAGACTGCTCTGATTTATTGAAAAATATTTTTGAACAGCAAGTCTTTTGCCAAAAACAGATTTTGGTTGATTATGGTGTTGTTTGAGCAGAAAATCAATTTATTGATAACAAATGAGTTTTGATTATCATCCAATTCTGCTCATAAATCAAGCATTCAACATTTTCAAAATTAATATGTTGAATAACATTGTTACTTGAAGCTTGATTAAAATTGTTACAGGTTAGTGCTTCCCTTGGTAAAAACAGCATATATTAAGGGGGAGCCATGTGACAATTAGAAAGGGGGAGAAATTCAAATATTCAAAGGGAGTACTCTATACTCCAATCTTTAGAATTTCTTTCCATTTCAATTTTAATAATGTTTGTCATCAAGGGGGAGATTGATGAGTTTGGAAAACTCTAATTTAATTTTGATGATGAACAAACATTATTGAAATAATTAATTACAAAATTATTAATTTGATTTTCATTTAACATATGTTAATTAATAATTTTGTGATGCAGGTTTCTAATTGGGCCGAAAATAAAATTCTGATACAAGCCCAATTAAATAAAAAATTAAGCTTTGGTTTGATGCTAGAATATATAATGAGTATGGCTGAATTGTTTATTGTGCTAATTGGGCCAGATTGAGTTATTATTATTACTACAAGCCCAAATGAATGCTTTCCTATTTGCTCAATGCATGATCCAAAAATTCATCAGGAAAGCAAATGTTATTTCTGGGCCAGAAATTAAATGTTGTTGCAACTAAGCCCAATTTTACATTTGATAAAAGTTCCTCATGCATGATCCGGAACCAATGGAAAAAGGAAAGCAAAATTGCTTTCAACGGATCCAAGCATTTCACCATGTGATGGATTCCAAAATTCATTACATTGTCATTTATTGCATGGGAACTATGAGAGAGAAAACAAGACACTTGATTTGATTGTAGCACTTATGGCTACACGCTACTCAGTAAGGAAAGAATCATTTCATTTAATCTCATTCTCTTTCCTAATTCAATACTTTTTAAACTTCTCTCTTCTCTCTCTATTTGCTTCTCTTCTTCGGTTATTACATAGGAAACAATGGATGCCATGGAAGCTACATGGAGCTACCGAAGTGAAGGAAGAGCAAGTCTAAAGACCATCACAATGATGGCAAGAAAACATAACAAAACAAAAGTGTGCTGTGGCTGAGATTTTCACCAAATATGGTTAGATTTGGTGAGGTAGTCTCGAGCTCTTCATGCTCAAAAAGGAAGAAGAAGATTCGGCCAGCAAGGAAGAGACTATTGGAGGTGTGACTTGTCTTTGATTCTGCTCAACCACCATAGGAAGTAGTTAGAGTGGCGAAGTGATGGTAGAGGCAGAGATTGAAGCAGATGAAGTCATCATCATCATGAAGCATCAAGGGCCAGAAATCCATCTTGGAGAGCAAGCCAAGGATGGAGAGCTCGGATTGATGAAGAGTGGTGACCAAGAAAGGACTAGAGGTAATTGCATGTTGGGTTTTGCATGGTTATCTCTTCTCTCTCTATGTGGCCGAACTGGTTCTGTTTCTTGAAGAAGAAGAAGTTGGCTTGGATTTTGGCTTCAAGTGTGGAGGCTTCTCTCTTCTATAAAATGGGAGAACAGCCACTGTTTGGAGCAAGGTGTTAGAAGTAAGCAGTGAGAGTGCAAGACACAGGATTCTCAGAGCTACCTAAGCTTACAGATTTTCTTCTCCTTCAATGTATTCTGTTTAGTATTTTTCTTAATTTTTTCATGTCTTGAGTCTCATGGAAAAAGGCAAACAGTGAGGTTTGTATGAAAAAGCCATAGAGTGGAAAAAGGCAGAGAGTGCAAAATTAAAAGAAAAAGCCATAGATGTCCTTAGAGTTCCTTTGTTCATCTATGTTGTGTTTCATGATTCTGTGGGAATCCCCTTGTAAGTTGGGTTAGCACTTTACAGTCTGTAATCAGGAAGATTATAGTGAAATTCCATCATGGTTGTGATGGAGACTGAATGTAGGCTGCACTGCACTTAGCAGCCGAACCAGGATATATCTGGGTGTAATTTTCTCTCTTCTCTACTCCATTTCTGTTTCTACTGCACAGGGGCTAAAACTGAAAATTATCTAATGCCAAGTGACGAGACAAAAAGAAAAGTCTCGTGCCAACTGACGAGATAAAAATAAAAGTCTCGTGGCTTGGGACGAGACAAAAATTCAGAAGTCTCCTAGAAGTTATTTCAAAGGCCAGCAAGTGTTACAAAGCAAAAAAGGGGGCTAAGATTCAACCCCCCCTCCCTTCTCTTAGCCAATGAGTAATAGCTCAAATGGCATAGACTCCCCATACTCAATTAAGAGGTTGCGGGTTCGAGTCTCCTATCTTTCCAAATTTTGCCAATGAGTAATAGCTCAAATGGCATAGTCTCCCCATACTCAATTAAGAGGTTGCGGGTTCGAGTCTCCTATCTTTGGTTAAAAAAAAAACTATATCAAAATTCCTACATTACCCTTTATTCCTTTTTTCCAAACCTAACCCTAATTTTATCCTTACAAACCCTTTCATAACAAACACATACAGCTGCCCTCTCCTAACACACACACATGGCTGAGGATGAAAGAAAGAAAAAGAGAGGAAAAACAGAGAGGGAGAAGAAAGGAAGAAGAGGGGGAAGGAGGATGACGCCTGTGAGGGCTACGCTGCCGTCGCAGCTGGAAGTCGCAGAGAGGCACGAGGAAAGAGAGTGATGCGCACGAGAGAGAGAGAGAGAGAGAGAGAGAGAGAGAGCGACGGCTTAAGACAGAGAGGGAGACCACAACAGAAAAGGGGGAGGAAGAGTTGCCTCTGTCGCCATCGAGTCATCGCCGTCGTCACTGTCACCAAGGAGCCCAGAGAGAGACTTCGAGAAAGGGGCAGGAGAACGCAACAGATCTCATCGGTGGGAAGGGAGGTGATGGTGGTAGGTGTTGTCGCCGCCGCTGCCATTGATCGAGACCGTTGCCATCCCGCTTGAGGTCATCGTCGTCGCCAAACAGGGCAAAGAAGGAGGGCACGAATGGGAGAGAGAAAGGGCAGCTCTACTGGAGCTCGTCACAGAAATGCTGTTGCATTCCACCACCGCGACACAGAGCCGGCCTTCTGTTCTTCCACTTTCATTGTAATTGCCTGCGTTTTAGGTGGAAGAGGTCATACCAGAGACGGGATTGTCCTGCTCTGCTTCTGCTTTTAGTCTTCTATTGGTTGTCAGAGTCTCTAGGGCCATGAATGTTGCCGCCGGAGTCGTCGAAATTGTTGCCGCCAAGAGCCACCACTGCTATACCTTTACATTGGTAAAACAAACCCCATTCTTCTTGTACTTGACATCTCTTTCTATTCCTGTTCCACTTTTATCTACTTTATTGTCTCGCTCCATTTTTGTGCCCTTTTGCTTGATTAATTTGCTTTTGCTGTTGTTCGTTAAGGGCTAGAAGTGGTAGTGATGCTGCTGGTGTTGTCGAGATTACATCCGCGATGTAGTCGTTACTGTTGTTTGAATTGAAGTTGTTGCGGTCCAAATTCTGCGTCCTTTTGTTCCATTTTGTTCCAACATTTCTCACATTTTAATTCGGCACTCCGGATTTGGTCTCTTCGGGTCCTTAGGACCAAGTTGTGAGTAGACTTTACATTTATAATTGTTTTATTGTGCATCAATAATTATTTTGACCTATAACTAGTATGATCTTTGAATTATACTCGCTATATTTACCTTGAATGATTTTAAATTGATTAGTATAATTGATTTATTTAAATAATTCGTTCTTATGAAGTTTATACTTTTGGAACTATATATGAGACTATATATATTTTTGAGGAAGTTTTGTATTGTTCTAAAATGTTTGATTTTACTTGAAAATCTGTTTTTGAAGCATTGAAGTATTTGTTAGTACTCACTTACTTTAAAGATTGTGAAATATGTTTGAAATTTCTTATGATTAAAAAAGTATGATGGGAAAGATTTCTGATGAGAAAGTATAATATGATTTGATCTGATTCGATACCTTATATATTTGAAAGATCAAGGATTTGTTGTATTTGCAATTATATGTTTTAAATTGGTTTGGGAGGCTCGTATTAGAAAACCGTAGTTCACGGCGGTTATGACGTTAACTTAGATGCATCTTAACTCAGACCCCAGCTAGCAGGGGTGTTGCTAGCCTAACGTATAGGCCACACGCTAGATCTGTTATTCTGTTAGCACACACGAGAGGAAAGGGCTACCCTTAGAGGTAGAGCCGCGCTAGTGTGGACTTTTGATTTGATTTCTGTATGAGAATTCCCTTATTGATTCATTTATTATTATTATCAACTATCATTTTCTAATTAAAATTACTTTGATAATAATGTTTATATGGTCTCATGTGGATTATAGATGTATTGTTTAGTCACTAAGTTGCAAAACTCATTCCTTTTTCTAAAAATATTTTTCAGGAATAAATGCTTGACTATGTGAGACTTTCTAATCAAGAGTCACGATCTGCAATGAGTACCTTTTTTTTTTGTGAATTCCTAGATGTATATGCTCCATATATCACAGGCAAGATCCAACCATTCTCAATTATTTTAATTTTTGTTAAATATCTATAACTATTTATTTTAGAACTTATAAAATATTTGTAATTTTCTTAATCAACTTATATTTGAGTTTGTTAGGCTTGCTAGGGGATTATTTTCCTAAGCGCTAGTTATGGCTCATTTTGGGCCGTGACAAAGTGGTATCAGAGTTTAGGTTTAATCTGTGTAATATGGAGCAAGTGTCCTATGGTAGGATCACAATTCTATAAATAGAAGCGCGCCTATTTGTACAAATTGTGGCACTATCAAAGGCCTATAGGAATTTTCTCTTTATCCTCTATGTCATTATTGTCTTCTGATTATTGTGATCATGCGTCTTCTGCCGTTTCTTACTACTCCTGTCCTTTTGTATCCAATCTCGACTTATCCTTTGATAAACTTTTTCGAACGTGTTTTTGCAATGGTTTCAGCTTTGGTTCTGGTTCGTGATTTCTGTTGTAGCTAGTTCTAATTTTACCCGATTTTGCGGATGTAGCCTTAATCTTTTCGTCTTCGTGTTTTCAATGATTTCTGATGTCAAGATATCATGCATTATTTAGAAGATTCGTCGATATTTGCGATAAATTGCTATCTAATTTCCTTATAGAACGGTATTTGAATTTATGAATTGCATGAATTTGCTGAGTTACTGATTGAAATGCTTTGTTTTGAATTTGATAAGTTATATTGGAGTTTTTCTTCTTATGTTGATAATCTTCGAAGTTATAACATAATTTTGATTTACTTTTGATTCTTTCTTTTAATTTAAAAATCTTAAAAAAATGTTATTTAGTTGCTTAAGGAGAAAGACTATGTGATGAAACCTATGAATGGAGTGTTATTATTGTTTGTTGGATTGGTGATTTTTGCTACTTAAGTATAGTGAACTATTTGGTGATCAGTTAGCTGGATATATAGAAGGTCTTTTCCAATCCAAAAATTTGGTTGTGCTTTTTGATTTAATAATATGATATGTAAAATCTGATGTGAATCTAGAACTTGCATTGATGTTGAAAAATTTACAAAGTGATTGATTTGAACTTGCAAATATTATGGAATAAAATATGAAAGTGTATTATTGATAATGTCAGATTCAAAAAATAAATAAATAAATAAATTTGGTAGTTATTTATGTTGGAGCATTATGAAAAATATGCATTAAACAAATACTACATGACATGTGAAGGAATTTTTTTAGCATCGTACACAATAAATTATAACAAAAGTATTCCAAAGCAAGTAATGTGAAATCATCTAATTGAACTTGTGAAGTCAATTTTCTTTAGCTAGAAAATTTTTATTTGTGCTAGATGATTCTAGAATAAGAAGTAAGATAATTGGATTTGACATCTTAAAACTTCTTATACTAGCACGGAGTTAAGGAAAATAAAATGCTGATGACAACTAGAAAGATGTACTCTGTGATGCAAATTATTTGGCTTGATGAACCTTATTATTTGTCTTGTAAAGATTGTTGATTCTTGTTTTTTTTGCAAACAATTTGTTCTGCCAAAAGTATAGAGAATCTCACTATAAGAAAATTTACTGTGTTAATTTATGTTTGCCTATAGTAATAATATTGGTTTTTGGCATTAGAATTTTCCTTCCTTGTCATATAAGATAATCTTTGGTATATTGTAACTACTGACTCACATATAAAGAAAGTTTACCGCAGCTATTGTCTTCTCTATTTTCAACATGGTTTTTAAAAGGCTCATATCTCTTTTAGTGTTTCTTTTTTTTCATCTGACGTTTGCGAAGTTTTGTTCTTGTTTTGGGGGAAAAAAAAAGAATAGTCAAATATACGGCTACTTCTCATGTTTATAGATTTAAAGTTAAAATGATTATCTTATTGGTCAACATATTGTGGCAATCATAAAATGATATGTGTTTCATTTTTGCTAATGATTCTATTCTCCTTTCAGTTAACTATTTATGAAGGTGAATTCTTTTTTTGGTATTTTATTTTTACAAACAATATGATCCCATACCAAGTTTTTGAAATTCTTAAATTTTTTTGCTACGTGCTTGGATTATATTAAAAGCAAAAAAAAAAAAAGTAGTTATTATAACTGATCTTAATGTGTTAATTGCTAGAACTTTAAATTTTAATTTTATTATTATCATTATTTTATATGTGAATTTATTTATAACTTCATACTAAGTCTAAGTCTAGCTGCATGATGATAGGAAATCATTTGATTGTATTTTTCAATAGTGACCATAATGAGTTAAATACCTAAATGTATATGTATATGTAAATTTTGGCATAAAGGACAACAAGAAAATTAATTACATTTTTGCCATATTTCACATAAGTACATAACTTATCTACTATTAGAGTCGGGGGATATCAAATTTTATATTTGCATAATTATTTAATGTCCGAGGTTACGATAATAAGACCAAAGGCACTTATGGAAACATATTGATTTTTGTGGCAGTTACTGGTCTCGATTTTTATGACTGTTAAGTTGTCTATTCCAGTATGTATTGTCATAATTTTTAATATATGTTCTGCTTTGTTTTCTCTGTTATTGCTCGTCTTTTCACTTATGCATATCCTTGCTTGATTGTGCACCTAGTTCTTTAAAAAAAAAATTTTGCCCCTAATCCCTATTAATCTTAACTTCATGACCTTGCATTTTTTTTTTACTTGAATTTCTTTGACGAGATAGCATTTATGCAATTGTCATTCCTTTTGAAATGTTTGTCTCATATCTTTTCTTTGAGAAGGTGGAATGTTTCTCTCTTACTTTCATCCATTGTTGATGGATGTCCTATTTGAATATATTCCTAATCTTCCTCTTAAATCCTGGTGAACATTGCTATTGACATTAGTTGCCACCTTGTACTTCTTTGATCCAGTTTGAAACTTGTTTTGACCTAATACACCATCTTTTCTTTGATTGTTCCTTTTGAAGATTCCTTGATTTAGTTTTCCTTTCTTAAAATGTGATTTGACACCCTTTCTGGAACACTTGATTGTTTCTGTGCATCATTGGTTAATTGTGATCTTAAGTAACCTTTCATGTTCTTGCGAACACCATCTGTGATGTTTGCTCTTCTCTTCCTAAGTTTTATATCCTTTTGAGTAAACTCGAGCTTATTTCAATGTTATGTGCGACTCTTAGAAATAGCAAGCGATCCGTTAGTTTTTTTTTGGACATAACTTATCGATGCTGAAGTTTAGAAAATTGTAATTATAAGGCTTGACATGAGATCGGTTGCTATCATAGATATGAACAACAGAACCAAGGAGATTACGAAGTAAGAGTGTATTTTGAGGAGATTGACGAACGAAGTGAAAAGCATTATATGTGTTTGTCTTATCAAAAGAACAAGAGTGTGCGTCAATGTTAACATCTTTTTAATACAACCCTATCTTGTAACTTTTGCACCCCCCATTATACTTCTTTCTCATGTTTAATAAAGGGCTAGAACCATGTAACCTTTTCGCAATATATATATATATATATATAAATTTTCGAGGGCGAAAATTTTTGTAAGAGGGGTGGAATGTAACGTCCCAAATTTCTCTTTGAAACATTTTACATTTGATTTATTTTATTACTATCCTACTCTCTAACTATATCAAAATTCCTACATTACCCTTTATTCCCTTTTCCTAAACCTAACCGTAATTTTATCCATACAAACCCTTTCATAACAAACACACACAGCTGCCCTCTCCTAACACACACACATGGTTGAGGATGAAAGAAAGAAAAAGAGAGGGAAAACGGAGAGGGAGAAGAAAGCAAGAAGAGGGGGATGGAGGATGACGCCGGTGAGGGCCACGCTGCCGTCGCAGTTGGAAGTCGCAACTGGAAGTCGCAGAGAGGCATGATGAAAGAGAGTGATGCGCATGAGAGAGAGAGAGAGTGAGAGAGAGAGAGAGAGAGAGAGAGAGAGCTTAAGACAGAGAGGGAGACCACAACAGAAAAGGGGGAGGAAGAGTTGCCTCTGCCGCCATCGAGTCGTCGCCGTCATCGCTGTCACCAAGGAGCCCAGAGAGAGACTTCGAGAAAGGGGCAGGAGAACGCAACAGATCTCATCGGTGGGAAGGGAGGTGATGGTGGTAGGTGTTGTCGCCGCCGCTGCCGTTGATCGAGACCGTCGCCATCCCGCTTGAGGTCATCGTCGTCACCAAACAGAGCAGAGAAGGAGGGCGCGAACGGGAGAAAGAAAGGGCAGCTCTACTGGAGCTCGTCACAGAAATGCTATTGCATTCTACCACCGCGACACAGAGCCGGCCTTCTGTTCTTCCACTTTCATTGTGATTGCCTGCGTTGTAGGTGGAAGAGGTCATACTAGAGACGGGATTGTCCTGCTCTACTTCTGCTTTTAGTCTTCCATTCATTGTCAGAGTCTCTAGGGCCATGAATGTTGCCGCCGGAGTCGTCGGAATTGTTGCCACCAAGAGCCACCACTGCTATACCTTTACATTGGTAAAACAAACCCCGTTCTTCTTGTACATGACATCTCTTTCAATTCTTGTTCCGCTTTTATCTACTTTACTGTCTTTACTTATCTTTCAATTCCTGTTCCGCTTTTATCTACTTTACTGTCTCACTCCATTTTTGCGCCCTTTTGCTTGATTAATTTGCTTTTGCTATTGTTCATTACGGGCTAGAAGTGGTAGCGATGCTACTGGTGTTGTCAAGATTACATCCGCGATGTAGTCGTTGCTGCTGTTTGAATTGAAGTTGCTGCGGTCCAAATTCTAGGGGTGAGCACGAGTCGGTTTGGTTCGGATTCAAGGTAAAATTAGAACCGAATCGATCAAAAAGTAATTTGTTTGGTTTGGTTCGAATTTGCATTTTTTTATGCTTGTACCCGAACCAAACCAAACCGATTAAGAGTGGGTTGGTTCAGTTCGGGTAGCGGGTACCCGATGAATTTGAAATTCATAAAAAAAATAAATTGGCAAATTTTTATGTTAAAAATTCAACAAACACAATAAACATGTCACATCAACAAAAATAATGCAAACATATTAGACACCAAATACATTAAAAACTAAACTCATCAAAATCCAAACATAGTAATAGTGAATAACCTTGTCTAATGAAAATATAAAAGTGCAATAGAAATATTAGAAGTTAAATACAAAAGCCTAGTGAATAATCTTTGAAAAAAGCTAAAACCAAAACACAATAAAATCTTAACATTAGAAGCTCAATACAAAAGTGCAATAGAAATATTTGTCTAGTTTTCAAAGTCTTCACTCCATAATTCTTCACTCCATCGACCAAGCATATTCAAGAGAGGAGTTGTGACCTTCAAAAAGTCAGCATATAATTAACTAATGTCAATATATAAAATTGATTAATTAAAAGTAATTCAACAAATAACAGTAATTAAAAATGTTAACCTTAAATATATATATATATATATATATATATATATATATATATATATATATATATAGACATCGGTTTAAATTAATCAAATCAACTCAATTAACAAGATAAAATCACATATTAGTGAAATTGCATGATAGATAAAAAACTCTAAGGGTTTGGTCTCTGTTATAAATATCTGCTACCATGGATTATAATAGTAACTGCATAGCAATTAGCATAATATTTTTGAAGTTAAAAATCAAAATTAGCTTATAGAAGATCCCCAGTTCAAAATCAAATCTAGCTTTTATATAAGAGCAAGATTCTATTAATATTTAAAAAATTGAACAGCACGATTGTTTCAGAGTGATCAAGATTGCTTTATTCAACAACAACTAAGAATGTATAATTTCAAAAATTGAATAGAAAATAAAACAATTAATAGTTTAACATATAACATATAACATTTCCCAAAAATTAAAGACTAACCTAAACGAGTGACCAGAGAAGACGACGCTGGAGCCTGGAGGAAGCTGGCTGCTGGAGAGGGAACGACTGACTGGAGATGAAGCTGGCTGCTGGAGAGGGAACCGCGAACAACGATGCTGATAGAGATACCGACTGAGACGCCAACAACCGAGAGAAAGTTGGTTGCTGCATCGCTGCCGCTACGAGGAAGATGATACACCAGATGGTCCCACGGATGAGGTGGAGAAGACGATGCGCCTGACGCCTAATGGAGAAGACGATGAAGATTGGAGAAGCTGGTTGCGTGGTAGGAGGAAGCTCTGCGCCTCTACCTCTGCTAGGGTTTCGCCATGGTTTGGTTGCGCCGTTAGTGAGAATGAGATAGTATTAGGGTTATCAGGTTATGTGTTTTCAAAGTCATATATATATATATATATATATATATATATATATATATATATATATATATATATATATATATATTATTTAATTAAATATGATTGGGTATACGGGTCGGTTCGGGTTCTGCGCCCCCAAAACCGATACCCGAACCAATCATCAGCAAATGTCATCGGTTCGGTTCGAGTTGGACCCGATTACCCGTCGGTTTCTGAACCAATTTAATTGGTTCGGTTTGGGTCTGGGTGGGTAATCGGGTACCCGCTACCCGTGCTCACCCCTACCAAATTCTGCGTCCTTTTGTTCCATTCTATTCCAACATTTCTCACATTTTAATTCGGCACTCCGAGTTTGGTCTCTTCGGGTCCTTAGGACTAAGTTGTGAGTAGACTTTACATTTATAATTGTTTGATTGTGCATCAATAATTATTTTGACCTATAACTAGTATGATCTTTGAATTATACTCACTATATTTGCCTTGAATGGTTCTAAATTGATTAGTATAATTGATTTATTTAAATAATTCGTTCTTATGAAGTTTATACTTTTGGAACTATATATGAGACTATATATATTTTTGAGAAAGTTTTGTATTATTCTAAAATGTTTGATTTTACTTGAAAATCTGTTTTTGAACCATTGAAATATTTGTTAGTACTCACTTACTTTAAAGATTGTGAAATATTTTTGAAATTTCTTATGATTGAAAAGTATGATGGGAAAGATTTTTGATGAGAAAGTATCATATGATTTGATCTGATTCGATACCTTATATATTTGAAAGATCAAGAATTTGTTGTATTTGCAATTATATATTTTGAATTGGTTTGGGAGGCTCGTATTAGAAAACCGTAATTAACGGCGGTTATGACGTTAACTTAGATGCATCTAACTCAGACCCTAACTAGCAGGGATGTTGCTAGCCTAACGTGTAGGCCACACACTAGATCTGTTATTCTGTTAGGACATACGAGAGGAAAGGGGTACCCTTAGAGGTGGAGCCGCCCAAGTGTGGACTCTTTGATTTGATTTCTGAAATCAAATCAAAGAGTCCACACTTGGGCGGCTCCACCTCTAAGGGTACCCCTTTCCTCTCGTATGTCCTAACAGAATAACAGATCTAGTGTGTGGCCTATACGTTAGGCTAGCAACGCCTCTGCTAGCTGAGGTCTGAGGCAGATGCATCTAGATTAACGTCATAACCGCCGTTAATTACGGTTTTCTAATACGAGTCTCCCAAACCAATTCAAAATATAATTTTGAATATAATCAATTCTTCAGTCTTTCAAACATATGAGGTATCAAATCAAATCAAATAATACTTTCTCATCTAATCTTTTCCAATCATATTTTCTCAATTTCAAAGCATTTCAAATATATTTCACAATTTTAAAATAAGTGAGTACCAACAAATACTTCAATGTTTCCAAAATACATATTCAAGTAGAATCAAAAGCTTTAAAATAATATAAAACTTCTTCAAACATACATATAGTCTCATAAAAACACATAGTCTCATGTGCATATTAAAATGAACTTAACAAAGATAAATATTTAATTCTAATAAATCGTTTATTCAATCTAATTAAAAATCCTTCGATAATAATATTTGTAAGTATAATTATAAGTTTCAAGCAACATATATCAAAATAATTATAGATGCAAAACCAACCAATTATAAATGTAAAGCCTACTCACAAATTGGTCCCAAGGGATCGAAGAGACCAAACCCGGAGTTCCAAGATAAAAGGTGAAGAAGGTTGAAGTAGAATGGAATGAAAGAGCACGAAATTTGAAGCGGGACAGCAGAAAGTTGCGGCTGCAACAACATAAGCTTCATTCCTACCAATATACACACAAATCAGTGGAGTAATGACAGCATCATTACTGGCAGCCCTAGTAGCAACAGCATGGGACAACCACAGTAAAAATAGCAGCGAATCCAACAAGAGCAAAGGCAAAAAGGGAATCAAGACAGGACAGAGTCAATAATAGAGCTTTACGGCAAGACAAGGCAGATCAAGATTAGTCTTACCAAAGGAAACAACGGGATGGAGCATGAGCAGCTCAGATGATCCTCTCCAGCGTCAACGGTAAAGGACACAGCAGAACAACGGTGGTGGCAGTTCCTCTCCTCTAGCAGTGACTCCTGCAGCAACACCACAAACTTTGACGAACAGCAGAGAGGCAGGGCTCAGCTCCCAGCAAAGCAGAGCAAGGGCAGAATGCGAAGCAGGCGCAGGGGATCTAGCAGCCTCAATGGCGAGCTCCGACAGTGGCATTTGCTAGGCGATGACAGCAGTACAGCTCCATTCTTCTCTGTCGCAGTGTCTCGTTCTCTCTCTCGTGCGCGGGCTCCTCTTCTGTCTCTCTTTCTCCTCTGTGACAATGACACGACGACGATGGCAATGGCGGCAGCAGGACCAAGCCTTGTCTCTCTCTTCCCTCCCCTCTTCTCTTCTTCCCATCTTCTTCCGTTTCCCCCTCTTCCTTTGTTTCTTTCTCTCCTTTCTTTCTTTCCTTGTGGTTTCAGATTGAGAGAGATTGAGAGAGAGTGTGAGTGAGAAGTGTTAGTGCATATGTGTGAGAAGTGAGAGTGAGTGGGTATTTAAAATTAGGGTTAGGTGAAAAAAAAAGAAGTAAGGAAATTTTAGGAATTTTAATAAAATTAGATAGTAGAGTAGTAATTAAAAACTAAATATATTTCAATAAAATTATTATAAAAATATTATTTATTTATTAATTTGCTAATTAGTTTTTTTAATAAGTACTTTAACATTAAATTAGAGATAATTCAATTAAATTCTTTTTTTTTAAAGTTCATAAGATTAAAGCATTAAATTTCAAATCTCAATTATTCAAAATAAATAATCAAATTTTTATTATTTTCAAATTATTAAAATTTTTAAATATTAAATAAAAAAATATCCAATAATAATGAATATTATATATAAGGTCCTAATAAATTTTTTAAATTCAAAGTATCATAAAATTTAATTTAATACTATTAATAAAAAAATTTTCAGAAAATAAAATCCTAAACAAAGATAATGAATCATAAATAAATCATTATTTAGTTTGCAAAAATTCGGGTGTTATATTCTACCCTCCTTACAAAAATTTTCGTCCTCGAAAATTTACATAATTTGCAAAAAGTTACACAATTTTTTTTTGGCCATATAATAAACATGAGAAAGAAGTATAAGGTAGTGCCAAGGTTATAAAATAGGTTTGTGTTAAAAATGCGCGGTTAACATTCACACACACTCTTGTTCCCTTGATAAGACAAACACATATAGCGCTCTTCCACTTGTACCAATATCTCCTTAACTTTCTCCTCAGATCACTCCCACTTCATAATCTCTTTATTCTGTTGCACATAAGTCATATATCCATGGTAGCAACTGGTCTCAGATCAAGACTTGGAACTTCAACTTTCCAAACTTCAGCATAACTTATCTTCACAACTCCTTGTAACGTTGCACACTTACAAGTTTCACCTTCCGCGTTCACAATTCGTGTTCTATAGAACTAACGTATCACTGGCTATATCTAGGAATCGCATGTGACATCGAAACAAGTTCGAATTTACTCAATGGGATACAAAACTTAGGAAGAGAAGAACAAACATCACGGACGATGTTCGCAGGAATTCAGAAGGGTGTTTAGGATCGCAACTAAGCAATAATGTACAAAAACAATGAAGTCTTCTAGAAAGAAAGTCAATTCGCATTTTAAGAAAGAAATCTGAATCAAGAAACTTTGATAAGAACAATAAAAGGAAAGATAGAGTATTAAGTCGAAAAAGTTCAAACTGAATAAAAGAGGTACAAAGCTCACAAGAATTGATCACTAAAGTCAATGGCAATATTCACAAAGATTTAAGAGAATGATTAGGAACACAATCAAATAGGCCATTCATTAACAATGGATAAAACTAAGAGAGTCATTTCACATGCTCAAAGGAAAGATATGAAACGAACATTTCAAAATAAATGAAAAACACATAAATGATATCACGTAAAAAAAAATTAAGTTGAAACAAAGGATACAAAGTTCATAAATTGGTGCTTAATAGCGGTTAGGGGCAAGGGTTTTTGCTCAAGATCTCTGGAGGATACCTAGGTGCACAATTAAACAAGGATATGCATAAAAAAATGGAATGTGGTTAAAAAAGAATCAAGTTGTGTTCGATGAAAAAAAATTGGGGTGAAAGTCTCCTATAAAGTTAATAAAAGAATAGGTGGTGTTAATAATTGGAATTTAACTTTGAACAAAGATTTTTCTTTAATATTTCTACCTAAAAGCATTGTACAACTCCTTTGAGTTAATGAATTGAACCACAAATAAGTAGTTGTAAGTGAATTGTATTCGACTATAAAATGAGTTATATTTTTATGCGTTAAAGTTGAAGAAGGCTGCTGATGGTCAGAATAGAGAATGTGATGCAGCGAATATAGAGGGGCAGAAATACCATTACATTCAGAAGTAATAATAATCAGCAATCTCATATCACATAACAATAGCAAACTAAGGATATAGTTCTCTCTTAGTAGAGTTGAGCAACTCTCATAGTTCTCTCTTTCTTCCCAATATACTAATTATTTCAAATTCTTTCATTTAATGTTCCTACTTGAAGGGAAGAAGGGTTCAAAAATCATAAAGCTTCCTTTCTCAATTAATACCCTTACCAAATAACAAGGATATAACATTCTTTCAAGTATGCGAATCTTTTCCTATAAATCTTTTCTGAATAACATTACCAAATAATTTTTCCTTTGTTTATTGAAAATCAAGTATGAAATTTGGGATTGAATCAGATGCGACAACTACAAACCAAGGTTTAAAAGCAAAAATGACAGATCAGTAATTGAATTCCTCGAAACACCAAATTCCATAACAATAGCAAATAAAGAGCCAAACTGATTCATTCATACTCCTCATCATGTATTATGTTTATGTTTATTGTATTGTCCAGACATATTCCTTCAAATATTGACAATTCTGAATTTTCATAAATGTCCAAATTCAGTACAACAGTTAATCAAAGGAATGCAAGAAATTTAAAGGGAAATAACATAACAATGAAGCAAATGCTTTTACTCAGCACTTTGAAATGTTTTATGTCCAAGATCTAAAATGAACAAAAGATAAATCAAGAACTATAAACAATTACATGCAAGGTAGTGAAAGAACTATTACATTGTGTTTAATGAAGATGGATTAGTGAACCTAAATGGCAAGCAAAAAAAGCAAACTAAGGCCTATCTTGTTATCTCCGTTCATTTATCTTTAATTAACTTCAAATGACAAGGAAATTAAGGCTCCATAATGTTAATTAGTTCACCTTTACAAAAAGTAACAAGGTTTAATCATACACAGGCAAATTAAGACTCTATAAATCAAGCTTAATCACACACTGTATTTTCACCTTTTTCACCTCATAAAGAGGAAAAACACCTGAACTAATATAAAAAGATAGAAATATGAAAATTGAACTAATCTATATTGTGAACAGAACAAGTAATCAATATTCAATATTCAATAATCAATTAATCAAAAATCAAGATGTCAAGAGAAGCATTCAAATTAGAAGAGAGACATTACATAGCTACAGCGACGGTGGAGAGAGAAGACGTAGTAGCACGATTAGATCGAGATATGCATAAGATGTAGGAGATGAAGCAAAAGAATCAAATCACATTTCGAGAAGAATTAAA
Organism: Arachis hypogaea; assembly: GCF_003086295.3. Taxonomy (NCBI): domain Eukaryota; kingdom Viridiplantae; phylum Streptophyta; class Magnoliopsida; order Fabales; family Fabaceae; genus Arachis; species Arachis hypogaea. The sequence continues at coordinate 115,687,937 of NC_092047.1, read as the reverse complement.
ACAAGGAGCTCCCAATATGAAAGATAAAAGAATGAATGATATGTCAAATCATGCGGAACGATCAAAACGCATACTTCAACACAAACTAACCTGAGAAGAACACCTAGTGTTCCCAAACTTAACGATTACCATTACTAAAAATAAAGGAAAGGAGGAGTTTAGAAGAACTATTCCTCGTATGTTATAATTTTTTAGCCTTGTATGCATCATGCCCAACAACCACACCACAAGATGTGACAACACTAGATATTTTACCTCACGATACACGATTTATAATAATTAGTTGAAAGTAATAAAGGAAAAACTCTTGTAAAAAAATTGTTTAACTTTAAGGAATTAGATAGTAATTCACAGCAAACACAGATCGAACCTTCGTAATTCCTAAAATACTGACATCAGAGATCATAGAAAACAACACGAAGATGAAGAAGATTAAAGAATACATTTGCCGAAAATCGGGGAAGATTAAACTAGCTACGAGAGAAATCGTGAACCAGAACCCAAACTGAAACCATTACAAAAACATGTTCAAGAAAATCTACCAAAGGATAAGTTAAGATTGGGTACAAGAAAAAGGACAGGAGTAGTAAGAAGCGGCAAAGGACGCATGATCACAATAATCAGAAGAGACAATGACACAGAGGACAAAGATGACATTCCTATAGGCCTTTGATAGTGCCACAATTTGTACAAATAGGCGCGCTTCTATTTATACAATTGTGATCCTACCACAGGACACTTGCTCCATATTACACAAATTAAACCTAAGCTCTGATACCATTTTGTCACAACCCACAATGAGCCATGACTGGCGCTCAAGGAAAAAGTCCCTAGCAAGCCTAACAAATTCAAATATAAGATAAATAAAAAGTTACAAATATTTTTGATAAATTTATAGTTTCTAGAATGAATAATTACACATTTTTAACAAAAATAAATAAATAAATAAATACATAAATATAGATGGATCCTGCCTGTGACATATAGAGCAGATACCGTCTAAGAACTCAACAAAGAATAGATACCCATTGCAGTTCATTCCTCTTGAATAGAAAGGCTCACATAATCAAATATTTATTCCTGAAAAATATTTTTAGATAAACGGAGTGAGTTTTGCAACCCAGTGACTAGATAGTACATCTATAATTGACATGAGACCATATAAACACTATTATAAAAATAACTTTAGTTAGAAAATAATAATTTATATGAATGAGTAAATCAATAAGGGAGTTCTCATACAGAAATCAAATCAAAGAGTCCACACTCGGGCGGCTCCACCTCTAAGGGTAGTCCTTTCCCCCCGTGTGTCTATACGGAATAACAGATCCAACGTGTGGCCTACACGTTAGGCTAGCAATGCCCCTGCTAGTTGATGAGGTCTGAGCCAGATGCATCTAGGTTAACGTCATAACCGCCGTTAATTACGGTTTTCTAATACGAGTCTCCCAAACTAATTCAAAACATATAATTTTGAATATAATCAATTCTTCAGTCTTTCAAACATACGAGGTATCAAATCAAATCAAATCAAATAATACTTTCTCATCTAATCCTTTCCAATCATATTTTCTCAATTTTAAAGCATTTCAAATATAAATTTCACAATTTTAAAATAAGTGAGTACCAACAAATACTTCAATGTTTCAAAAATATATATTCAAGTAGAATCAAAAGCTTTAAAATAATATAAAAGTTCTTCAAACATACATATAGTCTCATAAAAATATATAGTCTCATGTGCATATTAAAATGAACTTAACAAAGATAAATATTTAATTCTAATAAATCGTTTATTCAATCTAATTAAAAATCCTTCGATAATAATATTTGTAAGTATAATTATAAGTTTCAAGCAACATATATCAAAATAATTATAGATGCAATACCAACCAATTATAAATGTAAAACCTACTCACAAATTGGTCCTAAGGGATCGAAGAGACCAAACCCGGAGTTCCAAGATAAAAGGTGAAGAAGGTTGAAGTAGAATGGAATGAAAGAGCACGAAATTTGAAGCGGGACAGCAGAAAATTGCGGCTGCAACAACATAAGCTTCATTCCTACCAATATACACACAAATCAATGGAGTAATGACAGCATCATTTCTGGCAGCCCTAGTAGCAACAGCATGGGATAACCACAGTAAAAATAGCAGCGAATCCAACAAGAGCAAAGGAAAAAAGGGAATCAAGACAGGACAGAGTCAATAATAGAGCTTTACGGCAAGACAAGGCAGATCAAGGTTAGTCTTACCAAAGGAAACAACGGGATGGAGCATGAGCAGCTCCGGTGATCCTCTCTAGCGTCAACGGTAAAGGACACAGCAGAACAACGGTGGTGGCAGTTCCTCTCCTCTAGCAGTGACTCCCGCAGCAGCACCACAAACTTTGACGAACAGCGGAGAGGCAGGGCTCAGCTCCCAGCGAAGCAAAGCAAGGGCAGAACGCGAAGCAGGCGCAGGGGATCTAGCAGCCTCAATGGCGAGCTTCGACGGTGGCAATTGCTAGGCGGTGACAGCGGTACAACTCCATTCTTCTCTGTCGCAGTGTCTTGTTCTCTCTCTCGTGTGCGGGCTCCTCTTCTGTCTTCCTTTCTCATCTGTGACAATGACACGACGGCGATGGCAATGGCAGCAGTAGGACCAAACCTTGTCGTGCGGTCTCTCTCTTCCCTCCCCTCTTCTCTTCTTCCCATCTTCTTTTGTTTCCTCCTCTTCCTCTGTTTCTTTTTGTCTCCTTTCTTTCCTTCCTTGTTGTTTCAGATTGAGAGAGAGTGTGAGTGGGAAGTGTTAGTGCATATGTGTGAGAACTGAGAAGTGAGATTGAGTGGGTATTTAAAATCGGAAAAGCTCTGCATACAAGCCATTAGGGCTTGTATGCTTTACAAGTTCATTAAGCAATAAAACAAAAAAATGCGCTGCTACACATACGTTGTATACACGCGCTATATAAGATCCCGCGTATATCTAACTACCAAATTTAAAAGATTTGTTTCCTTCTTCGTTTTCGTTATTTCGAGATTTGGTTGTTCTTCTTCTCGCGCGTCTTCCCTCCTTCTTCTCCATCGTTCTTTTCCTCTCCTTTTCTCACTGGTATGTTCTTCGTTTACGTTACTTTCCTCTCTCTGTGCAACTCGAGCTTCGTTTTTTATTTTGATTTGTTGTTTTCTGAAATCAAAGTTTGAACTCGTTTTGAAGATAATGGATCATTCAACCTCAGATTGTCAGCTGAATCCAGGCGAAGTGGATTATGAATTTGAATCTAACGAAGTTCTTGAGGTTTGATTTACATAGGATTAGTATGAATTTTCTTGCAGTAATTTGTATAGCATTGTGTAGTTGAAAAATTGTTGAACATCGACTGTGAAACTAACACGTTAACATGAATCTGTCGATTCAATGTATTAGTTTTGATTAATTATCTGGAATTTATAGCAGATGCTCGGGTGTAGATCAGGTCTTTTTTGGGTGTATTTTTGCTAGAAGTGTGGGTGTATTTTACACTTTACTGGTTTTTTGTTATTTTAATTGAGTTGTTGTTGTTCAGGTGTATTATATCAGACATGATTAGGTGTGTTTTTAGTTTTTGACATGGTGTATTCTGCAGCATGTGTATTTACAGTTTATGGCTTTATTGTCATTTTAGTTGAGATGTTGCGGTTCGGGTATATCATATTAGACATGATTGGGTGTATTTGAATCATATTTATGGGTGTATTTGAATCATATCTATGGGTGTATTTACAGTTTTTGACATGGTGTAATGTGCAGCCTCTCTCGGTTGTTGATGACGAGCTTGTTCCGAAGGTTAGAATGACCTTTACCACCCTTAAAGATGCTGGAAAATTTTACAGGAACTACGCCAAGGCTGCAGGTTTCTCTACAAGAGTTCGGAGCACAAATAGGAAGGGAAACGAGATTAAGAATCAACTGATTACATGTAGCAGAGAGGGAAAATGGAAATCTAAAATATCTCCGACCGAGAAGACCAATCCAACAGCCGGTCTAAACTGTCCTGCAAGAATTTATATACACACATTGATGGATGTCGGTGCTTGGATCATTTCAAAGGTTGTGCTGGATCATTCACACCCCTGTTGTCCAAGTAAATCAGAGATGCTCAAACAGCACAGGGAACTAAGCATGTCCATTCGTCGTACAATAGAGAATAACGAGGAGGCCGGTATCAGACCAAGCAAAACCTACTAATCATTTGTTGCGGCTGCCGGGGGTCACCGCGAGTTAAATTTTATCGAAAAGGACGTGAGGAATTACATTACCAGGGAAGTGCGGAATGTTTCCGAACAAGAAGATGCAAAGAAATTCGGGAAATATTTGTTAAGAATGAAAGAGAAGAATCAGAATTTCTTTTTTGAGCTCGAACTCGAGGAGGATCAATCGATTAAGCTGGCTTTTTGGGCCGATGCAAGAAGCAGAGCTGCCTTTGAGTATTTCGGAGACGTCATTTCATTCGACACCACCTACAATACAAACAGGTAACAAACTGCCCCTGTTTATGATGCTAAATTAATGTATTTTTACGAATCCGCAACAGAGGTGTATATTGGCTGTTTCTTTGGGTGTATACAAAACATTTGTTGGGGGTGTACCTAATGATTTTACATTCTGCACCATGGTAATTTGTTTCAGGTATAATTTGGTCTGTGGTTCTTTTGTCGGGGTGAATCACCACGGTCAGTCAACACTTCTCGGATGATCTTTGATGAAAAATGAAGAAATTGAATCATTCAAATGGTTATTTAAATGCTGGCTTCGTTGCATGGGAGGAAACGCTCCGAAAGGGTTTCTCACCGATCAGTGCGCATAAATGAAAAGGGCTTTAGAGGCCTGTATGCCAACAACAATTCACCATTGGTGTATTTGGCACATCATGAAGAAGATTCCAAGCAAATTAAACGGGTACAAGGGACATGCCGATATTGAACAAGAAATGAGCCAAGTTGTTTGGAACTCTCATAGCAAAGACTCATTCGATAGGAATTGGAATGATTTTCTGCTGAATTTTGGTCTTGCGGACAACAAGTGGCTTTCAGGTAATGTCTTTTTAAAATCTGCAGCAGAGGTGTAAATTGCATGTTTGGGTGTATTTATAGTCTGTGTTTGGGTGTATTCTGCAGATCTGTACGAAGACCGTCACATATGGGTTCCTATCTATCTGGATCACCACTTTTGGGCAGGGATGAGAAATACACAAAGGAGCGAGAGAATGCATTCATTTTTTAACAAGTATATCACCCGGAACAGCTCGCTTATTCAGTTCGTCAAACAATACGATAATTGCCTCGAAAGCAGGGAGCAAGCAGAGAGAGAATCAGATGCTGCAGATTTTCATACGGTCATACCGTGTGCAACCAAATCCTCCATTGAAGCTCAGTTTCAAGATGCGTACACTCATCAAAAGTTTAGGGAAGTCCAAGCGCAATTCAAAGGAAAGGCGAATTGCATCACCAGATTAACGAATTCCGCTCTAGGCTATTCAGTATACGAAGTCGGAGAACAAGTTTCCAGCTCAATATTCAACAAGTTTGTGGTTACTTACGACTCAGTTGCAGCCGAGGTAAAATGCCAATGCTTATTATTCGAGTCGAGAGGGATACTGTGCCGTCACGCACTAAGCGTGTTAAGCTTCGAACAAGTAAGCCAAGTGTCACCTAGATATATACTGGAACGATGGAGCAAGAAGGTAAAGAGGCGACACACACACATCATGAGCAGCCACGACGAGCCACTGATGGAGCCAAGAAGCAAGAGGTTTGACCAATTGGTTTTTCGTTCGCAAAATATTTGCGAATTTGCATCCGAATCGGAGGAGCTGACTGCAATTTTGCACCGTGCGTACGATAACGTCATGGCTGAGATGGAATCTTTCAAAGCCAAAAGGAAGGGGACATCTTCTTTATCTCACGAAGACGCCAACTTGGAATCCGTTAACGAGCTTCAAAGCCCGCCAAGGATTCGAACAAGAGGACGTCCAAAAAATAGGCTAGGTTCAAAGTTGGACAAACAGATCGCAAATGCCACAAAGAAGAAGAAGACGAAAGTTTTAAGCGAGGTAAAAGTAATGTTCTTTAAATTTGTGGCGATTGAGTTTATTTTTCTCATTAATAGTTTAGCTAATATGTGAGTGTTATATTCAGATAAACCTGTTTGATGCTGCATCAGCGGTGCATTCAAATTCCAGCCAATATCAAGGACATGTTATGAATTATCAGTTCAGGGTACCAGCAGCAGGGGATAACTCTTTGGGTGTATAGTTTTACAGAATACGGGTGTAGAAGCACTGTGCTTTTGGGTGTATTTTTGTTAATTCACAATTTACATATAGATACATATATATAATATTTGTGTTTTAGGGTTTACAGGTTAGGGGTAAGGGTTTAGGTTTTAAGTGTCTAGGGTTCAGGGTTTTAGTGTCAAAGCATCAGGGGGGGATAGATTTCAGGGTGTATGTTCAACTTTATTTGGGTGTAAAAATTCGCAGGTTATGGGTGTATATTTGATTTGATGTTTTTCTTCATATTTTAGTACCTGTAATTTATACATTTTAAATACAGCACAGACAGTTTAACAGCACAGACAGTTCATATTTTATGCAATCTTGGGTGTATTATTACACTTGCGTTGGGTGTAAAAGTTTATAATTTGCGTTTATATATGTCTTGATTTTTTCCTTCATATTTTACCACCTGTAATACAGCTTTTGAATACATCACAGACAGTTTAACAGCACAGATAGTTTAAGTATGGAAAAAAATATACATGGAATAGAAGTTGTTGATAAATGGCAAATATTTACAACATTTGTTCAATTTACAAACTACCCAGCAGTTGGATTACGCAGTTTCTATATCAGCAGAATTTATCTGACAAAACGGACTCAATAATACAGAGGATGGCTTCGACAGCCTTATAGCATTACTCTCTCTAATTTCCTGATCCCTCTCTTTATTCATCTCACTGAATAGTATCCGCGAAGCATACTCCACTCTATAGTGGTCCACCTCCTCCTACAATTAAAAAGTATATTCTGTTTAAACAGCAATATTAATTCAGTAAAGTAATACAGAGTTATATAGTTCTAAAGACAGTTACCTGTTTCCAATTATCCCATTCATACTTCCCCTTTTTAATGTTTTCCGGCTCAATTAACTCAAGCCACTTCATAACATAGATAGCGCAGTCATAGCTGAAAACGAAGAAAATAAATAAATTACAAATCTCATTTAGGAAAGTTTAATGTTCAGTGTCACAAATTTATACCTTGATTTTTGGCCTGATATTTTAACATATGATGCTTTAATTTCCTTCTCCTTCTCGTCTTTCTTCAGAGGTTCCCCGCCGACATATGCTCTCAATCTTGAAAATACATATCCCTTAAATACCAAAACAAATCAGTAATACACCCGAATGAATGCACAAGATACACCTAACTGAATGGACAATATACACCCAACACAACTAATGAAATAGACCTATCTATTAAAGTAAAGAAGACAGAGGCAACTTACAGTGAATTTATTAAGCTGCTTTCTCTCATCGCTTGGAGCTTTCTTGTGTAGCGGGTCAAGTATATGAAATCTCCGCTTTGTTGTATCAATCACCTATAACCACCAATGGCCCGAGTAGCAAACAGGTGCAAAAATCTGAAGGATTGCCACATTTCAACAGTGTGTTATTTTATTTGGCATATAAGTAAAGAACAGTACTAACAAATTTAGCAAATGAAAACTTACATATGGATGCGAAGTTAATTTTTTTGCATCTATGAAGGGAATAAAACTCGGGTAGTCTTCCACCCTGAATTCTTTATTGGTTTTAGGTGATATAAATTTCCCATTTGGGTGCTTCGAAAGGGCCATGTTCTGCAATAATTGCGAAACAACAAATAAAATACTGAAAATACACCCAAGTGAATACTTTAAATACACCCAAATGACTATACAACTTACACCCAATCGAACGTAAAAAATACACCCAAATTAGAATAGAAAATACACCCAAAATTCGTAGAAGTAACACTTACCACAATATCGGGGGGAGACAGTATATTTGTTCTTGAAACCTTTTATCATTTTTTTGGTTGAGGATGAGGTAGATGGCAGATACAATCTAGAAATATATGCCGAAATCAATTTTACATTAATAAATATTGCAGTTGACTTTGGTGTAAAAAATATTAATGTTATTCTAATATTACCTCAGATTCTATATAACTTTTTGCCTGGAGGGATGCAAGGTGCATTCTAATCAAAATGTATTCATCTTGGGCAATCAGAGTGCACATGTGCTCATACTCGTTAGTATCGCCATCTGCGTCTGTCTTCAGTCGCGTCCCCCAGATGTAGCACTTTTGTTTCATATCATCCGTAATCTGATTTATTCCCTCAGGAGTTTCAAACTTCCCAGAACTTTCTCCCCCAGTCTCCCTTTGAATTTGTGGACTTTTATTTTTTTCCTTTGCCGCACTGCTTGCTATTTTTTGGACCAAATCGTCTAATTGTTCTAGCAAATTTGCAGCTTCTGGAGATTTTGCCCTTTCTATCTCCTGCGTTGACGCTCCCTCTTGGCTTGAATCAGTCAATCCAAGGCTGAATGATGGCACTGGATCTGTTTTAGGAACATAGGATGCTGTCCGTGCCATCATCATCAGGGCAGCAGTGTCATCTGCGGCTGGATGACTGTGTCATCATGTATAACGTATTATAAGAATAAGAATATATGGATGATAAGCAAAGATTGATTTTAGTCTGATGAACTTATATTTTAGTTGGAGCTGGGGGAAGCGTGGGTGTGGTTTCTTGAAGTTGTTTGGGGGGTTCAGGAGTGCTGCACAGTTACACAAAATTAATCATGGCGTAAAAAAAACTATTCAGAAACAATATACACCCAAACTGTTAGCAAATATACACCCAAACTCTAAACAAATATACACCCAATACTATTTCTTACGTTTCTTTAGTCCCTTCAATCTGTAGCATAGGGGTTGGTTCAAAATCTATCTCAGGTGTTTCTTGAAGTTCTGGCATAGTGGTTGTTTGGGACGCCGGCACAAAAACTTGAATCGGGACTCTAAACAAGAAGAAAAATGAAAGGTTAACAACGCCTTTGAAAATAATAAGGTTATAAGGTTGAAATATTCTTGAAAAACTTACATTGCAAGCGCATCCGACGGTGTCTATTCCCTCACAACCATCATATTCGAATTAGCCGGCTCACTGGCTGACTGTTGAACCGGACTCAACCTAAAATACACCCAAAGAAAGTTAAAAAATACACCCGATCAATTCAAAAAGAAGACAGGCTTTGTTTTTTGAGAACTTACATACTTGCAGTTTTTGCTTTTTTTTCCTGCCTTTTTTTTCTCGAATAAAATAATAAAGGGCTTTTTTTCTAAAAAAAATATATACAGAATTAGAAGTAGAAGGTAATAGAAGAACAAAAGTAACAGTTATTTGAAAGAGAAATTACATGCTCTCTGACGGCTGGTTTATACTACTCTGTTCTGTGCGTCCTTGAGAGGAAGGATCATCACTTCCCAAGTTCATAGCCGGTATTCTAAATAGATTTCATGTTATTCAGACAAAATAAGATACAGGTATAAAATACACCCAAATGATTGCACAAGATACAACCAACTGAATGCACAATATACACCCAACACAACAAACGAAATATCCCAATAAACAACATACACCCAAGTTGATCAACAAAATACACCCAAATGGTTCCACAAAATACACCCAAATCATGATAACAAGATTTTATTAAATAAAGCTTCTTACGTTTCAGAGGAGACATAGCGACCTTCTGTCGATCGCAGGTCAGCTTCGTTCTCCCTGCGAAACAAGAAACAATTATTAGCAAAGAAAACACACTAAAATCTGAAATAGACACCCCAACAAGACATACCCCTCTGCAGCAGTTTTTTCAACGTTTCCCCTTAGCCATTCATCTAGTTCTTCACTTGATATTTCATATCTCTCACTACATTCATAAAAGAAGATGTTAACAAAAATAATTATGATGATAGACGGTAATATAGCTTACGAGGTACTGTACCCATCAAAGTATTGATCTTCTTCAGGAGATGAATGCTCAACAACAACTTTTTTCTTTTTGGGTTGTGTTCTGGGTGGAAAAAAAAAGTATGAATCAGAAATAAAAAATTAATTTTATCACAGAATATTATCCAAAGAAGTGCTCATTTTTTTGGTGTTGTTTTTGTCTTTTTCTTTTTCTTTTCCTTCTCCACCAGTGATGATTCTTCGCTTCTATAAGTTAATAAGAGACACTTCAGTTAATACACGAAATCTTTATAATGAAGCCAAAAGAAATGAGTAATAATTTCAGAACATTACTCATCACTTGATTCAGATTCAGATTCTGAATCAGAATCGGACTCCTCTTGCCTCTTCTTTCTTTTTCTGGAGTCCATTCTGGAAGGCAAACAATCATTATTTAGAACATACTAAAAATACACCCAAACTGAATATACAATATACACCCAACGCAGCAAACAAAACACACCCAGCTTAATAAACTACATACACCCAAATGGTTCCACAAAATACACTCAACTCGAAAAAGAAATTACACCCAAGTATGGTACTTACTTTTTCCCCTTTTTGCTGGGGTGTTTTCTTGCTGAATCCTCTGAGTCTTCTTGAGTCTCAGACTCAGAGGTAGAACTGTCACTGTCAGTAGTTTTTTTTTCCTCCGAAGACAATGTTGAACTTGCCTTCCTTTTTTTTGTTTTCTTGATTTCTTGTTTTTTTCTGTTTTCTTTATTTTTTTCATTTTCTCTCTTGTTTGCGCCATGTTTACAATCCCCTGAAACATTAGATATTTTAGTTAGCAGCATTCAGATAAATAAATATACACCCAACATATTATGTTCAACTTACCAAAATTTCCTCTATTTCTGCATTCATTCTTTCGACCAACTGCTCCTTACTCCAGTTGGCAATCCATGGTTTTGGTGGTCTTTCAGCCCTCTTCTTGCCTTTGTTTTTTGAAAGATGAAAGTATATTATCATCAGGGCAAAAAGACAGCCATCAATTGCCTTCTTCTTTTTCTTCTTGTAGTCTGTGATGCCCTTGACGATGAAGGTCAAAACATGGCCCCCCAGTTTCGCTCTGAGATGCCGTCCATCTGAAAAATTGGGGCCAGGTGGACAGACGAGATTTTGTTTATTGTCGTTGGCAAAAGGAACGCCATCTGTATATAGAGGATGAAAATTCTCTTGAACATTAGGCGTTCCTCTTCGTTGCCAACGCCGATATCCATCATCTCATCGGTAAGACTTTTGAGGGTCTTACCCTGGAATCTTCTAAAAATTATTTTGTCATCCTCAGAAAGTTTCTTATACTCGACTTTTTGAGGAAACAGATTTCCTACAAAAAGGAAAACAACAAAGTATCAAAGTCGGTTCAAATACACCCAAGCTTCAACCTTAAATACACCCAAGCATCAACTTAATATACACCTATAATTTTGAGCTAGTTACCTGTTGCATTGATGCCAAGCGCATGACCTATCTTTCTTGGGGTTATTTTGAAAGAACCATATCCTGTTTCCAGTCTGTTCTTCCCAAGTTTGAAGTTGTTTGCCAGCTCCCTTAACAGTTGGTGATGCACCCTTAGTGGTGGGATGTGCATCAACCCACCGAATCCTAGATCCCTCACAATCACCTTCTTCTCCTCACTCATGTTTCTGAATTTATCACTTAGGAGATGTGTGGCACACTTAAGGTCTTTTGTTTGGTTTCTTGCTGCCATTTTCTCTGAAATGAAAAATACACCCAAAGACATCAGTAAGATACACCTATATATATGAGTCAAATACACCCAAAGATATCAGTAAGATACACCCATATATATGAGTCAGATACACCCATTGATAACAGTAAGATACACCCATAGATATGATTCAGATACACCCATTGATAACAGTGAGATACACCCATAGATATGATTCAGATAAATCCATATATATCAGTCAGGTATCACTCAAACATGCTTCAATATCAAGCAACATTACAAGGTCAAGCAATATACACCCCCAATCTACGGAATATACCCCCAAAAATCAGTTACCAGAAGATCTAGAACAACAAGAATAACAGGAGAACCTAGAACAACAACGTAGAAGAACAGTGTAACAAAGAAGGAAGAATAATAGTAAACCCTAGAACAACAACGTAGAAGAAAAGTAAAACCTAGTTCGTAATGTAACGCACCTTGAGTATTCTTGCTTTGTTTTCACTGGAGATTCTTGATGGAGATTTTGATGGTGTGTTGATGGAGGTTTCGAAGGTTAGCGACGAGTTCTATATTTTGATTTTCGATTTTCGCTCGAAAATGGAAGGGTTGCTTTGTCTTCGAATTTCTTTGAGAAGTGGAAGAAGTGGAAGAGTCTGCCATTACTCGTAGCGTACGTAACCGTTTCAGTGGCGAGCGCGTGAATGTTACGCTCCATTCAATCTCTCTTCATGCGCGTGAGTTGTATTTGGGCTGGGCCAACTTGCAAACTTGTAAGCTTGTATGTGTAGCAGGCCCGATTTAAAATTAGGGTTAGGTAAAAAAACAAAGAAGTAAGGAAATTTTACGAATTTTAATAAAATTAGATAATAGAATAGTAATTAAAAATTAAATATATTTTAATAAAATTATTATAAAAATATTATTTATTTATTAATTTGCTAATTAATTTTTTTAATAAGTACTTTAACATTAAATTAGAGATAATTCAATTAAATTTTTTTTAAAAGTTCATAAGATTAAAGCATTAAATTTTAAATCTTAATTATTTAAAATAAATAATCAAATTTTTATTATTTTCAAATTATTAAAATTTTTAAATATTAAATAAAAAAATATCCAATAATTATGAATATTATATATAAGGGTCCTATTAAATTTTTTAAATTCAAAATATCATAAAATTTAATTTAATTACTATTAATAAAAATATTTTTGAAAAATAAAATCCTAAACAAAGATAATGAATCATAAATAAATCATTATTTAGTTTGCAAAACTTCGGGTGTTAAAGAAAATTAACCAATCACTATTTAGTAAAATGTTTTAAGAAAACTTCAGTTACAAATATTCAAATTCTACGACTTATACATATTATGACTCTTACTACTATTCATTGTTTAATCTCTCATACTAATTGTCAAAAATTCCTTAAATTTAATATATTTTTATATGTTTTTCATTCTCGTTCATTTATTTTTTTAATTATTTACAAACAAAAAAATCGCAAGAAAAGACAAAGTGTAGTCATTAATGCAAATCCAAAAATGAAAATACAGTTTTGTATAACTCTAATATAAATAATCTATGTCTTTTTTAAAAATAAATAAATTCAAAATCAATTTATAATATATTTTTTAAAATATTTTTAATATAATATTTATTAAAATATACTATATAGTATAAATAATCTACTTCTACACGTATTGCGCAGATCACAAAATGTTATAATTATCATTGATGTGCTTTTTCAACTTTTTCTGAATAAATTTGATTTCAACTCATAGCCACCGGCCAAAATAAAAGTATATTTTGAAGAAAAAAAAATAGTAGAAAAAGTAAGAAACGTGTGAAAGAATGTCATTCAAATATCATCCTATTGGCTATTGGATGCCGTGTGGACCACACATATAATTATGAAAGGACAGAAACTCACCTGCAGTCGCCTGCTTCTAGATGGCTGACACGTATTATTATATGGTTTAAAAAAATCGATTTATTTTATATAAATGGTTTATTTAAAAAAAAGGTTTAAATTGGACCAAACGGTTATTTTTATTCCCTTCTTCGTTTTCACACGTTCGTTCTCTTTCAATCTCTTTTTCAGAACTAATATCAAACTTTCAATTAGGTATTTCTTCTTATTTATATTTCTTAATCAAATTTATTATTTCAAATGTATTTCTTAATTTATGTTTTTATTCATTCCTCTGTGAATGATGAAAATTATTTAATAAATACGTACATATTTATGTCATCACACCATTTTGATATTCAAGATGAAATTGATTGGACATTAGACAACAATTTTAGGAGTTCTACTGTTCACATCTTTGACAGTTTGATGTATAAATTATCTTAGATTATGGTGTTTAATATAATATTTAATACACATTACTCTAACACAATTTATGTATTAATAGATTTAGAAGATTCACGTTTTTGAATTTAATTTAAAAGAATCAAATAAAATTAATCTTTTTCTATTTTATTTAAATAAAAAGCCTAAAAAATATGTGTAGAATGTATTTATCTTTTTTATTTTTTTAAAGAAATAATTGTACTAGCAAATGGAATACGTAGAAAATATTAGCTTTGAAATTTGGTGTTAATGATTTTGTGGGAATCGTGTTTAACATAGTTGGTTAATATGAAGAAAGAAAAAATGAAAATAGAGATTCTTTACAAGTCTAAGGAAGATATCATAAATGCCAAGATAATTCATCGCAATTTCATGTGGTAGAAAACAAAAATGTAGTTCCTGGCACCATAAAAGGACTGTTTGAAAGTTGGACAGGATTTCGCACGGGAAAACAAGAGCAGAGGAAGTGGCTGACGGGGTTCTTTGCAGTGATCTGGAACATCTGGAGGGAACGGAACGATAAAATTTTCAACAATAAAAAAGCAGGTGTTGAGGAAATACAAAGCAGGAGAGTTTTGAGCTACCAAGAATGGACGTCCAGCGATCCTAGTGGGTGTTGAGGGCAGATACATGAGAGTCAAGGAAATAGCTATCTCTCATGTAGGCAGTTTTCTTTGTGTTTAGCTTTCTTTTATTTATTGTTACTGATGCTCCACTTTATTGTGTTGAGCTTTCTTTGTTTCAAAAAAAAAAAGAAAACAAAAATGTAATTATGGTATAATGTGGACTGTTTGATAACATGAGCATAGTTAAAATTTTGGCATGATCTCTTTCATATTTGTTGCATGTCTCTTTAGTTGGTGATGTTATAGTTTATTGTGATGATATGATGGTAGTTTGATTGTATGAGTTAGGTCCTTTTTATTTGGTTGGATTTTTTCTATGGCTATCCTATTCTTGATGGCAATGCCAAAATAAATATTTTCATTAGTTGTTCTTTTCTTGCCTCTATTCTTGGGTTGATTTTATTTTAAAAAATTTTATTAAAAATTATGTTCAATTATTTAAGGAGACCAAATTAATATTTTGATTAGATACTTTTGTTTTATTAAAAATAAATTCTAGTTTTATTAAAAATAAATTCTAGTTGATAAGTAAAAACACAAAAACGTGCATGACAATGAAATTATAATTTCTAGACAAATAAATTATCGTCTTATTATCTTAAAAAAATAATTTATTTATAGAATAATATTGAAAAATCAATAATAATTTGCATGAAAATAATTTATTAGTAAAATAAGAGTTAATTGATTGATTACCATAAAATTTAATTTAACGGTAAATTTGTAATTGAACATATTTTTAAAGTTTAATTTAAAATTTGTTTACAGCTTAATTTAAAAGCAACTGAAAATATAAGTTATAGGAAATAAAACAAAGCTCATCAAGAAGATAGAAACAGAGACACAAAAAAAGGACAGATGATACCATTTATGCTATTTCTATAAAAAAACGTGAATTTTGTTTCTTGTTCAGAATACTAAATGTTACTTTTTCAAACAATTTGTATACATATATTTGACAAAAATTAAATAAATAAAAGTTTCAGATAAATTTAAAGAAAAATTGGTCAATAAGAATGAAGAAGAACATACCAAATTCATAGAATAACACGCAGAAAGAATTAAAATTATTTTAAAGGTAGTTATTTGATCTATTTAAACCGATTTTTTTAAACCATATAGTAACACGTGTCAACCATCCAGAAACAACTTCACCTACAATCGACTGCAGGTGAGTTTCCACCTCAAACATGTGACTTTTTTTTTCCGAGGAAGAGAGACGGAAGCATCATATGAACTTGTCCCAAAGACCAATGAGCATGTGTGAAGTCAATGTCTTTTTGCTACAAGGAAAACAAAATACATAAGCAATTAAGCATCACTTTCTGAACCTGCTGCTACTACTTCCTTTACCTTCATTGCAAACATTCATCCACTACTTTCCTTTGTTTTCTTTCTTCTAATCTTGAGATCAACATGGCTGCAAGATTTGTGGGAGAAGCTTTTCTCAACTCTGCACTTGGCACTATCTACGACATGCTGATTTCACCCTTAATTGTCAACCTCATCCAGAGAAAGAAGCTTAACCGGAAACTGGTTGAGAAGCTGGAGACAGTTCTGAAGGCTGCTCATGCTGTGATCAATGACGCCGAGCGGAGGCAGATCGAGGAGGAGGCTGTGAAGCACTGGCTGGACAGGCTGAAGGATGTTGTGTACGATGCTGAAGACATACTTGATGAAGTCACCACCAAAGCTGCCATTCAAAAGGTTCAAGGTAACTCTCTGTCTCGCAATGTCAATTTGCATGGTGATGATGAGATAGTAACCAAGATAGAAGACATCATTGCTGCATTAGAGTCAATTGTAAATGAGAAAGATGGTCTTGGCTTGAAGGAGATACCGGTGGAGGACATGTCATGGAGGATCCCCTCAACATCTCTGGTTGGTGTGCATCAAATATATGGCAGGGACCAAGACAGGGAGGCCATAGTAAAACTGTTGTTAGATGTTACCAATGACGGTGGAATATCCGTGATTCCTATGGTCGGCATGGGTGGAATAGGAAAGACTACTTTGGCTCAGATGGTTTACAATGATGACCGAGTGAAACAAAAATTTGATGTTAAGGCATGGGTTTGTGATGGGCAAGAAGAATTTGACGTTCTTAAGGTGACAAAGGCTGTGATGGAAGCAACTTCTAGTTCTTGCAACTCAACTGAGTTGAACAAAATTCAGGAGAGTTTGAAGGAAGTCCTAGCAGGGAAGAAGTTGTTGGTTGTTTTGGACGACATGTGGAGTAACAATTATGATGCCTGGATAAGTTTTCTAAAGCCTTTTAAATCTAGTAACGGGGGTGTTAAGATTCTTGTAACAACCCGTCTTGATTCGATTGCTGATATGGTGAAAACTATTCCAGCTTACCATTTGAGTTTGTTGGGTGATGATCACTGCTGGTCAGTGTTTGCAGATCACGCATGTCTTAATTCTGCTGAACCTCATATCCGTTCTGGTTTAGAAGTAGTTGGTCGAAAAATTGTCAAAAAGTGTAATGGGTTAGCTTTGGCTGCTCAAACACTTGGAGGTTTATTAAGAGCAAGAAAAGAAGCAGCGGATTGGGAGTTTATATTGAGGAGTGAAATTTGGGAATTTCCCAAAAAAGATAGTGGGATTCTTCCTGCATTGAGAATAAGTTATCACTACCTCCCTTCATACTTAAAACGTTGCTTTGTATATTGTTCTTTATTCCCAAAAGACTATGAATTCGAAAGAGATGAACTGGTGTTACTGTGGATGGCAGAAGGTCTTTTGCAGCAACCAAATAGTAGTGGAGGTACTTTAGAAGAAGTCGGTTATAAATATTTTAACGATTTGGTTTCGAGATCATTTCTCCAACATTCTGAAACCGATGAAAATTCATTCGTGATGCACGATCTCATGCATGATTTAGCAATATTCTATGGTGGAAAGTTCTTTTGTAGAACCTTAGAACTCAAAACCGCAGACAAGCATGAGGCTTATCCTCGTCATCTTTCTTATAGTCTTAACATCCGTGATTCGCTCTCAAAGTTCTTGGAAGCATGTGATAATTTACAAGATACAAGGACATTGTTGAAAATCAATGCTGGTATCAGGCATGATTCCTCAAAGAAAATCGATCCTTGTCGCTTACTTGCACAATTGAAGCACGTAAGGGTTCTGTCATTTGAATTCTTTCCTCGTGACCATAA
This sequence comes from Arachis hypogaea, assembly GCF_003086295.3. NCBI lineage: Eukaryota > Viridiplantae > Streptophyta > Magnoliopsida > Fabales > Fabaceae > Arachis > Arachis hypogaea. Next base: position 115,670,000 of record NC_092047.1, on the reverse strand, counting down.
TTCGTTGCCCGATTCAATAGGTGATTTGATCCATTTGCGTTATTTGGATCTCTCTGATTCACCTATCGTGACATTGCCAGAGTCAATGTGCAAATGTTATAATTTACAAACACTGAAGTTGAGTGATTGTGAAAGACTAGAAAAGCTTCCAAGCAACATGCAGGATCTTGTAAATTTGCTTCATTTGGATCTCTCTTGTACGGCAATTGAGGTATTGCCCGAGTCATTGAGCAAATTGCATAATTTACAAACGTTGAAGTTGAGAGAGTGTGAAAACCTGAAAAAGCTTCCAAGCAAGATGCAAGATCTTATAAATTTGCACCATCTCGATATTGAAGGTACTAAAATAGAAGAGATGCCGAAAGGGATGAGCAAATTAAAAGACCTGCAGATTTTATGTTACTATATTGCCGGCAAGCATGAAGAGAATGGGATAGGGGAATTGGGAGGACTTGTAAATCTTCAAGGGTTATTTCGTCTTAAGAAATTAGAGAATGTGGTTGATAGCAGTGAAGCTTGGAAGGCAAGGATGGTTGATAAGAAATACATCAGTGATCTACGTTTGAAGTGGTCATCAGGTGAAGATAGTGATATTGTTGATTCCCAAATCGAAAAAGATGTGCTTAGCAAATTAGAACCTCACAATGACCTTAAATATCTAACAATAAAGGGTTACAGGGGTACAGTGTTTCCGGATTGGGTAGGGCAGTCTAGGTACCACAACATGACTGAGTTGGAGCTGAATGGATGCAGGAATTGTTTGGTGTTTCCTTCCCTTGGACAGTTACCCTCTCTGGAGACGCTGCTCATTGCAGGGTTTGACAAGGTGAAGATGATTGGTGGCTCATTCTATAAGGCTGATGCAACTCATCAGCATCAGGAGACACCCTTCCGATCCCTTAAATATCTCTCATTCTATCAAATGAGTTGCTGGGAGGAATGGGAGTCATATGAATGTGATGATGATGATGATGCACCATTTCCGAAACTTGAGGAATTCTATATATCGCAGTGTCCTAAGTTAAGAGGAGATTTGCCCACTTTCCTTCCGTCTTTGAAAAAACTTGTCATATCAGGATGCGAGGAGCTTGGTTGTTATGTGCCAAGAGCTCCCATCCTACGCTCATTAAGAATATCTGGCAAACAGGAAGCAAGAACGCGGGACCTACCACTTTCCATGTTGGAGACACTAGTAATTAATGGAGAGCAGCTTGTGAATTCTCTGTTTGAGGCCATGACCCACACCCAACCAACCTCTCTCATAGAGCTACACATCTCAGAGTGCTCATCAGCCATATCATTTCCAGGGGATTCTTTGCCCCCTTCATTGGAAGTGCTATTAATCAACGATTGCAAGAATGTAGAATTCCCAATGCAACACCAACAACATGAGTCACTAATTAGTCTTACAATAAACAACAGCTGTGATTCGCTTACATCCTTCGCATTCCCAGCGTTCCCAAATCTCAAGTATCTCACAATCGCAAGTCGTGAAAATTTGACATCTCTGGAGGTGTCACAGTCACAGTCCCTCAAAGAATTATGGATTGAAAAATGTCCTAAGCTGGAGAACATAACAAGGCTGCCTGCCTCTTTACGGGAGCTCAAGATCTATAGATGTCAGTTGTTGGGTGAAGGCATAGAGAGGAAGGACCCCCACATTTGGCCATCCATTTCCCACATCACCTACATTAAAGTTGATAGTAATCTGATTGACAAAGACTCAACATCTTAAAACAGGTAACTCTTATTGCTATCTCTCTATATCCCAAACCCACTTCATCTTCTCCTACATCATATTCATTCTCCCCTACATGATCTTACTTTTACTTTCCGACTTTAAATTAATAGCTTATCCACTATTCAAGTTGATGGCAGGAGACAGTTTCCATGAGGACTCATCGTCTTAAAACAGGTAAAGCATTGTTTTTTGTCATCTATATTTCATTCTAAACCTTACAAATCCTCATTCTGTGAGCCTTATTTTTCTCTGCTCATTATCTCATTTGGGGAAAATATTACTGACATGCTTTTTACAATGACAACCCTCAGGCCCCAACACATTCATTGAGTTGAGTTCTATATTATAATAATGCAAAACAGGGCATCAAGGTAAAACCTCTTTCACAACATATTACTACCACCATCTATGTTTTGGCTGATGCAGAGATTCCATTTTCAAATGAAGGGGTGTTTTTTTAAGTGTATTTTACTTTTCAATCAGATTATTTTACTGTATAGCTATGTAGCATATTTCCTTTCCAATAAGTGAGCATCTTAAGTTGCATGAAGAACCAAGATAATTTAATTTTAGCACAAAATATAATAAATTTATCTTCAAATGCATGCATTTTATGGTGCTATGTAGTTACTGATAAAGATTTGGCTTGAATTATCATGTGGTCAGGTCAAAGAATACCAAGCAATGATTCATCAAGATATGTCAAGGGTGAAATACTTGCATGCATGTATAGGTGCCACGCTCAGGGACAGACCCAAAAAAAATTAACAATGGAGGCAAAAATATATAAAGTAAAATTTATGTATAGATATTTTATTATATCTTTTTTTTTCACCGTATACTCTAACATAACAGATCAATGATTAATCTCTCCATTTAAGAGTCTATCATTATCCAATAAAATTTATGTATAGATATTTTTTTTTTTTACAGTATACTCTAACATAACAGATTAAAGATTAATCTGTCGTATATCTAAACTCCATTTAAGAGTTTGTTATTGTCCAATAAATTATTATATATACAAAGTAAAATTCGAATTCTTGACACTTGCTTAAATGAATATTCTAAGACATATTCCAAATAACTCCTAATTAGCTAGTATCATGAAGCTAATTAACACTATTTTTTTAGTTAATTTATTTATTTATTTTAGGAATAAACATAATATAACAAAAAGATAAATATTAACATTTAGATATAATTATGTTTTTTTATCAAAATCTTTGTGCCCCGTCTTTCTTCTATGAAATATTTGTTGATATTTGAAACACATAATATATACTTCTTGTGTTTCCTAATTTTCTGTTTCATTCCCTTTTTTTTCCTTTTCAGGAATGGATCAAATAAGAAGGGGTATTTATTTCGCATGGTCATTCTCAGATTTATTTGAGTGATTGGATGATTAAAAAGTAAGCTATGGCCAATTATAGAGATGTCCCAAACTATCAGCAAAATGGTACAATTGGTTTTTGAGATTTGAGAAGCAGAGAAGAAGCATTTCTATAACTGGGGATATTGTTGCAGAAGTTTGGAACAGAGGAATTGCATGCTTGAGTAGTTGCTGGGATGTATAGTTTTTTTGAGTTTTTGTGATGTAAACTGTTGAGTCTTGATGGCAATGCCGAAGGGATTCGAGTACACCACTAGGCTTTATGCCTGTTATTTTGGGTGTTAATAGAAAAATTTTATGTTATAATTTATAAACTTGTATTATGAACTCCTTAAATCATAACAGCATGGTACTCTTGTTTTTTGTTCGGGTTTTGCCAAGTGAGTTTTTGATAATTGATATCATTTTATTAGATGTACATATTTTTAAAAAATATTACCAAGTGCCATGTATGAGCCTTGTTTTCTTAATTCATAGTAAAAGATGACAATTACTGAAATCATATAAAAACATGAGGAATACTTTAAAATGCATTACAAGTCCTATAAGCATTATTTTTGCATATGATTTTTCATACCCAATACAGATTAAAGATCAAGCTCAAAACAAGTGAATTCATCAAGTCCAAAGATCTTCGGTTCCTCCCATAAAATCTGAAGCTTCTTACATGCATCATCATTCATATCTTTCACACTATTACTCTTAAGAAAATGCAAAACTGATGAGTTTGGAAAACTCTAAATTACTTTGATGATGAACAAACATTATTGAATCAATTAATTACAAAATTATTAATTTGCTTCTCATTTAACATATGAGGATTAATAATTTTGTGATGCAGATTTTGCAATTGGGCCAGATTGGATTATTATGCTACAAGCCCAATTTAATTAAAAATGATCGGCATTGATACAAAAATTATTTTTGATCCTTGTGGCTGAAATCATGATCATGTATTTGGGTCAGATTGAATTATTATTACAAACCCAAATAGATCTTTGCTAAATTAGACCAAAACTTGGTCCGAAACCATTAAGCAAAGAAAGCAGAGTTTCATTGCTTCCAACGGATCTCTTTTTTAATCATGTGATGGAACTCAAAATTTTATTGAGTAGAGTTAATGCATTCCTTAGAACCATGAGAGAGAAATTATGATTGATTAGATGGTTTGCCTTAATGAGGCACGCTACCTAAAGCAAAGGGAAGTAAAAGCAACTCATTTTTTTAATTAATTTGTTTATGTTCACTTAAGTGCTTTTCTTTTCCTCTCTCTCATTTCTTTCTTCTCTATTCGGTCATATCACAGTAGCAACCATGGAAGCTATAGCAAGCTACCATAGAGAAGAAGAAGCATGCCACAAGACCATCACAATGATGGCAAGAAAAAGAAAAAAAAAAAAGTATGCTGTGGCTAAGATTCTCATTACTTGTGGTAAGATTTGGTGAAAAGATCTTGGCTTCTCCATACCAAAAATAGTTGAAGAAGATATCGGTCAAAGAAAGAAGATCCTTGGAGGGATGGCTTGTCTCTGATTTTACTCAACCACCACAAGAGGTAGCTACAGTGGCTACGTGATGGAGGAGGCAGAAGTTGGAGCAGATGAAGCTATCATCATCAGTAACTCATCAAGGGCTAGGAATCCGTTTTGGAGAGCAAGGTAAGATGGAAGGCTCGGATTGATGAAGATTGGTGACCAAGGAAGGACCAGAGGTAATTGCATGTTGGATTTTACATTCAGTTTCCTCTTCTCTCTCTGGCCGAACCGGTTTGCATGAAGAAGAAGAAGATTAGTTTGGTTTATTTGGTTTCAACCGTAGAGGCTTTCCCCTATATATAAGGGTGAACAGTCAGGGCTTGAAGAAAGGAGTGAGAATGCAAGGCACAGAATTCTCAGAACTACCTAAGCTAACAGAATGGCAATGTTAAAAATCTAAGTGTCTAGTTTATGTTCTTTTGAACCCACTTAAGAAATATCCTAAAAACCTTTCATGAAGTATCCACACACGTAACAAGAAAAATATTATAGTAATGAGAGAAAATTTTATAAATAAGGAAAATTATTGTTTGAATAAAAACTTAAATCTAATTAATATAATTAATACTACTTCGCCCACCAAAAAAATAATAAAAGAAAAATAATATTTATATTATTTTTTTGTGTATTTTGTTCATTTTTTAAATATAAAATGACATGATACAGTTTTCTGTGTGAAGTGAGAATAATTTTGTTAATTTTCATGTTTGGTTCCATAGTTTAATGTAAAGTGCATCTTGATTCTTTTAGTTTATATATAAAGGGGTACTTTGCATGGTCTTTCTTAGATTTATTTGAGTTATTGGATGATTAATTGATTACAAAATAATCTTACTACGTTATGGCCTATATACTATGTTGACAGAAATGACCCTGAATTAAAGAGTTTTACAAAACACTCTGCAAAATATTTATTTGGTTCTTGAGAGGTACAAAGAGTGCACTTCTAGTTGGGCCTACCGATCTTGTAAAGATCAATCTCATATTTCTATTAGACACCTATTTGATAAGTAGATTTTTTTACTTTGCTTGCATCAGAGATTAAAGTTGGAATGTATTGCAGTAGAAGAAAAAATGAGTATGGAATAATTTTTCATTTTCTACAATATATCACAAAATCCTAATTAAAGGAAAAATTACTAAATTTATCATTACATGTACTTGTATCAGTATGGACTTTACACACACACACACATATAAATTACTAAGTAGCATGTATGATCTTTCTCTTTTCTTAATTAATAGCAAAATTACAAAAAAGTTGGATTTAATTTATGTGCACGCGTAAATCAGTTGACAGGCATATTTGATCATGTGTTGTTCTATTAACAAAAGTGATTATATTCTACACCGATTACTCGGAAAGACATTCAAAAGATGACAAGATGAAATTAATGAAATAATAATGTAAATAAGTTTACACTTAAATGCATCAAAACTAATCTCTAAAAATTTTAGATAAGAAAATCTACTTCTGCAATAAAGTTTACACTTAGGTGCTTTGTATCTTTCTCTAGATGTAAATTTGGCCATGCAATCCAGCAGATAACTACACCTTTTCCTTACCAATTGATAGAAACTTTAGTTGAGTGCAAACTATAACCGCTACATCTTGTGAACTTTGTGTTTGTGTTTGTGAGAAGTCTGAGTTTGTGTGTGCAAACTGAGAAAAACTTTATGAATAACCTACAAATTGTGTATTCACTTTTGCTTCAGGTTATTAATAAGCGTTATTTTTGGTAAAAAATATGGACAAGTTTAAATAAGAAAGCCAATGGCAAACGAAAGTTATAAAATTTATTACTTGGTCAATCCAAATTATAAGAAAGAAGTACAAACTAGCTGCACAATCAGGTACAGTTTTTTACAAAAAAGCTTCGTTTCTTCAGCTTGTGTTTGTCAAATTTCCTCCTTCGCTTAGTCGCTGAGGTCGTTGTTAATGTGATTCTTCTGCAGTTTATAGAGTTGATGCAGATAGCATTTTATATGCCTTAGACAAAAACATTGAAAATCATACCAAGGCTGCAGTTATGGCATCTATCAATTGGAAGTGACGCTGCAATGATGTAAATTGCAAACAGCAAAGTTATCATTGATGTACTCTATTTTCACTTTCATTTCAATTAATAAATTAAAATTTCATTTGAAATTCCAGTAAGAAAAATAAAAAGATAGAACTATAATGTGTAAAAGTAGTGTAATATAAAAATAATAATAAAAAACTGAAATCATCCTACTTTGATAAAATCATCCTACAATATTCTTATTTAGATTATTGTTTTCCCTGTAAAAATTTGGACATTGTAAGATAAATTTTGGTGCATACCACAAACCACTTCCCTTACTCTTTCATACTTTCTTGATCTTGTGAACATGGCTGCTGAACTTGTTGGAGGAGCTTTCCTCTCTTCTTTTCTCAATGTCCTTTTCGACAGACTGTCTGATCCTGAGATCATCAACATGATGAGAGGCAGTGGTGGATCCAAGGGGGCTAAGGCGGCCATGGTCCCCCCCATTTTTTTAAAAAAATATTAGTATTATTAGTTTATTATTATTATATACTTTATATATATATATATATATATATATATATATATATATATTAAATATATTTTAGTATATTACCGCATTAAAAAAAATTTATATGTTAGTATAAATTATAATGTGAATTATAATATATTAGTAGCAATTAATAAATAAATTTAAAAAATAATAAAAACATATAAATATATAAATAATTAAAAAGTTATTAAAAAATATAGGTTTGGATTAATATAAAAAAGTAATAGCTATAAAAAAAATTATTTTGACTTTTTCTATAGCAACAGTAACAACTAACAACAGTAATAATTGAATAGACTTTTTAAATAATAAAAATTATTAAAATAAGACTTTAAAATAAGATAAAAGATGAATTGTTAGTAGATTATATGATTGTATATGTTGAAAAAGAGAATACTTCAAAATTTATTTTAGATGATAAATTAAAAATTTTAGTTATATGAAATATCGTAGAACAAATTTAAAAATACTAAAATCCTAAAGTATGTAGTTGAATGTTGATTTTTATATAATATAATTATTAATTTTGACTTATATACTATAAATGACATTTTATTAATTTTTTGTTATATTATATTTTAATTTATTTTGTATTTAATTTGGTCCCCCTCTTATAAAATTTCTGGATCCGCCATTGATGAGAGGAAAGAAGGTTGACCAAAAGCTGCTTCAAAGGCTGAAGACCATTCTGAATGTGGTTGAAGCTGTGATGAATGATGCTGAGAAGAAACAGATCACTGACCCTGCTGTCAAGAGGTGGCTTGAAGATCTCCAAGATGCTGTCTATGATGCCGATGACTGCCACTCAAAAGGATCCACCAGGTAACTTCCTGTCTCGCTTTCTCAATTTGCAAGATAGGGAGATGGTTACTAAAATTGAAGAAATCATTGCTAGACTAGATGATATTGCAAAACACAAAGATATCCTTCGTCTAGAAAAGATTGCAGCCAAGAACATGTCTGGGAGGATTCCTTCAACTTCACTAGTTAAAAAATCTGACATATTCGTTGGCAGGGACAAAGAGAGAGATACCATAGTGAAATTGTTGTTAGATGATGCTAACGATGGTGATAAATTGTTGTGAGGACAATTGAGTAAGTTTGAGATGTTGTGTAGTTCGGAAATAAATTTTTTGTACTAAATTTGATGTAATTTAAAGGAATAGTGATAAGAGACTTATATAAGTAGTCCAAATAGTATGGAATTTGAATATTTGTAACGTAAAATTTATTATAATTAATAATATTATTATGACATTTATAATATGGATGTCTATTACATTGAATGATTTATTAATAGAAATTAATAAGTTAATTATTGGAGTTATAAATTTCTTGTATTATTTACAACGGTAAAGATATAATAAATATAGAAATATGAATTTAATGTATTTATAAATTACAAATTTGGTTAGACACTATTAATTTTTAATTATTGTCATTGGTAATTATTGTATTATTTTTTATACATTTTATTTAGTTTTTTTTTTTTTGCTGATTTGGAAATGATAGATGATTTGCCAAAAATTGAGTGGTTGATTCTAAAATTTTGCTAAGTAAGCGATGTTGTTGACATGGCATTAATAGAAGAAGAGAAATAACTTAAAAGTAATGTGAGTAAATTTATGTACCTACTTTTATATATTAAGAATAGATAGATGAGTGCTTATTTGGACGTCATTATCTTGATAAAAAAAAATCTTTTTTTAATAAAAAATATCTTTTTTTAGTTTTTAGTGTGTTTGGCAAATTTCTAGTAGTAAAAGTAAAAGTACTAAAAAAATTAAAAAAAAAACATCTTTTTTAAAAAGCTGTTATTTACATTTTTTTTTTAAAAAAAATTCTAAAAAAAAGATGTTTTTCATATAATAAATAAATAAAAAAGTACTTTTATATTGTTATATCTAAATATATTAATATAATTAATACTATTTCGCCCACCAAAAAATAATATTTATATTATATTTTTTGTGTATTTTATTCATTTTTTATCGATTAGTTTTAACGTAACGAATAAAAAATGTATAAGAAAGTGTATACAAAAACTATATCTATATAATATTACTCTAAAAAGACAAAAAGAAAAAAAAAATATTTTATGTGGCATCACTTGCTTTCATATGTTTTGACTTTTGACTTTCTGAGTTTCATAATTGTTCGGTCCGTTTACTCTCTGTAAAGATAATTGAATTTAAGACAGAGCTTACACACATTGAGAAAAGTCAGAAAACAACTTAGTTCATCAGATGATGGAACCAAAAACATGTTATTCAACATTCCTTACTTTGAAACTAATAACCTTTTTGCTTCTAAACTTTACTTTGAGAAAACTAAGTGCTTATGAGAATTATTATAGCAGAGATGATTTCCCTCATGACTTTATTTTTGGTGCAGCCACCACTGCTTATCAGGTATTAACTGTTCTACTCCACTATTGATTCTATGTTCTCTTTAACTTAATTAATCCATTGCAATAATATGATTACTCCTATTAATCAATATTGTTATATTGTGTGTGTTTATGAATAGGTGGAAGGAGCTGCTAATGAAGATGGAAGAACTCCAAGCATATGGGATACTTTTGCTCATGATGGTTACTTCCTTTTCTTTATCTCCTTTCTTCTTTTGATTCATCATACACATAATTGATTAAAAAAAAGTTTTTTTTTTTATTTTTATCCTAACATAAAATTGTTTTTTTAAATAAAAATTTATTTTTCTTTTTTGAAAAGCAAATCCAAAACTGAGTCAAATAATTAAAGTTGAAGATATTGAATTCAGTTAGTAGTTATATCTTGTTAATAGTCAAATTATTGTAATGCAATAAAATCAATCATACTATGTATATACCAAATATTACTCATCAAATCAACTATCCGTATAGAATACATGCTAAAATACAAAATATACATTGAAATGAATTAAACAATACGTGTATTTATATACAAATACATAATAACTGATTTTTTTTGTGTACATATAGTATTTTTGTAACAGTATAATTAGTTAGTTAGTTAATTAGTTCTTGACTCTATAACTTGTCATTTTCCCTTGACAAACTAAAGAGACTCATAATATATCTCTATATTAACAGTGTTTGAAGGGACAGAAAATGGAAATGTAGCCTGTGATGGCTACCACAAGTATAAGGTAAAGTACTATGCTATTAATCTTCAATTTTTAATCAACTTGAGTTGGTCGAGTATCGCGAGTTCGAATTCCGCCTTGTATATGTAGCAACTCAATGGTAGTTGGTCGAGTATCGCGAGTTCGAATTCCGCCTTGTGTATGTAGCAACTCAATGGTCAGATCCTTAAATGGAAATCAAATCTGTGACGGATTAGTCCTTGGCCTGTCGGGGCTAGGGGGATAGTACACACAATCGTTTAAACTTAAGAATGTGTAATACAGGAAGATGTGAAGCTGATGGTGGAAACAGGCCTTGATGCCTATAGATTCTCCATTTCTTGGTCTAGACTCATACCAAGTATTATGCTATGAACCCTAATTTTTGTACTCTTTCTCTACTTTGCCTTTATTTTTAATTATGCCGTCGAAAATGCCTTTTTTTTTCTGCAGATGGCAGAGGACCTGTGAATCCCAAGGGATTGGAGTACTACAACAATCTCATCAATGAGCTCATTAGCAATGGTTCTAGAAATTCCTTTAAGAAAAAGAGTTTTGGAATCAATCATGCCTATTCAATTAATATACATTCCATTTCTTTTCCCTTTACAGGAATCCAACCACATGTAACACTACACAACTTTGATCTTCCACAAGTACTTGAGGATGAATATGGAGGATGGGTTAGTCGTAAAATCATGTATGTTTGAGATTAACTCTTGAAATTTTCAAGTGTATGAATTTCTATTGTATAAACATTAGTCCTTAAGAATTTAAAATTAGGCACTTTGTGATTATCTTAATTCAACGTAGGTGGTTGTATAGTTTAAATAGTTATTTATTTTCATTTTGTGCATGATTGTATTTTGTGCTTGATATTCACTGCTATTATATTACGGTCATAGTTCATAGACAGAGCCAAAAGTTATGAGTTAAAAAGAATTTTTTTTAATGTGAATGCAGAAGAGATTTCACAAACTATGCAGATGTGTGTTTTAGAGAGTTTGGTGATAGAGTCTTGTATTGGACTACTATAAATGAGCCAAACGTGTTCGCCATCGGCGGTTATGATTTGGGAGCAACCCCACCTCGGCGCTGCTCTCCCCCGTTCTGTCATTCAACTGGCAACAAGGGTAACTCAACAATAGAACCCTACTTGGCAGTTCACAACATCTTGTTATCTCATTCTTCAGCTGCAAGATTGTACAGAAGAAAGTATAAGGTACACATCACCTCCTAATTTCTATGTTCTATATTTCAAATTTTAATAGACAGATAGATAGAATATAATAGTATTAATGTGTGTTATGATAGAAGGTAAATATGGGAAAGGAAAATTTTGTTGGCAAAGAATATTCATGATTCTTGAGAAACAAGTAACATTGCAGGAAAACCAACATGGATTTGTTGGTATATCAATCTTTACATTTGGTTGTCATCCGATAACAAACACGGAACGAGACAGGGTAGCATGTCAGAGAGTTTATGATCATATGGTTGGTTGGTAAGTTGCAAATCCTAAAATCAATTTTCATGTTCTGTGTTTTGCCCTTTGTTCATTGTTTCCTTGGTAAAAATAAAAACAAGAAATGTAAAAATAAACCAAACAGGTCTTAATGTTTCTGTCTTCTGTCAATGACTTTGACTAAAATGAGAAAAGATATGGCAGTTTTACATGCCTTCTGCTGCTGCTTTATTGCAGGATTATGGAACCATTGGTGCGCGGAGACTACCCGATTTCCATGAAGAGAAATGCAGGCTCAAGAATTCCAGCCTTCACAAGTCGCGAGTCGAAACAAATTAAAGGTTCAGCTGACTTCATAGGTGTGATTCACTACTACAATATCAATGTCACAGATAACCCTGATGCCTTGAATAATAATCTGAGAGATTACAACATGGACATAGCTGCAGTGCTTTACTGTAAGTTTTCTTGTGCTTTACTAGTTCCATTCACCATTTCTTTTTTCCATTATCATTTTGAAAATGTGTAATAGTTCAAATTTTGCATCATTTACATTAGTTTTTTGAAAATAACAATCCTGCTTTGTCTTTTCTTTGCAGTTGAGCTGTTTTCAAATGAAGAGGTGAAAAAAATTAGTAACTATTTTCTTAATTCATTGGTTCAATTATTCAGATTATTGTTTTTGCTTCACTGTATACGGCTTTTCCTTGACTCAGATTGCTGTCACCCCATGGAAGTTGGTGGAGGAACTAAACAAACTCAAGCTTCTTTATGGCAATCCTCCATTATTCATATATGAAAATGGTACAACTAGTGATTACATAAATTGCTAGAATTTGTTAACATGAATTAAGGGTTTACTGATTAATCAAATAAAGTGATATATAATCCAATTACTCAGTTAAAAAATGTCACATATTTTGGTAATTGAACTAGAGTAACAAAAAAAATTATTGACATGAATAATTATGCATATTCATGGGTTGACTCTTGTTAGGTCAACGAACCAATAGCAATTCTTCATTGCAAGATGTGACAAGGGTCAACTACCTTTATGGATACATTGGTGCTGTGCTTGATGCATTGAGGTACTGCCATAACTAAATTTATCAATTTTCCACTTACGAATCAAAATCGTATTGAAAATAAGCGTGAATAGTCGTCCAAAAAAATGGATGTGATTAGACGATTACGTAAAATGATTTACACTGTTAGTGTATCAAAATCAAATTCTTAATATTATTATTATTTTTCATTTTGGGACTTGTCACATTGACACACATCTAATGTGATCTCTTATCTTTCTATGTCATGATAATTTTTTTTTTCAGAGATGGATCAAATATAAAAGGTTATTTTGTATGGTCATTCATGGATGTATTTGAGTTATTGGATGGATATGAATCAAGCTTTGGACTATACTATGTTGATAGAAATGATCCTGAATTGAAGAGATATCCTAAGCTCTCTGCAAAATGGTACAACAAATTCTTGAAGGGTGGAAGAACTTCTATAGTTGGAGATCTTCAACAACTTAATAAGGATCCATCACATGTTTCTGTTGGCCACTCAATATAACAGTTTAGTTTAGTTGTTTGTTTATTTATTTATGTAGTGTTCATTACAAAAGTTTGAATAATCGACTTTGGAGATTGATTATGTGAAGAAGAAAATAAATCAGAGGCTCGTTGAAGGAGAAACTAGTATTAAATACAAATATAGATATTTTATAATTACTAAATCTAATAAAAAAAATGTTATTTGTACACTATAATTAACCATTAAAATTAATTACTATAGATTTTGTATATCAATTATGTTAAGTGTACACCAAAATCAGCTACTATGTATTTTGTGTATAAATACATATGTTATTTAACTTATTTTCAATATATATTTTATATTTTCACATAAATTTTATATAAATAATTTATTTTGATATACAAATATAATTTTTGTTTATATATAAATACATATATTTTTTAATTTATTTTTAATATATATTTTATATTTTATAGTAATAATTAATTTTGTTATACTCCGAACAAAATCTAATATTGCATGGAAGAGATTTTGTTTCAAGATCACCGACACCGCATATGATAATTGATGACCCACGTAACTATGGAGAAGTGTCACACAAACACAACAGTAAGCTATTGCGACGCCTCAAGATTTCTGTCACAAATAGTAAGTAGGGTCTCGTTTACTAAGTACTGAACATTTATTTATTGTCTATTTAAATTTTAGAATAAATACATACATTAATTTCGAATAAATCTATTATTCTAAAATTTTTAGGCAAATTAGTCTTTCTATAAAAAGAAAAAAATATTGTCTTATATAATATTTTTTAAATTTAATTATCTTATTACAAAATTTATTAAAAAAATATTTATTTAATACATATATAAAGTATTTTATTAAAAATGATAAAAACAAAAATTTCTGATAAAATAACTTTTTAAATAATAAAAATTTATTACAGATCGAATATCAAATCTATTGTGTGGAGAATGTTTAAGGTTTTTAGAAGAAGAAAAAAAAATTAAATCATTTATTTATTTATTTATTGAATGTTTTAGTTTCCAACACAAAACATATTATTATTATTATTATTAGTAGTAGTAGTAGTAGTAGTAGGTAGGTAGGGATATCCACACTGTTGTAGACAGCAACCTTTCAAAAAATAAAATATTGGCATATGTAGTTGCAAAGATAGTAGGATTGATCCAGAAACAAACACATACAAACCTAGTCACATAGATAGATGATGAAACTAGAACAATATTTGAGTTTGATGAGCAATAATATTGCTTTGAAGCTTACTGTCACGGTAAATTTTAGAAGGTTAGATTTAACAGTGTTTGTATAGTTTTCTGGAGTGTTTGAGAATGCTCTAGATGGTTTCGGAATATTCTAAAATGTCCTAGAAGGTCCCAAAATACTCTAGAAGGTGCTAGAAGACTCTGGAAGGTCATAGAATATTCTAGAAGAGTGAGGAAGTATATAGGAGTATAAAGAGTAGTATGGAAGAATCTAGAAGTATTTAGAAAGTTGTGGTATGATGGATATTTGTGAAGGTTCTAGATGATTAATCTAGACCGTTGATTAGATTTAATCCTAACCATCCATTGAGGAAGTGGATGACTATAAATAGGAGGTGAGAGTTAGTGTGAGTATGTGTGAATCATTTGTAACCAACACTTGAGTAATAAAGTGTTCTTTCCACCAAAGCTTCTTTTTTCTTGTGTTCTCTTGTGTTCTTAGCTTTCTTGCTATGTATTGAGGGTTAGGTTGACTTGGTCTTAACTCAAGAGGTTGAGTAAATTCGAGTGCCGGCACGGTAGCATTGGAGTGTGTCCAAGGTCGTGACAATTTGGCATTAGAGCAAGATTTGAGAGGGGGCACAAGTGGTTTGTGGGTATGGCTTCTAGTATCACCATGGAGCATGTTGAGTCTCAAAGAGGAAGGGATGCAATTCCTTCTCAATGGGGAGGCAAGAAGGTCCGTTCTTCAAGTGAGCCTAAAGGTAAGGACTCTAACTTCTTAGAAGAAAGAGTTTCTATGTTGGAAAATGTTCTATCCTCTATGGATGAGCGCTTCCAAAGGATAGAACATGACAAGGAGACCCTCGAGGCTCACGTATTGGGAGAACTAGATGCTTTCAAAGAAAGCATGCTCCAAATTGAAGAGAAGCTTGAGAATTCCTTGAAGCTATTTGAGGAAGTTCGAGTTTGGTTCGAGGAGGCAAAATCTCGACCAACCATTATAAGGGAGACGACAAAGATTGATCTCCCAAAGCCAAAGGAGTTCAAGGGCGTGAGGGATGCTCGAGAGGTGGAGAACTTCCTATGGCAAATGGAGAGGTACTTTGAAGGCCAAGGGGTGGTCGAAGAAGCAATAAAGGTACGCACTGCAGCTCTCTACCTTTCTGATAATGCTACTTTGTGGTGGAGGAGAAAGTGCGTAGATATGGAAAATGGTACTTGCAACATAGCCACATGGGAAGATTTCAAAAGAGAGTTGAAAAGACAGTTCTTCCCCGAGAATGTGGTTTATGAAGCGAGAAAGAAGTTGAGGGAGTTGAAGCACAAGAGTACGATTAGCGATTACGTAAAGGAATTCACTACTCTCATGCTTCAAATTCCCAACTTAGCATCAGAGGATGTGTTGAGTTAAGAAATTAACTAAATTCATTAGTGATGACAAACATTATTTAATTGGACAAAATAAATAATTAAATGTTGATTGTTTATAATTATATAAAGCTAATTATTTATTATTGCAATACTGAAGCCCAAATGAAATGGAAAATGAAACAAGGCTGATGGGTTGACAACTCAAATGAAGCCCAAAAGAAAACAAATAAAGGAACCAACGGGCCAAGCAAATCAAACCCGATCTAAGCCCGTATCCATAAACCCAAGTTGATCCCACCAAGCTTCTCATACAAGATTGAAGTCTTCATTCTCTCTCACTTGCTTTTACCAAAGCAACGTTCTTCTCTCCTCTGTCTTAGTCAAATCACAAACTCAGAAAAGTGAGAAAGAGAAAGAGAAAGAGAAAGCTTCTTCCCTAAGGTGATCATCAAAGAAGCAAGAAAGAGAAAGTCCAAGCTTGAAACATAGAAGTCTAATCAGAAAATCCAAACCAAATCAATATTAGGTTAAAGGTAACCCATTTCCTTTTACATGCAACACACTTTCTTCTCTTCATCTTCAACTATCTGTATCTCCGTTTAGAGCTATATAGAAAAGAGGATCTATGTTCCTCTCTACTGTAAATCTACTGTCTCAAACATGTCTTGGGGACCAAGTTAGTTTTCAAGGGCTAAGATCAAGTTGACCATTGGAAGACTTTTGTGGTTGCTACTTTATGGCTTTCAGTCAAGATGGGGAAGTCAGAAGCAAAGTTTTTACTCTAAGGTTTAATGAGAAAAAGTGAATTTGTGGGTTGATGAAGCTCAAGGCTCAAGGTGTTGACCTTGGAAGAAGAACCCAGCAACATGCAAGGAGATAAAAGAAGTCTTGCTGTTCATTCAAAAGCCAAGTAGAGAAAACCAGAGTTAGAGAGTTGTGTTCTGAAAAAAGAAGTTCCTCTACTTGGATAATGCTTTCTTTAAAAGAAGCATTCGGCCAATACTGAAGAACTCAAGCTGAGGTTTGCAAATCTGGTTTTGCACATAGCGAATAGGCTGTTGATGAAATCAATCTCCTTCATATTTTACTGATTGTAATGTACTTTTCTATGTTTATCTTTCTGTAATTTCTTGTGAGAAAAGGCATTGTGAGAAAGCTCAAGTAAAAGCCATGAGTGGAAAAAGGTTGAGTGATACACTTGAGAGAAAAGCCTAGAGTTATTTTCTGATTTCTTTAGGTATGTCTATGTCTTGTATCCTGTACCTGTGAGGTATCCCTTTCTTAGTTGGGTTAGCACTAAGAGTGAATAGTTAGGTATTAGCATAGCCAATGTCAAGTTAGGTTAGAACATGAGTGTAAAAGGATTGTGTCAATCCTGTGGAATTGGTGTATGTAATACTGTTAACTATAGTGAAAATTCCTCCATTGTTATGGAGGAGACTGGACGTAGGTTGCATAGTACAAGGTAACTAAACCAGGATACATGCTGGTGTTAGCTTTTCTCTTCTCTATTGTGTTCTGTTTTCTGATATTCATGAGACAAAAATAAATTGTCTCATAAATTTCCGCTGCTGAGTACAAACAGAATTAGAATTAAAAGTTTGTTTTAAAAGGGTCATAACAGTAACTAAAAAGGAAGGCATAGATTCAACCCCCTTCTCTAAGCCTACCACAACCTTCAGGATGCATTGTTCTTCTTCATTGATGGACTCCAACCTTGGGCAAAACAAGAACTACAAAGAAGAAATGTTAAGGACGTCGATGAGGCCATCGTGGTGGCCGAATCACTCACCGAGTATCATAGGGGAGACTCTAAACCCAAGTCTTCCTCCAAGCCTAGTTCTGCTAAAGGTGGGGGAGACAAGGGGAAGAGTTTTTCAACCAAGAAGGAAGGAAAATACTCTTCAAATAAAGAGTACGAAGAAAAAAAGAAGGCTTTCGTGCCCAAAGGAGGATGCTTCGTGTGCAAGGGACCACACCAAATGAAGGATTGTCCCAAGCTAGGGACTTTGACATCTATCGCCGAGGAACGAGAAGTTCAAACTCAAGTAAATGAGTGTTCACCATAGGTGGTTATGATCAAGGAACAACCCCACCTACACGATGTTCGCCCCCATTTTGCCAGAAATATAACAGCAGTAGGGGTGACTCCACAACTGAGCCTTACTTGGCAGTTCATCATATTTTGCTATCACGTTCTTCAGCAGTGAGATTGTATAGAAGAAAGTACAAGGTATATAGGAATTACTTGCTGCAAAGGAAAAAGCTTTGACTTAGTTACTTATACCAACTCTTAATTGAAGTTCATAGTCTTTTTATATTGAATTTAGATTATTCTTCCACATATAGAAACCTTTGTTGGGGCAAAGAATGTTCATGATTCTATATATAGAGGTGAAGTTATATTGCAGGACAAGCAACATGGGTTTATTGGCATTGCTGTCTGTTCATCCGGTTTAATTCCTGCAAATGATACAGATGAAGACCGGGCAGCCACTCAAAGAGCCCGTGATTTTTTTATTGGTTGGTAAGTTATAGACCTTCAACTAGTTGTTCTACTCTCATGTTCTCCTTATATTATTTGGTTTTTCTCTTTACACCGTAGACTCATTGATTTTTAATTTATTCTGCAGGATTTTGGGACCCTTGGTGCATGGAGACTATCCCATTTCCATGAAGACTAATGCAGGTGCCAGAATTCCAACCTTCTCGGACCGCGAATCTGCACAGTTGAAGGGTTCATGTGACTTTATAGGCATGATATTTTACAACAACTTGAATGTCACAGACAATTCTGTTGCGCTGAAGAGGAATCTGCGAGACTATGGCGCAGACATGGCTGCACAGCTAACCTGTATGTGTTTCACTATGTTTAAGGATAATGGATCTCGTATAAGATTGGACATGGTCATATAAGCATGCTGTACTAATTGCATTCCACACATATTTACAACTATCATTTTGAAATATAGAATTTTCTCGTCTCTTGTCACGGATCCTAACAATTTCCAACAAATTTAATTTCCATATCATTTAGCACCTTACCCTCCAATAATTTCCATTTGTTCACACAAGCAACTGCCACTCCTTCCTTAGTAATTGGGGGTAGCAAGTTTAAATAACTAACCTTCTTTCCTGGTTTTGGCAGTTGCACAGGCCTTGTTTTCGAATGAAGAGGTAAATTTGAAGTTAAAACTTGCTGTAGTTATTCCTCCACACTTATTGGTTCACTTATTTAGATTTCTTAGTTGCATAACCACACGGCATTACCTTTGTTCAGTACCCTGTCACACCATGGACTTTACGCGAAGAGCTGAATATCATGAAGACCCTTTATGGCAATCCTCCCATATTCATTTATGAAAATGGTCTCTCTCTCTCTTTCATATATTATTTCAGCAACAGGGGTGAATGTGAATCATTATAATGCATTGTGCCATTGGTAAAGTAGTGTGACAAATGGCTTGTTTTGTTAGGTCAACGGACACAAAGGAATTCATCACTTCAAGATGTGACAAGGGTGGAATACTTGCATGGATATATTGGTGCTGTGCTTGATTCCATAAGGTAATGCAGTTGCTAGTTTTTTGTGGTTTGAAAAAAAAATGAGAGCTTATTTTTTCTTGAGTTACTACTCTGTTTAGCTTATTTAAAAAGTTAAAGATAAAGCTTATGAAATTTTGGTTACATAACATGTGAAAACTGATTTTTGGCTAATGAGTTACCTTAAAGTAGCCGATTCAGTTCGAACCAGAATAGATCGATTCTAGAAGGCTCATAGTGCTAATAAATTAGACCCTCATAAAAGGAAAACATGATTGCTTTGTGTGTTTGTATTTTTCTCATGTGATCCTAAATTTTTCTTCTCAGAGATGGATCAAACATAAAGGGATACTTTGGATGGTCTTTCATGGATGTATTTGAGTTGTTGGATGGGTATAATGCGAGTTTTGGCCTATACTATGTTGATAGGGATGATCCAAAGCTGAAGAGGTACCCAAAACTCTCGGCAGAATGGTATGGGAATTTCTTGAAGGGTGGAAAGACCTCTGTTGTTGGAGCCATAGAACTAGAGAAAGATCCATCCTCTGTTTCCGTTGGCCATTTGTTTCAATAGGCACTTTTAACTTGTTTACATATATAGGAGTTTCATCTACTCATGCAGCTATGCTTAGATTTCACAAATAGATATGAATTTCCCAAAACAAATAATCCCCCCCCCCTCCCTCTTCTTTTCCTTTTCCCTTCTTAGTTCCTACATAATTTTTCTCTGTTTTTTCTTATGCATAAATAATATTTGTATTATTTTATATACACACCTTTCTTTTATAATATAAAAGACAGATTTCTTTTTTTTTAATATATTTTCTCACTTTTTATCAATCAGTTTTAATATTAAAGTTGAAGGTGTACAAGAGAGATGCATAAAAGTAATACATATAACATTTTTTTTATAAGTTTAAAGTTTAGGATATAATTGTATAATTAAATTTTTTAAATGTTTAATTAAGTAGAGAGTCTAAGAGTTTACAACTCATATGCATGTAATCATATATAATTTAACATGATCCCTAAACATTTTACAATATAAATGTTTTTTTTTTTTTTTTGACAAATGATAAATTTTCTTTATTCTTGGTATGATTAGAAAAGTTTCTATTTAAATTATTTCATTTGAGATTTTTATATATTGGTTTATCATCCAATAACAACATGTTATAATTTTTAATTCCATCAATTTCAGGTGTCATATTCATTGATTATAAGTTTATAACCATTCATATCTCTAACAAAATTCAGCCAATGAAAATTTTTTTCATTTTAATATTTTACGATTCTCAGCTCACCAAAAAAGCTAGAGCCACCTTTTCTAATTGAAAAACTTGTGTGCAGTCCACAGGTAGCACCTAGTGCTATGCACCTATGCCCCTTCCTTGTAACGAAAGAAAAAGTATCAACTTCAAGAATCACAAACGGAAAGGTTTTATATATCCAAACGTCTAAAACTCTCAGCAAATACGAAACTATTATCATCCCTTCAATAGTGGAGAGTTATTCATACCTTTTTTTTAATATGGGGCACCACTCTTTCTTTAAAAAAAGAGAAAAATCCATATTATGTTGAATATGTGCTTTAGTTTATCATAATGTTTAGTCTTAATAAACAATAGTTTCTATCAGAAGTTTAAAAAGTCACTTTTTAAACCCTAAACCCTAAAATATTTGCTTTCAATAATTATTAACACAGAGAACAATAACTTCAGATTCATTAATCCAGTAATAATTTCTCATGTACATGATGACAGAGGGTAAAAGGGAAGCAATCCAATATTGTTCTTTATGTTTCCAACTTTGAAAGTAAACTGCAGCTTAACATAATATAAACTATAATGTCAAATTGTATCAGATCAATAACATAGTTGTGAATTTTCCAAGAACATAGGTTCTTTGTTTCTTCTTTTTTCTTTTTTTCCTCCTTTTGCTGAAAGGATTGTGTTTATTGCTGTAGTATATATAGATGCAGTGTAGCCAATGTATAGATCAGTGTTTGGTCTTTGGCCTCTTCACAATCATCACAGTGCAGTGAGCATGATGAGCACAATAGTCACTTACACTACCTAAAACTGCCCTGCAAAATCAAAGATAGTGCCAAACATAATGAATCAGGAAATTTTGAAGTCAAATTGTCTCTTCTTGTAATAGCACACATTATTTCATTGAAAATTATATATATATATATATATATAACCCTTACTCTTCTTATTCCTGATAAAAAACAGGACAAAGTCGTCCCTTAAAATTTAGAAAGAGGGTTACAAATTAGTTTTTTGATATAAAAATATGTACACGTATAGTGTGGGAGTTCTAATTTGTCCACTTTCTTCTAATAATGAGGACAGACTTGGCTAGTAAAAAATGGTAATGAACAAAATGCACCTTCAAATGTTATAGTTCAATAGTTTGTACTTTGTAATACACCTTTTCGATCCAGTCTCTTTAGGTTGAAATTTTGTGATGAAGTCTCTAATAAAATTACATTATCTCAGAAACTATAGTGACGATGATGTTTTTTTGGTTCATCTTGAAAATGCAAGATTCAATTCAGGATGTAAATGAAACTATACCTTTTTATAGCACCATAACCATGACTTCCCACAACTAGTATTGAAGCATGGTACTTCTCCACAGCATCACAAAGAACATTTCTAGGATCACCTTCGACCACTTCTGTAATCACATCAGTTACCTGATACCAAAAAAAAAACACATAGTTACCAAATAATTATTCTACAGGTTTCATAACTAACATATGATGTGTTGAATCAACAAAATTGATGTAAAATGGTATGGCATCATATGGAAAACCAATTTCAAATGAATTCACTTGCACAGCAGACCAAAGATGCACATAAACTTTTATGAAAATCCGTGCAAAGTAACAACAAGAATTGACATAATTTCATAACCATATGTTGGATTTAACTTCTTTTCACTGAATAAATGAATACCAGAGCAAGTAAAGGTAATGCTCTACTATAAATCCTATTTATGTTCATAATATTTTAACATCTAAATCCCTTCTAATATTTCATCCTAAACCCTAACATGTTATAACCCTATCAAATCATAAGTAGCACCATTGATAAGTTTAAGTACCAACAAATTTTGTTGTCACAGAGAAACATTAACTAATCAGATAATTGTTAGAATCTTCCCTTCATCTTCTCTATCCTCTCCTATAAAGTATTTACCACACTAACATATACATACAAACATCTTATAAAGTTGGGATAAAATTATACTAGTGTAAAATCAGGACATATGCCACTAACATTTTATAAAAACATAATCCTTATCGATCTAACATATCAATCACAACAAATAAACGAGATGGAATACTTACGGATCTCTTGGAGCAAATCTGCTTGGCATTGTCAACAACTCTGGCAGCAATCTTCCTCAAGTCAGAGTCCACAATGGGAAGAACCTCAGCAGCTCCTGCATACGCTAAGCCCACGCATCACAACAATTTTCAACATCAACACCAAAATTCTCAAACCAAAACATCTCATGAATCAAAATCGTAAATCCAAAACTAAAAACCATTAATCTAAGAGTATAATTTCGATGCATTCACAGTATAAAACGCTTTACACAATCGTCAAATCACAAACCGTCCTTGCAATTAGTCAATTAGAGTACACATACAAAACTGTTTTAATCAGTGCATCAAAATTAAATTCTTAATACAAAAACATCAAAATTTGCAAAATTCATTAATTTAGAACAAAATGCATGAAACATGATATATGAATAACGATGACGAAGACGACGACGACGAAGGTGAAGGTGAAGGTACCAACCGGGGCCGGCAAGGCCAACGGCAGAGGTAGCAGAAGGCTTGGCATGAAGGAGGACAAGTTTGAAGATAGGATTGGGGAGAGTCGTGAAGAAGTGATCGAGAGTCCATTGGAGAGCGTAGCTGCTGTGCTCACTGTCATCAACTGCCACAATCATCACTTGCTTCTCATCAGATGAGGTGGTAGCCATGGATGATGGATCCGGAAATTGATTCTGTCAAATTTTTCTCTCTTTCTTGTGTTTTGTTTGGTTTGACTTCATTTCTTACAAGTCGGAATATATATAGGGAAATCAATCGAAGCTCCTGGACTGGAACAGATTACGTGTTCCTAATTATTACGTGCGCCTTTTTTTACTAAATTACCAAAAATATTTTTACATAAAAAATATTATTTATACGTCAAAATAAATTTGTTATTTTTAATGTATTTATATATAAATATATATTTCAACTTTGTAAATACGCATTAATTTTTAACTATAATAGATATACACTAGTATAAGTCAGATATTAGTCATGTCTACAAGATACACTTAGTATGTATACAAATATATATTCCAACGGTATATTTTACCGTTGATTT
The DNA here is from genome assembly GCF_003086295.3 of Arachis hypogaea. Classification (NCBI taxonomy): domain Eukaryota; kingdom Viridiplantae; phylum Streptophyta; class Magnoliopsida; order Fabales; family Fabaceae; genus Arachis; species Arachis hypogaea. The sequence goes on along the minus strand of NC_092047.1, from coordinate 115,646,090 downwards.
TAATATATTTTTAACACATATATATTTGATTTTTTAGTATACACCTAGTATATATACTAATATATATTCTAATCATATATATTTAGTATATATTTGTACATAAATATATAGAAATTAATTTTAATGTATAAATAATATTTTAATGTATATTCTATTCTAATTTTAGTGACTTATTTCAATATGCATTTAATATAATTGATTATATATATATTCTCAATTAAGAAACGTTTTATAGATCGTTTTTAATATATTTTTTTATAAAAAATGATAAAAGATTATTAAAATTTATTATCTTTTGTCATTATTTTGTCAATAATAATTTATACTAACATATAATTTGTAATTATATTTATCAAAATTTACACACATGAATTAATATAATTTGTATCTATATTTTATAGAATTTATACACATAATTTTAGACTAACATTTGATAACAATAGTTTGCATTCATATTTACAAGTATTTGTACACAAAAAATATATAATTTATCTATATTTACCAAAAATTTACACATATTAATCAATATAATTTACACCCATATTTTTTAAAATTTATATACATCAATGATAATTTAATATATATAATTACTAAAATTATAAAAAATTGATAGTCACTTAGAATTTTTCATTTTTTATAGACATAATTAAAAAAATAAAATATTTTATTTTTAAAATTTAGTGAATGTTAAATAAGTGTATTTTTTGAATTCTGTAAGCTTTTTAAATATATACACAAATGTTTATAATTTTTTTTTTATTATTTTTATCAAATTTTTTAAAATATTGTAGAGCATTTTTATCATTTTAATTTTTTAACAATATTTTTGTCCTTACTTAATCTATCAAAAAGAAAAAATTATAGTATACTCCTTACTTGAATATATTTAATTTTTAAATAGCAAAGGATTCTTTGATTTTCTCAATTTGTTGGGTAAAAAATAATGAATATGTTGTAAATGTTTTTTAACTATAGAGATTTTTTTCATATGAATTGTAATGAAATTTAAATAACTTCAATTTAGTAATTAACTTCAATTTTTCATAATAAAATTTAAACGTAAGATGTCACGATATATCATTAAATTCAGCGTAAACTCAATGAGAACATTCTCGATTACATCAACTAGAAATAGTGTCTTTCTCAGAATTGTTTCATTTCCGATAAATTTAAAAAAAAATTATTGAAAATTTTTTTCTGTAAAACGAACTGGACATTTCTAAAAATGTCCTTGCTGTTATTAAGAAATATTGTCCCCATTTGAGTGTTATGAAGTACAATAGACCTTCTGATATGCCATCCAATACATTTAAAAAGTGGCCTGACTGTGACTCATAATATACTCGATTTATGGTATTTCGAATTTATCTAAGACTCTAGAAATAGTACTAAAATGCTAAAAATTCTTAACTGTTGTTAGCACATGGTAATTCTGAATGTAAGAAATTGCTTTAATATTAATTTTATCAGATGAATGACCGAAAAATATTCCGACGAGATATGTATTCTTGAACTATTAGCATTACGAACTTCACCAAAGAGCTACACGAAAGACTTGCAATTTTTGTGACAGAAACAAGAGTTTGTGTTTGGAAAGGAACTCTATTCATCCTATGTCCTATGATTAGAATACTCATACTGATTTACTGAAAGTAATAATGTTACGTTATTTAATTCAGAAGTTATTTTATAAATAAAATTCAATTTTTACGAAAATTTAAAAATTGAAAAAACAGACCTATAATAAAGATTTAATCATCATATATATACAAGTGAAAATTTAAGTATAATTATGTAAAATTAATAATTAAAAACGTTAAATAAAATTTAATCAAATTAATTAAATTACTTAACTATTTTTAATTATCATTCTACGTTAAATTTAAATGGACTTGAATTTTCACCGTTCATATGTATTATTAATTTATTATGTAAGTAAGGCTAATAAAAATAAAAATGACTATACGTAAGTCATAAAAAGGTCACTGACACCATTATAGAATGAATTAACAACCGCTATCTTTTTTTTTTTTTGGTCTTGAACAACCGCTATCTATGAAATGTAAATTGTATTTTTATGGGTACGATATATAGTTACTTTTCTATGAATATGAATACATACAATATTTACTCTCTTTAAATTAAGTTTTGAGCTGACCTTTCGATGATGGTTAAATTAAGCAAGTTTAATACCAACTAAATTTGCATAAGGAGCTAATAATATATAATTAAATGGTGTGTATATATATATATATATATAAACAAAGCGGTGCTTATCTTCTTAAAAATAATTCAGTATTACTTTATCTTTTTTATATTATTGGAATAAAAAGGTACGCCTGAAAACGACTGAGCAAAATTATTTCGTCTTTAAAGGGAAATGTAAGGGTACATACCGGGCAGGTATTATCATTTCTGAGTTGTTATGAATTGTATGTGGACAATTATGTATTTTCATTTCATGTGATAAAATAATTGATATATAACTTTATCTAAAAGAGATTATTTTATTATTACTGAAAAATATGTATATATGTTAAATATCATATAATAAGTAAAAGTGTTCTTTTTATGAGTATACAAATTATTAGTTTTTTTTGTTGTATAAAAAATTATTTTTGTAACACCCTACCACCTTAAGCCTTACGTTTAAGTCATAAAATAAAAGTGGTGTAATATTACGACCTTTAAAATAAAATGTGTACATATAATAGCAGAAAGATTATAATATATTAGGAGCCTTAAAGAATAGAGGAAATAAAAATCGCGAAATAAAAGCGCAACAGCTCAAGAAACGAGTTACCTTGCTTACATAAACAAAATTCTGTCTCTCCATAAACCTCTAAGAGGATAAAAAAGAATAAGTTATGCGGAGAGAAAGTTAAGTACATATATATACATCACTATACAACAAGATAGTCCAATAACCACTTCGCTTCAGGAGCTAGACGCCTAACGAGACGCCTCTCGACCTGCATCTGAAAAACAACAACATAGTATGAAATGAGAACCAGAGATTCTCAATATGGTAAAAGTGCCCGCATAGTTAATATAAAAGGTCCCGGGAGAGCCAGAAGCAGTCCTAGAACTTCGACACTCAGAATCAAACTTAAGGAAAATAAACTAAACCAAAAATTAGGTAAGTTATCTAAGGTATTAAAGTTCTAAATCTAACTTTAACTTAACACTTCACTTTCTGATCCCTCCAATTCTCCGAGACTCCGGTGGAACAACCCCCCCCCCCCCCCCCCGCCCCCACACCTCCGTCAAGAGGGATTTCTTAGAAAACATACACATACAATTTAAGTAAGGAAAACACAGATAGAGAAGCATTTATAGCAAGTAGAACAAGTAGCAGATAAGCAGAATTAAACAGTTAAGCAAACTAAAACAATGCACACTCAAACAAAGCAAACAAATTATTATATGTCTGTCCTATGGCTGATGAGTCTCATCTATCGGTTATACAGCCAACCCGACATACCCTAGTAGTTAACCATTGGACAGTCCCTCTGTGCGCGCATCCCCAAGCTCAATAATATTCCATGGAGTCAAACTCCAAGCTCAAATATAATATTCAATATTCATATATATATGCATGCCCATGGGGAATCCGGGGAGTTAAAGTGCCCAGTCACATCTTGCGACAGAGGGTCAACAAATAGTCTCAAATACACAAGCCACATAATAATCTTTCCTTTTTAAAATAACACTTCAAATCAAAACTTCAATCCTTATAGAAATTTTGGCAGTATCTCCTCTAAAACTCGAATTCCTGCCACACTTTAAGGGTTCAAACTACCAAACAAAACACCTCTCAGTCATTCAAATCGTTTCTAATAACAAATTATTTCAAAATCAAACAAATACCAATATTAAATCTTTTCCCAAAACCAACCAACTTCAACAACAAATTATTAACAATAGCTAAACCACACATTCAGTTCAGTTCCTATCTTAAGGTCTTCTAGCCTAAGTTTTCACGTGACATTAAACATTAACTACGAGAAATCAAAACCATACCTTCGTACGGAATCAAAATATTCAAAGTTCTGAAGAAGCTTTCTGTCCGAGCTATCGAAGAAAAAAACGTCCAAAATCGTCTGTGCCTCTTAAAACTTCCGTTGGCCGAACTCAAGGAGTAGAAAAATTACGTTACTATCAACTTCTACCGATCAAAAATGATACCAACGTGTAGAAAAGAATGATACAAATATTTTTACCGGATTAGATTTTTATTGAAATTACGGATCGCAAAAAATTAAAGCCAAAAGTTCGGAAGAATTTACGTTCTCTCTCCGTCACGCTCTTCTCTCTCGCCATTTTCTTTCTTTTTTTCCTCTCGCATACGCTATATATATATATAATATATATATATATATAATTAGTAAACCGCCTTCGCTTCTTTATAGTATATATGCCTTACGATAATACAACGTAGTGCATAATGATAGTAAATAATATATATGTAACTTGATGCATAATCCAAACCGCTTTTTGTTTCCGTACTTTATGAATAATAATAATAATAATAATAATAATACTAGCAATAGTAATGATAATAATAATAATAATAATAATATAATTATAGTAATAATATATATAAAATTAAATGTATATGAGTTATTAATATATTATTTTTTATGTGAATGTGACTTTATTTTTTGTTTATCGTTTTTATTTTTTTTAGTTAATTCTTCAAGATTTTTAGATATGATTTCTTTTAATTATATTTATGTACTTATAATTTTTTTTTAGAGGTCGTAATATCTTACCATTTTTTCTTTACAATTTGAGCGTAAGATTTTGTGTGATAGGGTGTTACAATTTTTATTGGAAAAATAAAATTAATTAATAATAATTTCGTATAAATCTGTTTACAAAATCATCCAATTATGCATCTTGTCGTTAAAAATTTTATTATTTATTATAATTATTTTAAACAGTATAAATTTAATATGATTATTAGTTGAAAATATATTTGAAGAAAAGGTTTATATTACGCCAAAATTAGCTGTTGAAAAGAAAAAAATGGAAGTTCTTTTTCTTATTTATACGTTGGTTACGTTGCACAAGAATCATGGCTGAATAATATAATGAATAAATCAATAATATATGAAGCTTTAATTATTGCTTAATAATATGCAAAAAGTAAAAGAAGATAAAGATAAAAATCGTCACAAACAGTCTCATGCATCTTTATCTTGTATGTTTTCTTGGGCACGCGGATTTTTGTTATATTATCGTGTCTCATTAAATTGGGATCTTTAAGTAACAAAAATAAATAAAACAATGACAAAATTGGTTTAAGTTCTTGGAACTAATTTATGAACAATTATTGCTCTTGATGATTGAATTGGCTAGTTGGCTGAATATATGGGAACATTATTAGGTAAACCAATGGGCAATGGCGAAAGCTGAAACTGTTGGCTCTTATTGCGCCAAAGGTATAAGTGTATAACATATCCATAGCTTTTTTTGAAGCTAATCTAAGGACACATATACATGAAAGATGGATAAAAAAATTATATACTTATTACTAAAAATATAAATAAATAACTGTGATATGTTAAAAGCATATTAATTATTATCTCTATCAGCATAAAAAAAATTATTATATACTTAATTATTATTAAAAATATTATGTGCACATAAAAAAAATTGGATGAATAAATTATATATTAATCACGCAACTAATTTAAATTGATTACGAACAGTGGAATTAGTAATTGATTATCTTTTGTATATAAGTAATATAGTTCATCTATTACTTAAGCATTGTTTAATTTTCTAATTGATAAGCATTATTTGACTCATTAATTAATTAATTTTAGGGTCAATTTTTAAATATTTGTACTTTTTATTGCATAATTACTTAAATATACAATAGAAATATAACAAAAAGAAAATATCCTATAGAAATAATGAACAAATTAAATTATATACAAATTTTTGTTGAAGTTTATCCTAATTATATACTGTTCGTTACTTGGGGTCCACGGGTTGTCGGTAGGTGGTGACTGAGAGAGTGAGGGAGGTTCCGAGCGTGCGCGGAGCGAAGGCTGGCAACGTCAGAGGGCGGACGGAGCGGGGGGTGGCCACCTGCAAGGACACTCCGACGATCAAGTCAGAGTCCGTACTAGGGGTGGCAGAGTTAGGTAAGGATGTGACGTACGTTGGGGGGAGAGCTATCCTCCCCCTTTTATATGCTGTGCTGGGTGGGCCTAATAGGGGCCTAGCCCATTGGTTGAGGAGTAAAACTGTCATCCTCCACGTGTGCGGGTCGTCCATACTTGGAGCCGGTACTCGGGGTGCCGATCCTAAGGGTTCCGACCCGGGTGGTGGCGCATTTAGCCCGGTGAGTTGATCTCCCTCTGGGTCGGGCGTGGCTGACCGACCCGTGGGGACCGGTCGTAGCTTCTTGGGTCTGGGCGGGGCGGTGCCCCGACCCGGCGACTTCCTGGGCTGGGTTGACAGCCCGTAACAGTGCCCCCAACGCGCCAGCCTCGAGGTTTGGGGCTCATGGTTGGGCGCGTTTGCCTTTTTGCTGGAATGGTAAGCTTTCTTCCTTTCTCGGTAGCTCGTTGGTGGCGTTTTGTTTCTCGCGCGCTTGGTGGCTTCGGTTTTCGTGTTGCTTTCTTGGTTTTAGCGCCTGGGCATTAAATGCCCATCATTTCATTGATTTGAAATTTTGGGCGAAATGTCGAACGTGCCCCTGTCTTTTGGCGTTCTTCCTTGGCGGTTACTCTCTCCTTTTATTATTTTTATTTCGTAACCCCTTCTTCTCTTTACTCTTTTCCTTTTCCTTTCTCCCTTTCTTCTCACGCTGCTGCTGCTCCTTGTTCCTGTCACCGCTGCTGTTTCAAGCATTCTTGCTCCCTGTTCCAACTTTGCAAGTCCTGCTTCTCCTGGTAAGCTCTCATAGCCCCTTTCTTTTTGGTTATTTCTCCTTATCTTTTGTGCATTTGCTTCGTGTATGTTTGGGTCTTCCTTTCTTTCTAGAGGGGGTGCCACTGGTTTCGCGTTTCTGGGTTTTTCTAGATTTTGTTCATGTTTCTGGGTTTTCCTGGATTTTTGTTCATGTTTCTGGGTTTTTCTAAGTTAGTATGCCGGGGGGATAGGGAGAGGTTCATAGTTTTTCTTTCGCTTTCTCGTTTTGAGGGTTCCTGACTTTCCGTGTTGACTAAGTGGTGCCCCCGTTGTAGCTATGGACGATCGTGTCGCTTCCTCGAGTCAGGCCCAGCGCCCTTTGGCTGACTTCATCGACCATTATGCTTGGGTCTCCTCCGATGTGAAGGATACTCCTTCTAAGATGACCAAGGAGGGGCTCCAGAAGCTACGACAATCCGGGCTCTTATGTGGAGGTGGTCCCAAGGAGGCGTTTTACCAGGTCCAAGGTTGTCAAACTCGCGAGTCTAGGTAAACTCGTGGAGCTGACCTAGACTCGACTCGTAGAATCGACTCGTAGACTCGTACGAGTTTACCTGTTATACATTTTTTAAAAAAAAAAATATATATATATATATATATATATATATATATATTTACTCAGATATAGACATTCAAACCTAACAATTTCAACATCAAAACACATAATAAATTAACCTAATACTAAAATTACAAGTTACAACAAGTACTTTGGATCACACATTTAAATCCTTCACAAGTATTTATCTAGTTCAACATAAAACACACAATTACACAATCAAAGGTTCATAAGACATAACCAAAACACAAAAGAAAACAACAAAGCAACAATTAAATTTCTAATAAACTCTAAAACTCAAATCCTCCAATATCTTCATCTTCCATGGCATCAACATCATCATCTTCACCATCTTCATCAGAAACATCATTTCTTTTAGCCTCAGGTTCAACACGGTCAACAAAATCTTCATCATCATTCACATGTTCATCTCCTAGAAACAGCAGGTGTAGGTCTAGGAATACTAGGAAGCGAAGACCCTATCCCTGAACCAACATTCTCAGACATTTTGTATTTTTATCCCTAAAAATCAACAACCCAAACAACAAATTCAGATTCAGATTATCCACTAACTAAATTCAGATTCAGATTATCCACTAACTTAATTCATAACTAACACTAGTTTCAGCTACACTTACAACAATAATGTTTAAAAGATGAAAAATTTTCAGCATCATAAGACTTAATCAATAATCATCACTCCAAATGCAGTACAGCAAGCAATACATTTGTGATTCGAAATATTATACCACCCAGTTATGAGTTAACCCAAAAGTCCATTCTCATTGTCATATGAACCCCCTTTGAGGTCATCAATATGATCAAGCACAAACAAATTAAAACAATGGCAACCAGAGTCAACCACCAATACTCCAATACTCACTTTATCACACAACAGATACATTTTCATTTAAACTAACAATTCAGACTTCAGACTTTCAATTAAACTAACATAGTAAGTCAGTAACACTAACTAACAATTCAGACTTGAGAGTTTCAATTCACTAATTCAGACTTCAGAATTTCAGTAAACTAAAGACTAAACATAACTACATAATAGAAGCAGAAAACAAAAGAAAAAAAATATATAACAGAAGCACTATCCACACATTTTAACCATGATTGAAGCATGAAGCATGAAGTACATATTACAGAAGCAGGCAAGCAGCATCAGTTTTTTTTCACACATTAATTTTTTTTTCAACAGATCAAACGCAGATCAGGGCCTTAATAAATTTGCAGAATTGAATAATTGCAACCAAAATTATTAGCATTTGAATTAGTTTAACAAAATTACCTTGGAGATGGGCAGACTTTATCACTTGAAGAAGATTGGCAGTGCTTCAGTGAAGAAAAACAGAACAAGGCCGACAAGGGCAAAACAGGGGAGGGGAGGCAAACGGCGTGGTGGACTGGTGGTGGGCTCTGGCGCTGTGCGACTCTGCGTGGTGGTGGCCTGGTGGGCTCTACGAGAATGCGACTCTGCGTGGTGGTCCTTCACTGGGCTCTGCGACGCTGCGTGGGTGAGCGGTGGGGGACGAGGGATGAGGCGAGGGGAGGTGAGAAGGCGAGGGGTCCGTCTGGACTCTGGCGTCCGGCCTCTGCGTGGCGGCGCAGACAACGCCGCCGTTAGATAGTGGAGGGTGTGACAAGTGAGGCTGGCCGTAAGGGTTTGGTTGAGGGAGTCACTAGGGTTTCGAACTTTAGTTCACTCCTTCATTAGTGGGTGTGGGTTTAGGTTAGCCGCTTCTGTAGGGTGTTTTTTTTTCTGGGCCAAAACAACGCCGTTTTGGCGAAAATGGGCAACGAAATTAAACTCGCTGACTTGCTAGCAAACTCGCGAGTTTGCACGATTTTATCCGAGTCTAGCCGAGTCAACCCGAGTCTACCCAGAAACAAGTTTATGTCCGAGTCAACTCGATTCCACTACCTAAACTCGTAAACTCGTACGAGTTTACGAGTTAACTCGTGAGTTTGACAACCATGACCAGGTCTATGTCCCTGCTGGTCAGGAGCGTGTCTGCCACAAGAATCTGGCTTCTCCACGAGTTGTCGATTGGCTGTGGGTTTACGAGCCTATGTTCACGACTTTGGGGCTTCGTTTACCCTTTTCTCCCTTTGTTATGAGTTTACTGAGTCGCTGCGACGTCGCTCCGTCGCAACTTCATCCGAATAGTTGGGCCTCTATTCGGTGCTTTGAGATGGTTTGCGAGTACCTCGAACTGCCGCTTTCAGTGAACGTCTTCCTTTATCTCTTCTTGCTCACGAACCCTTCTAGCTAGGGGAAGGCTAAGAAGGGTTACATGTCTTTTAGGGCCCAACAGAGGCATAGAATCTTTGGCCTTTTTGAAGATTCTTTTCATGATTTTAAGTCTACCTTCTTCAATGTTAGACCGATTAAAGATCACCAGCCTTTTTGGCTTACGGCTGAGGGAGCTCGGCGGATCCCGACCTACTGGAGTTTTGGTGCGGGATCCGATTATCTTATTAAGGTGTCTTACGATTGGCTGAGCTCAGAAGATCGGAACATTGCTGATATACTTTTGGCCATTTTTGGCGAAAAGAACCTTAATCCTCGCATGTTGATGGGGGACCGGGAGGCCGGTCGGTCGTATGTTGGTGGGTTTTTCCTCCTTGTAGTTCTTGTGTTTTATTTTTCTACTGTTGACACCTCTCTTCCCTTTTTTGTTTGCAGTTTCTATGGCTAGTGGGAAGAAGACTTTGGCTAACCTGATGAACCTCATTAAATGGAATGAGGAAGGTGAAGGTGACTTCCCGCCTACTCCCTCGGCAAGCCAGGAGCAAGGGGATACTGAGGAAGCTAGTGGTCGGACAGGTGGGCCTGATCCGGCTCACCAAGAAAATGTTATTTCTCCCGAGGAGCTTGAGGAGGCTACTGGCGTGGAGACGGAGATCTTTGAGGATGATTTTGGTGATGATGAGTTGAGGGCCGTAGGTAACCCCAAGAAGAGGAAGAGGGATTTCGGAAAAGCCTTCTCGGTTATGGAGAAGAACTTTGATGTTGGGGGGTTTCATTGAGTCCCAGCTGCTTCCCAGTACCGAGGCGTATTTTCACGAATCCGACCTCTCTGGTCAAGCTAGGTGGATTTATCGTAGTCTCCTTCGTGCTGCTGCTATTGCCAAGAAGGTGGAGCCCGTCCTGAGTAACTATCACGCCATGGAGGTGAAGCTTCGAAACTCCCAAAAAGATTTGACAGATTTACGATTTCGGGAGGAGTCTCTGAAGACTAAGTTGGCTGATCGTGAGAAGAAGGCTGAGGAGGACGCCAAGGAGATTAACAGGCTGGTAGATCGGGATGTGGCTTTAATGAAGGACCTGAATGCCTCTCGTGGTGAGACTGCGGCCATGAAGAAGAGGGTTGAGGAATTGGAAGAGAAGCTGAAGTTGGCTGAGAGTTCGGCGGAGGTGGTTGCTCGGGAGATGGCTGCCTTGAAGAAGAGGAACAAAGATCTTGCGAAGGGAGCTCGCGATGCTGTTAAGCTGACTGAGGAAGGGATAAAGCTCCAGGTGGTAGTGCTGGCTCCCGACCTTGACCTCTCTCAGGTTGGTGCGATGAAGACTGTGGAGGGTGGGAAGATTGTTGACATCCTTTAAATCATTTGGATATTCCTGTCTTGTTTTACTTTTTGTTTGTAATACTTATCATTTTGGGCTTGCTGGTAGGCGCCCTTTAGTTGTATTTGAACACTTTTTGCTTGTGCTCGTGCTGTTTGGCATTTATCGGATTTTGTTCGGGCCGTCGTGGCCTTTGCTCTTTATTTCGCTTGGTCGGGCTGTCGTGGCTTTTTGCTTAATCCGTTTATTATGGTACTTACTACTTTGAGCCGTTTACTTTTGGTCCCTTATGGTTCCCGGGGTGATCAGTCCCGGGTTACCGTTGGGTCGACTGTTTTGTTTCTTTTCGTTGCGTTTTTATTTTGAGACTTGGGAGAGAGTGAACTTGCAAAAGATAAGCTTATCATATTGTCAGACAAGGAAATATGTAATGCATAAACAAATTCAAGCAAAAGAAGATATTCGTGTGAAACATAAAAGGAGAACGTAAAAGCGAAACATGGGGATGGGGATTGGGGTCGTGTGATCGCCCCTTCTTACGAGTAGAACCTTCTGAGGTTCGCCATGTTCCATGTCCTCGGTACCTCATTCCCATTCAACCTTTCTAGCTTATAACCCCCTTTGCCGAGGACTTCTTTTACTCTGTAAGGTCCTTCCCAGTTTGCGGCTAGCTTGCCTTCTCCTGGTGTTGGGGGTCCTATGTCGTTTCGTCGTAGGACCAGATCGCCTTCTCCCAAGTTTCTTTTCGACACTTTGCCATTGTATCTGAGGGCCACTCTCTGTTTGATTGCTGCTTCTGCTAGGTGTGCCATTTGCCTTGTCTCGTCGGCTAGGTCTTTTTTCAACTGCCTCGCTCCCCCCTCCGAGGAGCAGCCTCAGACTTGGTTCCCCGACCTCGACTGGGATGACAGCGTCGACCCCGTATGTGAGTCGGAAGGGGGTTTCTCCGGTGGATGATTGGGGGGGTGGTCCTGTATGACCATAGTACTGGGGCTAGTTCCTCTGCCCATGAGCCTTTCTTTCCCTCGAGTCGCTTTTTTAGCCCCTTTAGAATAACTTTGTTGGCTGCTTCGACTTGGCCGTTGGTTTGAGGGTGTTCGACTGAGGAGAACTTTTGCTTAATCCCTAGTCCTTCTAAGAACCCTTTGAACTTCTTGTCGGTGAATTGGGTCCTGTTGTCCGATATGACGGTTTTCGGTATCCCGAACCTTGTGACCACTTGTTTCCACATGAACTTTTGGCAGTTCGCTGCGGATATGCTGGCTAGTGGTTCTGCTTCTACCCACTTGGTGTAATAATCTATGGCCACTATTAAGTACTTCACCTGCCCGGGTCTTGGTGGGAATGGTCCTAGGAGGTCGACTCCCCATTGGGCGAAAGGTCGGGGGGCCATCATTATATTGAGCTCCTCGAGAGGTGCTTTGTGGAAGTTGGCATTCTCCTGGCACTTTTTACATTTCTTCACGAATTTCTGGGCATCTGACATCATTGTGGGCCAGTAGTATCCCGCCCTGATGATTTTTCTTGCTAGAGATCTTCCCCCGATGTGGTGACCACAACACCCTTCGTGTACCTCCCTTAGGACGTAGTCCGTCTGGTCGGGGCATAAGCACTTTAGTAGTGGTTGGTGGAGCCCTCGCTTGTATAGCTGCCCCTGTATGATTGTGTATTTTGGAGCTTCCTTTTTGACAAACTCCGCCTCTTTTTGGTTGGGAGGTGCTTCTGCGTGCTCCAGATATCGGGAGATAGGGTCCATCCATGAGGGCGGGTTTGGTGCTTGAGCCATGCACATGATGATCGCAGGTTCCGTTGCTAGCCCTTGGATCAGAGATCTGTTCCCCGTGTTGGGTTTGGTGCTTGCGAGCTTGGAGAGGAGGTCGGCTCGGGCGTTCCTTTCCCTGGGAACGTGCTGGATTGTGACTTCTTCGAAGCTTTTGCATAGTTCTCTTACTTTTTCCAAGTATTTTTGTAGCAGTGCGTCCCTGGCTTGGTAGCTGCCGTTTACCTGGGAAGTGACGATTTGGGAGTCGCTGCTCACTTCTACTCTTGATGCTCCGACCTCTTTGGCCAGCATTAACCCTCCAATCAAAGCTTCATACTCGGCTTGGTTGTTTGAGACCGGAAATTCGAACTTGATGGATTGTTCATATGCTACTCCTACCGAGTTTTCGAGGATGATCCCGGCCCCTCCGAACGTTTGGTTGGATGCTCCGTCAACGTGGAGCCTCCACCGTGTGCTCGGTACGTCGGGGGCTTCTCCTGTGACTTCAACGAGAAAGTCTGCCATGGCTTGGGCTTTGATTGCTTGCCTTAGTTCATACCGCAAGTCATATTGGGATAGTTCCACTGCCCATGCCATCATTCTTCCCGCCAGGTCGGGTTTTTGGAGGACTTGTCGGATGGCTTGGTCGGTTCTCAGGATGATTGTGTGCCCTTGGAAGTATTGTTTTAGTCTTCTTGATGAAACCAATAGGGCGTAGGCTAGCTTTTCCAACTTGGTATATCTCGTCTCTGCCCCTTGAAGTGTTTTGCTGATGAAGTATATTGGGCGCTGGGTTTTGTCCTCCTCCCTAACTAGGACTGCTGCCATTGCTTGTATGGTCACGGCCAAGTACAGGTACAAGGGCTCGCCTTCTCTGGGTTTGCTGAGCACAGGGGGTTCTGAGAGTATCCTCTTGAAATGGTTGAATGCCTCTTCGCACTCCTGGGTCCATTCAAAGGTGATTCCTTTCTTCATCAAGTTGAAGAATGGAATGGCCCTTTCAGCCGAGGCTCCGAGATACCGGGATAGAGCCGTGAGCTTCCCGGTGAGCCGTTGTACATCTTTGATGCTCCCGGGGCTCGTCATTTTGAGGACGGCTTCGCACTTGTCCGGGTTGGCTTCTACTCCTCTCTAGGTTATCATGAATCCCAGGAATTTGCCTGCTTCCATGGCGAATGCGCATTTGAGTGGGTTAAGTCGCATTTTGAATTTCCTTAATGCCCAAAAGACGGCCTGGAGGTCGTTTATCAGATTGCTTGGTTCTGCTGTTTTTACCAGGATATCGTCGACATACACTTCTACCGTTCTGCCGATGAGGTCATGGAAGACTCTGCTCATCAGCCTTTGGTAGGTGGCCCTGTGTTTTTTAGCCCAAAGGGCATTACCTTGTAGTAGTAGGTGCCTCCTGGTGTTATGAAAGTTGTCTTGTCTTCGTCAGGTTGGTGCATCGGGATTTGGTTGTAGCCGGAGTAGGCGTCCATGAAACTGAGATATCGGTACCCCGCTGCCGAGTCTACTAGGGTGTCAATGTTGGGGAGGGGAAAGGAGTCTTTTGGACATGCTTTGTTCAAGTCGGAGTAGCCTACGCACATTCTCCGTTTCCCACTGGCTTTCTTGACTAGGACAACATTGGACAGCCATGTTGAGTATTCGAGTTCCTTGATGAACCCTGCTTCCAGCAGCCCTGCTGTTTGCTTAGCGACTTCTTCCGCCCTTTCCTGCGACATCTTCCTTCGCCGCTGGGCTACCGGTTTGGCTTCTGACTTTATGGCTAGTCGGTGGGACATGACCTCGGGATCTAACCCTGGCATGTCTGATGGGGTCCACGCAAAAAGGTCGCTGTTTGCTCTCATGACCTCTATGAGAGGACCCTTGAGTTCATGGGGTAGGTTTCTGTTAATGAAGGTGAATTGTTCTACCGACTTCCTTATCTGGAATTTTTCCATGTCCCCTTCTGGTTCAGGTCTTGGTTTGTCCTCCACCCTGGCGTCCAGATCTGCTAGGAACACGCCAGCTGCCTTTTTGGATTCTTTCCTTAAGGAGAGACTGGCGCTGTTGCAGGCGACTGCCGTTTCTAGGTCTCCCCTTACGGAACCAACCGATCCCTTGTCCGTTATGAACTTCATTGTTAGGTACTTGGTTCATATTACAGATGAGAATTCGTTGATGGTTTTCCTTCCTAGGATGATGTTATAGGCGGTGGAGTCTCTAAGGACTACGAAGTCTGCCATAACCGATTTCCTAGCGTCGCCAGTTCCTAGGCTGATCGGGAGAGAGATCGTTCCGTCGGGTCTTATGTAGTTATCACCAAGTCCCATGACTCCGTGTTGATGGCTTTTGAGGTCGGATTCCTTGAGCCCCATTGCGTCGAACACATTTCTGAATAGGATATTCGAGTCGGCTCTTGTGTCGACGAGGATGCGTCTGACCAGCCCTGTCCCGACCATCGCTGTGACTTCCATGGGAGGATTTTCAGGGAGGTCCTTGAACCATATGTCTTCTGGACCAAATGATATTGTCGGGAGTCTCTTGCTGGTGGTGGGGCTATCCGTCGAGATGGAGAGCACCCGGGAGTCCTTTCTTGTTGCTGACTTAGATTTGGGGGGACTGTCTAGTCCGACCACAATATTAACCACGAAAGTTGGGGGATTACTGGCATCCCCTGTGGGTTCTTGTCTAGGTTTGACTGCCCGGTTTCGGTCTTCCTCGGAGCGCTCTCTCTCTCGTCTCCTCGGTTCCCTGATAAGTCGGGAGAATTCGCTCAGTTTCCCTTTTCTGATGGCCTGTTCCAAGGCATCCTTGAGGTCGAAGCAGTCTTGTGTTTTGTGACCAAACCCTTTGTGGTAATCGCAGTAAAGGCTCTTGTTGCCTCCCGTTCTCTCCTTCAGGGGTCTGAGTCTGGATAGGATTCTCTTGTCTGCGATTTGCTGGTAGACTTCCACTATGGGTGCCGTAAGTGGCGTGTAGTTCGTGAACCTTCCTACCCGTGGCTGCTTGGGTAGCTTGTTTAGGATGCCATCTCTGGGGGCTTCCTTATATCGCTCGAGTTGATGTGTCTGCCGTGCTGGCGGGTTGGCGGGCTGCCGTTTATTGGCTGCCACAACCTGGCTGACCTCCTCGTCATTGATGTACTCTTTGGCTATGCTCTGGATTTCCTGCATGGTCCATACAGGCTTGGTTGTTAGGTGTTTCCTAAAGTCTTCATTCAGCAGGCCATTTGTTAGGCATAGGCTAGCGACTGAGTCCGTGAGGTCGTCAATTTCTAGACATTCATCGTTAAACCTATCCAAGAATTTTCTGGTCGGCTCACCGGGTTTTTGGGTAACCCCTAACAAGTTAATCGGGTGCTTTGCTTTGGCTATGCACGTCGTGAACTGCGCTAGGAACTTCTGGGATATGTCTGCGAAGGTCGTGATGGATCCCTGCGGGAGGGTGTTGAACCATCGGATCGCCGGGCCGGCTAGTGTTACGGGAAACGCCCGGCACCTGACTGCGTCGCCTACTCCTTCCAGATTCATTCTTTCTTCAAAAGTTGTGACGTGTTCCTGGGGGTCCTTGGTCCCATCATATCTCATGTCCGTTGGCTTGTCGAAGTTTCTCGGGAGCCGGACTTTGAGAATTGAGGGGTGAAAAGGGGTTGCCCCCATGATGATGGGGTTTTCTTGTCTCCGGGTCTCCTCTTTCTGGGACCCCCAACGGCTTTCCGACTTGCTTCGGGTGGTTCTGGAGGTCGCTTGTGTGTGTGTCTCTTCGTGCCTTGTTAGGCTTCTTCCTTGGCTATCGCGTGCACGAGAGGGAGAAGAGTGGGTGCGGGCATGGGACTGGCTAGCGCCGCCGTGTGAGCGGCTGGCGTTCCCCTGGGATTGGTCCCTTGCCGCCAACTCCTGCTCAAGGTTCTGAACTCTGTGTCTAAGCTCCTGCATGATCTTGGCGCTGTCGGCTCCTGTTCTCCCAAAAGGGCGGCGTCTCTCAGGGGTCTGGGTATACATTTGGTTGGGATGGACGGATGGCCTCGGGTGCTCGGCATCACAGGCCGTTGAGCTCGCTCTGCTCAAACAGGCTCCGCCTCCTTCGCGGAGCTCCTCCGAGGTGATGTGTCGCTCCATGTTCGCATCGGGATCCCCACAGACAGCGCCAATGTTCGTTACCTGGGGTCCACGGATTGTCGGTAGGTGGTGACTGAGAGAGTGAGGGAGGTCCCGAGCGTGCGCAGAGCGAAGGCTGGCAACGTCGGAGGGCGGACGGAGCGGGGGGTGACCACCTGCAAGGACACTCCGACGATCAAGTCAGAGTCTGTACTAGGGGTGGCAGAGTTAGGTAAGGATGTGACATATGTTGGGGAGAGAGCTGTCCTCCCCTTTTATATGCTGTGCTGGGTGGGCCTAATAGGGGCCTAGCCCATTGGTTGAGGAGTAAAGCTGTCATCCTCCACGTGTGCGGGTCGTCCATACTTGGAGCCGGTACTCGGGGTGCCGATCCTAAGGGTTCCGACCCGGGTGGTGGCGCGTTTAGCGCGGTGAGTTGATCTCCCTCTAGGTCGGGCGTGGCTGACCGACCTGTGGAGACCGGTCGTAGCTTCTTGGGTCTGGACGGGGCGGTGACTCGACCCGGCGACTTCCTGGGCTGGGTTGACAGCCCGTAACATATACACTCAAAAAAAATTTTGTTAACTAAAATAAATCCAGTTATATATATCTTTTATTTTTAGGATAAGACAGACGAAACTTAATTAGAAAATAATACGGGTATTATTATTATTATTATTATTATTATTATTATTATTATTATTATTATGTAAGTATAGATAGATATAAGCCTCGTATGGAATTGAAATGTCCTTTTACTGTCTCAATCGGATGGCTGATATCAATGATCAAACTACTCTTTTTTTTTTTCTAAAATAATACTAATAATTATCCGCAAGCAACTTCACTATTACTATATTAGAATCATGTTTTATTGTTTTTAGGAGGGTTACATCTATATAATTAGATCAAGAACTATATTAGACTTTTTCTAATTGAGAATTTAGATTGCATTAGTTTGACTTTTTCATGGTGATATTAGAAATGGATAACTAATAACTAATTAATAATTAAAAAATAATAACATATTAGATATGGATAACTAATTAATAATCAAATAGGGTATACCTAATAACTACCATTGAATTTCTGTTGATTTTGGTAACTAATAACAAGGTTCATAACTTTACCATACTATAAAACTTTTTTTTTCTTCCTTTTTGTTTTTGGTTTTGTTTTTTGTGAGGAGAGGGGTTTTATATAGCATATGTATGTAAAACCTCAGATTATTGAAACCTTGTTGAAAAACCTTAATTTTATGTTTTTCTTCCTTTTTTTTTAAAAAAAAATATTATTATGTTAGATAGGGTTTGATTGTTTGTTAATAATCTCAATTATTATTGAAGCTTGTTAGAAAGTTTTTATTAATTAAGAGATGAAGTTCTGCAAAACATACCAAAAGTACATGCAAGGGCAAGAGGAGAAGCTACCTGGACTTGAATTCAAAAATCACAAAAAGATTATGAAGAAATGTAGAAGTGGAGGTTGTTATTCTCCTATCATGATGAACCATAATAATAATAATAATAATAATGCCACCAAAAGTTGCCCTATTCAATGCCCAGGTGATAATGATCTTCATAATGTTTTTCTCTTCATTCAATTTACTTTTCTTTTTCATATTGTAAGGTTTATATATAATTTTTTTTTTGTTAATTACTCCTTTGGTTTTTTAGCAAAGAGTTTGAAATTTCATAATATTTGTCCCTTTTTAATACCAAATAAAGTGAGATCAATGAATTTTTTAAATTCCCTACAATACAATATGTTTGAAACGAAGGGAAGAGAGCAAGTTCAGTTGTTAAGGAATCAACTGAAAATCAAAGGGTTTAGTTCATGTATGTAGAACCTTTAATTAATTATAGATTGAGTTTTTGTAATAACTATTAACAAAATGTAGAACATTTAAAGGTACATGTTCTAAACTTCTAGTTTTCAAGAAAAACTTTATATTTTTATTTAAATTTTTGTTTAGGAAAACTCTTTTATTCTATTAAAATTCAACGTTTGGTTGGTTCAAGTGGTTTGATGTTTGGTAATTTATTAGCCCTCAATTTCCTCATAAATAAAATCTTGACTTCAACATTGTCCAAAAAAGAAAAAAAAAAGCACGCACAAAAAACAAAAGAAAGAAAAGGAAATAGTGTCAAAACTCAAAAGAATTTTACTCATAGGGTGACATTTATTGATTCTTAGATGGAGATATATATATGATATGCGAGTCTTAGTTATATATATCTATGCAAGAATTATTTGTCATTTTCTTTCGTATTTTTTCAAAATAATTTTTTTCCTTTATTTGTACCTACTTAGATAGCCATTTAAAGGGGGAAAAAAAAGTAATAAATAATCCTCCAAAATTTATATTTCAAATCAATTAATTTCTAAAAAAAATATTAATAAAGTTCTCCTCGATAACAAATGTGGATATATTACCTCTAAATTAGTTCCTATCATTAGTATAAAAGATGTTAATGTAACGTAACTTATCTACGTATATTATTGTAAAAGACTTTATTAATATATTTTTTTGTCAAAAACTAATTTATCCAAAGTATAAATTTTTAAGAATTTATTTGTCAATTTATTTAAAAAAAAAAAAGAAATTTATTGAATAGCTACTTAAACTACTCCAATTACATTTGTATATGCTAACATAGCATAATGAATGAATTATTTTCAGTTTGTGATGGAACTTTCTTCCCTTCTCTGCTGAATGAAGTATCAGAAGTAGTAGGGTGCTTCAACAAGCGTGCACAACATTTGCTAGAGTTACACCTCTCTTCAAATTCTGGCTTCAAGAAGTACCTTCTTTGCTTGACAAGATCCAATCATAACACTATCATTCAACAAGGCAAAGATCTTGTCACTTATGCACTCATCAATGCTGTCGCTATCCGAAAAATATTAAAGAAATATGATAAGGTTTGTCTTTACATAACATTTTAATTAGCTTCTTATATATAGTTGAAATATACTAAACTACCAAAGGATTTCTAAATAATTAAAGCATGAAATTATTAGTGTTCCTTATATCATTTAATTATTAGGGTAGTACTATATATATATGAGTGCAGATACATGATTCAAAGCAAGGGCAATTATTCAAGTCACAAGTGCAGGCTATGCACAAGGAAATTCTTCAGAGTCCATGGCTTATTGAGGTTATGGCCTTATACATCAACACTAACACTAAAGACCCTACATCTTCTTTGTTTGATGGATGCTGCCTTACTTTTAAGGATGGAAAACCATCACTCACTTGTGAAATCTTTAAACCCTACAAAGTTGATATTGACTTGACTTGTTCTATATGCTTAGTAAGATACTTAACTTGCCTATGAATTCATCATTTTTCGCAAATAATGCAACATATCTATGTTAGGTGTATATCAAAATCAGTCACTAATATAAAATACATTGAAATACAAAATACATATAAAAACAAGTTAAATTATACATATATATATGGTGACGGATTAATAGTTCATTTTTGGTATGCATACGGCACGTGGCATTTTTGATAATCCAATAATATTATTGTATATTAGCTGTTATCAAAATTAACCATTAGTATAAAATACTATTGAAAGTGAATTAAACGATAAATGACATAAATATATAGTGGTTGATTTTAGTGTATAAATATCATTTTTTTGTATTGTATACTTCTTCCATTCAAAAATAATTGTCGCATTGGTAAAGGGTATATTGAAAAATTAATGTATGTGACTATTAATTATATTCCATTATACAGGATACAGTGTTTGATCCTGTGGCGTTGACTTGTGGCCATGTTTTCTGTTACACATGTGCTTGCTCAGCTGCATCAGTAACCATTGTTGATGGACTTAAGGCAGCAGATCCTAAACAAAAGTGTCCTCTATGCCGCGAGGTATTTTTTAGTTGATGAAATTTTACGTATAGTTGTTTTCATGTGAAATTAATAGTTAAAATTTTTTAGATAATTTGACATATTTAATTATATTGTCATCTAATGATTCTCAACGGTTAATTTTATATGAAAACATCTGCATGTGAATTTTCACTTTTTAGTTTCTTGAATAGAAGTCTCTCGAATTTAAATTTTAAAAACGAAAAATGTTTGCGCCGGTAACTTTTGTGATTTTTTGTTTTGATGATTGTAGAAAGGAGTTCATGAAGGTGCTGTGCACTTGGAAGAACTAAATATTTTGTTAGGCCAAAGGTATGATACCATTTAAGTATTTGATAATTTTAAGATTGATAAGATGTAAAATTTGCATGCCTTAAATATTTTTTTTCACAGGTGCAAGGAATATTGGGAGGAAAGACTTAGAATGGAGAGGGTAGAAAGGGTTAGGCAGGCCAAGGAGCACTGGGAATCTGTCTGTAGGACAGCCATGGGAATCTAATCTGAATTTGATACTATTTGGATTGTGATTTATTTTGGTTTTATCTTCATAAAAAGAAAATATTGTGAACCGTTAAGTTTGATATGTTTAATTAAACATGTTTGACTAAACCATCTTAAGATTCACAATATCATCTTCACATAAAGATGTCTTCGTGAGAGTAACCACTTTATTTTTAATGGGACACAGTGTACATACATATAAATTAAAGGAAATATACAACGAATTAATTCCTATAAAAAAATATTTTTATGAATATATATGATAAATGTCATTTTAAGAACAAAAATTTGTGTACCAAAACTTTCACAATTTTCCATTAGATAATAGATAATCAAAGTAATTCTCTAAATGCCTTTTTGGATTTAATTATAAGAGTGCCTCAACTAACACTCAAGAAGGTAATAATCAAGATTTAATGTTGTAATAAAAATGCTCAGCTAGAAAGATGTATTCAAAGCTTTCTAATGTTACATAATTAAACAAAATACAAAGGATCAATTCATTATTCATTACAACATTATTATTGTAGCATCAAAAATTAGGACCTATCATAGCTGCATTTGGCATACTATACTGGCACTACTTAGGCCAAATGCAATTGAATTAGGATACCAATTTACAAGCATTCTTCCTGCTTCAATTCTCTAAAATAATGCATCACAAGGATGAATGAAGCAGAAAAATCTTAATTGATCTCATTCTTGCCCTTCCATTTCCCTCTCTCTATATCTATATTGATGAGATGCATTTAAAGGGTTTGTTATAGTCCACTAGAACGGTTGGCATATTCTTGAACTAATGCTCCAAAGAGTGATGGCCTCTGAATCAAATTGGAGGGTGTGTCAAATTCTTTAGCAAGCCCTGTTAAGGTGGGGAAAAAAAATGCACAAAACTTAGCTCACAAATTTCACCACATTGAGAAATTGAGAAAAATGATAGAAATAGCAA
Organism: Arachis hypogaea; assembly: GCF_003086295.3. NCBI lineage: Eukaryota > Viridiplantae > Streptophyta > Magnoliopsida > Fabales > Fabaceae > Arachis > Arachis hypogaea. The sequence continues at coordinate 115,623,835 of NC_092047.1, read as the reverse complement.
GTGAATGTCATATTCATACATACCTGCATCTACAACTAGGACTCTATCACAGTCCATGACAGTTGGTATTCTATGAGCAATGCTGATTATGGTGCGTGCCGCGAAGTCCTCTCTGATGATCTTCTGGATAACAGCATCTGTTTGAGAATCAACAGATGCTGTTGCTTCATCCATGAACAGAAGCCTGCTTTGCTTAAGCATCACCCTCCCTAAACAAAGCAACTGCCTCTGTCCAACACTCCAGTTATCTCCATTATCAACCACTATAAGTTTTAAAAAAATAAAAACAACATTGCCAATGTTTGTTAAGAAGAAAATGGAATGGAAGTGATATTCAAGCAACATAAAGGAAAATAATGAATGACATTCTTGTGTTACCTAAAGATTCAAGCTTCTCAGGCTTAGAAGCCACTGCTTCTTTTAGTTGACAACGGTCTAAACTCTATAGCAAGAAAAAAAAATTGTTATTAGACATTATTGGTGTAAAGCATAAACCTCTAATCTCATCACTAACAAAAAAAAAACGAGGGACAAACTGATTCCTCGCCATTCAAAAAGAGTGACAAATTAGTCTTTTTGTACATGTACGACAGGACTAATATGTTCACTTCTTTTGAATGACGAGAGATAAACTTGTTCCGCAAAACACCAACTTGTTCAATGAGGGACAAATTTGTCACTTTCAAATTTTTAGTGAATATTTTAGCTCCCATGTTAATATTTAGTGAAGAGGTTACACATTTTCTCTTTTCTAATCTTAAACTCTTAGGAAATATGGTTTATGATATTTGAATTTCAATACAAAATAATTCTATAGGCCCTACAAAAATAGCATGGAAAAATGAATATCTACCTTCCAAATCTCTTCATCTGTGTATTGTCCAGTTGGATCAATGTTACTTCTGACTGTGCCTTCAAAAAGAACAGGCTCCTGAGGGATGATACCAAACCTTGATCTAAGATCATGAAGCCCTAATGCTGATATGTCAATGCCATCAATGATTATTTTCCCTCCTGTAGGTTCCACCAGCCTAAAGAACACTTGAATCAAAGTTGATTTTCCACTCCCAGTTCTACCAACCACACCAATCTTTTCTCCTCCACTAATGCTTAAAGTTATGCCTTTAAGAACCAAAGGAGTGTTTGGTCTATATCTCACCTGTTTGTACAAAATTTCAAGTTATTAATCATAAGATTATTATTATCATCAATTGTTACATAGACAAATAGTCATTAATTTGTTTTCCAAGCAGCTATGAGTTAAATTTCTATGCTCTCTCATTGTAACACTCTTTTACACTGAGATCTATTTAGGTAAGTTAACTATTTTGTCTGTATAGTTCTACGTATGTCGCACAAATACAAATACAAGTATTGAATACGATACGTTTTTATGAAAGAATTAGTCACAAAGTTAAAAAGCTTTAAAGAATTAGACTACAACAAATTTGGCTTTCATACAAATATCACAACACCAAACTTTACCCCTTTTCTTTATCAGAAAATGTAGCATTAGTTGCATTACTCAATCTATTAACTAGAATGTAAACTTATGATTTCATCAGAGGGTTCTAGATTACCTGCAAGTCTTTGATATCAACATTTCCTTGACCAGGCCAATTCGAAGGAGGCAACCGATCCTTAATGTTCCATGTTGCTTCTGAAGGAATGTTTGTGAACTGCTTTATCCTCTCAACAGATACCATTTTGTTCTCTATGAAACAGCTCATGTATATTGCCCAAAACAACACCGAGTTCAAGGACAATCCATATGAAAGAGACAAACCAACATTTTCTGCACCAAGTGTAACAACCTTAGTCAGTTTATTAATTATCTCAAGAGTTTTTTTCACTGAAACATAAAGTATCTTAGTCAGTTTATTAATTATTTCAAGAATTTTTTTTACTGAAACATATTATAATTTTCAGGAGCTACTTGTATTTTGTATATATCACTACTTGGTACATTATTGAATGTGTATATATGTAATGTTTGCAAATTATCTGAGACACAAATACAAAGACAGTGGAACAACAAAGGTGAGGAAGACAAAAGTTTGAAATTTATATGCTTCAAACAAGGGGAGTGTCATAGTAGAACCCCATTTCTTGTGCTCTGTGCAACAAAGTGGAACCCTTTTACTGTTTCATACTAATTTTTTCACTTGGTAATTTTGATTTATGTGGAGGACATTATTTTAAACCAAGGGAAAGGAATATTACCAAACCTTGTCCCATTCCCAACTAAACCAAATCCACTCAATTCAACTTTATAAAAAAATATCCAAACATAATGATACAATGACATAAATTATCTTTTCACTTCCTCTCTTCAAGGAAAAAAAAAAGAGTTTATCATTAAGATAAAACCAAGCACTTAAAAATAATTATTGACTATTGCTAATTTTCTTCCCACTTCTTTGTACCAATACAACTAAAAGGACAGAAACATAGAAACACAGAATGTATCAAGTTTGCATATGCATATTGTAAGATTTGTGGAATCATGAGAAGGCGAAAATTGTAAAAGTACTCTTAAAAAGTATAGTCAGACTAGTTTACCTGGCTTTATGACACTGCTTGGTAACATGATCATGAACATAGCAGATATGCAAAAAACTAAGCTTCCAAGCAACTCTAACCGGAAGCCTAACCATGCATTGGAGCTAAAGTTATGGAAATCCATTCTCAGATTAGCATTCACCCTGTTAACATTTTCGTCACAAAACTCTTTCTGTTTTTCGAATGCTCGAATCGTCATGACCCCAGATATGCTTTCAGAGAAATGATGAATCACTGGTGCCTTTGTAATCGAATCAAGGCGAGTTAATTCGCGAGATGTAGATAGGAAATAACCCTGAAAGATCCAGCAAGAAGAAAGAAACACAAGAATTGTTAGTGTTAGATCAAGCTCTAACCATTTAAGTGGAACAGAACAAAAAAAAATACTGCTAAAATTGTTCCATCCATTACAAGCACTAAGTGCCTAGCATCTTAAAGAATTGTTGAATCTTAAAAGGGTGACACACTGACACTGATCAAATAAGGCCAATAGTTTACATGAGATATATTTAGTCGTGAACAAATAAAATTCTAAAGGTGCAATGGATTTCGTGTGTCAAGAAAGTGAGTAAGCACAATCATTCATCTTTTCCAGCTGCTTTGGTTTTGGACATTGCATTGTCAAAATAAGAAACAAAATGCAATTGGTTCTGAGTCATGCTCATGCTTTAAATATCTCAAATCTAAATCTATCAGAATTATTCAAGAAACACATTTAGTAAAATAATCATATTTATATTCGTACCCGATACCAGATGTTCAGCCAAAGAAGAGGAAGTAGCAAGAAGACTGTTGGCCAAGAATTTTGACATGTGATGATGAAGATGCTGATCACTGTAATGTACATTGCCACAACAAATTGGAGGAACAAGGGGATAAAGATATCAACATTGGTCTGATCAGTGGATGCCTGTACAAGGTTAAAAAATAAATAAATAAAACTCATTAGAAGTATGCACTGGAAACATGACAGAAATGTAGAAATGTATATCAGTATAGAACATTTATTTGGTTTAATGTTTAACAAAGTATATTTGAGCCTTCAGATTCTTACTCTACTAAGAATTCTTCCGGATGGAGTAGTGTCGAAGAAAGACATGGGAGCATGCAAGATGCTATGAAGAATTTGTGAGAAGAAAATCTGTGCTGTCCTTAGTCCCAAGATTGTGACAGAGTAGGACCTTAGCACTATCAGAACAATCGAAACTGCTACAATAATTCCATAAACAGAGATGAAATTAGAGGCATCAAAGAATTCAGCACGCTCGGCCGAGGTTTCATATGCCAGCCAATAATCACTTGCCATCATGGATGCTTGCCACACCACAGAGAGAAAAATTACTCCAATAATTCCCCACCAACCAAAAGCCTCAGTGCAGTAGAGTTTATAGATATGTAAGCTAACTTTCCCAGTTTCCCTCTCCTCTTCTTTGATGAGTTTAGAACCTTCCTTCTTAGAATTTGGTGCATCATGAGAATTGCTTTCACCATTGGCCTCTCTGTGATTGGAAACACCCTTTGGAGATTTCAATGGTTTGTTCGAACTTTCGCCAGGATTGGCAGCGCCTTGTTCGACTAGCTCCATGGAGGTCTCATGTGCAGCTACCAAAGCGCCAAAATCTAGTCCAGAATCAAGTAGATCATTGTACTTTCCTGATTGGACTATGGTACCATCCCTCATCACCTTTTATTCAAAGCAAATATGTGTATTAGAATCACTAAGTTACATAAAATACTGAATGAGCAGTACTCCCTCCAGTTCAAAATTACAGTCAATTTCGAAATATAGTACATTCATGACATAAATTGTATCTAAATATGTTGAATTTTTAGTGCCAAATTTCTAAAGATACTTACCATTATAAGATCTACATTGTGTAAGAAGTCCACTTGATGAGTTACAAGAATTATGGTCTTGCCTTTTAGAACTCCTCTCACACATTCCTGCATAAAAGGGAAACCAAAACACTCCATTATGAATTGATCTCAACACATTTAAATTTGTAACTAAAAAAACTGATTCTTTTTCTTTTCTTTCTGAAAAATCAGTTCTTAACAAAACAATTCACAAAATTAACTGTCTCCAGTGAATAACTTATGATAAGAACAACTACCTTAAATATTTCAGAGCCAGTATGTGCATCAACAGCACTGAAGACATCATCAAGAAGATAAATATCAGAGTCTTGATACACGGCCCTGGCGAGTTGTATGCGCTGCTTCTGGCCACCACTCAGGTTGATGCCACGCTCTCCGATTTCTGTTTGATCCCCATGGTCCATCATTTCCAAGTCTTTCTCCAAGCAACAAACCTTGATGACTTCATTGTACTTCTGTCTGTCCATTGGTAAACCAAAGAGAATGTTTTCTTCAATGGTACCATTTTGAATCCAAGCTGTTTGTGCAACATATGCAACACTCCCACAAACTTTAACCTGTCACCAAAATATACAGTCAGAAATGAACATCATGGAACAAAACCTTTTTTGTTATAGTTCTCAACTTCTCATTGCTTAACCAAAGACTTAGATATATACCTTTCCAGAAACTCTGTGCATCTCACCAAGAATTGATGCAAGGAGAGAAGATTTTCCAGACCCTACAGTCCCAACAATAGCTGTGAGTTCTCCCTTGTTGATCTCCAAATTGATGTTCTTCAAGTCTTGCTCTTTGGCATCATCATCCCAGCTAAATGTTCCATCTCTAACCACCACAGCAATGTTTCCGCTGCACCCTTCGTCTCTTTCGACCGAATCTTCTGCCAATTCCCTACTAGACATGTACCTATCCAACCTTCCAAGTGACACCATTGCCTGTGAAAGCGAAATCATGGATTGTGGAAAGGTCCTTAGAGGCTCCTGCAGGATCTTAAACACAGTTGTAGTGGTGAAAACCGTGCCTGCATCGAGTGGAACTCCAAGAAGAATAGCTGTGCCAAATGTGAGTGTTGATATAACTAAAGGAGTGCTCCACAACACAATGATGTTGCCACAAATTGAGTACAAGAACTTTGAAAGCCACCCGAACTCCGAGCCACGGAATTTCAAGATCCTATCATTGAAATGCTCTTCCCAGGCCTGGAACTTGATCACACGCATGTAATTAAGCATCTCATTGACAGCCTTCATACGCGAATCACGATTCATCATGGCCTTAAACTGGTATTGCTTGTTGTTTCTAGTGGTTATCACAATGAAAATCAGAACAAGAAGAAGTCCAAGCAGGGCAGTGACCACTGAAGCACCTAAACAGTTGTAGAGCAAGAACAGGCCTATGCCAACTTGGAATGGCATCATCCACACGGCGTGCAGCTGAAGCATCATATCAGAGAGTTGCTGAGTGTCCACAGCCATGTAATTCACAATTGGACCAACACCATGGTCTTGCCTTGCTGAGCAAGTTAGCCTCAGTCCCTTTTTGTAAAGAGAAGTGATGAGGGTGCATCTTATAAGCATTCCAAGCTTCTGAGAGTTGAAATTGAAATGATGAGTGGTTAAAACTTCCACGAATTTCGAACAGAGGAGAATCAAAACAAGGTAGTAGCCTTCATATATAGAGCTTCCTTTCCCGGATGTGTAATCAACAAAGCTTTGTATGAGAACTGGCCCTACAAACATGACACAGAGTCTCACAACAGCAAGGAAAGCAGTGAATAGTATCTCTTTCCAGAAACAACGGAGCAATGCAGTCCTAACTGGATGCTTCGATCTCTCATGCGATTTAGGCCATTTCGATTCGAATATTACTGACATCCTCTCAGCTCTATGCTGAGGAGAAAGTGATGGAATTTCATCAATCTTAAGTGGTGACTTATACCCTTTATTCAATAAAGGGTTGATCCAAATCCAAAAGGCCTTGGATACAATAGAAGCCGAAGCGAAACCAGTGACATTCGATATGGTCTCAGATTCTTTGATTTCATCATTAATAGGAACTTGTGAGTCTTCACTGGACTTAATCCCAGTTGACCCTTTGATCCCAACACAAAGAAGAAAAAGTGATATAGGGAGGGAAATAAAAGAAACTATGTCATCCACCATGAAAGTGTCAACATCTAAAGTGGAGAAACGTATAACCCCGGAAGCTGTAAACAAAGAAACAACAATGAAACTTGCAATCCAATAGATTCTAAGTGACACAGGATGATTAACAGCTTCAAATCTCTTCTCATGGATGATCAAGATTGCAAGCACAATTTGTGTTATTGCCTGAACCAACCAAAACACTCCATCAAGTACCTTCCATGGAGCCTGAATTATAGAACTGCTGAACACCAAGATGGAAGCAACAATGAAAAGTGCAGCCAAAACAGATGTTGCAATGAGAGTTAGCTTGAACCATAAGGTTGTTATTTTGGTGAAACTTCTGTTGTTTCTGATAAGGGGCTTGTTGAGCTCATTGTTATGGTGGTTATTGTGGCCGTTGGAAGTGATGCTGCTGCTGTTGTTGTTGTTGCCATTTGAAAAGAACCTTTGGTAAAGCTTTATTATGGCAAACACAGAGAAGGTGAACAAGAGAAGAACATCAACAGCAGAAAACAAAGCTCTCTGAGGACATGGTGAAAGGAACACAAATCTCAACCATTGAGGTGGACTTGAGAGTGATGATGATGCTGAAGAACATGAAAGGGAAGTGATCCAAGCAGAGGACATGTTTTTTTTTCTATATTTTTTCCTTTTGCAGCTCTATTGCAATGAAATTGAGTTTGTTAATTGTTATATATAACTCAAAACTTCACAAACCTCCCTCTTCTTTTTTCTTCTCTGCAAAAAATCATCAAACAGTTGATGAACATGGTTACAAAAAAAATAAACAAAAATTACTGAATTGATACAAATGGATACTTTTTGAGATGAATATGAAAGAAAAGACAACATTACAAGGAACCAAAAGCAGAAAATGATCAAAACAAGTGCTTTTATTCACTGTTTTCTTTTGTCTGACATGCTAGCATGCATAAACAAGTTTACCTTTTGAATACTAAAACTACAGAGTTTCTATTACATGATCACAACCCAGAAAAGCTAAAGCTCCAAAAATTGAAGCCAGAACAAGAAAAACAAGGTGGTCCTGAGCAACAAGATAACCGTGCTCTTGACACAACTTGAGTGTGTCTGTTTCCCTTGTTTTCCTCTGTCAGAAGCGTTACTTGTTTAAAACACTTTTAAAGTTTAAACTTTCTTTGTGTTTAAAATAATGTTGAATTTTAAAATAATTAAAAGGAAAAGTATTTTGGTTTGGTTTGATTTGATGTTTTCTTTCACAAAGAACAAGGCGGCAAAGTCTACCACAAATTCTTTCTGTATCTTGTAGGAAGAATTTCGATGCCTATGAAATATTGATATTTCAATAGTTTTTTTTTTTTTTTTTATCAAAGATAGGAGACTCGTACCCGCAACTTCTTAATTGAGTATGAAGAGTCTATGCTATTTGAGTTATAACTCATTGGCATAGAATATATATAATTATTGAAATATATAAATTAAAATTAACAGTTAAAATTATTGAAATATTAATATTTTAAAAATATTTTAAAATATTTTTATTTTTTATTTATTTAAAATATGGGAATACTAAATAAATTTTTTTATTTGGTATTATATGGGAATACTAAATAAATTTTTATTTGGGAATATTAAATAAATTTTTTATTTTTGAATTATATATGTTTGAAACAGAGTTATAAAATATAATTTTATTTTGGCGAAAAAAATGTTCTAAAATAATAAAATTTGTAAAGTACTAAAATAAAATTTAATTATTGTAAATTTATTATTTTTATCATATATGAATTTTATAATTTTAATTTAAAAGTGATTAATTTTTTTATTTTATCATTTTTTTATTTTGAAAGGGAATGATTCTATTTTGGCATTGAAATATTCTCAAACCAAATTGGTTAAGTGGTAAATGCTAAATATGCATCTTAAAATGGTAAAGATCTACAAACTATAATTTGACTTATTTAATCATTAATATTAAGAATAAGAATTAAAGAGATTGATAAATAAGAATTCACACAGAAAGTAAATATTTAAGAGGTCTCCTAAAAATTTATTGAATTTGAATTATAAGTTTAGAGCATATTTTGTGCTTAGATTTTGATTCTATAAAAATTAACATGATCGAGATATAAATTATTGGAGATTTATTCTGAAGGAAAGAGTCCTTTCTACTATTAGGAAGATTCTTTCTCTGCATCTTGGTCTTCATGAACTAAAATTGTTGATCTACTTAAACTTTTGTTTCAATATTATAAGTAGGGAACTTAATTTTATTGAATAATTTGTTATGTGTAATGAATTTTATTTAATCGTTAAATTTTAACATTTTACTAAATAAATTCGTTTAAGAAATTTTCATAAAATTTAAGATTAATTTGATGTATCATCATAATATTTTATTTTTAAGTAGTTCGAATTTTACAAAAATTTAGTAAATTTAATTATCATGATAATATGACATGTAATGTAATAATTATATTAATAAAATTCATTATATATAAGAAATTATTAAACAGTGTAAGTGAAAAATTTACACCCAATATAAATGAATTACTTCTCATATATATATATATATATATGATTTGATCTACAAAATATATTTTAATAAAAAAGTGTAAACAGTATAATTTTATTTAAATAATTAACAAATTGGAAAGAAAAATAAAAGAAGAGTAGGCTTGTGTTCTATTGTATCTAGGGAGGTGCAAAATTGCAAATCTACCCCACAAACCCATGAGCATGCCACATGCTACTTTTTTTTTTTTTTTTTTCTATTTTACTATTTTTCATTTTATATTATATTTATATGTAATCTATATTGTGAAATTAATTACTGAAGAAGTCTCCGATTTTCATACAAAAGCTATATTTATTTTTGCTTGTTTGTTGTAAGCATATGGGATCGAAAAGTAATAATTGAGACTTAATTATTACATGTATAATAAATCAAAATACTTATCATTTTGATAAAATATCAACATTAGAAAGTTTATAAACAATTTTAACAGTTTAATTACTATCTAAAAAATTATACAATAATAACTTGTAAAGGATATTAACTTTGCTATTGAGGAAACAGCCTGAAAGGTTCACATGCCTCAGGTCAAACTAAAAGTCAAAAGTAGGCAATAATTTGTCTAAGAAATTGCACACTGAATTGAAAATGACCCTTTCATGAAAGTGCAAGGAAACTATCACCAAGAAAACAAAGTTTCCATTGATAATAATAATATTGCACACCAAGGTTGAACCTCATTCATCTTGACCAAATATATATATATAAAACTATGCTACATATATAATAAAATTAATCATAAAAATTAGCCATCAAAATCGATTATATATTAAAATATAAAATATATATTAAAAATAAATCAAATTATATATATTTATATATAAATATATAATAATTAATTTAGTAAAATATATTTTTTATTCTTAAAATTTGATAAAAATTATTATAAAAATATTTTTACATTTTAATTTTATCTTAAAAGTTTTCGATTTATATCAAATTTATTCTTAACGACTAATTTTTTAAAAAATTTATGATTAATTTAGTAATAAATCTACAAAAACAAATTTTAACATAAGCAAATTAAATATATTTATCATGTATTATTGTTAGATTAATCCTAAATTCTTTTAAAATTTAGTTATCATAAAAAATATATATACTGCAAATCAAAAATTTTTGAGACAAAATTAAAATAAAATAAAACTAAAAAATATTTTTAAAATTTGTAGTAAAATTTAAAAACAAAAGATATATTTTATCCTAATTAATTTTAGTAGTGGATTTTAAGGTGTAAATAATATTATATATAAAATAAGCCTTTCACGGAATTACCTAGGAAGTAGGAACGGCTAATGGGTGATATGATGAATCTCTATTCTCTAGTGCAAAACACTAAGAATATTGAAATTAATAAAAAATGTCATTCATGACTTTATCATTGTTGGAATCTATGTTAACCAGTAAGAGAATTTCTTTATTTATTTAATATAGGTAGGATAATATTAACATTCAACATTGAGAATTTTTTTTTTTTTTTTTTAGACTTCTATCTTCTTTTTAAGGTTTTCTAAAAGTACTTTCTTATTTTGTTATATTTGTTAAAGGAAAAAACTAATCTAATAATAAGATGTTTAGATAAAAACCATAAGATTTTAACTTTACAATGTTTTGTCACCAATATATTATAGAAATTCTTTAAAAAATATTCTTAATAATTTTATTAAAAAAATTTACACCGTGGTGTACATGCATATATATAAAACGTGAGGTAGCTGTGTGAAAAAAGAGGTGAATTGGGATACACAAATTCTGCGAATACATTCTAGAAACGATAATCTCTATATTAAAAGTAGGAAAACTTTAAATATATATATATATATATATATATATATATATATATATAATATAATTAAAATTAATGTTTAAAATTTATTAAAATATTAATATATCAGTATATTTATAATTTTTTTAAAATTATTATTAATTCAAAAATTATAATGTATTTATTAAAAAATTAAAATAGTTTATTAATAATAACATTAGCAAGTGATTTGTTTTCTAAAAAATCCAAAAGAAAATAAAATCTAAAGATTGATTATATGACAATATGAATAAGTTATAATAATAATAGAGTAAAGTTACAATTAAATCTTTAAAAATTTTGGTTTCGAACTAATTAGTTTTTGAAAAAAAAAGTATTAAGTAGATTCTTTATAATAATAAATGGTGGACATATATGTCTTTCTATAAATAGATAATGCGAAATAAAATGGAATTGTTTATGTATTTCGTTATTTATATTATTGATGTGTATTTTGTTATTATCACGTGAACATAGAAATGATATAATTTTAGAAATAGAGACATTTATTATCTTTTGAACTTTTATATAACATTTATCAAGTTCTCTATTTATCAAAATCCTATTAAAATAAGTGAAATTTTGCTCCAAAAATTATTATCTGTATGACAATTTTTTATAAATAAATATGTTATAATAAATAATGATACAATATTATGTATTTATGTTTGTTATTATAAAAATTAAATTGATATTTTTTATAAAAATTAATTAGTTTAAATTTAAAATATTCAAAAATTTAATTGTCATTTTATTCATTCATAATAATATACCCAATATTTTTTAATAATTTACACGCACGGAATGTATTTCAACTACTTTCAGGAATCTAAATAACAGTAACAAGTAATATTAATAACTAATTAATATATCGTGCTTATCTTTGCATGCATTAAAAAATTGATTGATGAACTGTAAACAACTTGCATCTTCTTCTATGAGGGAATCTGCTTTTCAATAATTACATTCCAAATAAGCCAATCAGAATGTGACTAGGTAGTAGTAGTAGTATGATTTTTTATTTGGAAAACTATGAACATAAAATATCTGTGGTCTGTTATTTTTATCTCTATCTATATATAGCAGCTTGATTGTCTCTTCAAGTTCTAAATTTATAATAATTAATGGATAAAAAAGCATAAAAGTTAAGGTTTGTACTCTCTAATAATCAATTTAAAAAAATTTTAAATGTATCGATATATTAATATTTTAATAATTTTTAATCGTTAGTTTAAATTATAAAAAAAATATATATAATATATAATTAAAATAAACGATTAAAATTTATTAAAACACTGATATACCGATATACTTAAAATTTTTTCACTCAATTTAGTGGAACCTATCCTGAACCGTGATGAAGATCCGGACTATATATTTCTTAGTAAGATAGATAATATATAATCTACTTTTTCAAAATTATCAAAATGAATTCAATTGTAATTATTTTATACGGATATATTTAATTATGGCTCTTTATTTTTATATGGAAATGTAGAAACAGTTATTGGTGTACAATATCACGTGTGTCTTTTTTTATTTTTACTGGTTTATTATATATATTCATTATTATTCTTAAATATAGAAATTATATATTATCAAATTATATATATATACATTAAAATTAATTATTTGTATATATAATACATATTAAAAATACTATGTGAAACCACACATGATATAATTTGTATTATTTCTTTGAATACATTCCAAAGTAAGAAATATTATCAAAAATTATCTTACAAGATATTTGATCTACTATTAATAAAATATTCACACATACAAAAAATTGAAAAAGGTCATATATGATATTTAAAAAATATTAAAAAATCTTATATTAATAATTGTCTTTAAGAATCTTGTTAAAAGAACAATAATAACATAAGGTTATTCTATTCAGTGAGCTAACAATATAGATCAAATAATATTATTGTATCTTATTATGTATGATATATGTAATAAGGTTATTTATACCTAATAAGGTTTTTTTTTTTTCTAAAAAGGACATTATTCTTATACTATCTATCCATATAGTGTTGTTATTTTCCTTTCTCTTATGTAATTTATTTCTTGAACATTCAATATTTTATAGGAGTTATAATTTTTTTTAAAAGATTTTGCTAACAAGTAGTGTTTTTAGGCAATTGTTTAAGGTTATCACTAGTTGAAATTTTTAAACCTTTTTGCAAATATATTATAAATAGATAAAAATTTCAATTACTTTTTAAAGTTATCAAAATGGGTTGTGAATGGTCAATCAACTCAAATCACTGGTAAAAATGGAAAAGTCGAATAAGTAAAATCACAACTATTTATATAAACGAGTTAACTCGACCTATATAACTCGTGAGTTAAATGGATTCGGATATAGCGAGCACGGGTTAGCTCGTCATCTAGCTCTCGTTTTTTTTTTTTTTTTGAATATATAAAATCTCTTTTGGAATACAAAATATCTTTTTTATTAACTAAGTTTTTAGACTTTAAATAATTTAATATAATATAAAATATATGAATGTATAATCATTTTGATTTTTATTTATATAATTTTTATTTGGATGGATATCAAATTAAAAATAACTAAAATTATGAAGATTTAAAAAAAATTAAAAAAATGAGTCAAATAAATTGATTCATCTAATTCGTTAATTCGAATGAGTCGAATCAGATTGGCATTTTCTTAACTCGTTTAAAATATGAATTAACTTATTTTTTAATTTTGATTCGGTACTCGTAACGAGTAAACTCGAACTTGCCCTCTCATTCATTTGATACCTTTATTTGAGTAATTGAGTTTTTATAAAAACTTTTTATATTAAACACTTTAACTAATTTTTTAGAAAATTTATTAGTTAACAAAACTTTTTTTCAATATTCATTACTTACATCTAAGGTTGAAGATTCAATCATGAGATATTGATTAAGGAAAAATAGTACTTATTGTTTTTAAAAAAATATATTATATGTACATAAAAAAATATTTATTGTATAAATATGTGTGTTAATTTAACTCATTTTTAATGTATATTTATTTATACCTTAATAATATATATATATATATAACTAATTTAGTAATTAATTTTTTATACACATGTAGGATAACGTGGTATTAGTTACAAGGCTATGTTATAGTGAAGAATATTTTTCAATAAAAAATAAAAATTGTTCTTTAATTTCTTGAAACAAAAAAGATATTATATATAATATACATGCATATTCTCTTAAAAAATTTAATCACAATTTTCACTCTTCAATCAAGTTCTGGAAAAGAAAAAAAAAATCTCCTTAGTTGCATGGTACATATTTCTTCATGCATATATATTAACGAGAATGTAGTAGAGCTAAATTAAATAAATAATACAAAAAAGATGATATGTTATCAAAATCCAAACGCATCTCCAAAAGAGAAGGAGAGTGAATCTATAAAGATAGGATAAATACAAATTAAATTAGAACAAACCTAAATATAGTTGAATGATGACCCTTCTTTAATTCTACAACACATGAAGAAATTAAACCTATCTCTTTGGTTGCTTTGTCTTCTTTCTATAGGTTTATTTATTCCATCTTTTTCATTTTGATGTGAATGTGAAGCTTTTCTATTTCGTATCAAATTCTCTATATATTATTCTTCAAAAAGATATTCATTGTCCTGTTTGTTTGCTAATGATTTTTTGCGCACAAATTCATATGCTTTTTGTAATCTCCATACCACACCATTCCCCTTTCATTTTCTTCCCCATAATATAGAAATGACTTCATTATTTGAAGATCAATTCAGTTTCTGTGCAGGTGCGTGTGAGATTAAAAGTCTAAAAAAATATCATTAAAAATTAAAAAGTAACTGTTTCTTTTTTTTCTTTTTCAATTTTTTCCGTTCAATTTTTTCCCTGTTATGATACGTCTTAACTCTTAAGCACGTGATATGTGAAGCTAAGTCAATATTTGATGCAGACCGCATTTCTTCGATTAAGAACTGTGCACTAAATAATGAACCGTATCTTTCTCAGTAGTCACTAGTCAGTACTACTATCATTTCAATTTTTAATTAAAAAAAAACTTATAATTTATAAAATTGTGATATATAAATTGGTATCCACAATTTGTGTTATCTGACTTACTGTTATCACACTAGTGTTGAATTTATCAATTTAGACTTGTATTAACGTATTACATAACTTTATTCGCTGTATGAAAATAATAATTAGCATTTTTTGTTGAGCATTACGTGTAGGAATAAGTACGGTCAGATTGGTTTGGATTTACAGTAAAATTAGAACCAAACTAAATAAATTATAATTAGTTCAGTTTGATTTGAATTTATATTTTTTTGTGTATATATTTAAAAGAAACCAAATCGATTAAAAATGAGCGGGTTCAGTTTGGATAATTAGGTATCCGATGAAATAAAAATTCATAAAAAAAATGAATTTTTTATTTTAAAAATTCTGTAAATACAATAAATATATGAAATCAATAGAAATAATCTAAACATATTAAACATCAAACATATTAAAACTTAAACACATTATTTAAAATCTCAATATATTAAATACTAAAGACATTAAAATTCAAACATATTAAATACAAAACACATTAAAACTAACACATTAAAATCAAAACATATTAAATACTATACACATTAAAATCTAAACATATTAAATACCAAACATATTAAAAGCTAAATACAAGAGTGCAATAGAGAAAAACTCAAAATCATTAAAAGGCATATATATTTTAAATTTTTTATTTAATTAATACATAATCGGATTCACGGGTTGGTTCGGGTTTCACACCTCATAACTATTACCTGAACCAATTACTAGAAAGAACAATTGATTTGATTTGGATCATGCCCGAATACCCGTTAGTTTCAAAATCAATTTAATTGATTTGGTTTGAATTTAGACTAATAATTGGGTATCCGCTACCTGTGTTCACCCCTAATTACGTGTTTATCACATGTATTTTAATATTTTCTATAATTATATATATTTTATATGATATAAAAATAAAAAATAAATATATTTTAATAATTAATAATTGTGTAAAAATTATATTGTAAAATATTAAATTTATTTGGAGAAGGAGTAGAAACATAAATTAGTAAAAAAAGAATATATATATATATATATATGAGTAAAAAAAAGTGATTCTTCTCCATCCAACATTTAGGATAAATAATAATAATATATATAGTATTTTGTATGATAAAAGAAAACAATTTAAGTTAGACTAAAAATATTTAAAATAAAAAATTATTAATTCTATAAAACGACTTGATAAGATAATTTAGTTGAATAATATAAAAAATAAACAGTTTAAAGTTATCGTATTTAATATTTATTAATTATCACTTAATAAATATTAAATAAAATAAAATTTTACTGTTTGAACTATTTTTTTTAGGAAAAGTATATAGAACCAAAAGGAGATCAGCCAAAAACTAAACAAAACCACATTAATTTATATTAATAATTAATTTTAAATTTTTTAAATTTAAAATTTAAAAAATTTAAAATTAATTAGGTAAACCTAATTAAAACCTATAAAAACTTTCCTATTTTCTCTCACGTTAACCTACTCATCTCCAACAATCACACAAATCTCTCTCTTGCCAATGCTGCTGGAAGCGCCGGCGACTTCTATGCTCTCCGTGACGCCCTCAACACAGAACCCCTACCAGCATTGAAGTGCGGACTCCCGTTCACGAACCTATACAAAAGAGTAAAAGCATGAGATCACAGGATCTTTGATGAAAGTGAAGACAAATACCGTTGAAGTTATTACTGTACCACGAGCTCAACCACGTCCAAAGGAGGCGAATTGGATTCAAGAGCTTTGATGCCAATTTGAAGGCAGTGGTGGAGGGCTTCTTCACAGGGCTGGCGGCGGTCATGTGGCAGTGAACGGAAGATGTCGCGGGCGCCGCCATGAACAGCTATAGCCCAACCATCGCAGCTTTTGCTTTTTTATTTTTAGTGTTTTTTATTTTTTATTTTTATAAAAAAAGTGAAAATAATAAAAAAAAAATTTTATTTTATGTTTTTTTTGTTGCAGATGTTGCTCTCTGCGTTTTGCGATATTAGGTGCTGTTTTGATGATTAAAGAGACTGCAAACTACACAATTATAGAATTATAAAAAAAAAACATTCATTTAATATGAAAAAAGAAACATCCTAATACTTAACAAAAGAAACATCCAATTATATTTTAGCAAAAATAATTAAATATCTATAAAATTTAAAAAAAATAAAATTTTTAAAGAAATAAAGACATTCACATTTGCAATACAAAAAAATACGAAAAATATATAAAAGAACATCCATTTAGTATGAAAAAAAAATATTATGATACTTAGCAGAAGAAACATCCATATATATTAATTCGTATAAATTTTGAATTCACCAAAAATATTTTGGCTGATTTTTGGCTAATATCCTTTTGTTCTTAGCATTGCTCTTTTTTTTATTGTCTTTATCAAAAACATTACCGTTCTCTGAATATAAAGGAGAATTATGATTAGCTATTTTAGGATTTTGGCCTCACCTTAAATTTTAAAGTGTTATTTGGTGGGATCTCATCAAGTCCCGAACAACTAACAATTTAATTAAAGAAGAAAATAAAAGTAGTTATAACTAAAAATTTGACACCAATTTCTACAATTCAAAAACATACTATTTTGCTAATTAAAATCTCATTTCAATTTTAGCATTAAACATTAAAAAGGTAAAAATAACTTATACCAAAATCATCAAAAGTGGAATTCACTGCACTTAATTATTTATAGAGTACTATACTCTATATATATATATATATATATATATATATATATATATATATATATATATATATATATATATATAGAGTAGTTTCTGAAGTAGCGCCTTTTTTCGGTTTCTTTTTAATTTTTTAAAAATATTATTATAACAACAAATAATAATTTAATAAATAAAAATGATAAAAATTATTTTTGTTATCGAAAGGTGGTTGGTGTTTTGGCAGGTTATTGAAGAGTGGGGTAATTTACCAAGCAGTGGAGGTAGCAGTCAACACGCAGAGGGCGTGGTGTCCCTGCTCTTCAGCCACATGTCAAGACTCAAGCAACACGCCCAAGACGTGGTGACGCGGTGCGCATGCAGGAATCTGGCACCATGCAGGAGGCGTGGTGGAACTGGCGTCGCAGAGTTTCAATGTGGCCTGCACCACGGGCGGGCGTGTTGACTGCTGCCTCCATGCAGGGGACAGCCTTCCACCTCGGTAAACAACAAGCGTTAGAGAGAGTAGTGACTCTATATAAAGAGCCTCCCATACCCTCATTTAGATATGCAGAAGAAGTAGTGTGTTACCGTGTTAGGGAGAGTAGAAGAGTTGCAGAAGTAGTGTGTTATCATAAGGGGATTGCTGATCAACAAAGAGGAAAAGGAGAAAAAAAATATTACTTTATATTTATTTTAAAAAATGGTTCGTAATTATTGTGTTCCAGAAGAATATATTATAAATTATTTGGATCATCCAATTCATGTAAGTTGGTAAATTATATTTTTATTGTGTGTTTAAATTTCTGTTATTTTTTGTTATTTAACATATTAGAATATAATTTTTTTGTTAATTTTAGATTAATTTTATGTTATAAAAATATTATAATAAAATGTATATTATATAATATAATAAAAATTCTATAATAAAATATATTTTTTCTACAATAAAATATAAAAATATTATAGTAAAATAAATATATATTCTGTAAATAAATAAATATGTATGTTGCACATATTCAAAATTTTATATATACGTGTTAAAATAATAAATAAATAAATATTAGAAAATATGCATTGTTATTAAATATTAGAAAAATATATATTTTTGACGCACGAAAAAAAAATGGCTCGGTCATTCATTTATATATATTTAAAAATAAGTGTATATGCACAGTCATCCGGGTCAGTCCAGCCAGTTGCATCAACTCATACTGACGATTCCAACTGGTCATGATTGGTTTGACTTTTCCGTTGGCGGTCACGAAAATCAGCAATAACAGAATTAAACCAACGCTAATTTGGGTGGTTAGTTAGATTTTTGTGCTATGCATTCACCGTTAGGGTCGACTGATCCACATGGGGCATCAGTCGGTACGAGCCATGGTTTGCGGGGTCCTGCTTCCGACCACACGTCAGCGGGTGCGTCGTGTGATAGTAGATTCCTTCAGCGAACATACACAGTTGTTGACGAGTACAACCCTGGTGCATCCGCTCCAGCAGAGGCAAGTGGTCGGGCCCTCCGGCAGAGGCAGGTGGGTTGGCTCCTCCGGCAGAGGCAGGTGGGTCGGCCGCTCCAGTTCATCGGTTGACTGATCGAGGGATGAACCACTACATTCTTCGCTACTGTCTCAACTCTCACATCACCATCATTGTCTTCGTCGCCAGCTTCATAAGTGGCTTCGAAGTCCTCTTCGTTGTCACTATTCATTCCCTCGTACACTGCAGCTCTATCATCCGCCACCTCTAAATCATTTTGAATCCCTTCCGCCTCTACGGTTTCAAACTCAATGTACAGCTCAATCTATGAATGTCGCATCTGAGTCTGCCGGTGAATTTGAAACATATTCTACATACTCACTTCGTCTGTGATTGGCATGGTATCAAACTGTATTAGACCACCAAAAACTACAACTGGATTTCGGTACAGAATTCTGCTCACTCTCATTAATGTACCGTTCTTCATGCTTTGACAGGGACCGTTCTGAAGCTCCATTAACGTCATGGTGCATGAAACCACAAACGAAAACGGATTCCGGCACACAAACCTCACTCCCCATGAGTATTATGTATTATCTCACCGTTGCGATACACCATCAAGTTTACGGTACCCTCCATTACACTATAAACACACTCAAAAAACACTCACACACTCTTACTCAAAATGAAAATGGAGCCAAACACTGCCTTATATAGAGGGGAGCTTTCACCACGCCCCCCACGTGCTGATTGCCTCAGCCAATCACGTCTTGCCACGTGTCAGCACGCCCCCGCGTGCTGAGGCAACACGCTTCCCACGTGCTGCCCAAGCCAGCTAATTGTCTTTAGCCATGTCATCACGCCCCCGGCATGCTGAGTCATCACGCCTCCCATGTGATTCTTGCTCCGTCCAACCACATATTGCCACGTCATCTTCACGCCTCCACGTGTAGCAGGTAACACGTCCACTGCGTGTTGACCTTGCATCAGAGATATCCACCTAGAGATAATACACAATTTTCCTCCATTTTTTTACCAAAACACCACGTTCCAAACCATATTCAAATTCTTGAACCTAAAAATAAATTATCTAAATTATTTTTATTAGGTATTGAATACTAACGAATATTAAAAAGTAATTTAAATAAGTTAACTTTTAATTTTAAAAATATTTTTTAAATTTTTATACATTCAAATCATGACAAATTAAATTAAAAATTTTAATTTTAGTATATTAACAATGTAAAATATTTTATATATCTATTCAATCATATTTATTTTTTTAATTATCATTCACACGGTTAATATTAAAAATAATTATTTTTAATAATATAATTATATATACATAAATACATATATAAAATTATTTTACATTAACATATTATTATAATTAAATTGAATTTAAGGGTATTATCCATTATGTACATTTGAATTTTCGTCATGCATGATGTCAGCATGATGTCCTCTGTTTATTAGTAATCAAATAATACTAATCAAAACTAGTCATAATAATATTCCCCATTGCTATTTTCCTCGAACTAGAAATGATATCTTTATAATTTTCACGTGTCTGTCTAAGTACAATAATAATGATAGTGACAATCTTGGAAGAACATTAATCCATGTGATTGCATATAATTGCATATATTGAATGCTTCCACACCATTAATATTTGAACATCGCATCATTTAATTTTTAATTATCACTTTAACGAAAATACCAATATGCATGGACAACTGGTTAATCACTACTTATTAGTACTTACTAGTTACTACTAATTATAAGAAGGGTTAACCAGTACTTAGCTTATTCTCTTTTTAAATTGATTATCATTATTCTTACTTTTTATTCATACATTAAAAATTTAATATATCAAGATATTACTATGTCTATATATATGTATATATTAAGTTCTCTAGGGGTAATAATAATTGAATTAATTTATATTTGCATTATTGCATTTCAGTCCATATATATATATATATATATATATATATATATATATATATATATATATATATATATATATATATATATGTAGGAATCTTCTAAATAAATTAAAAAATCAATATTAAAAAAATTCTTAAATAAACTAAAAAAAGTATAACAGGATAAAATTTATCCAATTTTGAGCATAATCAGCCAATACCCAATTTTCTCTCCTCCCAAAAAAAATGGTCTGGTATTTAATGTTATTTTAATTTGTTTTTAGGAATATTGATTTATTAACTTATATATTTAAGAAAAATTTCCTCAACCCATAAGTTTATGTATAACTCTTCGTTTGAAATAAGCAGCTGATGATATATTATATGTATATATTCTCTAAATTTATTATTGTTGAAATTAAGTTAAATATAATTCCATTATAAAGTAAGTAGTAGATGTATATTAATATTAATATTTAATTATATGTTGCTACTATATAAGTTGAACATAACCATTAAGTTATGGTAATAATAATGATCTCATAATTTATAATTCACTATATATTGAGCATTAATTTTTCTCAATGCCTGATTAAGAGAAATATGAGATCCGTTCACTTAACCATATCTAGAAAAATGTTTATAATTGATAGCATGATGTTATTGTAACCGAAAATATATAGAAAAATGAAATTGGAGATAGATATAATCATGGAGTCAAATCAAACATGAATATTATTATACATGCATGCACGTCATGTGACTTATAGTTTTTCTCCACCAATCACTTTCATTTTTCCCCCTCAAACTCAAAGTGCGTGCCTAAGAAATTAAAATTAGAAATATATTAAATAAATAAATAATGACCAGTTCAACCCAAAAAAATAATAATTCTATTTTACTTTTTTTTTTTCAAAAGAGAAACATACATTAGGTCACAAAATCTTTTCCTCCACATACATGTTATTAAAAACTGAATATTCAACTAAATACTAGTTGATATAATTGGCTATTAAATATTATACACTTAGAAGTTTCAAACTTACCCCACAAGTTAGTTAGGTCAACCTGCACAGCTTGTATTTTTATTTTTATTTTTTTAAATTTCATCCATATTTTAATTTTTAATGCAAAGGTCCACACACGAGAAGAAGAAGAAGAAATATCATATACGAAAATGGTGTGCTCTCCAAGAAAGAGATATATCAGCAATAATTCGGCATCATATTCATATATCATGTATATAATTAATGATAAAAACAATTAAATTAAAATGCGTAGCAAAAGAGTCAATTGTTTCCTTTGTCCCCACGACATGAAAATACAGTAAAATAATAAAAGCGACTAATGCTGAATTTTATTAGCGTAGTAGTGGTTCGTAAAGTAATAATATAAAATAGAAAATATTCTTAATTTACCACAAAAAAAAACTTTTTAAAAATTTAATAAAAAATATTTAATGACAATAACATAATAGTCATTTTATATTTTATTTAATTTATATTTTTATAATAATTATATACTTTCTATTATTATTAAATAATCTTTATTTATAATAATTTTATAACTACTATTAAAATTTTGTAGCGATAAAATATAAGATAATTAATATTTAATTATAGATAAATATATTAGTGACTATTTTTATTATCATTAAAGTAAAATAAATAATTGTTAAAAATAATAGAAAAGATCATCATTTTTTTTTGTTTCTTACGATATGTCGATATCTGTCAACTTGGCATACTAATGACTAATTTGCTGCAATAAGAGTTTGTCGTTGATCAATGAGTTGTTGCATGCATAAAGTGGAATTCAAACCCCGATCTTTTCTTAAATGAACTAATAAACTAACCATTAGATCAATCCAACTTGGTTGAAAAGATTATGATTATTTTGGCAAATATTGCTGACCTTTAGTATAAGAAATATGGATTCTTAGAATGTGGTTTTTTTTTTTATATACTTTTTGGTCATGTAGAATGTGGTTATCAGTTTTCACTTTCCAAGTTCAAGGAAGAATAAGACTGGGCCTAAAAGCTTGAGCCCAATAGGAATAAAAAAGGAGTTTTGTGCTGCTAATCTGCTATATGATGTTTTTTTCCTTCTTATGAGTTATGCCACCCACTAAATGAAATTGTAGGAAAAAATGAAAAAGTTTGTCAAAAATTGAGAAAAGTACGTTTTTACCCACAAAAGTTAAGAAGGTTGATAGATCTATTTACAAAAAAATAAAAATAAAATAAAATTAAGTTTGTATATATAAAAGATAGATTTAGGTTAATAAAATTATCTAAGTCTTAAAAAAGTATAATTTTTTTTTTAAATTATCTTCTTTTAATCTAACTGAATTCTAAATTTCTAATCCTAAAGATTAGTAGATTATTGTTATTTTGAATAGTTTTGTTAACATCTTAATCAAAGATTAGTCAAGGTGATAATTCCATCAATTCCTTAGAGTTATTGTGTTAAAATTCTCTAAGAAGATTTTATGAGATTTATAACTGTATCCCATTAAGCATTTTTATCAAAAGGTTTATTTTTAATTAAAAGGTTTAAGAATAAATTGGTAAAAAAAATGCAAAAGATTGAGACCTATAAGCGCAATCTTAAAAAATAAAAAAGACAAAAAACTTCGTAAAAGATTTAAAACATCAATAAAAAATTCAATTATTAAATAATTTTGTTTCTGTTAACAAAAAAGACCAATGTGATACCATATAAAATTGTCATATAAATATTCATGCTAAATCTTAAATAATACATAATTTTGTTGAAAAATCTAACACACATTGTCTTTAATATTAAATCCAAAATTAAATACTTTATAAATATTTAAAAAACATAAGGAATACTTAAAAAATGCACCACTAGACTCTCATTGATCCTCTTAACACGATGAAAAATCAAAGAATTGATGTATTTTTTTAGAGGAAGACTAATATTAAAAAAAGTGAACATATAACTTCTACAATATCAACACTTATAAATAGTTCTTGCACTCTAATAAATCACAAAAAAAAATGAGATACAACATTCAAAAATTCAAAAATTTTCATCGAAAAATGAGTTAGACCTTCAATTCTTATAATAAATTTATGACCCCTCCAAAATTTTGTTTCAAGCTCTGCCGATAGATCAAAGTTCATCCAACTAAACTCATCAAATCCAAAAGTCTTAAGTTCCTCCAATAAAATCTGAAGCTCCTTACATGCATCATCATTCATATCCTTCACACTGTGACTCTCAAGAAAATCCGAAACTCTATACAAAGCATGCATCGACCATTCAATATACTTTTGACTTCTCTTACTCTTCTCAAGATGTTTGATACCATCACGCCATGTTACAAATAGTTGCTTAAATAGCTCCTCCAATTGTGGAACAGAAAGTTTTTCTGTTTTGCATAAATTCTTGAAATCCGTCATTGAACGATAAATGTCAAATGAAAAATACTTGATCATCAGCTTAGGCAAAGTGGGATAATTACTGGGCAGCTGTTTATTATACAAAACCTCGGCAACAACAATGCAAGTATCATTCACAACATACCCTTTGCTAGGGTCACAAAATTCATCTAATCCTATTTCGAATTTGTACTCCACAATTGAACTCCCTGGCAAAATCATATACAAAATTATTGAACTTCCATGATAATTAAATTCATAAAAACATACAATTGTTGTTAATATATATATATATATATATATATATGATAATTTTGTAAATTGAACTCATAAGGAATAATTAGGGAAGAAAAGGAACAAAAAATATCTTTTAGCAATGCTAGGGGATCAGCAATTTTTGTGATTGGTAGCCATTAAATAGCCATCAATGTGAGATTGGTGTAAGATTTCATCCAATGACTCACCTTTTTCTGTTAGTTACATGCTGGCCAAAATTCAATAAAATTACTGGGACCGCTAGTTGTACAATATTAATCAGCCTTTAATCAGCCATTTAAATAATATTTAATTATTTTTTTAGTGTAATATGTTCCTATTTTATAGATACATATCTATAATTAGATTTTAATTTAAATTTAAATTTTAAAACCCACCCACTTCATTGGTAGTTACGGTGACTTTGCTTTACTTTCGTAACTTCACGTAACAGATATAGTTTTTTAAATTCCTTATTCTATGGGACATTCACACGCATTAGTGAATCCCAAACCAAAAAGGTATCATTATTTTCCACACATGTGTTTATGTAATTTGTTAAGAAATATCATGTTCAACATTTTTAATTATATTTTAATTTAAACATAAAAACACTCTGCTGATTTAATTGGAACAAAGTTGATCTTATTTAATTTTATTAATAAAGTTGTTGTAAATAAAGTACTTTCTACGTAAGTAGTTTGAGCAAAAAAGCAAAAAAAATCTGGAATTTAAGACAGAAGATGTAGTTGATATGGTCATAAAAATTCTGTTGTTATTTATCAATTATAACACATGATAATATGATATGTTATTCAAAATATTTTTAAAACACATCCAAAATCAGGCTAACTTTAAATATTTAAATTTAAACGTTAATAATACAATTAAGCTTTTGATTTTTTATTCGATCAAATGAATATAATATTTATTATTTAAATTATCAGTTAAATTTTTTTCGATTCTTATTAGTTTTCAAAATTATTATAATCAACAATTAATTTAAAATTGTGTTGTTATTTTTCGATTATAATACATCTGATAGTATGATATTTTATACAAAATATTTTTAAAACACATCTAAAATCAATCAACTTTAATAAAATTAAGAGGTTGCGGGTTCGAGTCTCCTTTGGTAAAAAAAAAATCAAATCAGTCAACTTTAATAATACAATATAAATGTTAATAATACAATTATGAATGGTCGAATATAATTATATACATAAACTAAAATATTTTCAATTGTAGTTTCTTTTTCAATTGTAATACATTTAAAATATTAAGTTATACAAAAAATATTTTTAAAATACATCCAAAATCATAAATCTAAAATTTAAATTTAAACATTAAAAAATAATTGTAACACATCTAAAATTATGAAGTTATACAGAAAATATTTTTGAAACACATCCAAAATCATAAATCTAAAATCTAAATTTAAACGTTAAAAAATAATTGTAACACATCTAAAATTACGAAGTTATACAGAAAATATTTTTAAAACACATCCAAAATTATAAATCTAAAATTTAAATTTAAACATTAAAAAGACAGCGTTGTAAATGAGCGCCAAAAAGGAGGAAGGCAGCGTTGAGGATGAGTACGGAAGAGGAAGGTGGCACGGATGAACGACATGGCGCAAACGTGACTTCTCTGCTTCTTTGAGTATTTTGTACGAGTTTAATTAATAATTTGATAGTTTAAGGTTTATTTTATAATTTTAAAATCAAAATTTTGAATTTTGAATAATTTTATTTTTAGATATGTATTTAAATTATAATATATTAATAATTAAATATATTAAATCTGAAACAGAAATTTAAAATTTAAAATTTAAATTTCAATTTTTTTAGATTGTATTTTAGATGTGTATTTAATTTTAAAAAAACAGTAAATCTATTCATAATTTTTAGTTGCGTTTATTTTAATTTTTTTTAATTATTGTAATAAAAAACTGAATGTTGTATTATTTTTAAAGGATACCTAGTTGAACAGAAAATTACTGGCCTCCCAAACTTTTCCTTTTTTTATTTATATTTTTGCTCATCACTCATAATGAGTCGACTCGAACCTTACCTATTCACTCGTTTAACAACTTTAGATATAACATATGACAAAATAATTAAGTCTATTTTTAAATAATCAATATAACCTCTCATGATGAATTTAGTTATTAATAATTAAGCCAAACGACACTGCATAAAAAAATATATAATACTAAGAAGATAAAACACACAATTATTTTATTTAATTTAATATATATAACGTTTATAATGATAAAAGCTTCCAAATCCATAGTATGGAAAATAAGTACGTACCACGTGTTTCCTTCATGTTGTCAAATTGATTAAGTACATAAATTGTAGATGAAAGTATCCGCGAGTAACAAGGATATTTCCCACGACACATTTGAATGGTCAAGCATTCTTTTTGATACCACCTTTCTCGCTGCATAACAATTCGCCTAAAACGGAATCCAAAGAAAAAATGGGTTAAAACCACACATCAAAGTTAGTATATTATTGCATGATATAAAAGAGTTGATTCAATTGCAAGTATACCCTGAGTAAAGGCCAACTGAGAATTCATTGGAGGAAAGCTTCAGATCCTTGCACCCATTCCATTTAGAGGAGAAATTTTTAATGGTCCATGTGTACGTCACTTCCTCACCAATGCCATTTTTTGTTTCAACCGTTCCTTCTTCATCAATCTTCATTTCTGTGGTTCAAAGTGCATGAGGAGTGCTAGCAAGGATACGGTTTAATTTATTTTTAATGTATATTTTGTATTTCAATATGTATTCTATAACTGATTTAGTAATTAACAACATAGTTTTAAAATATTACATAAAAGTTTTAAGAATTTTTCACTTTCTTCGTCTCAATTTCACATTATTTGTGAAAATGAAGCTTGCTTACATTGCCTTATCAGCAATATTTTAAAAGAAAAGTCTAGGGACCAGCAACTTTGTTAAATTCTAGTCAGTATGTAACCAGCAAAGAAAAGTGAATCATTGGATGAAATTTCACACCAATCTCACACCATTAAAATCATCATTGATGGCTATTTGATGATTATAAATCACAAAAGTTACTGACCTCTATCATTTCTTTATTTTAAAAAAGGAAAATCAGAAAACTAGTGACGTATTTATTGCTTGCCTTTCGGTTGGCAGCACGTTATAAGGCCTTTGACAACGCTTTCTATTATTCCTCCATTTGCTGCCATTCGCTGAGCATCATGAAAACTCATGGTCATCATATGCACAATCTTGTATACACTTTTGCTTTTATGTTAAATTGATAGCTGAAAATCGTTAAATAATTTGATATGTTTGGCTAAATTATTATTTAACTATTTTTACCAATCAACTTCACGTAAAGAAAAAAGATCATCATGAAATTATGTCTTTACCGATTTCTCCATTTTAGCTGCATGAAGATCAACCTCCATATGGGTTCTCATAGACAATGCATCTAGAACATGAAGCTCCAACCAAGTCAAATCATCAAATCCAAAAGTCTTAAGTTCCTCCCATAGATTCTGAAGCTCATTACATGCATCATCATTCATATCCTCCACACTCGTGGTGTCAAGAAAATGCAAAACTCTTCCCAAAGCAGTGAACGACCATTCAATGAACTTCTTAGTTCTATTCCTCTTCTTCTGATTTTCAATAAGAATAGGGTGATATGAACACGCTTCCTCCAATAGTTGAACAAATCTTTTCTCTACTTTGCATAGATCCCTGAAATCCACTAACTCTAAAGAAGACATGATACCCTTCGCAATCAAGTGACTGTGCTCAGTACCATGCTTCTTGACTGAAGCCTCAGCAATAATAGTGCAAGTATCATCCATAAGATACCCATTTTCATGAAAGTTAAATAAAGTCAAGAATTGCCAGCGATGAAAGGAAGGAAGTTTTTCGCGGTTGTATTTTCCATACCCATAATCCTCTGCCAAAAGTGAAGTCATATGATAATTAAAATGATAAAGTTCTTACAATGTCTATATACATTATTGTTAAACAAAAAACAATCTAAATTTATCTTATTTAATATTTATATATTATAGGATAATTTTTTTATTAATATCTTTTTGTTATTAAATATTTTTATTATATATATATATATATATATATATATAATTTAGGGTTGTTCATATTTCATAATATGATTCATTTACTGAAAATTAAGGACTAAGTCAAAAAATCAGCTGATGAATTATTTATATGATTATAAAATAAAAAAAATAAAAATATTAATTAAAGATTTATTATTGATGAAGTATATATTTTGTAATGGATTTTTCTGTACAAATAAAATGGTTAGATATTTATATATTTCTCAATTTTTATTATTGCGTGTTACAAAATATATATACATAAATATTAGAATCTTCTTTTGTTTTATTAAATTCTTATGTTATTTTTATTTGTTATTTCATCTTTTTCTTTTAAAAAAAATTTATTATATTTATCATTTTTTAAGTTAGTTATACTTATCTTTTTCTAACAGAATCATCTAGAGATTCTAGTTTTTTTTTATTTTATTTTAAAATTTAAAATCAATTTAGTAATTAATATAAATAAGTAGTATTGTTCTTTTATATAATAAAACAACAACATACAATAAATAAGTAACATTATTCTTCCATATGATAAAACAACAACATATAAAAAAAAATTATTCTTTCACAATTTTATTATTTTTAAAAATAATTAATAAATGTTAAAAAATATATTTTATACTATAGTATTAAAAATTATAATATAAATGTTTTCAATTTGATATTATTGAGAGTGTACATAGAAAGTACCAAAACTATGGGAGTCCAAGCTTTGCTCGTGATGATTAAGTATAGTAATTCGGAAGTTAGTAGGATTAGTGTAGCAACCACCAGATAAACTATGACTGTCCCCAACACACATGTACATTGTTAAGCGTTTTGTCATGAACCCTTGTCCTCGTGGATACAGAAGAATTCGCCTAAAATCAAATCAAACAGATTATCCAAACATATAGACATACATATAAGCTACAAATTTTTAAGTTTTTAGTTCCAGTGGTTTTAGTCATTGAATATATATCAAAAACAGAAATATTAGAGAATTAGTAAAAATTATTATTTTTGACAAAATATTATTTAAAAGTGTGGACTACTAAAAATATATTTTTAAATAGTTAGACTAAAAGAATTGAACTAATAATTAAATACGTGTGTAGTTTAATATATTTTTAATATATATTTTATATTTTAATGTATATTCTATATTAATAACTGATTTTAATATACGTTTAATATAATAAAATATATATAATTGAAATCAATGACTAAAACCACTGAAACGTCATAATTTCTGAAATATTTAAAACGCTTCTCATAGATATGTATAAGTATACCATGGAGTGTTGTCAACCAAGAATGTCTGGGAGTACAACTTTTCGCAATTCAATTTTGAGAAGTTGATGATTGTCCAAGTGAACGTCACATGTTCCCTCATAGTTCTTTCGATCCTTCCTTCTTTGTCATCAACATACTCCGGTAACTCCATCTTCTCTGTGGTTGAAATTAGTTAGCATAAGGGAATGTTAATAAAAAAGAGAAGAAAACATTGCAAATTTTTTTTTTTGCATTACTTGCCTTCCATTTCGAGGTTGGCACTGTATTGTTTGAAGCACTATATATATAACTATTCTGGTGGCTGATGTGGAATATCGTCTCCTCAAATCTCTCCCGTTGATTTTCTCAAACCTCCTTTGTTTAACAATTTCCAGTGGACTAAGCCAAAGTAGTGAACACTACTAACCACATGCCTGGAATAAATATTTGAGAAATGCTATGGGCCATCAACTTTTGTGATTTGTAACTATCAAATAGTCATTAATGATGATTTTAATGGTGTGAGATTGGTGTGAGATTTCATTCAATGACTCACTTTTTTTTTGTTGGTTACATGCTGGCTAGAATTTAACAAAATTGTTGGCCCCTTAGACTTTTCCTAAATATTTTTGGCAACCATTCTGATAAAGATACATAAAATATTTTTTTTAAAGTTGTTTACCTGTCAGGTTGTTAATAAACATATTTATTAAATCAATTAATAATTTATTTTTTAAAAAATTAAAATAAAATTGGTTTATTATATTAACAACAATAAACTCAATTGTTCATATTATAATTATCAGATCCAATTCGATTCAATTGATTTATATAATCTGAATCGAATCATACTTAAATTCTTTAGAAAAAGACAAATATATTCCTAATTTTTTATTTTGTAGACATTTAAATTCTTAAAAATTAAAAAATGCAATTAGATCTCGGACAAAAAAATACTCTACCCCCAAGTCTATCTTAGTCCAACCTCTCACTAATCTCTCAATCTGACAACAAAAAAAAAAAAATCCTAGCCCTCAACGTCTCCTTAGCTTCCTCTCCCTTTCTTCATTAAAGCTCGAGCTCTCTCATCTCTTACTCGCTAGCTCTCGCAATCTCAAGCTCTCTCCTTCTCTCGTCTCTAGTCTCGCACTCAAAGTCGTCGTCGCTCTCTGCGTCGCCAGTGGTCATCGTCTCACACGTAGTCTCATTCGCACACCTTTCCTAAGCTCGTTGTCGCCGATGGCAGAAGCAGGTCTCGGAATTGATTGTTGTTGTCGCTCCATGTCTCGTCACTGTCTCGCACTCAATCACACGCCTTTTTGCGCTCGTCGTCGCCGGCGGCAGAAGCAGCCATTCCCGAGGCTGGTCGTCATTTTCGTCTTCTTGCTTTGAGTCTCGCCATCAGCTCCCTTCGTGCAACCAGAAGCTGGTCCTCAATTTGGTGAGTTCCAATAAATTTTTCTGTTCTTTCTTTTTCAGTTTTGTTGTTGTAATTCATCTTTGTTGCTGCAATTTGTTGCTGGAAATATTAATGATGTTTTTTTTTGTTTTGCTGAAAATTATCATTAACATGAATTTGTTACTAATTATCACCAATGAATCTTGAATAATTTGTTGTTAAAATTATCACTGAACTAGTTTTTTTTGTTGCTTAAAATCATCACTAAGATGAATTTTTTTACTAATTATCATTAGTGAACCTTGAATTTGTTGCTGTCTTGCTCAAATAATTACTTAACTAAATATTTTTGTTGTTGAAAATTATCACTGAGTTGAATTTGTTAGTAACTAAACTTTAAATTTGTTGTTGTCTTGCTGAATAATCACTTGTATATGAAAATGAATATTAAAAGGAGATCTCTGCTATATAGTATTATTATTTCTCCTTTTTTTTGAAGATTTACTGTTTAATATCATGCTTAGTTATGCTCAGAGCAGGACAGATTTGCATTATTGTTTATTTTTTTCGATGATTTACTATTTGTGATATGTCTTTAGTTACTACAAACATTAGCTAAATAGATATGATTCATTGGCTAAAATATTTGAGATTAGTTAGTACCTGAATTTCTAAAGAGATTTGAACTATGGATGTAATTGAGTTTGAGAAAAAATTGTTTACAGCAAGTGATCCTAAGGTATAATGATTGAATATATTTTTAATGATTGAGTGGCAATTGGCTAATTACATTGACTATATTGCCTCTTTTTAATTCTTATATTATAATCTTTATGGTGGTTTAAAAATTATGATGGATGATGTTTTTTCTGGGTTTGATCAGGTTATGATGAAAAAAAATGAGGTTTGATCAAATTTAAAAATAGAGGAATGCTAGGGAGCCAGTAGAATTTGTGATATATAACCATCAATTAGCTATCATCAATATTTTTAATGGTATGAGATGAAATCTAACGGTGTAGGATTACTCATTTTTCTTTTGATGGTTAAGTGCTGGCCAGATTTCAATAAAAGTGGTGGCCCCTAAACTTTTCCTTAAAGATAAATATCAACAGTCAACAGGATCGGATCATCTTGGTAACATTATCGTTCTTTGACATGAATTTTTCTAGTTGAATTAATGTTCTGATGAACATTTTACTTAAACTTACTTGACTTGAGTCTTGAGGTGTGCAAGCTGAAGATGAGATCAGATACTTTAAATTTTTTGTATATGTTTCTCTAATCTGGGTCTTTCTCTTTTTATACAAAAAGGAAAAAAGAAAGTTTATCAAAAATTTTACTGTATCAACCTCTTGTTTGATTATTGTGTTAGCTTATGTAAAAATACACCTCTTATTTTAAGAAATCTTAACCCCTCTTTTATTCTTAGCTTCTATACTTTGTATTATTTAGTAGAGTCTAATTACTTGTAATCAAATGCAATTATAAGATCATTGTAAACGATTAAGCCATCTTAATCATCAGCTACATAAAATCTTCTGGGTTAGTGTGATAAGCAACAAATAATTGATCAATAAACGCCACATATTCATAAATTTGAATTTATCGGCTAACTTTGTCAATGGAATTCTGTTATATTAGTTTTATATGGTCAATGTTTTTTTCTTAAAATTTAATTGTAACAACATTTTCATCTGTTGGCCTATAATGGACTCAAGTCTTTATGTTAAATGTGTAAGTAACTTAAAGGAAGTAAAAATTATAGTTTTGTCATTAGTTATGCTCTAAGTTAATGACGCTTAACAATCTTGACGTAATTAGATGTTGAATCTTTTGTTCAATAGCACATGGTAGGGTAAAGTTGCTAATTAGCCAAGGTCGCAAAATTGCTTCAAGATAATTAAGAAAGGAAATCGTTAGTATTTCAGTTTTTAAAATAATAGATTTTTTTATTATATTATCTTTTTTTAAAAAATATTATAATCATGAATGAACAATATAATTTAGTTGTGATGGTTTTAATGTATTAAAATTATTCAGTTAGCCACGGTTAAGGTAAAACAAATACTACCATTTATTTAAGCATGTTGATAATGAACTAAATTTAGAAAATAATTTACTCGCACATACATATATAAAGTTGTATGCTAAGTTGCTAACTTTTTTATGAAAATATTTTCTATAAAAAATTTTAACTAACTTTTATAAAATAATTGCTTAATATTTTTAAAATTAGAAAATAAATTATTATTAATAATATAATAATTTGATTTTCTAATTTAAAAATAAATAATTTGTAAAATTATAATATAATTTATATAATTTAAAAAAGATATAATTAGTAATAAATGAGAATATTATCTTCCTCCTAATAATATAATCATATGAAGCTCCTTACATGCATCATCATTCATATCCTTGACACTATTACTCTTAAGAAAATGCAAAACTCTTCCCAAAGCTATGAACGACCATTCAATATACTCTTGAGTCTCGACTTCTCTTACTCTTCTCATGATATTTGATACCATAACGGTAGTTAAAAATAGTTCCTCCAATTGTTGAACAAAATACTTTTGTATTTGCATAAATTCTTGAAATCCTCCTTAGTATCCAAAACCTCGGCAACAACAATGCAAGTTTCATTCACAACAAACCCTTTGCTAGGGTCATAAAATTTATCTAATTCTATACCGAATTTGCACTTCATAGTTGGAAGAACTTCAGGGCAGTATTCATAGGAACTCCCTGGCAAAATCATATACAAAATTATTGAAGTTCTATGATAGTTAAATTCATAAAAACATTTTATTATATATTAGATTGGGCAGAAACTACGTGAATCCGCCAAGTTAAAAATTGCTTCATCAATCAACCAAAGCACTTCTCTATACAATTCGAACCAGCTTAGTTCGAATTTCATTTGTATATAATTCGAACCGAATCAGCTCGAATTACTTGGCAACATTCACACTAATTCGAACAAGGTTGGTTCGAACTTAAAACATACATAATTCGAACTAGATGAGTTCGAATTATATAGGTGGAAGCTAACCAAAGTAATTCGAACCAAGTAGGTTCGAATTACTAATAACTAATTCGAACCAGGCTGGTTCGAATTAGTTAGGACTAGACCTGTATATATATGGTGTGAACGTGAGTATCTCTCATTAGAGGGGTAAGATGACTAGTGAGGAGAGTTTCGTAGTGTTGGTTCACCACAGAGGATCCATTAAGAGGAAAATTCGTTCCGGTGTGAAGTTCACTGATAAGGATCCTCTGTGTATGATCGTCAGGCCTACGACTAGGTATGAGGACCTTGTTAGCTCTGTACTGCTGAAACTTGGTCTCGAAGGTGTGAAACGGGTTAAGAAGTTTTTCTATCGCATTCCAATCACGGTGCTCCAGGAAACCGTTAAGTATGATTGTTTTACGATCGGGAGTGATGAGGACTTGCAGGTCATATTTCATTGTCGCCGGCAGTTTCCAGAGGTGAGGACACCAGAACTGTTGGCAAAGTTGGTTGACGTGGTATCCAGCTCGAGGGGTTTGAACCGGAATACCACCACTTTAGCCACGGTAGCCGGTTCTAGCTCCAGACCTGCCGTTGCTTCTTCCTCCGTCCCTGCGTACGAGCCACCCGTCCAACCTGTTGCCTCCCTTTCGTTCGCTGTTGATCTCAACGGCAGTGTAGGCGACGAGGTCGGAACAGGGGAATTTCCACGAACCTCTTTACAGTGTGTTGCACTGGCTGGGGTTGGAAATGGACTTTTGGATGATCCAGAGGATGATGATATCGAGCCGGATATAATTGTTGATGACAGTGGCGATGATGTCGGAGCAAGTGAGCCTGCTGGGGCGGGCGGTGGTTCTAGCTCTGGCACACAGCAGTACCCTCCACATTTTTCCTCTTTGGACTTAGATGCCATGAGGCAGGAGGGGGTTCCTGGGCAGCTGGCTGGATTTGGCGCTAGAGATGGTGAAGGGTCTGCAGGTCTGACAGAATTTTAGGTTGGTCAGCGATTTCAGGATAAAGATGAGGCCCTGTTAAGTGTGAAGACTTACAGCATCCGTCGAGGGGTACAGTACAAGGTCGTGGAGTCTGACTATCGCCGGTATGTGGACAAGTGTTCTGAGTTTGGGAATGGGTGCACATGGTTGATTTGCCTGAGTCTTCGACAGTGCAAGGGCCTTTGGGAAGTCAAACGCTACAACGGACCGCATACGTGTCTCGCCACCTCCATCTCCAGCGACCACAGGACTTTGGATTACCATGTGATATCGGCATTCATTATGCCAATGGTTAGGGCTGATGCATCCGTCAGCATCAAGGTGCTCCTAAATGCCACCGCCGCACACTTTGGGTTTAGGCCGACGTATAGGAGGGTCTGGTTAGCCAAGCAGAAGGTTGTTGCCCTCATCTATGGTGACTGGGATGAGTCGTACAACGAGCTCCCAAGGTGGGTGTTAAGAGTCCAGTTGACGATGCCTGGTACTGTTGCAGTCCTTAGGACGAGTCCTGTTCGTATCGGTGCACAGCTGGACGAGTCTCAAGCTTATTTTCACAGACTATTCTGCACGTTTCCACCATGTATCGAGGCATTCCGTCATTGCAAGCCCCTAGTTAGTATTGACGGCACCCATCTCTATGGCAAGTATAGGGGAACGTTGCTTGTTGCGATTGCACAGGACGGGAACTCCAACATACTCCCTGTGGCATTCGCATTAGTCGAGGGTGAGAATGCTGAGTCGTGGGCCTTCTTTCTCTCCCACCTGCGTGAGCATGTGACACTGCAGCCGGGTCTGCTGGTTATATTGGACAGGCATAACGGCATCAAGGCCGCGCTTGAGGCTCCTGACGGAGGATGGTTACCTCCGTCTGCATACCGGGCATTCTACATTCGACATGTAGCGGCAAATTTCGCCCTAACCTTCAAGGACAAAGACGCAAGGAGGATACTTGTGAATGCGGCGTACGCTAAGACCGAGGTCGAGTTCCATTACTGGTTTGATATTCTGAGGTCTAAAGACCTGGCGATGTGTGACTGGGCGAACCGGATTGAGTATTCATTGTGGACACAGCATTGTGATGAGGGGCGTAGATTTGGACACATGACGACGAATATCTCTGAGTGTGTGAACTCAATCCTCAAGGGTGTTAGAAACCTTCCTGTGTGCTCGCTAGTGAAGGCAACATACGGAAGGTTGGCCGAATCATTTGTTCGCAAAGGGAGAGAGGCTGAGGCACAGTAGGGAACCGGACAACAATTTAGTCAGCACTTGGTGAAGTGTATAGAGGCCAACTTGAAGACGGCTCGGTGCTTCACGGTGACTTTTTATGACAGGGATAACTCCGAGTTCACCGTCGCAAAGACAACTCCTACTGGTTCTTTCTCACTGCGTAGCTACAGAGTCTCGCTTGCATCTCAGACATGTGACTGCAGATACTTCCAGGCACTTCATTTCCCGTGTCCCCACGCACTGGCATGCTGTGCCTACTCACGGCTTACATGGGAGCCTTACGTCCACCAGGTGTGTATCGTCTTAGTTCGGTCTTCAGTGTGTATCGGATGGGTTTCAAATCTCCCATTCCAGAGGGTTTCTGGCCACCATATGATGGGCCGACTGTCATCCCAGACCCGAATAAGAGGCGTGCGAGAGAGGGTCGTCCGAGGTCCACTCGGATACGGACCAATATGGACGAGGCAGACCCGAACCGGCCAAAGAGATGTGGGCTTTGTCGGCAGCCCGGCCACACACGTCGGAGTTGCCCACAGCTCCGAGGAGCAGAGCACACACGGGGACATGATTAGGTGTATTGCTAGCTTTGGTACTTTTGTTATTTCAATTTCGCATTTAGATTCCAGTATTATCGGTTTTCTTACTTGTAGTTGGTAAGTGATAACATTTGTTAATGTTAGTGCGATGTACTGTGAATGGGATCATAATTGATGAATATGTTTTGTTTCCAGAGTTTTAAATGAAATGTATGTTGAATGCACACCGGAATAACAAACTCTACGAGTTAAATTAAGACATGACGCAGAAGCTATGCTAGTAACAGAAATTAGATTTTTGAACGAATTGTGAGTAATTCGAACCAACCTGGTTCGAATTACTATTTGATGCAATTTGAGAGTATCGAACCAAGTCGGTTCGAATTACTTGGGGAGTGGTTCACGTGTGTAATTCGAACCAAGCTAGTTCGAATTATGT
The DNA here is from genome assembly GCF_003086295.3 of Arachis hypogaea. Classification (NCBI taxonomy): domain Eukaryota; kingdom Viridiplantae; phylum Streptophyta; class Magnoliopsida; order Fabales; family Fabaceae; genus Arachis; species Arachis hypogaea. The sequence goes on along the minus strand of NC_092047.1, from coordinate 115,586,063 downwards.
AATTTGTAGTTCGAACCAAGTTGGTTCGATTTATATGTTAACGTAGTTCGAACCAAACTAGTTCGAATTACATAGTAATGTGCTTTGGCTGATTCGTGAAGCAATTTTCAGTTTGGCTGATTCAGGTAATTTTTTTGCTCCCTTGGCTTATTTCTGTTTTTTGCCCTATTAGATTCTCTAAATTTTAAATTTTTACTTTAGAGAATAAAGTGATATCTCACCTTTAAATGTGATTTTTTTATATTTTTTTTGTTTCACCTATAAAATAAATGGTGAGATATTACATTTTATCCTCTAAAATAAAATTTAAAATTTAGAAGATCCAAATCCATATATATATATATATATATATATATATTGAACAAAGGGAGCTCAACACAATAAAGTGGAGCAACAAGGATTCAAGCACAATAAAAACAAAACATAAAACACAGATAACAAGTATAATCCGTTGTTATCTCCAGCATTGCCATCAACAACCAAATGGATCAACTCCACACCATTCCCTATAACTCGAAAATGACATAATCTTTAACACCTTCAACACTTGTCTCTAATCTCTGAAACACTCTGCTATTCCGCTCCAACCAAATGTTCTAAATGACCGCAAAAAAGCCTATTAGCCATTTCTGTGCTCCGACTTTCTGCCTGGTACTCCAGTCCAACTCTCGAAGAATTCTTTAACGGTCCCGGAATAATGGCCCATGCTCTATCAGCATACTTCAACCAAGCACACCACACCTGCCACGTAAACTCACAGGCAAAAAATAAATGATGTACAAATTATATATCCTTTTTACACAAAACACATATATTGTCATTATGATTAATAATGCCCAGTCTACTCAGCCTCTCCTTCGTGTTGACCCTGCCTACTAAAACAAACCATGCAAATAGTTCAACTCTTGGAGGAACCAAGCCATGCCAAATCGAACTAGTGAAGCTGTAACTCATGATATCCTCTGAAAGAATCTCTTTCTGCAGCACCTGCACAAAAAAATTAGTAGAAAAATACCTTTTTTTTTTGTCAAATTTCCATACAACTCAGTCCTCTCTATCACTCGATAATCTTACAACCCGTAACCGGTCGTGAAGTTGGTTGAGTAACTCTAACTCCCATTGGAATAGTTCTCTCCTCCACTGGAAGTTCCATACCCATTCTACCACATCCCAAAAGCCACAGTCCCCTATTATGAAACCTTGTTGATTTGAAACAGAGAAGAGTCTCGGAAAACTATCTTTCAAAGAGCCACCTTGTAACCAAGCATCCTCCCAAAAATGAGTGCTCCTGCCGTTTTCCATCTCCATAGACAAACCACTGATCATCTTGTCTCTTACCTGTTGCTCCTTGATATTAAACTGGCAGATATCTTTCCAAGGGCCCATCTTGATGGCAAGGTCTGGCTTGACAAAATTACAGTTGGGTCCAACTGATTACAAGAGCATAAAACCTTCTTCCACAGCGGACAGTCCTCCTTTGAGAAGCGCCACCACCACTTGAACAGAAGCGATGCATTTCTAATTAATTAGAGCATCTCCCACCTCCAAGCCACCTAGCTTTTTCGGAGCTTGAACTACCTCCCATTTCACCAGTGGTATACCATGATTCCCATCCTCTTTACTCCACATGAACCTTCTCTGAAGTCCAATTATCTTTTCTGCAACCGTTTTTGACATCTTGTACAAGCTCAAGTAGTAAACCGGCAGACTATTGAGAACAGATTTTATTATTTCCTGCGGACAGAATAAGATTGTGTCATCTGCAAATTGGAGATGCGACAATTCTATATTGTCCCTTCCCACCAGCAATGAAAAAATCCGTCCATTCCTTACGGCCTCCCCCACCATCCTGTGCAGAACGTCAACGACAAGAACGAACAGAAAAGGAGATAGAGGGTCTCCTTGTCTGAGTCCTCTCTCCATCTTGAACGGCTTGGATGGTGACCCATTGATCAACACTGACGTAGACGCTGTAGTCACACATTCCTTCACCCAAGTTCTCCATCTAAGACCAAAGCCTATCTTCTACAGCACTATATCCACAAAGCTTCACCTCACTCTGTCGTAGATTTTCTGAAAGTCTAGTTTATATATATATATATATGATTGAAATTGGACTCATAAGGAACAATTGGAAAAGAAAATGAACAAAACATATCTTTTAGGGTCAATTTAGTCTTTAAAAAAATTGATTTTTAGAATATTCAAAAGTGAATTAAATAAAATCTTTATTATATGATTACAGTCTTCAACATGAACTGCAATTCGCGAGTCGATTCAAATTGCTCATAAAAATAGATGAATCGAACCACTAAAATTAGGACTTGTTTAGAAGTAGATTAATTTGACTTAATTTACAGCTCCATAGTAAATGGGTACGATATTAGCTATTTATTTTTTGTATATAAAATTTATTTTGGTTCATATATAATGTTTTTTTAATTAATTAATTTTTTAAACTTTAAATAATTTATTATCAAAGTATATGAATGCATAACAATTTTTTTTATTCGTATGGATATCAAGTAAAAAGAATTGCTAAAATTATATAATAATTTTTAAACAAAAAATAAATTATAAAAAGAGAATCAAACGAATCAACTCGTTTAATTCGTTAATTCGAATGAGTCAAATTAAATTGATGTATTCCCAACTTGTTTAAAATACGGATCAATTCGTTTTTTTAAATTTTAGCTCGCTGTTTACAGAAAATACCATTATCTATCATTGTAGTTCTAGCACTTTTTAATTTTAATATTAAAAAGATAATTATATTTTACATTGTTATTAAAAATGCACGTGTTTCACTCGGCTGTGGAGATTACATTCCAAAAAATCGAAAAGTTAATTTTCGTTCACATGAAATTAGAATATTAATTTTTTAAATTTTATAAATCTGACCCACAAATTTTTTAATTTTAAATTTAAATCTTTTTATTTATAAATCTGGCCCACTAATTTATTTTACTATAAAAATAAAAAATTAACCACTCATAAATTAAATCCTTCAATTTATACACTAGAATTTGAACTTATCACTCCTTACCCTCAGATTTTAATTAAAATTTTGTCTAGTCTCAAATTTAAATCTCAGATTTAATTTTTACAATTAAAAAAAAATCACTTCCATATTAAATTGAAACATTCCGTCATCCATGACGGCGAAAGCTAGTGCACTCTAGGCAAAGTAGGGAGTGCAGCACTCTTTAAAAGTTAACCTACTATGAAAAGTGATCAGGTAAATTAAATTTATTTATTATTGTTTTTTTTTTTTTCATGGGCTGAACAAACAAATCGACACTAACAAAAAAAACTAATTCACTCGTTTAACACAGGACTATCTTTACACCAGAAAAATACTCAAAAAAAATTGATCGAATTCCTCCATTACTCTGTTATTATTGATGTGATGTCTTCAAGTATTTTCACTGTTTTGTTTGTTAGCAGGTGCTTCCACTATTGTTCTGTTTAGCCACAGATTTTTGACGTTCTTGAACTCACCCCATTCCACCTTTACCATAAATGGACCTTCAAAGTCCGAAAAATTGCTGTCATAGAAAAGGAAGACGCTGTGTGGCCGCTGTGCTGGTTGGCTAACTCTAAACATAAAACTGAACCCGGTCTCCATGAAGGCGCCATGATTCTCAAATGACGACACAGTCAAAGTACAATATACATGACAGTTACAACAAGTCCATTATCTTTTATTTCAAATTATCCTCAACGTGTACGTAAGAATAAAAAATTAAAATACAATTATATTTAAACAATTATTTGTATTATTTTATATTAATTTATTCAAAAAATAATTAAATTTTGAAGCTAATTGGTATAAAATATTACAGATATAAAACTAAAAAAAAAATTTATTTGTATAAGAATGAGCCTAATAAATAATTATTCTATTTAATATATAATTAAGAGTATTTCTTTCTTTGCCAACAAACTATGGTTCAAATGACATAATTTCTATATTCACCTAAGAGTTGGTAAAAAAAAGAATACTTCTTTTTTTTATTAACTTTTTTAAATATTAATTATTTATTTTACATACAATATAGAAATAAATGAATATAATATTTATTGAGTAGACGCAATTACGTAAAATTTTTTTATTGTCATAGTATTTGAACCAAAGAAAAGAAAGTATTATTTTAAGAAAAAATAATAATATATTTTTAATAATATTTTTAATACAAAATAATAAATTTTAAATATTTTTTTAAATAATATATATTAACTAAAATAATATAATTATCCCAAATAATATATTATAAATATAGTAAAATAACATATTTCAATAAAAAAATTATTAATAAAAAATTATATGAATTTTTGTTTTGCACAAAATAAAATTATTATATATTTATTTATTTTTTACGTTGTATATATATTTTTTTAATTAAATTAATATAATACAAAATCTTTTATCATACTGTTCATATTTAATGTTTTAATTTTGTTTCTCACAATATATATATATATATATATATATATATATATATATATAACACAAATTTTTTTATCATTGTGTTTATATTTAATATTATAATTTTATTTCACATAAAACAAAATTTATTTAAATTTTAATATTATATACATAATATATATATAACACAAAATTTTTTATCATTGTATTTATATTTAATATTATAATTTTATTTCACACAAAACAAAATTTATTTAAATTTTAATATTATATACATAATATATATTTAATATTATTTTTTTTAAAATTCTATTATATCTTTTTTTCTAGATTTAGTACATAAATTTTCAACTTATTTTTTATGTATTATTTATTTTAATTCTAAAGTCCAATAACTTTTTTTTGTACAGACATGTTTTTAATATTTATATACTATTTTTTTATTTTGAACTTCAGCCCAATATCTGAGACTTACAAAAAAAATCTAAAACTTGTAAAAAATGATTAACTTGATTAACAGGTTACCTTTTTAAATCCAGACCATTCAAATAAAATATAATAAATGAAGAGTTCAGATTTAATGAATCTACAAGATGTGCAGCACTCCATACTTAGTAAGGAGCGTTTAAGGATGAGCCATCCATGACCAACCATGATACAACAATAATTTCCATTACTAAAAGAAAAAATAATAATAAATAAATAAATAAATAAATAATAATTTTTTTTAAATGGAGTTTCCACGAATTAGTCTTTGTCAGGTCGGATTAAGAGATACCAAAAAAAAAATTTCATTACTGAAAGAAAAAAACAATCTAGTTCTAGACAGACCTTTTTTGAAAAAAAAAAAAAAATAATAATAAATAAATTTGGTAAGCACAAGGAGCATATTCTAGAAGGTACTTAACCGGAGAGAGAAGAAGAAGAAGAAAGAGAAAGAAGGTGTAGTAAAGTCTAGAAGTGTCGCTCAACAAACAACATAAACACACTTTCTGTGTTCCTTCTTCTGTCATCAAAATCTACCTTACTCTCAATTCTTCTCAAACGTAGGGTTTTTGTCTCTCTCTAACAAAACCATGAGGTACTTTTTTCATTTCAATTTTATTTATTTATTTTTTATGTTCATATGTATGTTTAAAAGTGTTAATCCTCTGAACTTAGCATCTTAAGTTTGATTATGATTAGTGATTATGTTGAGTAATCATAGTTTTTGAAATGGAAACAGGACACATGTTAGTTAATGGTTTATACCACTGAAGTTTGCATTACTTTGTTCATTTTTTATTATATTGTAAAAGTTTTCTCTTATTATAACTCATTGGCAAGTTTAGGAAGTGTGATTTTCTATGAAGAGTGTGGGAAAATATGATTGTGGTTTTTCAATTACTAGCAGCTATACATGCCTTTTTTGCATTGTCAAGTTGCTGAACATTGATATTAATAATTTTGATTTTTGTTGATGTTAGTTAAATTTTAATCTTAATTTGTTGTGCTGCAATTTGTGTTATTGGGATGAATAGCTTTTTTGGTAGTTCAACTTATAGTATACTATCTAGGTTTCTTGCATGCATTTTGGGAATTTTCATTTTTAGGGATCAAATTCTTCCATTTGCATCAGCATTCATGTAGTGAATCAGAAAGTTGAGTATTGTGATTGATACTGTAAAGGAATTTATACTTTTAGTAAATACAAATTAAATCCTTTTGATTTTTGTGTTCTGATCGTGTTTTTTACATCATTTGCTGTGTGCAGCCGTCATCCTGAGGTTAAGTGGGCTCAAAGGCTGGACAAGGTTTATATAACGGTTCAGTTGCCGGATTCGAAGAATGCGAAAGTGGACCTAACTCCAGATGGTACTTTCACCTTTTCGGCTACTGCTGGTGCCGAAGATCATCTGTATGACTTGAAGTTGGATCTCTTTGACAAGGTTAATGTAGAGGTGAGACTCAAATTTTCCTATTTATAGATAGCAATGACATATCTATAAAATTTACCGTGTAAAATTCTTTTATGATAATCAGGTGTGACCATGTAGGTTAAAGTAGTTTTCTTTGAAATGGTTGATGTGGAAGTTGATTCTTTTTGTCTATGCATCATCATCTACTTAGATATTAGTTTAAGAAACTAAACTAAAGTATTGCATTATCCATGATGTGCTTGCACTTTAGGATGATGTTTGTTGTTGATGTAATCTCCATGGAGTACATGTAACATGTTTAAGTCTCTTTAATGTTTTTGAAATTTGTCTAAGAAATTTAGTGTTTTGTTAATTGCACTAGAACTATTTTTGTTTTTCAATGCATATTCTATTGGTTTCAGGAGAGCAAGATTAATGTAGGGGTGAGAGGCATATTCTGTGTGGTGGAGAAGGCAGAGAAAGGATGGTGGAAAAGGTTACTACGAGGAGAAGGAAAGCCTCCGCATTATGTGAAAGTAGATTGGGATAAATGGGTTGATGAAGATGAAGATGATGGTGGTATGGACATGCCTAAATCATGTTATTAGCAATTTTTGAAATTCTCTGTTTCATGGCTGCGGTTTTCTGACCGATTATCCTGTTTGTTTGCTTAGGTCTTGGTGATCTAGACTTGGGAGGGATGGATTTCTCGGTATGCAATGTGTTTGGATGAATTCATCTGTTTGGACACCCTTTCTTGTTTGATGTAATCTGTTCTAAATTCTAATTCTATTGAATGCTGCAGAAATTTGGTGGGATGGGCGATGATGCAATGGGTGATTTCGATGATGACGATGATGATGGTAAGTATGCTGCAAAATTAGCATTTGATATTTGGTGTGTGTGAAGTACTTATTATACATCATCATTTTAGAAATCATGGGTATGTGTGAACTTTACTCACTAGTATTAATCCCCTAGAGGGGAAGCCAATGAATCATGAAACTAACTTGAATTAACTGATTGAATTGCCAAATTCATCTGGGAAGAAAAGGTTTTGTTGGTTTTATAACTATGAGGCATATGATACTATATTTGAGGCCAAAGTCAGTTGCCGTTTAGGATTTAAATTGGTGGATCTACCTTTTTTCGTCGGCCGCAGAATATGGTCATTTTTAGCATCATTTAGGAAGTGTCCTAAATGAACCAACATGATCAATTGCTGTAGAAGGTGCATTGTAGCATTGTTCTCCCATTCTTAAGGCCTCAAGTATGGTACTTTAGGGTTTTCGTGCTTTAGGATTCGTTTATTTGGCCGACTGAAATATATTTGTTTGCCAATTATAATAGAGCAAGAAGTGTCGAAGCCCGGAGGACAGGGGACTAGTACTGAGAAAGAGGGAGCTTCCACGGCCGGAGATCAAGATGCTGCCGGGGAGGCTTCAACAGAGAAAAAAGAAGCTGCTCCAAGCACATAATACCCTTTCAGTTCAAGATCTTCAACACCTGGATGATGCTTATAAGCATGCAGTAGATTATTTCAGTATTGTAGTGTGAATTGATAGTTCTTGAAGTAGAGACATCATATTACCCCTGTTTCTTGACCCTAAAACATTGGTGTCTTGGTGAGTAGTGAGTGCTATTGGCATAGTCAACGACTTAACATTCATTCTCTCTAGCTGAAGTAGGATATTGTACAAGTGAGACTTTTTTTTTATTTCATGAAGGAATTTGGTATCAGAATATCTATATAATATTATTCATCATGCTGCCTATTAATTTTCATGGCAACTGTTGATGGAGCCGAGTGTGTTTATTATTTCTCTTTCCTAGTCAAAGACCATATTGTTTATAAATGTTTTTAAGGCCGATATTAATTGGATTCTAGGATAGGAAATTTTTGAACATTTTCAACAGAAATAGGATTTGATATCTGCTTTATCATCTTACTCTTGATATTATGCTAATTTAATACTCAAGAACATACCACAAGAAAAGTTTTGTGGCTATTAAGGAGAGTTGATATTCAATTTAACTCATAAAGTATGATGTCGAATTCAAATTGATTTAAAATTATAATTGGTTTAATTTGAACGGTAAAATTTATAATAACTTTTGTTAGTTCCTGAATTAATTTTTATGAATAGCATATTGTTAACTTGTTAAGATTTAAACTTTTTATCTAAGTTTTATGTGATTAAAACATACTAAACCTTTTATATTTTCACAAAAAAGGACCATATAATCAAACTTCAATTTGCTCTAACAGACCCCAATCGCATGGAATATGAGCAAAGGATTCAAATCACAATAAATTAATGCAAGTTCTGATTACAAATTTCAGAATTCAATTTTGTTCTATTGAAGTTTTAAGAGTCAAACTAAATTGTTCTTCAAATTATAAGGGTCAAATTGAGTATTAACTCGAAAATCATATCTGAATATTACCATGTTTCACTTTCATTCATCGTTTTAATCCTCAAAATATCAGTTTTATAATGAAATAGTTTGTAAACCAGTGAATTTTATTAAGTATAATAAAAACAACTTTTGAGGTATTCTTTAACATGAAAAATGTGTAATTTATCTTCCATTCAATGCCTCAAAAGTATCAGAGAAGTAGAACATCAATTCAAGAACTTATCCATACCATGCCTCAAAATCACTAGAACAAACAATTTAAGTTGGACCACCCAAACATTTAGTGTACAATCGGAAGGAGCATTTCTAAGCATATGAATGATGGGGTGGATGTATTCTATTTCAACAATTAACATTATCACCATCATCACTTTGGTGAGTTCTTGTAATATCTGCATTTTCGCGACTCTAAATGCAAGAACAAAAAACACTGGAAACCTACAACCAAGAATGCAAGGGAATCACAAACAGCAATCTGTTGAGCAGGGATCCGATGCCTCTAAAACTAGCAACTGGACCATATAAAGTAGTTCCATGTAACAGTTGTATCAACCTCTACCTCTCCCTGCACCTGTCGGAAGAAGAAGAAACATAAATTAAGATAACAAGGACTATACCGAAATTTGTATTATAACTGATCCTAATATGATATCTGTACGTTTCAGGAATTTTAGACATAGTTTAAGCTTTCAATCATAAGTTGTATTGAACCAAAATACGCATAATCAAACATGCATTAACTTCACTCTATTATGACTTGATCGCTAAAATCACTTTTTTCCTTGACCATCCAGACAAGGGAAAGTAAGATTTGTAAGCGTATGTGTGGAAGTATAAAGTAAATGCATAATACCACAGATCCCATGAACTCGTTCATGGCAAATTCGAGGGATAAAACTTAGATAATGAAAAGTTGCTACATGAAATGCAGAGAGTTTGGAATGATGTAAGGGATGATTTACCTCTGTTACCACCAGGCTTTCCACCTGGGCCCCCCCTGCCTCGGCCTCCTCCTGGCCCTTTAGCTCCACCTTCATCAAGGCCACGGCCCATTCCTTTTGCTGGCCGTCCACCAGGACCATCCTCTCTCCCCCTTCCCCTTCCACGTCCAACACCAGGCGGTTTGCGATCTGAAAAAGGTGATCACAATTAAGGAGTTTCCAGCATATTTTTCTTTAGAAGAAACCTAGAAGACTACATGAATAGCTATTCAACTCATTCTATATGTGTAAATATAACTTGTTTAAACTTTAAAGTGATTATTATCTTTATTTCTTGTTTATTCCCCACTTTGATCACCTCTACGACTTAAATATCACTACGAAAAATGAGCTAGATGTGGAAAAAAGGCTCACCTCCACGGCTCTTGGTTTCTTCCTGAACTTTGTCAATAACCTAAAACAACAGGCAATACAGCAACATCAGGGGATGAACGTATGCATGAATCATGATCACGAATTCCAACATAATGTGAAAATCACTGCTACAAACCTCATCAGGAACTCGAAGATACTTGATTGTGTTTCCACGAATGTAGCATTCCGGCATACGCCAAAATCTATCTCCGTCCTACATAACCAATTCCAATCACACATTATAAAAGATTTCACAGCACACAACATATCATGATGAATATACAAGAACCAACGGCAAAAGAACAATACTTTAGAGGTACAAATGACTTCTCTTAGATGGATGTTCATCCATGTATCACAATTCACCAAATGCCCGTTATAAGTCTCTCCATTTTTCAGCTCCACCAACTGTTCCAACAGAAACATATAGTAAAAATCAAAATATAAAACATAAATAACTACTTCAGAACTCATACATACAATGATACATGATTTGCTGACACAAACGCTAACATGATAGTGTATCAAAATCAAACAGTATCTCTGCAATTTACACTATATCACATGAATTAGGTAAACATAGAGCAAAGGCCTCGCAGACACTCACCATTGGGTGGCCTTGGGCAGTCTTCAGAAGAGAAAGGGGCAGCTGAAAAAAAAAAAAAAGACAAGAAAAGAAAGCAATCAGAAAACGAGAGGCAAAATAAATTAATAGACCGCAGAATGCAACCCTAATTACAGTGACCCAATTGAGTTTTTCGGTGAAAGATTAGATTTTTGAGTACAAGTTATGATCTTGGGATGTGGGAATCAAAGAATGAGATCTGGGTTAATGGGTTTACTGAAAAGGGTTTATACCATAACAAAAAATAAAACTTTGGAAAACATATGGAGAAGAGTGTGAGAGAGAAACGGGGCGAGTGAGTTACCATGTCGTGAATCGAAGGTGGTTGTGGTTTAAGGTTTGATTATGCAGCAGAGAGCTCTTTGAAGGTTTTGAATATACGAGGAGCTAAAAAAGCGAAGGAGGAGAGAGCTCGATGAAGCTGTTGAATTTGAGATGCTGACAAGAAAGTTTTTTTTTGGAACAGAGTTTCAATTTTGAGCATCAATTTGAAACTTCACCAAAAAAATAAAAAGAAAATCTGTCAATGCCCATTTGACTTTGGCAACCTTTTCTTTTTAGGTAAAGAATAAAATATAAGATAAAGAATAATTTTAAATAAAATAGAATAAAATATTTGAGAATTTCATAGTTTACGAAGTTTAGGACTAAAACAAAAAAATCTCATAATTTATATAAAATTACAGCAAACCAATATTTTTTAGTCTTAATAAATTAATGAAAAAGAACAAGACGCATTATATATATATATTTTATATATTTTTTTCTTACATTTGTGAAATTATAGTTCATGTAATCGACACAATTAAAAAAAATTAAAATTAGAATGATAAATTTTAATCTTATCTATTCATAGCATGAATTATTAAGCTTATAAAGATTTAAAAGCCAGGATTACAAACATGACAACGTTACATTATTATAATTTACTTTCTTAATTCAAATAAAATTATTCAATTTGATTTATTATGTTTTTTTATAACATGATATGATTATTTATATATAATTTTGATACTATTTTACTTATTTTTTTTTATAAATATATTTTTTTGGATTCTATAATATACTAATATGTCGTAAGTTTATTTAAAAAATAAAATGATTAAATGTTATAAAGTATAAACTTCTTATTTAACAAGACTTTCATAAAAAAGTATATGATGAAACATTATTATTTATAATTTCAGTAAGTGATCATGTGTGTACATATATATAAAGTCGATCTTCAATTCAAATCTTATTATCTTACGATTCAAAAAAATTTTATATATATATTTTTTAGAAAAAAGTCAACAGATTATGAGTACACTAAAAAAACTAAGAAAAAATTATTCTAAAAGACTGTTAAAAAGATTTAATTATTAAAAAGAATTTTAATATAAAATTATTAAAAAAAATCACATTTTTTTATAATATTTAAAAAAAAAGAACCAAATCTTTTTATAAAGAGACAAATATATTTTTAATTATTTATTTATTTATTTTTTATAATTTTTATGTTGATAAAATTTATTTTTCTTAAAATTTTAGTAATTTTTAGTAATTATTTATTTATTTATTATTTTTTTGATCTTTACCTAACGAGAAAAAAAGGACAAAAGATTAGAAAAGTAAAAAATAAATAATAAAAATTACTAAAATTTTAGAAAAAATAAAAATAGTTAATATAAAAATTATAAAAAATAATTAAAGATATATTTGTCTCTTTATAAAAAGATTTGGTCTTTTTTCTAAATATTATAAAAAAATTTGGTCGTTGTTAATAATTTCTAAATTAATTAACTAATTAATCCCAAGTGAATATTCATACATATTTATTTAGCGTTGAGAATCAAATAACATATATTAAAGATTATAAAAAATAAAAAAAATAATTAAGGATATATTTATCTTTTTATAAATAGATTTAGTTCTTCTTCTTAAATATTATAAAAGGATTTAGCCCTTTTTAATCATTTTGGTATTAAAAATTCTTTTTAATAATTAAATCTTTCTAACGGTCTTTTAGAATAATTTTTCCAAAAACTGATGCTAATATTTCAAACATCTTAATATATATATATATATATATATATATATGTGTGTGTGTGTTAGGTGATTGATATTTTTTTTTGTTTTATTTAAATTAACACTAGCCAATGATTCATCATATGTAGATATGAAATAATTGAAGAATTAAACATAAAGTTTACTTTAAATATGAGAATTCCTATCTCCTGATTTGTTGTAGTTTTGTATAAATTATAGAGTTTTTTCGGTTTTAGCTTCAAACTTCATAAACTATGAAATTCTCAAATGTTTTACTCAACTTTATTTAAAATCAACCTTTATCCCATGATTTATACTCACCATAACGATTTATGTACTGCAGGATATATAAGTATGAATCATTGTATCCCACCATATTTTATATATTTTTTTTCTTCTAAAATTTGTATAGAAGCAACGACTTATATAAAAAGTGGGAGGACAAAAATATTGTCCTTTTTTCATTTAGAACAATTTGATCATTTTTATTCTCATTTAGTTTCTTTAAATAATTTACCCTTGTAAATATGAATAATTGTTCGAATATTTTTTCTCACAAATACGTTGGTGGACGTATATATATAAAGGCATCATTGTATTCTCTCTACTCTCTATGTAGGTGTGTTGCGTGAATAGGTATTGAAGTAGCAACAATGATAAAAACTCAAGTACAGTCAACTTTATATAAAATTAATAACTGAGAGAGAAAGCCGTTAGATAATTTTCATTCAAAGTCACACAGAGGAGGGACATAGATTTTGAAAGATGAAATAGGTGTTCTCTTTCCTCAACATGAGATCTCTTAGTTTAACTCTTTCAAGCTTCTTTAGATCTACACAGTTGTCCATTTCTTCTCATCTTTTTTATTTTCAAAGCTCTTCCCCTCCATCGTTGGGGAATTCACCTTTTGCTAATATATTTATGATTTTTATTAAAGAATATATGAAAAATAAAAATATTGTTTCTACATTAAAATCAACCACTAAAATAAATCATTATATATTTATATATAAATATATGTATAATTTAATTTATTTTTAATATATATTTTATATTTCAATATATATTTTATATTAGTGACTAATTTTAATATACATCTAATATGATTGTATTAAAAATTACCAATCATTACCTGAAAAAAATATTTGAACTTTTTTATTAAGATATTAATTATGATTTTTCCACTCTTTTTTTTTTTGGTATTAATGATTTTTCTACTTAATGCCTCATGGCTAAACCTTTATGTTCCGTTCAATAATGTCGTGGCCCAAAAAACAATTGATAAAAATGGATGTAAACATATTATACAAGACACTAACATAATCCGACCAAAAAAAAAAAACACTTAATTGTCTATCCATTATAGCAACTCTATTAGCATGATTAAGATGTACATAGTTAGATCATTTATTTACCGTTTATTTGCCATAGATCATTCATTTTATATCTTTACTCTAGTTAGTTAAAATAACAATTTTGTCTCGCCAATAAGTTATAGCTCAAATGGCATAGTCTCCCCATACTCAATTAAGAGGTTGCGGATTCAAGTTTTCTATTTTTGATAAAAAAAAAAAAAACACAATTTTATTAGTCTCTTGTATATAAATAAGACTATTCTTTGTACAGTATAGGGTGTGATTTGTCACTCTTCTTTCTTCTCTTTCACCATTTTTCTTTTTTTCTTTGCACAGCCTCACTAGCTCACTGACTCAGATGCCAAGTTTTAACTTTTAACACTAAGATATCATAAAGCTAATAAAATATCAGAAATGATAAGAACAACAACAATGAACAAGTATAACTCAAATTGACCAACCTAATTAACTTGCATGGTTTGTTGATTAAAGTATCCCCATGGAAAAAATAAATTAAGGAAAAGAAAAACTATATATATAAACAGGTAGCCTTGTTAAAGTATTCTCACAACAAAAAAATAAATATGATTATAAGAACTATACATCATATATTTTTAACTTTAGGGTGCCCAAAATCATTCTAATGCACAATACTGTAATGCAGTCAATAGTTAATGTTATTAGCAAAAACTATCGTTGCAGTTGAACAGACCCTAATAACAGTGACCCAATTGAGTTTTTCGTGAAAGATTAGATTTTTTAGTACAAGTTATGATTTTGGGATAATGAGATATGGGTTAATGGGTTTACTGAAAAGGGTTTATACCATAATAAAAAATAAGAACTTTGGAAAACATATTGAGAGTGTGAGAGAGAAATGGGTGAGAGTGAGTTACCATGTCGTGAATCAACGGTGGTTGTGGTTTAAGGTTTCATTATGCAGCAGAGAGCACTTTGAAGGTTTTGAATATACGAGGAGCTGAAAAAGCGGAGGAGGAGAGAGCTCGATGAATCTGTTGAATTTGAGATGCTAAAAATAAGTTTTTTTTAAAACAGAGTTTCAATTTTGAGGGTCAAATTGAAACTTCACCAAAAAAATAAAAAGAAAATCTATCAATGCCGATTTGACTTTACGAATTATGATTTTGTGTGGCAACTTTTTCGTTTTAGGTAGGTTGTTTATGTTTTGCATCGAATCATCGATTATGAGAAAAAAAAAAATGGTAAATACTAAATCGGTATTTAAAAAATTCTAGAGTTGATAAAATGGTTTCTCACTGTTGTTATTGACAAAATGATACTTGAATAATTTTAAAAATTGATAAGCGTGTCCTTATGTTTGCCGGACCACAATTTCGATGAGGACGATGCTGAGCTGGCAACCGATTTTTGCTGACAAAGTAAGTTTAGTTTTAGTTTTTGAATTACATAAATCATCATCCTAAGTAGAAAATCCCTAATTCAGATTCATTTTGCCCTAAATCAAATTGTTTGCCCTAAGCCATTATTAGCACTTACTGTGACTAAGTGTTTCTCCCATTATTTCACTACGAGTAAAACTGAAAGGTCACGTAGAGAGTGAGAGACGATTGTTGCGGAAACTTGGCACAAAGAAGAACGAAATGACATGGGAGACATTGTCGAATCTGGAGCTTCAAGTGGCATCATTGTGACTCCATTCTTCACTATGAACGACCCTACAAAGAGACAGGTGTTACTTCATTCTATGGTTTTAGTAGTGCACTATTTTTGTTGTTTGTATTATGTGCTGATAACTTCTTGTTTATTCATTGTATCTTCCCTCTACTACTTTTTAGATGGATCGTCTAGTTATATTTGTGTATCATCACATGGGTTCTTTGAAAAGGGTGAAGACGGTAATGTAATATACGATAGGGTTTAGTAACTGAGATACATCGGGTGAATGTGGAGATATGCAATTTATTTTTTGTTGAAGGCTTATTTTGGGTTACCCTAGATTTAATGAAGTGTATTGGCTAGAACCTGGTTTAGATTTAGCTAAGGGTCTAAGAGTGCTTAGGACGGATGCTGAAGTGATGAGGATGTGTGAGAGTGCTATGAAGAATGACAATGCTGTCTATCTTTATTTTGATCACCCTATTGATGCCAACCCTGAAATTGTTGATGACGATGTGGTGTCTGATGGTGGTAGTGATAGTGTGTATGAGATATATCCACCTGTTGATGATGTGCAAGAAGATAAAGTGACTAATAAAGTAGTTGGTGAGACTAATGAGAAACGGAATGAAGTAGTGACTAAGGTCACTGTTCCCAATTGCGAACAATCAACTGTTCCCAATTGCGTATGGGATTATGGACGCAGAGACTAGGAAAAATTGGAGATTTTTTTTTTGAGGAATTACATCCACAAAGTCATCCTGAACAGTTAAACACATCAATCTATCTTACCTTGTTGTTTACAACATGTTGGATCTGAATCTGTATAACTGTTTATTTAACTACCAAAATGATCCAGATCAACATGAATGATGGGACCATTACAATAAATGCACCACCTCCTAATGCAGACACTATACCAGCAGTTTTGAACTTGGTACAACCAGAAATTACCAGCACCTCAAGTGACCACCAGACCAATAATACCACCACCTATAAAGAGAGGCAGACCTACTTTTGTAAGGGGCAACCCAGTTAATCCAAGAGGAAGAGGCAAATTCACTCGAGGATCACTGGCAGCCACTGCAACTACATCTCCAACTCCAGCACAATATGTCGCGGCTACACCAACACCCCCTGCTCAACCTAGGGTTGTCAGTCCTCCTATTGGGTCTAAGAGTCTAAGTCCAGCCTCACCATCAAGTGTTGCAGCCTAACACTCCCTACTTAACCTAGGGTTGTCAGTCCTCCTATTGGCTCTAAGAGTCTAAGTCCAACCTCACCATCAAGTGTTGCAGCTTCAGGTAGTGGGTCTGGATCAATGAAGCAACTCAGCAAGGTCCAATAGTTAGGTCCATTCTTCAAGCCCAAACATCAACTCCATTTAGGCCACCAACTGTGACAAGAGAGACGATGGCAACATCAAGCCCAGCCACCCAGAACAGATTTGCAGGCTTTATGTCCACCTCATCTTTGAGGAGGAAAAAGTTATTTGGACCACCACCATCAAAGCCAGCCACAAATGAGAAGAATGAGTGATATGAGAATCTTGGTTATTCACTTTGATGTTAGTTCCATTTTGGATATGAAATAGTTACTTTGAACATAAGTGTTATTTTGGCATATTAGTACTATCCTAGATTCTTGTGGTTTGTTAGTGTCATTTTAGGTCTGCCAGTAGGTTACTTTGAACAATTATGGATTCTATTTTCATGTTATATTACTGGTATTTTAATGTATCTGATATGCATTAAACTACTCTCCTATGAATAATGGAGTTCCTGTTTTGAGACTTTGAGCATAAGAACATATGCAACCTTATTACATATTGTAACTTGTTGTCGATTAGAATGGAACTGTTGGCAATAAATAGTATAATCACAATCTAATTAATCATGTGTCAAATAATTTGATATTGTTATTATATTAAAATGTTAATATAATAAGGTCCTTACTGAAATTTAGAGATTTATCATTGTAATAGTGATTATAATATTGAGAGATAAATCTTTTATAAAATCTAAATTGTTCTTGGTCATCGGATTATTAAAAAAGGACATTAATAATCCGGAAAGATCATATATATATATATAATGGTTTTCATTGGATGAAGATTAATAGATCTCATTTATTAAATTATATATATATATATATATATATATATATATATATATATATATATATATATATATATGGTGCATATAGAGATATGACCATTAAACTGACTCACTTTGAGAATTTCTAATGTTTATAATTACCGCATATTTGTCAATAGGGTATTCTCAAGATGAACATAGTAATAGAGTTTCCTTTGACTTGCGACTATCATAGTAATTAACAATGTATTTATTATACTTTGATTCCGAACACCTAATACCCTAAGGTACTAGTTGAATGGATATTGGGTACAATTTAAACACTTGTAGATTTATTAGTGAATAAAGAATCCGTCAACTCTCAGTAAATAGTTTGAGCTCTATGATTATAATAATTGAGATGAATAAAACCTTGGTCAAGGGGATTAAATGAATGAAGAAATGAGTTTTTTAAGTCATTCACAGTTCATTATAATAATAGTAACAAGTTAGAATTTGACAATTAAACTATACTCTAGGGGTTAACCAAGAGCTGAAAAGATGGAAGGAATTATATTTTGTTCTTATCAGGTTCTTAGTAAAAATATTACTTTATACTATCGGGTCATTAAGGAGTGTTGCTAGACGCCAACCTTGATTATTAAATTTAGTATGACTAATTTACTACCCGCTTAGTATTGAACTTATGGGGTCACACACTAACGAGTGTTTTTGCTGTAGAATTATTTAATTATTATTTTGATTTTATCAAATAAATAATTATATTAATTCAAATGAAATATTATTATATTCTTTGCTAGCACCAAGAATATAATAATAGGATGATAATTGAGAATACTAAATGAGATTTGAGAATAATTAGTTATTCTATTTCTAAAGTTGAATTATAAATTTGGATGAGATCCTAACTAATTCTGTTTCAAATTGAGTTATGATATGATTCATAAATTTGAAGAATTCATATTTATAATTTCAAGATATGATTTAAATTTGAATTGAGATTCAAATTTAAAATCAGTAACAAATCTCATACTATATATATGTATGCCAAGAGTACAGGGAATGCAGGAGAATAAAACACAAGAGTTTTATTCCTTTATCTCTACACACATAAACGTATGTGAGCCTAATTATTGGAGAAGAATTTTATGGTATGAAAAGAGTTTCAAGAGGTTTCTCAATTTAGATTAGATATCCATCGGTCAAGGAGTTGACAGCAAAAGTTGGTCTCAGTGTGCATACGCATAAAGTCTTCGTACAATCGAAGAATAAAGTTTTTATTAAAGCATCTAAAAGTATTTAGATCTGATCTATAAATTATATTATTAGAATAAAGTTTAAGCACAAAATAGATCTTTAGGATTATTTTCTTTTCTTCCGCTACGTGTTATGAACACATGGTAATATAATCCTTCATGAACTATGATGGAATTTGGATGGAATTTGGCTACATTCAGCTTCTGTTGGTACAACCATTTTTAAATGCTTACCTATGTTCTATATAGCTTGCTCACATCACAACAACAATAATTCAGTCACAGAACAAGAATAAAACAACATCCATTGAATCATCTCAATTACAATGTTTTTAACATTACAAAGCAAAAAACAGTCATTGTTATACTCTTAAAATTGTTCACTATCTACCTACTTAGCCAAATAAAACACACTCAACCAAATTTAACCCAATCAACATACAAATGAAAATCTGGAATAATTCAACCCTCCTAAGATGCTCCTTCATTTCATTCACCATAGATATCACCATCATCGTCCTATCAATTTTCAGCCCATCCCCACAATTGACATTGATTCTGCTTTTCTTTTTTGGTTTTAAATTGCCCACCATGTTACTATTCTCCAAAAATACTTTTCCTTTCACACATTGCTCTTGTATTTCATTTAACCATTGAAAATACCCACATCGCATTTGTCTGTTCTAGCATGAAACAAAAGAATTCATGCATCAAAGAATGATTCAACGCTAAAATTGAATAACCAGAGACGACGAAACAAGGAGAGCTATTGGATTACTTTGTTACATATTTATCAGCACTCCAAGCTTACCTTCTATATAGGGCATCGTAGAAACCATCTATCAGGGTTGCTAGTTGTCTTCGACTTCAACGGAACCACTGGAATGGGACAAAAGCATGTTCCGTAGACTTTGCTCACCATATCTGAACCACCATCCACGTCGAAAGCTTGCATCGATGGCGACTTTCTCCCAGTTGCAGATTTTTCACAAACCGTAGCTGTATGCATCTTCCAATTTTGCAACTTGGAGTAAGAGAGCAGTTTAGGGACTAGGAAAAACAATTTGATTTAGGGAAAAATGAATATGAATTAAGGATTTTTCACCTAGGATGATGATTTATGTAATTCAAAATTCCAGCTAAAATTAAACCTACCTTGTCAGCAAAAACCGGTTGCCAGCTCAGTATCGTCCTCACTGGAGCTATGGTACGACGATGATGAGGACACGCTTGTCAATTTTTAAAATCATTCAGGTACCATTTTGTCAATAACAATAATGAGGTACCATTTTGTTAGCGTCAGAATCTTTCGAGTATCAATTTTGTATTTACCTCAAAAGAAAAAGATCCGAGGCTTAATTTAAGTCTTTAACTTAATTCAATCTTGTACAATTTTTAGCAATTTAAAATTGATTTTGGTTTAATTTTTCTTTTTGAAATAAGATAAGTCTCTTGATATTTATAAAATATTATTCAAGTGAGAGAAATAGATAAATAAAAAAAATAAAAGGAATTTTTTAATAAAAATATAAATTTAACAATGGAAAATAATATGATATAACATTATAACAATATGCAATTAGGATTTGGATTTTCAAATAGTAGAATAAATATTATATTTAATGGATTAAAAATTTAATTTATTATTTTTTAAAAATATCAATTGAACTGAAATTACTTATTAATTAAACTCAATACTTGAAATTAAATTTAGAGTAAAATATCATCTGAGTCTCTAATCATTTCTCTAAACAACTATTCATCCCTCAGTGATTTAAAAATGACAATATAATTCTTAATCATTAATTTCATCAGACTTTTTGATTCTTCTGTTAAACTCTCATCTAGAGTTAACATATTATTTTGTCTATGTGTAATATTAATCAATTACATATCAAAGAATCATTTCAAGGGACAAAATGTCTCCTGTTGTATCAGTAATTATAATGAGTAAAAAATGTGTCTATAGCTCAATTAAAATTTTTTTATTAAGAGTATAATTTATTATAAATAGTATAATAGTGATAGAATTAGATAACAATGAATTGAGTAATTTATATCTTTTTTATTTTAGAATTTCACAATAGAATTATTCTCTCCCTCTTGATTCGCTCTAATTTCTCTCTGATTGATTAATTTTTTTTCTATTCAATTTCTTTCCTCTTTACAGTAATATGCTACCGTACAGTAGTACAAATAAACCTTTGAAAAAATTTGAATGAGACGCTTAAACTCTTAACTAATTATAATCATAGATACATAAATTCATAATAAACCTTAAATGGGCTTTTTCTTTTTTGTGTGGGAAGCTTTTGTACTGGATTGTTCTTCTCCAGTAGGTACTTCAGCTTCTGGGTATCTACATTTGAGTATCAAGTTTTAAATTTTAGGGATTGTGTTTCTATATATTAGGCTGCAAATGGGATTGTATGGTACTTGTTGGTTAAGCTTCTAAGAAGAATCAAAGAACTAAGGTTGCTACAATCCAAGACTAGCAACCAATCCAACTGTAGGTATAACGACTTGTTAAAATTTAGAATTATTTGTCCTATTTTATGGTTTATTATGAGTATATATATATCTATATTTCATTAAAATTTTTTCAGATTTACTTATTCTATTTTACGACGGTATATGACTAACATGATAGAAGGTATTTTATTCTTTGGAATGGTTCATTGACATATAATTAGCTAACATTACACATAGATAAAATTTGTTAATTTTGGACGAAAAATTCATCAGAAGAATAAAAAATTTGATGGAATTAATAGTTAGGAACTGCATTATTATTTTCCAATCGATAAGAAATGAATTGTTATTTAGAACAATGATTAGGGGTCGGAGCAACATTTTACTCTTAAATTTATTCCATCCGTACAAAATCTTGAGTTATCATATTTATTAACTTATATAAGTTTGGCTGTTAAAAAATTCACTATTTAAATTTAACTAATTTCGAAGAATTTGTATAAACTCTCGACTTGATTTAAAGAAGCCAGAAGAGCTAACATAACATTTACAGATGCCAATTGAGAAGTTATGCAGCTACTGCAGAAACTATCATCAAAGTAAGAACTAAGAAGCATAGCATCAGCCATCAAGCATACTAATGTCAAAAAGAAAAAGAAAAAAAAAAAAAAACTCAAGATAGACCCCTCATTAAATTTTACAGTAAAGATTAGTAAACAAGAATTTTGTACAAAAAATAAGTTACATAACTCCCTGAACTAAACCAATATGGCAATGGGAGTTTAGAGATTCAGTCCATTGTTAAGTCTGCATTTTCAGTTCTGACTTCTGACCTTTTATGAACTGTTGTCAAGTCGACTAGATGCCGCATGGTTGGCCGGCCATGGGGACAATTCCATGGAGATTTCAGCTCAGCCAAATGCTCAAGTATCTGAAAAAACACAGTTATTACAAGATTCAGACTCAGTTTGTCAGTGTGAAAAGATTTGAAAGTTCTATTTTGTTTTGATTTGGTGTCCCATTAAACCTACTCATGCTACTCCAATGTGTGCTTGTGAATTTTTCATGAAGAGGAAGGGGCAGTGCTTAAAATAACACTTATTAGTACCTTCTGCATTTCATTTCTTCCAAGTGAATCACCAATCATGATTGATGATCGACAAGCACGCGATGCCAACATTGCGCGAACTCTTGACGGGCAAAGAGAATCTGATGTATCCATTTTATAACTACCAACAATGTCACATTCCCCGTGATCATCAGACAGGGTAGAAATCAGCTCCTTCACATCTGTTGGGAAAAAACACTTATCAGTTATCACCTCAAGTAACATTATCCTTATTTTTCTGTTTTGTTTTCTTTTTATCTATGAAAATAATAATAGTAATAATAAATGCAGTCTATAAATCATGTCATAGAGTATATAACTCACTGTGATTAATCAAAATCTCTAAAAAGAATACGTATGCACAAGAAGAAATGCCCGCAAATTGAATCACGTATCAATTTAAGCCATTTTAATTAGGCAAAAATTTCCAGATTGGGATGACCCATCTCCTAATATCAGTACAGTATTATGATGATCATGATGTCACAGACTGAGAATCACATATCAAATGCACACAGGATTTTAGGGCTGAGGCTTCCTTGACCTACCTTCGAACGTATAAATCAATAGACATGGTTAAAATCCAAAAAAAAAATCCAAAGAACCTACCTTCAACTCCAAAGGCTATATTTTTACTGAAAGGGATGGACTTTAATTTATAACGGCAGCCAGGTGGTGCATTTAGATCTTCTATCAAAGTAAAGCCATTCTTCCTGAAAATGAGTAACTGATGAGAGAATACCAAAACAATTTTTCTAAAGCTCAACTCCATCAGCAACTCGTGACAATCAAAATTAAATGAGGAGGTGGTAAGAGACAATAGAGCAGCAAGACTGGCTATATTAAACTGAAAGCATAATCTGTTTAATGCAGGATTGATATCAGGATTCTATTAGTGAATTATGGCTTCTGACAAAAACCTGAAGGAAGTAAAATCAGCTTATCATCATTGAATCAACATGACAATTTATACCTGATTATGTCCATATGCATTGTAGCAACTATTTCTTCTTCAGGGGATAGCTCCAATTTGATTGGCCTACATAGTGACAAAGTGGTTCAGACCTTGGAAAGATTTAGATAACGAACAGAGAAGAAATACAGTACTCTATTTTGTGGAATCTGAGTAGTGTACGTGAAGAAATATATCCTCAATCACATTCACAGAAGTAGTACTTGAACAATGATATTTCAACCCGAATCAAACTCTAACTTTAAAATCACCTTCACACTCCTCACCTAAGTAAAGGCTGCTGGTTCAAGATGGTTGACTGTGAGAGACGCTCAAAATTGTATTTCTCATCAGCAGCATGCTGAAAATAAGCTTTCATTACAAACTATGATTTCTAAAGAGAAATTTCGATTATAGCAAAAGAATCATCAACATAAGATTTACCATTCAAGGGGATGCGAAGAACAGCAGATTCAACAATTTGAAGGTAAAAAAAGGGTTTAGAAATTACCTGGTCTACAATAAATAAATCTTGATCCAATTTAGCTATGATAAATCCAAGATTGAATTGGCCGATCACCTATCAAAGCATTACGTCCAAGACATCATCAATAACTACATTATATATTTAATCTGAGAGTGCTTGTATGGCTGAGCAGCTGAAGAATAAATGTAATTTTGCCATGGTCGGGATAGACATGCAGCCCTTTATGCTCCAAATACAAAAATGACTTGGGTCGAATATCGTGGGAAAAACTTAACAAGCAGTTTAACTTCACTAGTTAGAAGATAGAAAACAGCCAAAAAAAAACCCACTAGCACATTTAAAAAATGGTTTTACTGACAAGTTTTCTAAGAGCAGTTGTTAAGAATACTAAACTAGAAAAGCTTTTTATAGGAATAAAATAAGACTTTGACATTAAAAGCATACAAAATTTCTACTTTAGTAATCCAAACAAGTGCGTTTGGCAAAAACCTTTAAATTAATGACATCATCGATTGGTATATACAAAAAGACAAGCCTCCTAGAAAGAAAAGACAAACAACCTATCCATGTAATTAGTATTACAACCATATAAAATAATAATATGAAGTACGGTAACAACCTTCATTCTACTGAAGTCTTCCTTCTTGAAAAATCTTTCCAACTCAATAGTTGCTGCAGCTAAAACCCTTTCTTTCTGATCTTCAATTTCTGGTTGTGAAAGCTCTAAAGTTGCAGCGGCATAGCAACTAGAATAATTATGAGACACAGTCAGTACAAGATTAGCTTAATATTTCATACAAGGATACCACCATTCTACCTTTTGCTGCTATTTTTTCTGCATCTATATTCACTGGATTGCAACATAGCAAGCCTCTTCTCTCTCTTTTTCTTAATGTCCTGAAAGGAAAATTGCAGGCTGGAGAACATCTTCTTAGCAGAAGACTTAGAAGAATCTAACCGTACAGAAGCTGAACATAATGGAGGATCTGAGTTTAAAGTATGATCTGTAGTCTTGATCAAATCATTGCTAGAAGGAGCTATTGGTGCTTTTTCAGCTTTATTATTCTCTTGATCTAATTCCTGTAAACCAGCACATGCATATATGAATATCACATCAAAAGAGAATCACAAAATTTTATTTTCAGTTACTTATATCTTTACCTTTCTTATTGGATAAGAATATAAATTTTATTGGAAAGAAAGAAAGCAATCAAAGTAAAGAAGAACTTCCCCCTAGACAAAGCAGCATAAAATGCATAATGAATATGAGGCGAAGACATTAATACTGTGTGGAGTATATATCAGGAAACTTCAACGTAAGTGCTCCAAATAGAAATTTCAACATCAATAATTGCATAATTAATACATCAATATCAATATATAGTATCACATGCAATACTATTCTTCAAGAACTAAAAAGTCTAGACATTCGAAATTGGAGCAATGCTGGAAATTTGACTGCAAACCCACATACCATTTTACACACTCCATCAGTACAGTCACTTCTAACAGAATTTTCACTTTTGTGGATGACGTCATCAGGATTAAGTTTCTGCAAAGAGTCAATCTCAATCTCCTTAGCATTTCCATCAATTTGGTCAAAATAAACAGATCTAGGAATAGAGTCATTTGTTTCAGCATTTGCAGTCCTGAGGTGACACTGAGGAGCTTTATTTCTAAGAACAGGTACTTCAGATAAGGCTGTAATGATGTCATCATGACTTCTTTTATTCACAGAAACAAATTTGTTAAGAGTTGACTGAACATGTCTTGATTGGTTGGCCGAATATTTGTTAGAAGTGGTCCCACTCTCAACTCGCCTTGAGACATCCGCAACTTGATCAGGCATAATACTACCAGTGTGTGTCAACTGTCTTCTACTCTTGTCATCCTTTAAAGAGATGTGTGCTCTAAGGGTAAATTCTTGGCCCACTATACTTCTATCAGTGTTAGGAATTTTCAGTGCTTCAACATGAGACCCCTGACCACCACTAACAGATTGAGCAAAATTGTTGGAATCGGTAATATGCCTCGCCTCACGCTCATCATCAGAAATTTTATCATTGTTGCACTCAGTATTATTCTTCTCCTTGTGCTCATCCTGGGAAGTACCATCATCATCACAATCAATATTATGTTCTTCCTCAGGAAGACTACTATTTGGAGATGACGGTTTTGTTATGATAAGAGATTTCCTATGAGAAGAACCCAACTCAATGCAGTCTTCTTTGACATCCGGCTTCTCAACTTTATTAACAGAATAAGAGACATTACTTGGAGAATAAGTTTGTTGTAATCCCTCTCGCAGGGCTTGCAGTATGGCACTTTCTTTAGAAAAAAATATTTTTCTTTTATCAGGAGTTACATTGACATCATATGCTCTTGTAGGAATGGTAAAATTCAATATTGCAATGGGATATTGTTTAGGGTTTGCACCTTTATATAACTCGTTGACAAGTTTGCTGATTTTAGGCATATCCACCGGTCTACCATTCACAAAAAGATACTGCCTATCTCCCAAATTCCGTCCACTACCCTGCCCAGGCCTAGAGATGAAACCATCAACTTTGCAACCATCTGATATACATATTGTCAATGGTTCTAAGCAGCTGAAAGTATTCATGCCAAGCACCGTGATGATGTTATCTTTAAGAGAGTTACTTCCTTGCGTCTTAAGCACCACAGACCTTACATTTTTCCCAGTTGTATTGGTGCAGACAAAGCGAACGCCTTTTGCAATAAGGGCATATGCCTGAAGAGTACTTGTTAGAAGTAGACCATATTAGTAAACTCAATGAATCAAGAAAAACGTGGCAAGCAAAACACGAAAGGAAATCTGGAGACATATAAACTATACAGAAAATCCAAAAGCATGAAAAGGAACAAAGGGCATGAAAGTTAGATGACCGAACATTTTAAGTTTTTTATAGTTTAACAATAGAAGCTAAAGGCATGTTTCACCTCAACCAGAAAAGTTCACCTAACCATTACAGTTTTTAGCCTTGGTGCCTTTAATTCAACCACACTAGTTAATACTTACTAGATCCTTAAAGTAGTTCTCTAGCAGTATTTTTGGTTTGTTTTTAGCTGAGATAAGAAATGAAAATAGATGACAAGCCAAACACCACCCAAGTTTTATTTATTTTCAGTAAATAAGTGACTTTATAAAAAGAAAATGAATTGAAGTTTGTTTCAACTCTTTTCGCACAGAAAACAGAAACTTACATTCAACAGAGAAACCAGCTTGCCATATTCCTTGCGTATGTTACGGCTAAATTCCTTGCTTCGAACTGGAAGATTCGAGAACAACTTCTTAACTGTGACAGTGGTTCCAACTTGGCGAGCAGTCTTCTTCTCAGCAACTAACAGACCGGAATGGTCAAAAGTCAAGTGCGTTGCAACTGTCTCATTCTTCGTTCTTGTCTCGACGCTCAAATTCCCCAAAGCACATAGCGAACTCAGTGCCTCACCTCTGAATCCAAAAGTAGTCAAAGACTCAAGATCAGGAAAATCTGCCAATTTTGAAGTATGATGCTTCAAAGCAAGAACCTGCAACCATTAAACATGTACATTGAAATTAGCTTACTTTTCAAATCCAAAACAACTCATAATCCTTCACTTGAAAAGTTACATGCATACAAAAAGTTAGCTTTATCAAAAGTTAACACATTTGCCATATTTAGAATATTTAACTCCTCGCAATCCTTTAATCTTGTTTTTCATAAGAGTACCATGGCACCTTGCTACTTTCTTTGAAACTCAAAATTTGCATACATAGAAAAGCTAGCAGTATCGAAAGAAGTTACCACCTTTCGACTAATGATTTGCAGTAATCTATCTCAAAAAAAAAGTATTAACATGATGGGAAAATTTTCATTTTCAGGATTAGTTAAGTTTGAATTATCATTTCACATTAGAAACCAATCCGAAGGCTAATTCAATTTCATTTAAAACCCTAGCTCCCAAAACCTCCAGACCAAAAAGCAGCTTTAAGTCACCTTGAAATTGTTTGGGGAAATGCCGGAACCATTATCGATGACCTGGAAAGAATCTTCGCCGAAGTCCTTGAGAACTATCTCGACGGCAGTGGCGCCGGCGTCGAGGCTGTTCTCAACGAGCTCCTTGACGGCGGAGGAGAGGTCGAGGATGACTTGGCCGGCGCAGATTCTGTGCACGACGGACTTCCCTATGGGCTTGATGAGTTGCGGCTCATCCGCCATTGATGACGATGTTTCAGTTGCATGAAGCTCCTTCAACATTTGCCGCCAAAATTGCAGCGGGAATGAAACCTCAGTGAGTGACAAGGAAATTGAGGAAAATAATAAAATAAATATGAGACATATTCATACTAAGGTATAGATAATTGAAGTCAGTCACCAAAAAAAAAAAAAAACATTGAAGTCATAATCCAAAAAGTGCTAGTCTATTTTTAGTGGGCCTCAAAGGTTAGTTCAAATTCAAAAAGATCAATGAGGTTTGGGGATGGAAAGTGCAGCGCCTCTCTTGCACAATGAGGATTGTCGTGGGAGGTTTGGAGTTCTGTTGGGGCCTGGGTTTTTGTTGGCCCAGCTCTTAGTCCAAAAAAAAATTCAAAAAGGTCAATCCCAAAACTACATGGGTTAATCTACTTGATATCCACTCATAGGATAAACTATCCATTATTTCTAGTGAATAAATTTAAGAGTGATGACTAAGTTATCACTTCTTTTTATAAATTTCTCATTATTCATCAATCTTAAAGTATTTTTTAATAGTAATTTTTTAAAATTTTGTTAAAATTTTTATTAATTTAAGTATTAAAATTTTTTGTAGGTATTTTTTATTATCTACCAAAATTTATTCGAAACCACATCCAAATCATCTTGTTCCATTTTCGTCTTCTCTTTCAAAGCCCAATTCACATACAATCCGTTTTAGGTACGTTCAAAAGACTGACGTCGTTGCCAAAAACTTGAAGATTAACCATCAACCATAATAGACGTTCATCCAAGAGATGGATGTATGGCATCTGATTCAGGATCACAAAGTAGAGATCACTACAATTATGATTGGGCACTTTTTCTACCTCGACATTTCAAAAAAGATAAAGGTCTTGCTGATGAAAGAGATAAAGGGGAGCAAGGAGGACAAAGAATGAGCTTGTTCAGATTCATAGTTTTCGAAGAAATGCCGCAAAGATTATGAGCCCCATTATATTCATGGCACCAAGGACGACTCGAATAATTAGAAATCGAGTTAGAACGACAGCGAGAATATGAGTCGCAACTATGAAGAGAGTCACACAACCGTAAAAATCTTGAAGAAAAGCTCAAGAAACTGGAAACCGACTTAAGAAGCAGGGGAGATCGAAAGAAAAATGATCCAATTTTCTTTGGGAGTGATCTTTTTTTTAAAGAATCATGCGCGCTAAAATCTCCAAAAACTTCAAGAGCCTTGACATAGACCTTTACAATGGCACAACTGATCTCCGACACCATCTCAACAATTTTAAAAGTTGTATGTATTTAACAGATGCGTTTGATGTAACTCAATGTAAGGCATTTCCGACCACATTAATCAAAGCAACTATAAAATAGTTTGACAATCTATTCTTAAAAGCAGTAATATGTTTCGATGATTTGGCCAAAATTTTTTCACCCACTTTTTCATTCAAAAAGACAAAATCAAGCATGTTCCAAATTTATTAGGGAGAGGTCCGAAAAATGATAGAAAAATATATTAATATATAAAAAACTGACCAACTAAAAAAATCTCATTGAAATAAAGAGGCTGGCTAGATTGATAAAAAGGAAGAACAAATAAAGAACGAAGACTATACTAATTAGCCAAAGAGGCACCACTCCTACATTTCTTTTAAGAGTGTCTTTAGGTGAAGTTTATAAGGATATTTGTCTAGTTGAAAAGTTATCACCTCCACGAATTATCCAAAACAAGAAAAGAGACAACAAGTCAAAATATTACAAATACCATTGTATCTATGGCCATCACACTAATAATTGTTATGATCTTAAAAAATGTCATTGAAAAGGTTACACGAGATGACAAATTTGATAAATATCTGGAAGCTAATGGGTCAGACAGGAAGTACAAGACATTCAGAAAAGATTAAAAGATTAGAGAAAGAGAGGGATTGAATAAACCTAGAAAAACTACTAAGCATCACAGCCATATGATTGTAGGAGGGTTTGCAAGTAGAGGTCTAAAAAATCTCTTGAAAAAAGACACATGAAAGAGGTATTCTAGGTCGGAGCCAAAAAGTAAGACCCTTCATCTATCTAAGATCACCTTCATTAAAAAAGATGCTCAAAGTGTATTACCCTGTTATGACAATCTAGTAATAATCACAATGGTCCTAATAAACATCAACCTGCACAGAACTTTAGTTGATTAAGACAGTTCAACCGATATTTTTTTTTAAGAAAGTATCTCGGACTAAATGCAAAATATATGAGAACATATTCGAATACTTTGTCCAGGTCAGACGAAACACTCATTCACTATCTTAAATTCATCCATTTGTATAAAACTTTTAAAAAGAGCGCAAAGAATAGTACAAAATTATCTTATTTGATTTTGATAATTATCAAAATGGATTCATAGTTAAATATTTTTTATTAAGTAATTAATTAAATAAATTTTATATTAATAATTTAAATTTAAATTTTTTTTAAATTTAAAATTTAGGATTATACATTTAGAATATTTTATATTTTATTTTTCAAATTTTTAATAACAAGTTAATTTTCAATAACATTACACTGTTCTATTTATTCCAAAACGTATTCACATTTGCTATTAAATCTCTCTTTTATTAAAACTATCATTAAAAAAATTATTGTTAACAAATTGATTACTTTATATATACAAATTTGAATGACTAATATGTCTACTTTTATAGTAATTAAAAAAGATGATGAGTTATATTATATATTAATCATTCTTAAATCCTAACCTATTTTATCTAATAGTTTATATGTTTGAAGACTTCAATTATAATGGAAAAAGAAAATAGTGAAAGACAAGATTATTCAACATTAAAATTTGTGAGACCGAATAAAAGATTTATTCTTTAGTTAACGCGACTAGATTAATCACATTATGATTCTATCTTTTTAAAAGAAAATATTCAACAATACCTAAAAAGTAAAATACAACCATATTTAGATTACGATGTGGACATGTTCGTTATACAAGTTAGAGTTAATCCAAGGACACATAACACATTTACATATATACAAATATATTTATTGTACATATATACAAATATAGGATACTTTATTTTGTGAATAATTTTTTGTATAAATATAATATTTTAATAAAAAAAATATTTTTAATACAAAATAATATATATATCCAATATATTAAACTTGTATCATCATTTGTCTTATAATTTTTATTGAGTAGGCATGTCAATTAATTCTAAAAAATCTCAAATCAAACTATTATAATGATATTTTTAAAAAACCTATTTATCTTGTAATAAAATTTATTAAAAATTTATTTATTAAATATACATGTTAAATATTTTATTAAAAACCATAGAAGAATTAATTTATTTGACAAAAATAATTCAAAATCTTTCCAAGTAATAAATTTTACAAAAACTTTTTAAATAATAAATATATGTGTTATTTAATATATTTTTAATGTATATTTATATTTCAACATGTATTTTATATTGATAGCTAACTTTGATAGTTAATTTTGGTATACACATAACATAGTCGAAAATTTTATTGAGGACAAAATATCTTGAAATTTGTTTGAAAAAAATTGAATTTTTCCTCATTTTTATTTTATCTTAATATTCACTAATTTTTAATTTTTTAAACACAAATTGAATGGTCTGATTTCTGCACTTCCCACAAATTGGACGGTCCAATTTATGTATCTCTACAAATCAGACGATTTGATTTTTGTACCTCTAACAAATCGGACGGTTCAATTTCTACTTTTTTAATTAAGCGGTTCCACATTTGAAAATAATACTCCAGCCGTCTATATTTCAAAAAAACACAATTACCACTGTAATATCAGAAACAAAAAGTGGCATACTTAATGCCCGTGTATATTTGTATCAACTATCAAATCGGATTAATCCATTATGAAACAAAGTTTCTTATATAAAGTGATCAAATTTCTAAAATAATGGTATTGACACAAATGAATGGAAATTAACATTTGATAGCTTAATAAACTTACAGCTTGAAGTGGAAAATCAGAAGGCAACCTAAAGTTGCTTCATCTTCTTTAGTACATTGCTAGCTTCCATAGTGCTCATTAATTAGTAGTACATGCCCAATGCCCCTTGGCATCTTGGTAAATACTCATCTCTATGCTTGTCAGAAAATTCATCCATGAATTCTCTCTGCTCATATAAGTGTAATTGGCTTCAGTGGAATGAGTGGCATTAACTAGGGTTTCCTCTTGATGGAAATGGTCCAAAGAAGATCTGAATCAGACTGAACTGTTACTATATCTCCTTTTACTATATTTGATGTGCTTACTAAGCCACCAAATCTCATCTCTGTGTTATCTGAAATAGACAAAATAAGATAGTAGTTAGTTATCATCTGCTTCCACTATCAAACAAGTTAACAACAGTGATTAAAAAAGACAATATATTAATTAATCAGAACCATCACAGCCATATCTAACTATCCAACAAAAAAATATCAAATTTATACTATATTTGCTGTTTTTGCATTTACACAAATTTGGTAAAATTTCAAAACTAATCCAGATAGATTAATCCAACTTGAAACAAATATATATGCCATTAAGTGGAAACTGATAATAATAGCTTCTCATAAAAAAGTTTCCAGCTTTTGCAATTATATAAAAAAAAATTTAGTTGTAGAATCACCTTTTACATGTGTTAAAACAAGACACACCCTAACACTAACTACATATATCTGGTTTAAAAAACCAAGTTAGCTCCCCATACCAATCCATTTTATTCACAAAGTTTGCATTCAGGATCTGCCTTTAAGGACAAGTGGACAACAACTGCCCGATCGCTTTTAGATACAGTATGTGTTTATTAAGTTATTCACAAGAAATACAGGATATTATGCAAAGTCCACCTAATCTAGTAATTTGAATTGACTATAGAAGAATCGGACTTTTGTGGCAGCATGTCATCAGGCAGAAACCATGGAAGAGTATTGATGATTACGACAATATACTTACTAAGGTCCCACCGGAGGCCGGTGGTTGTAGACTTCGCAGATGGCATTCCAATGGGAATCAGTCCGCAATGTGGACCCTCAATGGAAGATTGAACAAAGATCTTATGACAGTGACTCCGCGGAAGAAGGTGAATGAGGCAATCCTCAGACAGAAGGACAATTCGAGTGTTAGAGAAACGGCATAGAACATTGATGTTCCCCATTTCATGATCAAATCGCCCGCCAAGTGCTCCGGTAACAAGAATGCAAAGCTGTGATTATGTCAAGTGGGGAAAAAGTCAAGAGTGCTCAGCTGGACTAATCCCATAAAATTAATAAGTCTCAATAATAGTTGCTTATTGATTTGGCAACAGAAAAATCACCAAGCACCATTAAAAAGTATAAAAAAAAAGGTATAACCAGATGAGCAACTTACTTTTGATTTATCAATATCTGGTGTTTGGTCAAGTATGTACGATATACATTTGTGTAAATCTGTGGTATCCTGATCGTGAGATTCATCTATTATCTTAGTTCCCTGCAGACAGGATACAAACATAAGACCCTTGGAATGATTTATGGAAAGATCACATATAAGGAAGTAATAAGTAGGACCAATTTAAATGGGAATTTGTTGAACCATTAAAACCATATTCCACTACTTCACATGCATATAAAAGCTAAGGCAAAAAGACCACTGCAGAATAGAACAAATAGACAGAGCAAAATACCAGCTTTTTATAATATTCGAGTACTTCTGTCCGGATTGAATCCATGTCACCTTTGATTACATCAGGCTTGTACCTATATAAAACTCAGCAACCTAAATCTCCAACTAAAGAATATATAGCAAAACACCTAAAAAAACCACTTAGAATAGAACTGATGACTACATCCAAATACATATAGTTAGAAAATGAAATTATTACCCCAATAAAATAGTGACACAGTAGCCAGAAGTACATAAAAGGACAAAACAAGGTTACAATTTTCCATTTTTCTTAAAAATCAATACTCCAATTTTTTTTTTTTCCATTTTTAACTCTCAAAGTTATTAACAAGACTCTGAACATAAAACCTCACTTTAAAGGAAGAATAAGTACCTAATTATTTTGGA
The DNA here is from genome assembly GCF_003086295.3 of Arachis hypogaea. NCBI lineage: Eukaryota > Viridiplantae > Streptophyta > Magnoliopsida > Fabales > Fabaceae > Arachis > Arachis hypogaea. The sequence goes on along the minus strand of NC_092047.1, from coordinate 115,551,656 downwards.
GCAAGCAAGTGTCATGAAAAAAAAATAAAAAAAGTTACAATTTTCAATTTTGATTCTGAATTCGGATACCCTCTTTTCTGAATTGAACAAAACACTCATGCAAGCAAAAAATTTTGGAAAAAAAAAAGGGAAACCTGGATTGAAGAAGAGATGGCTGTTCAGAATGCAAAAGCTGAGTCATTTCATCGAACAGGCGATTGGCACCACCGTCAGCACACACTCTCAGCTTCGCTGTAGCACGCAAAACGACACAGAGAAATAAAGAAACACAAACAAAACGACAATGGAATAAGAAGCGAGAGAGAGAGAGAGAGAGTACCGTGGTCCCAAAGAAGAGGTGCGTAGGTAGGAAGGCGCTGATTGAGAATGACGAGAGCATAGTTAGTTACAGAAGAGGTGTTGTCTTTATTCTGCGGTGGAAGAAGGAACGTTGAACGGTGAGACATGAAAGAATCCTCCATCTTCTTTCTTCTTCTCTCTCTACGCTTGCTTCTCTTTCAGCTCTCACATTCACGTGTTGAATTTCAAACATGGTAGCCATCAAAATTAGTTAACAATGTATTTATACGTGTTGTTTAAAGGTAATGATAGTAAGATTAAAAAAAAAAAGATAAAAAAAATAAAAAAAATATTGGAAATCAATATTAATTGTGTATCACGTGTACAATAGATTAAAAAAAAATAAAATTACAGTTAAAAATTAGATCATTAATTAATTATTTGACTTCAAATTTTAAAATTTGAAAATTAAGATTAATATTTAAACCCATTCACACTACGTACAGTTATTTCTAATATTACCGTAACCACCAATATACGTCTAAAACTCACCGTCATCTTCTCCGATCTTTATCTCGTGTCACTGAATTCCTCCCAGCCATACTTCCGCGCCGCATTCTCCGACCGACACCGTCCTCACATCCATCGGTCAGCCCGACGCGCCTCGTTCTCCGACGCTCAGCCTAACGTTATTGCCGTTGTTTTCGTGCCTCTCTTCCGAACCGGCTTCGTTTTCTCCCATTCCTTCAATCCTCTTCTCACCACTTTCGTCATGATTAGTCCTTCAAAATTATATTTCACACAATAGTTATTTTTTCTGTTTATTCATCTTCTTCTTCTATTTTAATAATTAATTTAGGATGGTCATTTTAGTAGCCATACGGATGGTTATTTTAATTTTTATGTAGATGATTATTTTGATTGAATTTAGTTTAGTTATATATAATTAAAATATGTTAGATGTTCAATTCATTAGGTATGCGAATGATTATTTTTATTAGATGGTTATTTTTATTAAGGGTGAGTGGCGTGTAACAAGCCAAGCGACCGTGAAATGGATAATTATTGATGAAGGTGGGGGTGGCCACCGGTTGAAAAAGAAGAGAGTATAGGAGGATTCATATGGTTATTTTTTTAAAATAACTAACTAGATTTTTTAAAAATTTGAAATTTGAAATTTGATGTGAAATAATTGAACGAGAGTTTTTGAATTTATTATTTATCTCTATTGGGATAAATAACTAACTCATTGTACACATTGTCAAGATTTCTCATTGGTTCCTAGCGGGATTCAAAAAAAATTAAACTTATTTTATTTAATATTTATTAATTATAATAATAATTAATAAATTTTAAATAATATAAATTTAAAATATTTTAACTATTTTAAAATAAGTCAAATATTATTAATTATTTAATTTATTTTTAATATATATTTTATATTAATAATTATTTTAGTAGCTAATAATAATATATATCTAATATAATTGTTATAATTTATCTACAAAAGTCAAAATTACTTTAATATTATATTTATTGTATTCAATGGAAGTCTTTTACTTCTAAGCCATTAAATATTTTTTTATTAAGTATAGAGAGTTGTATTTTTTATTAATTAAATAATTTTTAGTTCTTTATTTATTATATTTTATATTAATGGCTCATATTTAAAGTTTAGCTTAGATTTAGTGTTTAAAGTTTAAATTAAAAATAAAAAATTCAAATTTTAGAGATTAAGAAGTGCTGTATTTCTTAATTTTTCGGAAGCCCATTAGCGTTTAACTTCACTGACTGTGTGTGTATAAACTTTTTTTTGACTATTGTGATTTGTGACTGCGCTAGTAGGGGGGCAAAAGTTTAGTAATTTCTTAAGCTAATTTAATTCACATTTCTTTTTTAAAGGTATCTTTATTTTATATAGGTATTTATTAAAATAAAAAACTTGTGATTTATAAGAGTTAAACTTAAGACTATTTACTAAAAAGATAAAGTGTATAATATCTTGATTAATTTTATATTTATTGTTTATACACATTTAATTAATGAAGGATGGGGTTAATAATGCATATTAATCTACTAATTCTCGTTAAAAGTTACATGTATAAAGGAACATAAGTATATATACTATTTTGATGGAATGCTAGATATTTATAACACTCACATCTTTAATAGTTTTCACTTTTCACACGGTATTTATATATTTATATATGAAAGTTTGAAGTACTCAAATTCTTAAGTATTTTAAAAACTAATGTACCAAAAACATGGTTTACTTTATATTAGTATTTTTTTATTTGGCATGATCAAATTAAATAAAATAAAATAAGGATTTTTGTGTGGATATAGCTGTACTTGTATTGTTGCATTATTGAGGATTTGGTATGCTCCGTTTTGAAGGGACATTCATAACTAGGAACGGTTGGTCCTCTAAGACTTGCTTCTTTTTTCTTTGATATAGTGATGTAAACCAATCATTGTTTTGGAATTTATAGTATTATGCCATCTCCCATCCCATGTGCCAATTAATATCTATGATCCATCACTCTTCTATTCATTTTGATCACCCCTTTTTTTTAAATTAATTTTGATAAAATAATAATATAATTTTTACATAATTATTTAATTATATCTATCTTTTAATGGTATGTGATAATACACGTAATTTTAAAAATATTTTTATACACAAAAAGTAACCATCAATTCAATTATTATAAATTTTATATTGACATACATCCTTTTTTCTAACAATTGAAAATACTAGTTAAACACTTAAACAACACAAATAACCAATTTCATTATACAAATTATTTCTTAATTTCCTACTTATCTCCAACCTGCAAATCAAAAACTAATCTATTATAGATCTGACTCCATTTAAGAATTTGTCGTTGACTAAAGAATTGTTACATACACAGGATGAATTTGAACCCTCAATACTTACTTGGTTAAATAGATTAGTAAACTAACCACTAGACCAACCCAACTTGGTTTCGTTATACAAATTATAACACACACTAGTCTTGTACAATTTAGCATGAGTTGTGTTGAGATGACATTTTTTGAGATCTCACTATTCGAGTAGTGCAGAAAAAACATTTCTTCTTTCAAACCTCACTGCTCCACACAATGAATGCAAACTACATGTGGAGAACCGTGAGGAGAATTTGTTTGAGGTGTTGTTCAACATGGGGATATCAATATATCTATCTTTCAATGTAATATGGAGATATCAATATATCAAGAGCAATGGAATCAAGCATCATGTTTCATCAGTCACAAATTTCTATGGTTAAGGAAAACCAGCTTACATAGCAAGTCCACAGCAAAAATGGAATGTCTCTTTTGAAAAATTCTAGTTTTTTGTTTATATAAAAACTATCTTTAGTATATCCTTTAGCAAGTTGCCTTAACTAATTCTTAATATTTATTTTTCAAAACATAAAGAATCATATAATATATTATTTATGCCACATGCCACTAAATTCACTCAAGGAACAGAGATTGAGAACATTCAAATCAAATTGAAGAACACCACATTCACCTTCCATCATGGATTTGCATAAGAATAAGCATAATGCACTATTACTAGTATCTGATTTTGCATTTGGCTTTACACCAATAAAATTGAAGAAAAAAATCATATTCACCCTCCATCATGGATTTGCATAAGAATAAGCACAAGGCACAATGATTAGTGTCTGATTCTGCATTGGGGGATTGGGGTTTCACACTTCAAACCACAACTATCATGAAAAATAAGAACTTTATTCCTTAAAAGAGAAAAAAAAAAGTTTGCTATGTACAAACAGAACACCCCACAAAGCCTTTAGGGAGGAAGAACGAGGGGGAGAGAGAAGAGTTGGATCAGCAAAGGGACCTAAAAGTAAAGCTTTATCTCCAATGAAAATTGTCAAATAATTCTAATTAAGTATGAAAAAATTTGAATAGGTAAAATAGAGAATGGTGATGAGGGATGAAAGCAAAAAATAAAGAACAAAACCTATGATATAATACAAAAGGGGACAGGACCAAAATGATGGAAAATTCCATTACAACTGGTCACTGACCTTGCTCCACCATTTAGGTGTGATAGAAGAATTAGCCTAAGCAAGAAGTGCAGCTATACAGAGAGGCTTTCACATGAAATAGCTCAATGATCTCATTTTTCTCGAGCCGCCTTCTCCGTAAAGGTCATTCCATTGGAGTAGCTCATTCATATTGTTTGATTCCGATGACACACTCGCGCACACCTTCATGAATGCATAAACGAAGTGTTAAATAACATAGCCTTTGAAAGCCAAGAGCCTTTGCAAGCCAAGGACATATGATCCAGATGGATCGTGATCACTGTAGAAAGAACAAGTAACTGATTCTGTATAACATACCTGCTCATGTGCATATTTAAAATCTTCCATCTTTAAGGGTCGAATATCGGCACTGCTACACAATCTCGGCAAAGGTTTGTTCTCAGCTTGTGCTAAACTTCTCTCCTGAAAATTGAATTTCATATTAGCATGTCAAATACCAGTACAATTTGTTAAACATGTAGACTTATTGTCTTTTTTTAGCACTATCAAGAACTATTGTTCTAAATATTCAAATAACCGAGTCGTGTGAAAGAATATAGAGCCTAAAGCAATTTATGAACAAGGAAGAAAGACAACAAAGATTTTAAAAGAGCTTACCTTCTTCTCCTTCTCCAAGATCTCTCTTATTGGGCAGTGAGCCGCTGTGACGCAAAGATTCTGTCATTGAAAACATAACCATCAGAATATTTTACACAAAACCAGATCTGATAACTTCTCTGGAAACCAAGAAGAGGCGCGATTGATAGATAGATAGAAAGATAACCTTTAGATCGCTCCCTGAATATCCATCAGTCATATTTGCCAACGCATCCAAATCAACGTCCATTGCCAAATCTTCCTTTGCTAAAATGACTTTTAGAATTTTTTCTCTATTTGGAGCATCTGGCAAATTAACCATCAATCTACAGAGTTTTTGACGAAAGCTCGTGTTAGTTCAGCACAGATCACATACTATCAACATGAAAAAGATGTTGACATAACAAATAACATATTTACCTTCGTGGAAGCCTCCTAATAACAGCTTCATCAAGATCAAATGGCCTATTCGTAGCAGCAAGAACAAGTATACGTTCTTTATCCTTTGTACGCAGACCATCCCAATTAACCATAAACTCATTCTTCATTTTACGCATAGCCTCGTGCTCACCTGGATTTTCCCGTCTTCCCAACATACTATCAACCTGGCAAAAACATAAATAAAATAAAAAATAACCATGGATAGCTCATATTTAAAGAAATAAAAAAATTACTCTAAAGGAAAGAAAAAATTCAATGGAATATACACATGGCATATACTAACCTCATCGACGAAAATAACACTTGGAGCAATCTTGCTGGCCAGTGAAAAGACTGCTTTGACATATTTTTCTCCTTCACCAAACCACTGCAACAAACAAAAATGATATCACCGTGTTGCTTAAGCACAAAAGGAACATAGAAGTTTCAATTTGTAAAACTTCTAATACCTTCGAAGTAATGCTGGACATTGAAATGTTGATAAAATTCGCTCCAGCTTCGGTTGCTACAGCTTTTGCAAGCATAGTTTTTCCTGTGCCAGGGGGGCCAAAAAGCAATATTCCTTTGCAAGGCTAAATATACAAATAACAAAGTAATTGTATCAGATGCTGAAGACATTACATAATCTACATAAAGTATTTGACAAATCATTAGATGCAACTAAAGAGAATCTTCTACCTTAGTCAGCTGCCCTTTGCAAAACAATTCCGGCCTCTGAAGAGGAAGCATGACCAATTCCTTCAAGGTGTCCTTCACATTTTCCAAAGCTCCAATATCATCGAATGTCACCCCAATATCGGTTGGTGGAATAACATCACCAAGCAATTTTTTCTCAAATTCATTCTCGGTAACCACATCCTGTCATGGAAGAACAAGTATAAGAGAGACTAAATATAGGCAATTGCATATTTTGGAAAAGTTACAATGCAAAGCAGGTTGCGCATAATAAGATGATAAAATGTATAAATTTGCAACAGAATGTGTTAAATTACCTTCAATGATTTCTTTAAGCTCTTGTTTTCATTTTGAATGCCATGCAGAATGTTCAGCCCATAATTAATGCTGCACCGATGAAGTGTGAATAAGGGTTAGAAATTAAAAGATTTTGTTATATTTCTCATTACTCAAAATTTTAGGATGGCAGGATCAAGATGGAAAGAAGTCATGACACCTTTCTGCAGACAGAACAAGCTTAGAATCTTTGGATAAGGGTTCAGATGAGTGCATAAGCTGGTAACTTATTGCCCAACCAATGATCTTTTCCACACCTAGTAAAAGGAACAATAGCATAAAATCAGCATTTTGGAAGCAAATCTGAAATTTCCATACTTAGATGCTACATTTGCTTCAAATAAAAATGGTGGGGAAAAGGTTAAAAAGAATGCTGACTTTCGGTTGTTAGGGCTTGATCTTTGATGCAGACAGTCTCCAAGTCAGGACATTCCAATCCAACTCTGCTGAGAACCTGATATCAACAAAGGAATCACATTGTAAGTATAACAAATAGTAACACATGACACTTGGTGTTTATAGCCAGAGCATCTAGTGTACAGCGACAATCAACATACTAGTCACTGAACAAATTCAATCAAGAAAAGGAGAATAGCAAAACAAAACAAAATAAATATATAAAGGCATATTAAATAAAGGACAGAAGATGTTGGAAGGCTCACCGTGCGAATGCTCACAACATTAGACTGAGCTTTCATAGTCTCAACATCACGCTCTAGCTGCTGCTTCCAATCAGAAAGCAAGGTCTCATCCTGTAGAAGTTTCAAATTAGAACTGATCCATGAACTGTTGATGGCAACGAAACAAATCGTACAATAATATTAATCTATGGTGATACCTGAGGCAGCTGTATAGTCACTCTGTTTGGGAAGAGGCGACCAAGTTGCTTCATTACTTTGGGTGTTTCTTTGCTCCTATCGTGCAGTCTACCAAAATTATCCTGTCCAAAGTTAAATACCAAATTACAGTAGTTCAATAATCAATAATTCCTGAAGGAGCCATGACAAAAAGCTAATATATATATATATATATATATATATAAAGCGACACAAAAAAAATATTCAAGGGCATAGCCCAGACAAGACTGGCAACTTCCAAGAAAGAATTACATCATTATTTAAAGAATTATATGAAGCGAAATGGTTACTATTATTTACCGGAAAAGCAAGATCTAGTAGTGCTGTCTGATTGCTCCCAAACTTCGTAAATAGAAGGCCACCAGGTTGTGTCTGAAAGCATAGAAGACAGAAATAAAATCAGCAAACAAGATTTCTTGAACATGAGATCAATACAACCAAACATCAGCAAAAATATATAATAGTAAAAAGGTGTACCTTCTCCTTTCGATTGTCCAGCTGGGTATGAGAGGCAATTACCACCACATTCTGTGGCAAGCTTTCAAATTTAATTTTCAACATCTCGGTGTACCCAACCATTGCCTTCTCTATGTCTTTAATGAATAATACCACTGCTCCGTTTTGACTCTGACTGGTAACAACCTATGTAAACAACATCAAAATGGATGTCATTATTTCACCAGGCATCGAGAAAAACAATGGAACAAGCATAGAACCAGGCTCACCTCAAAGATTTCTTGAACTGCAATCTTGTCAACGTCATCGCCCCCTGAACCATCTACTCTCAACAAATGATTTGCTGCAGTATAAATCACCAATGGAATTTTAATGCACAAGATCCAATATGTAGCCAAAGGATCCTAAGTTCAAAAAAGCAGATTGAAATACCAGAACAAAAGAACCCGCGATCATCTTCACAAAGACCACCAAGATCATTGCCATCAGGAATTGATTTATCAAACCTAACCCCAATCTTCGAAGACCCATTATCTTCAAATGCAAGCATAACTTTTCCACGAGAGCCATAGCTTGGTCCCCTGTCCAACATAGCAAAGTCTTAAGTCTTAATTTTCAAAGGCAACAAAATTTTAAACAAAATATTTAAAAAATGTTTTTCTAGATGAGGACAACTAGGGGTGCACCAAACAAGAAATTTAAAAATGGAAACTGAAATCCTTAGGTAAACAAATATCCCTAATACTATGCATTCAGAATAAATCACAAACCCCGTGAAATGATCACGCAATGCCAGAAACAAAAGTATAACCCAACTCAACACCCCCCCCCCCCGGTTGGGAATATATATATATATATATATATCAAAGCTGCAACTGTACTGAGAGATACCACTTCAAAGTGATTTCAAATTCAGAAGCAATAATATTCACAAAAGAGAAAAGTACACTCATGCCACTCAAAACAAATTGCTGTCAATTAGAAATTCAATATTCTTCCTTTAATCTTCTTTTGAATGATTTTCAATGGTTATAGCCTACTCAACAAAAAGGATAAAAAAGATCTCTCTTCTCCACAAGTTCAGATCAAATGCAGATTGACTGAATTGTATTCAGAATAATTCTTCCATCAGACAAAGTACCTTGAAGGAAAATTTTGTATTGATGAGACAGCAGAAGGGAAGTTACCAACAAATTTTACTCGATCACCTGCAAATTATTTAAGCCTCATGTTAACCTTTAGGTGCTATGCAATATGTACAATAGGAAGTAAATTTGGAGATAGTTGCTCAATTTTTAACAACAGAACAGCACACCTGTTTTAATAGTAGTGCCTTTTGATGAAGCAGTAGAAACCTCCTGCTTCAGCATAGCCTGAGAACTTATTGTGGATCCACCCACAATTTCAGCATCAACACTAGAAGCTGGTTTACTATGTTTTAAAGAAGCAGCATGTGTACTTCTCTTGGCCAACACAGATGGTCGTTCAGGCTTTGAACTTTCTTTAGCAGAATCAACTTCCTTTGATGGAGTTCCCTGAAATATCAATCACATAACAAAAACTATTATTATTCTGTTTATATTAACAGCGATTTAGGAAGAAATCATCTCAACAATACAAACAGATAATAAGAAGTAGCAAAAGAATATCTGAGAAAACGTACACCAGGTAGTGAAAGAGAATCCACAATTAGTAGCCTTGCACCAAAATGCTTTGCAAGTGCCTTGGCAAGAGTCTCCTGATATATATCCGAACCTACACAGGAATCGCATAATGAGAGGCATTTCTTGATTGCAGAAAGGGGAAAACAAAGCATTAACAAGAATGAAGGAACTACCTGCAGGTCCAGATAACAATATCCGTGGGGACACTGAGGGGAGGTCTGAGGCAAATTTTCCAAAGCCATTACACTTCAAATGAATATATGTCGAAGCAATCAAAACGGTCTTTGTCGTATCGCTATAAAAATAGAAACATCATAGCTAAGAATGCATAATTTATTTTCTTATGATCTCATCTATCTTTAAGCAGTAACTACAGGCTATAAAAGAATATAAGAGTAAATATAGATTATTCAAGCTGTTAGCCAACATCTAAGAAGTGACCACAGTAAAAGTATAATCCAGTTAAGATTGAAAAAATATTAGGAAATCAAATGAGAGAAAAGTTAATAACGAGAAGCAACAATGCACCTTAGATAGTATGGGAAACTTTCAAATGAGACATCAATATTGTCAGCACTAAGAACTCTTTGTTGTAAACTCTCCTTAAAAGCTTGCCGCCTGGTTGATGCCAATATTGCTGGGGTATCAACATCTTTAAGAAGTTCTCTTAATTCCCTTCGCTCCTCCAATATCTTTGTAATGCTACTACTTAAATCAAAATCAGGATATGAACCAGCAAGCATGCGCAGCAACGGCCTTAATTCACAGGTAGCAGCAGCAGCCATCTTCCCAGCATCTGTATCCACATTGGCATCAACCTCCATGGTGTCAACACTAGGATTTTCGTTACCAATAGCAGAAGATGCAAGAACAGTTTTCTCAGCAGAAACAGCTCCAGTTTGCTCGTCGGTATTGGTGATATCCTTCACTTCATTGTCTCGAACACCATCCCCATTGCCAGAAGGTAGTGATGAAGCATCTGTGTTTTGTTGGACATTCTTGCCAGCTTTAGCAGCAGGCGGAAGGCGAGCTAAATCTTTATGAAGATTAGATAATGAGGCTAATATTGATGCTCCAGCAACAGCGGAAGGGTCCCCTGATCTAGCTTCAACTTGCATTCCATTCACTGGAGTACTCTGAGCTTCTAAAATACTCACAGAAGAAGGTATGCCAGTGGTAGCAACATTATTATTTGTGAGCTGCTGAAAGATCTGAATTCACGCTAAGGAACGCATAAAACACAATAGAATATCTTCAAGAATGACAGAAACAAGGCAGTTATATAAAATGATATAGAGCATTGTAAGTGAAGGTGCAAAGTATAAGAGGCAAAAACAGATATATAATTCATAGGAACCATATGAACAGGATACATAAGCATGCTTGCCAGAAGAACCGAAGACCACCTCATCACCTCCACTTAATATAAGGCGTGCATTCTTGCGATAGGTCTTACCATTAACTTGAACAGCACCTTTGCCTCCTGTGATTTCCAGTAATGCAACAGGTGAACCTCCACGCTGTGTAGAGTAACAACCATGATCAGTAATCTAAAATAGTAATTACCCATCTAACATAATTACACAAATCATCCCTTCCGATATATGAAATGGAATTTTTGCATCATACAAATGACTCATTTTCTATAACCAAAATGCAAAGCAGATAGATCATTAGCAACTCAGCCGCCTGTTTTAAATTGCATAAAACATATGGTGGAACCTCTACCTCGATGTTGCTCAACTTGCACAAAATATTGCCAACAGTTGGATCTTTAAGCCATAAATTGCACTGACGACCTTGGCCAATGGTGAAGGTAGGATCACACATAGGCTGGTGAGGAATCTGGAGAAGAATGAAAAACAAATATGATTAGTTCTAGATTGACATGACTAATGAAAACACAATCAGCTCAGAATTCTCCACATTTTAAGCCCAAAAAAGCAGAAGATGCTTCAAAGTAGATGTCTCACTTACTCATGTCTAGCACCTATATATTTTATGGTGAAATCACACGCAGCATTGCTTTTATCAAGTAATGCAAAATCTTTGGCGCAAAGTTGACATTGATTCCATCCTACATAGTATTGACTAACTGTGGCATGATATTGCAAGAAACAAAATTTTCTCTAGCCAGAACAATACAACAACAACCAAGCCATATCTCATTAGGTAGGGTGCACTAAATGGATCAAACATTGCCATCCATAGTGTCCTTATCATAGATCATATCTGCATAGAACTTTAAAGTAGTTTAACAAAGGATTTTTCTCAACATTATAGGACTGCACCAAGGATCAAATTTAACCCCTTACCTTTTCTAGCCATTACTAGTTACAAACAACACCAGCCTTTCCGATCTTATAACCTAGGGATAACTACACTGACCTTGTTAGTTCTTAGTACATACAACAACACCCCTTCCACTTTGGGATAATTACTTCCTGTCTCTTTATCTGTTGCTCTTACACCAGATACCCTCTTTTATCTACAAAGTTGCACTAACTTCCTTACTTTATGCATACTAATATATCAAAACAAGGAAAGCAGGTATAGTTTCACAAACAACATGTGATTGAGGAGCAATAAGCACCACGGTCAGTGCAATTGAGCATGCAGCATTAGAAGCATTTTTTGAAACTTCAGTCATCAGTTCCCATAAAGCAGAAAGTATCTTGCAAAATCAACCAATCATTCAAATTTGCAGGTCAAGTGCAAAATTTCAAGACAAAGCAGTTCTATATCCGTTAAAATCACTCCAATAGATCAACTTTAACCATGCATTCCAATTCCACAATGCAAAAACCATTCAAGTACTCCAAGAGACAAAAAAAATACATAGCAAAATTTGCACACTCAATTCACAGCGAAAAACCAAACCTGAGAACACTGAGAAAGGAGCTTCCCCCATGCTGTCTTAGGTCCTGATTTCGATTTCACTGACCGCTTCTTCATTCGGCCGGCAGCAGCAGCCGCCGCCAAAGCCGCCGCAGCACTTGATTTCTCTCCATCCACCGCATCCTCACCTAAAATTAACAAAATTCAACACAAAACTCACTCCAAATTCCACCACAGATTCATTATCCAATAGCCACATGCATGCAAAAGAATCATTCACTTCCCACGAAAGAAACCAAAAGGTTGCAACTTTCTAACCTATGGACTGAGGCGTCACCAAATCATCCCCTTCTGCCGCCGGCAAAGAAGGAGGCGTGGCCTTCAACGACAAAGTTTCTGGCAAAACATCATCGCTGCAAGCATCAACGGCCTTCAACGACGCCGTCTCGGGTAGATCATCATTCCCGGGTCCAGATTCGTTCACAGGAGGAGCAGCAGCAACAGGAAGCGTCGTGGACGATGCATCCTCTGTGGTGTTGGTAGAAACCTAAATAATCACGAAAATTCAGACCCAACCAAAAAAAAAAATATCTTTTTTAATATAATTTTGTAATCAAGGGGAAAGAAAATTAAAAGGGTGGAATTGAAAATTCTGCTATGAATCGGATTGGAGAAAAAGGGGAGACCTTTGATCTTTTGTTGGGGTTAGAAGGAGAAGGCGAAGAGAGGGTGCGTTTGGTTGAGGATTGGGAAGAACTGCGTCTAGTTTCAACCATGGTTTTGGGTTGGGTTTGAGAGGGTGGTGATTCACCCTTTCTGGTATCGACGAAGTTGTTGTTTCTGCGATGTGTTGTGTGTGTTTGGTTTCTGTGATCCAAGAGAGAGAGAGAGAGAAAGAGAGAATTGGGGTTATGACTTTGTGTTTGTTGTTATTGTTGTTGTTGTTGGAGGAAAAGAATGATTGAGAAGAAAGAAGAGAAAGAAAGAAAGAAAGAGAGAGAAAATGTTATCAAAAAGAGAGTTTGGGTGTGATTGTATCTGTGGTTATTTTATATGGTGAATGAAGAGGCATAGTGAACGAAGAAATTCAAGATGAAGCAAACATGGTATGTCATTAACTCTTGCAATTAATTTTTTCCTTATTCCTCAATTTTTTTTCTGCTACTATCATTTTTCTTTTGTTACATTTTGACCATAATTATTGTCACTTTTTATATTTACAATCAATCAGTTATCTATATATATTATATATTATATAATATAAAATATATATTAAAAAATTAAACAATATATTTATTTATATATAAACATATAATAGCTTCTTTTTTGGTGTATATATAATATTTTTTATATATTTTAATTGATTTAACTAAATATAAAAATTATTAAGAGTGGGTAATACTTTAATAGTGAATATTTTATAATGTACCTAAAATTTTAAACCTCCCATTATTGTCAATAAAAATATAATATAATATAATATAATATAATCAGAAAAATATATTTGCATTTGTTTTTTATAAGCATAATTTTTGTACTATAAATTTTTTATATGAATTGTGATGGATCGAAGATTTGCGAGTCCAAACCGTTGTTGGATCATTTTCTTAAAACAGTAGGGTGGTATTTATAAAGATATTTCGACCCCAAATTAAAATAGATGTGAGATATATAGAGTGTATAAAAGAAGTAACGTATACAAAGGAGTCTTTAGCTCCCCTTCATATAGCCTTTGATAATCTTATCATATTTGGTTAAGATAAAAAAATATTTGAATTAAAATACAAGTTAAAAATTATAGGAATCAATTTGAACCATTAGAAAGAAGCCGGCCTCGAATATGCAAGTCGAGAGGTTATTCTGAATTAGGTCCTTAACAATTTTTAAGTTTAACTTTATAAATGAAAAAATTAAAATTGGAAAAAATTTTCTTTAACAAAATCAGTTTTATATTAGTATTAGTATATTTCATAGCCAGGTGAATATTATTTCTTTTTTTTTTGTGTGTCTATATTATTTCTTCCTTTAATAGTCAAGCTTTTATTTAACACAAAACGAAAAATGAGAACGAATTTAATGGAAATATTTAATGTTAAAATTAAGTATGTGTTTGAATTATAGTTTGTAAATGGGAGCTTTCATAAAATTGATTTTGTAAAATTGATTTTGAGAAAAGTAAGTTTGGGTTAATATAATTTATATTTGACAAATTTTATATCAAAATTGATTATAACAAAATAAATAGTGATTGAATTATACTACTCAAAGTCACTTCTAGATGAAAAATTACTAAAAGAGACATCAATTTAGATAATTTTTTATATACATGCAAAATCATAACACTAACAAAAATAATATAAAAAAATATTTATCATATAAATAAAATAAATACAATAAAAAATAAAAATATGAAATAGAGTACTATAAATTTTATAATGTCAAATAAAAAGAAAATATTTTATAATTTTTCTAGTACTGTTAGGTAGCGTTTGGTGGAGAGATAGAGACATAAAGACTGAGACTGAGAGACAGAGACTAAGAGACAGTGATTAAAATAAATCTCAATATTCTGTTTGGTGCAAAATGGGAGACAGAAATTGAAACAAGAATGAAACTCTAATTTAATTTGCACAAAGGGTAAAATTGGAATTAATTAATTGAAATGAAAGTATTTTAGGTATAAAATGTTATTAAAGTTTCAGTCTCCATCTCTAAAAATTTCAGTCACCTGTGTCCCTACTTTTTGGAGGTACTGAAATACTGAAATTTTAGAGACAGAGACAAAAATTTTAGTACCAGTCTCTGAACTAATAAACACGATACTGAATCTCAGCCTCTCAGTCTCTGTCTCAGTACCTCAAAACAAACGCTACCTTAGTACTCTTTAATTTAATATTATTTTGGATTATAAATTTTCATTATTTATGGCTCTATTATTACTTATAATTAATTTCTTATTTATTTTGTCTTTTTTTATAGGATCATAATTTATATTATATAAAATTTTATTAATAAACGCAGTATATAATAATTACAATTACAAATTTTACAAAGTCAAAATAAAAAATAAAAAAAATTAATACAAAATAAAAATAGAGTACATCAAAGAATAAAAAAAATTATATAGATAAGAAATAATAAAAAATCCATAAAACTAACAACATATATCGTATGAACAAAAAAAATACAATAAAAATAAATAAAATTCATAAGAATAAAATCAAATAAAAAATAAAAAAAATTCATACACAGCATAAATACAATCCAGTAAATGATAGAAAAAAAGAATTTATATGAACAAAAAATAATAAAAATATCATATAAAAAAGTTAACAACATTTGTGTATGAATAAAAGAAATATAATAAAATAAATAAAAAATCATATGAACAAAGGCATAAAAAATCATAAAAAAATATACATATAAAAATAGTATGATAAATGATAAAAAAAAACTCATAAAAACATAACATGAGAAATCAGAACTCTACATAAATAATATAAAAATATTTATCATATAAATAAAAAATATAATAAAAAATATAAAAATTAAAATATGAAAATGAGTACTAAAAATAATAATAAAAAATTAAAATATTTAATTTGCTAGCGATTGAAACAAATATGAACAATTTTGATGAAAAAAAATTGAAAGGAAAAACTATAAAAAGTATGAAGAATTACAGAGAACTACTGTAAAGATAATAGTTACTGATATCCTTTGTATAGAAGAAAATAAAGGGTAGGGTTGACAAAAAAAAAATAATTTTTTCACCTAATTTTTCAAAGATAATCAACAACCATGAAGTGAAACGCAAAAGTTACAAATTTCTGCTGCGTTCAGAAAGATAAAAATTATCAAACATAAAAATAAAACTTTCAAGCTCAAACGCGCTTCTTTCCTCCTCAACGTTTTTGTCAAATACACTCTAAATCTATTCATAGAATGGTATACATGACTATTGAAGTATTTTCGGTGCAAAGTTTTTAGGACATAAATTATTATGCTGTCAACCAATAATATTATCTGACTCGTAAGGAAACTAGTTTGGTTATTATTATGCTGTCAACCAATAATGTTAACTGACTCGTAAGAAAACCAGTTAACCAAACTAATCAATAATATTACAACATTTTACACGCCTTTGCTGCAAATACTGCACTATTTATC
Source organism: Arachis hypogaea (assembly GCF_003086295.3). Lineage (NCBI taxonomy): Eukaryota > Viridiplantae > Streptophyta > Magnoliopsida > Fabales > Fabaceae > Arachis > Arachis hypogaea. The sequence goes on along the minus strand of NC_092047.1, from coordinate 115,535,276 downwards.
ATGGTGCGGTAAGCGTTGACTCTGATAAAGCGTAGCTTCAACAAAAGAGTTGAGAGAGAAGAATGTCTTGTTGGCTTGTTGCTATATCTCACTACAACCCAGAAATTTTAGTGTCTGATGAATTGGACACATCTAACACTGATTTGGAATATCAATGACAGAACCTAATCGTAACAACCAAAATTCACTTAATGCAGTAACCGTAATTTACAGAATATTGCTTATTTTTTAATCAAATTACTGTAATGCAAACTCAATTGAGTCAGATAACAAACAATACAAATATACAATAAAAGCATCAATTTGTATTGTTAGTGTTACCATTTTTATATTGTGAACACTAAGAATACAATTAAAATTTTATAATTTAAAAACATATAATTAATTATTTGTCTTTGATAAAAGGTTTTAATTAGATTTTTTTTAATCTTTTATGTTAAAAAGTCAGATAAATAGTAAAAGCTACATGTACTCACTCTACTTACTCTTCCATTAGCATGAAATTAATAAAATAATGTTAAAATAAAAGTTGTAAAAAAATTTATATTAAAAGATAAAAACATCATATACAATATATACATTTTTTCAAAAAATTAATTATACTATTTATTTTTTATCATCCAGCATTACTTTTCATTAAAAAAAAGAAATCCTCAAATGGGCAATCTTTCTTAAATTGGTAAGAATATTAAAAGAGTCAAAATTCATCCTTTAAATTCTCGATATTATAAATGCATTTTTTTAGTGTTTAATTATTTCATGAGAAACATATTATTATATTGGGTAAAAAAATATAATTTTTTATCTCTGAATTTTTGAAAAATTTAAAAAATATATCTAACGTTATTTTTATTTTAATTTTATTTATGATATTTTATATATATTTCATTTAAAAATTAAATAATATATACAATATTAGAATATTTATATTATTTTGCAATCATCACGTACCATTGTATGTTAAACTTTAAAAGTAACAAAAAAAGGCTAAAATAATTTTGTGAATATGTTATATATATGTAATGTATATGTAAAATGTTTTTAACATCATATAAAAATAAATATATAAATAAGATATTATATAGATATCATGAATTAAGTTAAACAATAAAATTTTTTATTATTATAATTTTTATTATTTTATTAATATATTTTTTATTTAAGTTATTAAATATGTCAAAATAAAATTGAATAAATATTTTATTTTAAAATAAAAAGAAGAAATAAAAATATTATAAAAACTAGAAATAAAAAAAAGTATTTGAAAATTTTTTTGGATTATTTTACTCAACCTACAAGTTATTAAAAAAATCTGTTAATTTTAAATTATAGGATGGATAATTATTACAGGTGATGAGTTAATTTTTTTATCGATATCACCTTTTTTTATTCGTTCAATTGCTTTATTATTTCATTCTTTAGTAATCCCAAAATGTTTTTTTTTCTCAAATAGTTATAATATATATTCTTGCATAACATAAATATTATTTAAATTTTTTCAGTATAAAAACTAAAAATTAAACCGTGGCTTCCAATAAATCATATAAAATAGTAACTATAAGTTTTTTCATAAAGTATATATTCTAATAACTTTTGGATTATAATTGGAAGCTTTTTTTTCTTAAATCCATCTTATATCAATAGCTCAATCTATAGGGCCTATAGATAATTTTAGACAAGTTTTCAGAACATATCTGAGTGGCATTTAATATATGATTGACTGAACAAAATAAAATACAATAAAAATAATACCAACAAGTTATTAAAAAAAATTAAAAATAAAGATTCTTTTTAGTTTAGTAAAAAATAGAAAAAAATTCATTTAATACATCAATGCCAATAAATTGTCAAATACTTCATATATATTGTTAATTTAAATTTAAATGCTAATGACCTTGGAAATGGATGTGAAATACTGAAAATTAATTAAATATGAGAATGAAAACAACATATCTCATTCTTTACCCCTGAAAAGAACCATTCCCTATTATGACATTAAGTGGACATATAAATAAGAGAATGTTAGAAGTGGTAAAAGTGAATTAGTGGGTGAATTGGGAAAGAAAACAAAACGTTTATTTGGTTTTTATTGAAAAATGTTATATGCATGGGAATCTTCAAGTCTATCTTGTGAATATAGATGAAATATGCATGTGTCTTGAAATGCATATATAAACTTACAGGAGTCACACATGCAGAGTTTTTAGAGCGGGTGTGGAAAATGCCAAGGATCTGGGCAAAAGGGTAATTTCATTCCTTTCATCTAATATTAAAGTATTTTAATTTCCTTAACCTACCAACATTAGTACCATGCAATGATGAGTATATTTATTTATTAGTGTTTTAAGTGTAATTCTCTTTTGGATAATAATATATTAGTCATTTCAAAAGCAATTTGTAGATTCTCATTAATTAGTTAATACTTTTAATTTATGGTTTAATAAGTGCAGTGATCATTAGTGTTGACGTTTCCATAAGATTTTAAATTTGTTATACAAAATTATTGCATACTATATACATTAATTATTTATATTTATTATTTATACCATGTGAGGACTGTAGTCTCCTTTGTCTTGTTGGTTATTGATTATTATTTATTTTCCTTTCAATAATATTCGAGAGAGAAAAAAAAAATCAGTCAAAATAGTTTAAATTTATTTGATTTAATATTTATTAATTGTTATTATAATTAACTAGAATGAAACCTGCACGATATACGGGACGATAAATTAATGATAGTATATAATAAATATTAAAAATGGTTATATTTTGTAGAATTAAATTAAATATGAAACTAAAGTTAAATTTAAAAGGTATTTTATTTAAAATAATTTGTAGTACAAAATATTTATATATTAGAATTGTATGTATAAAATGATATTTTTATTTGGTGGTTTGAATTTTGCATTTGTTTTAGTTGATGAACTTACTTTTCTTATACGGCGCTCGTCCTCTTTTTAAGTATTGGGTTAGTAACTAATAATTTGATAGATGAGATTATGAAAAGTATATAGAGTTACCTTATTGTTGGATATTGTGGTGTTTGATTACATGTGCCACAAATGTAGTTATTTCCTTTTTCATATGCTTTCTTCGTACACTTTTCATATTCAACATAGTTATCTCAATTGAGTAAGTTTGAGATGTTGTCTAGTTCAAAAATAAATTTTTTGTGCAAATTTGATGTAATTTGAAGGAATAGTAATAAGAGACTTATATAAGTAGTTCAAATAGTATGAAATTTAAATATTTATAACGTAAAATTTATTATGATTAATAATATTATTAGGATATTTGTAATATGAATGTTTATTACATTGGATGAGTTATTTATAGAAATTAATAAATTAATTATTGGAGTTATAAATTTTTTGTATTATTTATAATGGTAAGATATAATAAATATAGGAATATGAATTTAATGTCTTTGTAAGTTACAAATTTGGTTAGATACTATTAATTTTTAATTATTGTCATTGGTAATTATTGTATTATTTTTTCTATATTTTATTTTTTTTACTGATTTAGAAATAATAGATGATTTGGCAAACATTGAGTGGTTAATTCTAAAATTTTGCCAAGTAAGCGATGTTGCTGACATGAAATTAATAAAAGAAGAGAAATAGCTTAAAAGTAATGTGGATAAACTTATGTATCTATTTTTATATATTAAGAATAGATAGATAAATAGATAAATATTAAATAATAAAATAAATTTATATTTTTTTTTGTCTTTTTAATATTATGGTTTTCTTTTTGTTAGTATTTTTTTGGTGACTATTATACATGGTACATTCTATTACCTATATATTAAATATTAAAATTAAATTAAAACATATTTATACATTTGAAGATATAGTAATTATTTGAAAAATATACACTGCACTACTTAGCTTATTACCTCAACGTTGTCTTTTGATTTGTTTGAATCCTTCACATTGAGAGGGTCTTGAATTTCTTTATTTTGTTTGTTGTTCTTTTGGGGTCTATGACACCTTTGATTCACCCAAAAAAACATAAATTTAAAGGTTAATAATTAAATTATTAGTTTGTCACTTAAATTTTTATTGAATATTTAAATATAATATTTTACACGTAAGATATCATAATTTTCTATTCTACTTCTCAAACTATCACACAATTTCCTTTTTTGAAATTAAAAAATTTCACAATTTTTCTGTTTATAAGTCTATGTCAATTTCAAACAATTTGCTCATTCTCATTTTTGTGAATAATCGAGAAATCAGTAGACAAAAAATTCCTGATATTTTGGAAAACTAAAAAGTTACGTTGTGCTCTAGTTTTGACAAAGATGGGGTGGGTGATTGGAAAACTATTTAACACCCCACATCCCTTTGAAGTTTGAATTGTCATAACTCATAACCGATTACGGATATAATATTATTAATAATGATTTCTTAAGAGTAATTGCAAAAAATCAATGCATGTTTTCATGCCGAAAACGTAAAAGCATGGTTGTTTGATGCAACATATTTTGTTATTCAACAATCAATAGTCAACATATACATATTTTGCTGGCAAATAAAATAAAATCCAACCTCTTATCATTTTGAAAAACCAAATTAGTATTATATTTCTTTTTCCCATCATTCTATTTGGCACAACATTTTAAATTTTTTTGGTTGGATACAAACAAAAATAAGGTTGTGTGCTTAGCATAGGAAGAAGACTAATTAGTATCTCAAAAAAGCTAAAACTTCAACTGATTTTTTTAGTTGGTTGAATTAGACAATTTCTAATTTTAAGTCGGACTCACACTGTCACACACATATCACATCCATACATACAAAGATTCTATCTACTATTTAGTTAGGAAAAACTACCATTTGTACTCATGAACTTTACGAACGCTGACAAAAGTATCCATGGAAGAAGAAAAGTGACTTTGTACCCATAAAAGGCTGGATCCGTCTGTCGATAGTACCCGAACGTCATTAAAACGTTAGCTCCGTTAAGTTAAAAGCCAACATGGCACGTTAACTGCTTACCTGAATTTTGATTTTTACTTTGAATTTTTTTAAAAACCTTCCAGGTGGATATAGGAGGGAGAGAGAGAGAGAGAGAGAGAGAGTAACGTTAGAGGCACTTCGCGCCATTCCATCTTCTTCCTCACCACCCTTATACATGCCCTAGCAGAGAGAGAGAGACGTAAACCACATACTGAACCCGACGCCACCAACCAATCCGCCCAACCGCCTCCGTCCGCCCAAAACACCATCGGCGACCAGCATCGCCCAATCCTTCTTCCATTTTCTTCTCCATTTCCCTATTTCTTCCCTCCTTTGCACGTAGTCAATCTGTCTCTGCGCGAACAGCCCCTGCTTCGCATCTTCCAGTCCGGCGAGGAACCAAGGGCGGCGAACTTTTGTGCCGATGCGACCGCCGCTCTCCGCCTCGCCCAATTTCTTCGTCCTTCCCTCTCATCAGCGTAGATTCAATTCCCTTTCCCTGCTTCCCTGTCTTTCTTCTCTTTATTTTTATTGCTTTTTCATTCTGTTTTAATGATTTGGGTAGGTTAAGTTACATGATTTCTGTGTGTTGGAGTGAATGTGTTTGCTGTGGCTGAATTTTCTGGGTTGTTTGATGCCAACATAGAACTAAACAAGCTGTCTGAATTTGCTGCACACCACATGCTCGATATATCGCTTGAATGAAGTTTTTTATTTAAACCTTATATCTGATCAGCATAGGGCTTAAGTTTTGTTTTCATTAGGCATTTTAATTCACAAATATGCAGTTTTCTAAACTTCGTGATGATGATTGTGATTAACTTTGGTTATGCGCTAGTTGAATGTCCTTGTTGAACACCAAGTTATCTATATGTTCTTCATATTTTACACAGCTGAAAACAATACCACCACCATAAGATAATTATAGTTTTCAGGGGACATTTTTCTAAAACATTCACTATTTTACACAGGTTGACAGCAAGCATAGCCTATTACATATTCCTCACCAAACATCATAACATGTATATCTCAAATCATTATTCTATAAATCAATAATTGAAACCCCATTTTTCATGTAATAAATAATGGAAAGGATTAAGGGATGTATTGGGCTGATGAATGCAGTTTAGCTAAAATTTCAAATAATGTATAACTAAAATTTTACTAATTCTCAATTATTCTAATAAATTTAAATCATATATTTTTTATTGTGTAATAGATTTATAGAAACAGTAGTCATTTAATTATTGAGTGAATCATATTTTATAATTTAATAATTAGAAAAGTCATAAACATTGTCCAAACTTTTTCGTGAGTCAATTTTAGTGAAAATAGACAATTAACTTTCCCATGAACCAGGATTTGTTCATTTAGTGGTAATAGACATACCTACATAATTAATAAGATTTACATGAATAATAATATTTTAAGAAACTAATTATCACGTTAATGTTTGAGCCGTAAGTCGTTGTTTATCAAAAGTTCGTCTTCATTTCCTTTCTTTACCTTAAATATTTTTTATTTTAAATTTTTATCTATTGTATAACTAAAATATTTTTATCTATTTTATCTTAAATATTTTTATCTATTGCAGTTTAGCTTCTCTTATTGCTCGTCTCAAATAAAGTGCAACTGTTTTCTGAACTTTTTGATGATGATTGTGATTAAACTTTGGTTATGCGCTAGTTGAATGTTCTTGTTGAAATAGTAGGTGTATTGATATGGACTGTTCATTCTTTTTTTATTGACAGAAATGGCTACCACGACGCATATCACATTAATAATACACCATAGAGGTAGACTTGAAAGGGGATCGGATGGCAAGTTGTGTTATGCAGAAGGTGAAAATATTGAGGTGGAGAGAGTTAACGTGGATACTCTGAATGACTTCTTCATTAGTGACCTACTGAAAGACATTGGGTATCCAATCATCTCCGATTTCTACTGGCGACAGCCTGGAATGGAAATTGAGGGTGGTTTGAGGCTTCTGCGACTTGACATGGATGTCGTTAAGATGTATGAAGCTGCTGTGGAGAATGGGCATAAGATTGAATTATACACAGAGCACTCAATTAGCCAAGCAGATGTTGTAGATACGAATGAAGAAGCTGGTGTAGAAGCACCTGATCAGGTTAATGTAACTCCATCAAGGAGGAGGAGAAAAGTTTGTGTCAGGAGGACTCCAACTCCAAAGAAGGCAACAGGTCCTAGAAGAATTCTTCAACTGGAAGGGGTACATACTGAAGCCCAAATTACAGAGGAGACCCATGGTACAGAAAAGGCCCAACCAGATGCCAGCCCAAATCCATCAGTTCCAGCTACACCAAACACAGTTCATGTATCTGAAGAATCTGCTATACGAAACACAGTTCCAGCACCATCTATTCTGCTTGACAACAATGCCCAGCCAAAGTCACCAACATACACAGAGCCACCCTCTACCTCTGATGATCCACAAGACGAATTGCTCACCCAATATGTTCCTTTACCACAGAATCAACCCTCCTCCTAAGCCATGCCTGAACCACATCCAACCCCCCCACCCAACACCCCTTCTACCAATCCATCTGCCCCAGTAAATGCTCCAGAAATACAGAATAACAACACAGAGGAGGGTACTGGAGGTAGTAGGAGAAAACAGATAAAGAGATCTACTAAGAGACCCCTTCTAACTGGACAAACATTTATTCCTAATGCAGATCTGAATCAACCTCCATCAGTATTTATTCCGGTGGATGGGGGAGAATATTCAGATGATGAACCTGGTGTTCATTGCTATGAGTCAGAGGGCCTCCACAGCATTGGAAGTGATGAGGATGACCAGGGAAGGTCATTTCCACAATGTAATGCCGATGCACCTGTTAAGGAGGTGAGGCTGGAGCTTGAAATGGAGTTCGAGACTCTGCAACAGTTCAAGAAAGCTGTAAGGTATAACCACTATCCATTGTTGCCTCCTGTGTATAGGAAGTCTATTGGGAGACCTACTAAAAAGAGAGATACTCGTAGAGATGGTCCTAGAGAGAATCCTGATCCACATAGAGCAAAGAGGAGATATGGTCCCATTAAATGTACATATTGTCTGAAGGTATAACCTAACATTCCATGTCTCATTTGTTTACTTATGCATATTGATTGTCTTGTAAAGAAATTAAAATTGCAATTATTGCTACTGTTTTCTCAGACTGGTCATAACAGCAGAGGATGTGACAAGAAGAAAGAAGCTATGGCTAGTGGAGGAGCTGCATCAGGTAGTGGTAGTCAGCATCAGGGTGCAGCAGCAACAACTGAAGGTATGGGTGTTGATGATCTTGATGAGGATGCTGCCAGAGAGCAAGAGATGTATTGGGAAGAGACTTTGGAGGCAGCAGATGCTGAAGCATCAGCTTCAGATTCACCCAGTGTAAGTTATTTATATCCACTCTCTTCTTCTACTTATTAGCATGAAGATAAATTTATCTTGCATTAAAATTTTGAGCTAATGCAATTATCAATATTTATAGGTGAATGTTGATGATCTGAACTGTGTGAATCCTTCTGAAGAACCTATGGCAGTAAGACCTTCACCTTCTAACTCCTCTACTGCATATGTGTCACTTAGACCTATCATAAAGTCAACCATGTCCAAAAGACCAATTAGGAGGAGAAATATTAAGAGGCCACCACCGTCACAACCTTCTCCCCTCAGACCTGCCCCACCACAACCTACTCCAATAACGCCTACCACACCACAACCTTCTGTTGTTAGGCCTACATCACCAACTGACCAACCGCCTCCAAGAGTTACCAGACAAACAATGCATGGTGCAAGTCAAGGGACCACTACACGATTTAAGCGATTCATGCCAACTCCACCATCCACAATTCAAACACCAGGCAGATGGCTAGTACCTGGGTTTCGTCCACCAACAGGAGCATCTTCAAGTGGCAACAACAATGGAATTTCTAGTGGCAGCAGCAACTCCACACCCAACAAATAGGATTTTCTAGTCTGAATTTATTTTTTTATGAAGTACTTACTGTAATTATATGTCTATGAACTCTTATATTATGGTTTTTTTTGTAACTTATGCCTAGTAATTAAACAGCACAACTTAATGCTTTCATGTTCATCGTTTGTATTGGTTCTATTAGGTACATTTGATTTGCTACTGCTACATCAAACTCATACCCTTGTTTTGAGGCTTTTGTTGATAACTGCATATGAGTAAATTACTTCAAGGTTTATTATAGCTTATGGAATGAATATTTAGTTCCATTTCCAGGTTACAACTTTGCTATTTATTTTACAATACCATGTTTCTGGCTAGATTAAGACAAATCACGACATTTATATTTCTTTTTTTGTCAAAATTGAGTTAACTCCAATTTAACAGATATCAAATACATTAACAATCATGGACATTAATGTCATAACACAACTTGACTTTTTCCACAACAAGTGAAGATAGTAACAGAGTTTCGAAGTTCATCATCATCGAGACCAACCAGCTTCTAAGTTCATCATCATTGAAACCAAAAAGCTGCACAAAAAGACCCCAGGACAACATACACCATAAGCACAGTTACATATTGATTAATTGGAGTAGATTCAGCCCTACACAAATCAGTAAACTCAAAAAAATAGTTATAATCCATGACCTAATAGTTCTAATTTCACCCTGGAGCTTCCCTATCTTTAACAAGATCTTCACACTATTCTATTGAATCTCTCTTCTTTGCCCAGTGAGATTGACCTAATGGTTACCACATGAGCTATCTTGATTTTTTCTAACAAGGGCTCTTGCCAGTCCCTCCCATCCTCCGTCAATCTCATCCACCCATACAAAATACTTGCAATCCATCGTCTGTAGTGTGAAAGGGAGGAATAAGGAATCATTCACAATAAGTTAATCTGATCAGAAGCACAAAAACAAAAAGACTTACCTTATATAGAGGACACCTTACGAACCATCTCCCAGGATTTGTTAAGGTTCCAGATTGTAGCAACACCACACCCTATCCACAAAAGCATCTCCCAGACAAAGTCTTCTCTTCACCCCTCTTGGAAGACGAAGTCCCTTCTTCGCTGATGCTTCCATTCGAAGAACATTGGTTACCTCTACTTCTCCTAGACATTCTATGGTTTTGAAATTGAAATTGGGGAAACAGTTGAGGATAAATTAGGGAAATGAGTGATGTTATAACGGTATATTTATGCTTGGACATGTTGGACTGCTGATTCAAAGCCAGGTAAGCAGTTAACGTGCCATGTTGACTTTTAACTTAACAGAGCTAACATTTTAATGACGTTCGGGTACTATCGACAAACGGATCCAGCCTTTCATAGGTACAAAGTCACTTTTCTTCTTCTATGGGTACTTTTGTCAGCGTTCGTAAAGTTCATGGGTACAAATGGTAGTTTTTTCATTTAGTTATTGACTTATTGTCAATATTCGAATCCGAATATAATATATTAAAAGACAATACATATAGCCACTCAATCAAAACCTCAATTACTAACTGACTTAGTAGTTAAAATTCTTGTAAGTGCACCCCCTTCTACATCCATCTGCATAGGAACACTGATTGATAGGTAGTTAGCTCCCCAACTCAATCCATTAACCTTGCTATAAGTAGTTTTAGTCAAGAACAAACAACTGAGCAAAAATTAAGAGACACGTCGAATAGCGGCAGTTTTTATAGGAGTTTGTGACGGTTTTTAACCGCTGCAAAATAATATACTAGCAGTTCCAAAAATTTTACAAGTTAGGGGGTGGAGATTTGATTTTGCGGCGATTCTAAAGAATCACTGGCACAACCGCAACAAATCAGACACCATAATTTTTTGGTATATATTGTCAATAAAATTTTCAATTTTGCTAGCATTTTTTGTGTGTAATAGACACCATTATTTTAATATTAATATTTCTTATCTTATATGAATATACAATGTAATAACTATATTATATGAATACAATAAATCCACCATCTGTGTAAATATATGCTAAAATATAGTATGATTATATATTTATATTTAGCACATTTTATAAATAATATTATTATTACATTTTTGCAAATAATACAATCAATCATATACTACAAGAGACATGGAGCATAGCGACAAAAAATTACCGGCCGCTCAGCTTACCGCTGCAGAACATGTCTGCAGAAGTACCAATCCTTCATGTGCTGCACCATCGGTGGTGACTACATCTGAAATGCCGCTAATTTGGATCTTTATCATAATTCAATTTTTTATTCTTCCTTTTTTTTTTTATCTTATAACTAATATTTTCCCCAATCTTGCAGAAACCCGCAAAGTGAGATTGGTAGCGCATGAAACCCTGGCACTACTGCTCCACCGTGCGTCGCTGATCCATCCTCCTCTTTCCGGCGTCAAGCTTTCGACTCTCCTGCACGGTAAATATAAAGCAAAATCGTGTCAGTTTGGTTTGGCGGCGGTTTTCTATTGGTGTGCCGTAAAATTTTGATTTAGCGGCGGTTATACCAGCGGTTGCTGGAAACCGCCGCCAAATCCAATCCCGGCGCCCATATCCATGGTGGTCCAGTTAGCCGCCGGCATTTGATGTTGCGGCTGTTTAAAACTGCCGCTAATAAAAAAAAAACCGCCGCCATTTCGCACCTCCCTTATAATGATATTTATAATCTAATTTCCCAATAATATAATCAAACCAAATATATGTATGTATTATATTTATTTAAAATATATATAATTATTATGTCTCTCTTTTTATATAAATTTAAATATTTAAATTAAAATAAATAATTTTATGATATAATATTAAAATTTCTATAACCAAACCACATAAAATTTGATCCTTGTTATTCTAAAAGAAAATAATAATAATAATAATAATAATTGATCGCATAAATAATAGGAGGCCAAGGTTACGAGAACCTTCGCAGTCACGTAAAGTTGACCTCATTTTCATGCATTCGAAATTGACATGAACACTTGCATTCACACACAAACATACACCTTTTTTGTTCCTTTTATTTATTAATATGCACCCATAATTATTATTATAATAATTACTACTTTAATTTTAAAGATAATAAAATCACACTTTAGTAGTAGTAGTAGGCGCAGCAAATCACATGCATCTCTCTCTGACATTAGAGAAAAAAGAACCACGCTGACAACTTAATCAATAAACATCATCATTTACTTAATATAAGGTCTTGGATTAGGTTCAATCATTGTCATGTTTACGTGGATCTCTAACATATGGTGAAGACCCTAATACTATAATTATTAAACTACTATCCATAGTTTCACATTATTATTAAGACCCATTAATTATTTTATTATATTTATATATGATATTATATATACGATGATCATTATTAACCATGTGATGTATGTAGCCATTTATGTGTTCCTTCAATTACTTAGAGGACAAGTGTGTTTTGAACTTGTGGCCTTGAAATATTATTATATTATTATTCTTGTTAATTAATTTTGGTTGGTTACAGTATCCTCTAATTTAACAGGTTAAAGAATAATCTATTACGAATCTAAATTTTATTTAAGGATCTGTCACTAATTAATAAATTGTTGTATACGAATTCAAAACCCCAATATTTAATTCAAATTGATTTTTTATTAATTAATTTAATTGGTCTATATTATTAGGTTATAATTATTGCTTAGCGTGGATGCATGTAAAAGTTTTTAATTTTTTCAATTTTTTACCAACGGAAAAGTTTGTCATAATAGTGTCAATTATTAAATCTTAAAAGGTCTCTTCAATTAACTATGTATTTTTAAGAAAACAAAAAAGTAGTACTGAGATTTAAAGTTTAAAAAATCTATTAATTAGTCACCAAAAAAATCTATTAATTGTAAACATGTTTGAAGAATTAATTTCGCAACAATTTACCCGAGAAAATCTTGCAACAATATAATATTTGTATAGAACAAACTGAAGACTAACAAATATAATCTCTTATTTAAGCACGCAATTTATCATATAGTAAACGTGCAATGTGTGACAAGAAGTAAAATTTAACTTTGCAAAAACGCTTGACTTAACTATTGCACTATTGATATGGAAATTGTGTGAGTAACTAACTGAACTATTTCAAATTAAATTTTCTAAAACAAATAAATATAACTGAAAAGAAAAAGCATATAACAAATGGTTTAATTGTTATAGTCTAACCAAGCCAATTTAGGGCAACAAGTGACGAAGAAGCAAACCAAGGTCTCACAAATTGCAACAGATTACACAAAACATACAAAATTACAAACCAAATAATTATGAAATCTAAGGGTAGCAATTCAAATGGGCCGAAAACTCTCGAGCTGACCCACGTAACTCACAAAAAAGACGGGTCAAGCTGAACATTTGAATTCTTCATAATTAAAAAGTTCTCCTAACTCACACCGCCTAATTCGTAGACTTTGGCGGATTTCGATGGGGCAGGACGGGCTTTTCTGACAAGCCTATATTTTTTTTTTGTAATTGAAAATGTTCTAAGTTATAATTTGGATTATGTTATATGTTTGAATAATTAGAGACTTGAAGATGTTTTAGTTATATGTTTTGGACAATATTTATTATATTTTTTACAATATTGATTTTATTATTTTGTTTCAAAAAATTTAGTTGATGATTATGTTTATTACATATTTAGAATTATAAAGACTTTAATGTTTGTGAATTTAGAAGTTATAATTTTTTTATGTCTTTAGAAATTATAAATTTGTTGAAATGATTGTGAAATAATATATTGTTTGATATTTAATGATTATTAATTAAAAAAAAGTAATAACAAAAAACTAACAATTAAACCGACCCAAATTAGTTACATTAAATTGAATTAGGATTATGTTAGGTAACCAATGACTTTCTTGAACAACATGAACAACCACCAATCAAATAAAAATACACTACACCTCCAAATTACCCACCTAAATCTTAATATTAGAATAACCATCCGCACACCTAGTAAAATGAATATTCAATATATCCATTGTTCACATTGTTTAGTATTTTCATTGTTTACGTATACTTTTCCATTGAATTATTAATAAACAATAATACCAAACAAGAAGAAACCAAGCGTTTTCTGTTTTTGTCAGAACCAAGCCTCATAACAAGGAGCCCTAACCCTAACCCCTAAGGGTTCCGGTGGACTATTGGGCCCTGAAAAAGCCCGTATAACGGTTATTGGGCTTATGGTTTCCATAAGTGAAAGAACCCATTTAAATAGTCACGGAGTTTGGGTTTTGCATAGCAGCCCATGTTTAAAAATGTAAAAGGATGGAGGCCCCGATTGCATTTTCAGCCCACCAATTACCATCCACATTTCTTTTATTTCTACTTAACTTACATGTGATCCAAATAAAAAAAAAAAAAATCATTTTCATCGTCATATTAAGATACTCGCCCACAAGCACATCAAATTTTATCAATTGTATCATTCTTAATTTCTTTGAAGTACTTATATAATTTTTAAATAACTCTTAAGCATATCTTTTCATTTACATTTGTAGTGTCCAAGTTTACTCATCTCAAATTTATATGTTCAATCTAAATAAAGTAATTACTTTGGCTTTCACCATGCGAGTCTTTAAAGTAAATGCCTTTATGTTTCTTCTCCCCGGATTCTAGCGTCCATATCCTTATAATATCAACAATCTTTATATATATAGTGTTTGATTAAAATCTTAGGTTGAAACTTTATGCACACAAAGTATTTGATATCAAAGTTTGGTGTTGAATTATTAATTGTTGTTGTGCGTATGGAATAATGGAGAGAGGAAGAGTGCACACTAATTCTAAAATTTTTCTATCAGCTAGTGATTTATTAGAATTTATTATTTTTGGCTAACATTTAATTTTTTTAGTATAGTAATCTAATAACATATTTTTAAATATTAATGATTAACTGATGACAAAAAAAAAATTTAATAACTCTTTAATATTTTACCTTTTCTATTATTTTCTTTACTTGTTACTTGTAGATACTCATATTTGGAAACTTAGTCTAGAGTAGTATATATTTTTTGTTCTTCCGATTAATTTAATTATAATACAACACCTCTTTATATATGACTATATGAGTCAAGAATAAAGACTAATTTGAAAAATTTTAAGGTTCACTCGTTGATAAAATATTACCAACAAAATTTTTATCGATACAAAATCTATGTGTAATATAAAATCCATCAATAAATTAAAGATAAAAGAATTTGTTAATAAATTCGTTTGCAATAAACTGTTTTTTTAACAGCGGTGTTTGTAATTGAGTAATGTTATATGTACAAATTTTTTGTCAGCTAAATTTGACTAAATTGGTCTAATATTAATAAAAATCATTTTTATTGTTTTCACTTATCCGCTCACCCAAACTTTATTATTTAAATTAATTGGACTTAATTTACAAAAAAACTTATATGTTCAGTATTTTTCTTTCTAAAATACCCCTTTAAAATCAATCACATACGCTTAAAAAAATAAACTACATTACTTTCAAAACCTACATTTTTCTTTCATGTTATATACATATACAATATAAAAATGTTTAATTATTCTCCCGATCTTTATAATTTTATCAAATTTTTAATTAAATTTTTATATATATTTTTTCAATTAAGTCCTTTACTATATCAAATTTTGTAATTATTAAACTTCTATCATGACAAAAAATATTAGTATTATTATAATATCTTGTTAAATAAAATAGATATATCTAACACTTAATTAAATATATATTTTTTTGTTTAATAGAATATTATTCGATTAATTATAATAATTTTATCACGGTAAAAATTTAATTATAAAATCTAATATAGTATATATAAGAATTCAATTAAAAAATATATAAAGAAATTTTGTTAAAACTTTAGAATAATTAAATGGTATAAATACAAATTAATAAACCTAGTTGAACAAGTTGCATGATTGTGACATTCTCCATTCGCCGCATTTGTGAAGGACATATATGTATTTTCACATACGTTCACACCTAAATAATGAATTCCACTAGGGCCCTCCAAGCTAAAACCATATAACATGCTGCCAATAAAAGTAGTATCGAGTTCACATATATATATTTATATGTTGAAGACAAAAGGTAGCAATGCATGTTCTACCAACAATTATCAAACACACCTTGTGTGGTAATTAATAGAGCATTGAGTAAGAATATCACTCCTAGTGGCATGCGTCACATTACACTTCATACTTCATACTTTTCTCTTTAAAGATCACTATAACCCTCATTTTGGCACATGTTTCCTCCCCTATTCCATCACCATGCTCTAAAGCTTATATCCACTAACCCTTAATTTTTTGGATGCAATAATTATTAAATTCTGTTGAAGTTTTATTAGTCTAACGGAGGATAACTTGAATTTGAGTTTACATATAACGTTATGTATGTTAATTATTTTATAAAATTTAATTTTCTTGTAATATAAATTTTTTTTATACATATATACGATTAATTATATATTATCACATCAAAAATAAATTTTTAGATACTACTTTTTACTTAAAAAGTCGTCTAAATATGAATTCAATTGAATAAAGGTGTAAGTTCTTTATACTATTAGTGTATTAAAAATAAACTCTTATTTTATGATATAAGAAAAAGAGATAATACAGATTTAAAAATTAAACTAAGTCTTATTAGTTCTTTCTCTTCATATATTTTGAATTAAAAATAAAATTAAAAAGAATAATGTCTATATCCTAATGAATTGATGGAATAAAGATATTTTATTTGTCTGTTTGTCAAAAGAAATTAAACTTAAATCTTTCGCACTGTATATATTTGTATATTTATTTACCTAGAACAATATACGTACAATTTAAGATAATAATAATAATAGTAAAAAAAATAATTTTTATATCAACCTTTATATCATTAATTAATATTTACAGGAATCGAAACAATGCCTTTAGGTCTTTTCGAAATTGCCTATGTTGGAACTACCGGTAGGCAACAATTTTAAAGTTAATTGTGATGCAAGCTTGTATCATGATTCAAATTTAGTGGGATTTGGGTGTATTATTAGAGATTCTAAGGGAGATTAGATCTCGGGCTGCTCTGGAAGCATTTCTCTCTGGTCTATCATCAGATGTGAATTATTTGCTGTTTGGAGGGGGCTGGTTTTAGCTTGGGATTATGGTTTGAGGGATATTATATGTGAAACGGATTGCCTTGATATTCTGCCCATCATGCATGAGCTTACAAGTGGGTATTCATCTGAAGTAACAGATTTGTTCACAAGATTCAGGAGCTTTTATCTCGTCCTTGGCTTGTTCATGTTGAGAGGGTGTCTCGAGAAGCAAATAGAGCTGCGGATTGGATGGCTAGATATGGTGCCAAGAATAACTCTAATTATATTATTTGGTCTGAGCCTTATGCTGATTTCTAGCAAATCATTCGCTCGAATATAGAATAGTGTTTGCTTTGTTTTTTTTTTTTTCATATTTAGACACAAAAAAAAGACTTCGCTAAAAAAAATGAGTAATGCTACATAATTAATAGAAGTATTGGCTAAAAAAATGACTACAAACTTCCAAAGTGTTAGTTACTATTAAAAAAAAATATCTTCCCTAACATATCTCAAAAGTAATTTTACTAATATAACTCAATAAATATTAACTACCTTTTTCTTTTCTAATCTTGGAATCAAAACTACCCCAAGGAAAAAAAAATCTTGTCTAATTCTAAAATAAGTGAAGAAGCTAAGATAAACTATATCTGAACCAACTTAACTACTAAACATATTCCCCTATAAGAGCAGGGTATATATGATCAAGAATTCTAACCCACTCATCATCTTAGGGAGAATATTATATTTCCATTAAGCTTTTTGGAGGACACAACAAATTCAAAGTGATGTGGTAACCTATGTATGCTCACCTAGCCATAGCTAGATATATAGATATATAATAGATAATATATCACTTTCTCCTTGCACTATTAACACTTGTTGCTAGAAATAGGAAAGAATTTTCACTACCTTTGCATCATTGTCTTGCCAAGAATTCCTCATGTGGATAGTGAGAGTCACCACCCAATATGCATTCATAATACAAGCATCTAAAATTAAACATACACATATGAATAAAGTAATTGATATGACATGCAAAGAGATTATTATATATATAATATGGTACTTTAATTTGGTGACATAACACTGACCCTATGGTTGTTCTCCTTATGGATAAGGATTTTTATATGCAAACCTTGGTTCTACATATTCCACATACATGTGCTGTATAATCAACCTTAACAAATCTTCGGCAATAATTCTTTTTAAGCTATGAAGAATATATAATGGTGCTATATGAATGACATTTGGATGCTTGCAACTTGTGGCAAACTCCTTTTCTTTAATAATAAAATTTTTTTAATGAGAATACTTGTCAAGAATTGGTTGGCTTTTGGGCATAAAAAATAATGATAATTATATTTGAGTGATCATGTATACAATTGAATTTAATCTCTAAAAGTAACATACATGTGCTATCATATTCATTTTTTAAATAAAAAGATCTATCAAATAATAATCTTTTAAAGCACCTATGATATCAAATAGATTTGTCAAAAAATTTCAAAAGGAGCTTTTAATATAACCCCTTTAAATATAAATTAATATCGTATATATTTGATATTTCAATTTAGGAATCTATTGACTGTTAAGAAAATTTTAAGGATTACATTAATTCCATGCAAAAAGTCTTTTACAAATAAATTATTGAGTGATGGATGCTGCTATTTTAAAGCCCAGTTTAATAAAACTTTTTTTTTTTAAAAATAGCTTATAAAAATTTGTTTATAAAATATAATTTTTAAAAATTATGATATTTATATTTGATAAATTAAATTAAAAATAATTTTTGATAATAAGAACAAATAACAATAATTATATTTGGTAAAATAATATTTAAAGGTTAAAAAGATCATAATAAATATAGTTTAAATATTTATTAGTATATGAAATTATATTAAATTTTTTAATTTTAATAAATACACATTAACTTTAAAAAATATATTCTTTTGTGCCTTAAAAAAACTACTAATTTTAAAAAGCCACAAATATACACAATACATAATTTATTTTTTTAATTCATCAAACACAAAACAAACTAATTGCAAAAGCAATTTTCTTAAAAATTTTACCAAATTAAATATAAATAAAATAATACAAGATTTCAAAAGTACGGTTATTATTGCTATGCAAATTAAAGGAGTATGATGTAATGGTTTCAATTTTTAGTTGCATCACCCCCTTCTTCAAAGGCAACATGAACACATCAAATTTAGAAATTCTTTTTCTTTTCTTTTCTGCTTAATCCAACAACAACAAAAAAAAAAAAATTAAAGTGTTTAAAAAAAATACATAGACATGGAATATCACATAAACTAGAACCTGATACTTATTACATAATATCATAAAATTGTCAACAATATTTGATTACTTGAAATTGATTGATGTTGCCATGCTAACAAATTTAAAGAATAGACAAAATATCTTCCATGTTTTTAACCACCAATTCGGCATCAATGTCTTAAAATTCAACCTTTATATCTATATATACATCCTTGTCAATTAGATTGTTCAAAAACAAGAATAATAATAATGCTATCACACACTTTAGTTTATACTATGCATTGTATTTGTCTTTTTTAGCTCAAACAATGCAAAATTATTTGTAATTAACCAATCCATTTTATGTATTCGTTATAATTATTTTGTATTCCTTTATATATATATACTTACTATATCTGATATCGTAATATTATTACTCTTGCTTTTCATCGAGATAAATTTGACCCCTCTTTTTACCTATATATACGATATTTTAAGAAATGAACATCAATTTCTTTGTAGCGAAATTTGGAAGAAAAAAAAAGATAAAAAAGGTGATTTTAATATTTTTTGGTAATTACAAGATTTTTTTTGGGATGATAATTTTGAAAAGAGAAATGACTTGGCTTTTCTTTAATTTCGGATGAAATACAATTGGGGTACTATTTCAAAAACCTCTAGTAATTAAAATAAAAACGACCCTCATATTTAAGGCACATTTATACTTATTTGCAAGAATTTATTTGATTTACATACCCAAAAAAAAAAATTAACAGCCATTTCAAATACAGAATAAAAAAAGAATTTTTTGTAGAACTTCCAAATCCAAATGAATATTCTTTTGAAAATCGAATTGGACTGATCAATCAAATTGGTCTAATCATGAATCGGTAGCATTATTAGTTTGATTTTATAGAAAAAAACCACCAATATATATAAAAATTATTAAACCAATAAAAAATTGAGCAGTTGAACTAAACCAAAATTCGGTCGGTTCTCACCAAATGGTGCCGTTTTATATTTTCATTAGTTTGCGGTCTCTCTCACCTTTCACTCACACAGACCTCCAAGGCTCCAATTCATTTTCTAAGGAAGACTAGAAATTAGGGATGGCAACAGGACAGGATGGAGGCGAGAGATGCTTCCATGCTCTCTGTCTCCACCTCCAAATTTGCTCTCCGTCCTTGCCGCCAATTCTCGTCGTGAAAGAATATTGCCCATTTTCATTCCCATGGGGCTCCATTTTTTGCGAGGCCCCATTCCCCATCTCTATGATGGTTTTGATTGATTATTAATTTTCATAGGAGTAAAGCTGCAAGCATCCATTCTATACAAAATAGCAATATTTTATACAAAAATAATAAACGACAGACGATGACTTCTTTCAAACTGACGCGGTGGAGGGGGACACGATAGCGAGGCAGAGCACAGAACAGTGGACGAGGTGGAAAATGCGGTAGCGGAGAGGAGAATGCACACGACGGTAGAGTTGCCGAGAAGAGAATGGACGCATCCTCGAAGAGGAAAAAGAATGCCGCGAATAGAGAGAACGCGCGGTGAGGGATGACGGTGCAATAAGAAAGGAAAAGTAGCGAAGGGTGGTTGCAGAAAGGTTGGATGAAATATGAACGGCGCTAGGAATCTCTAAATTGAAGAAGGGTAATGCAAATGAGGATTAGGAATTTATAATTTCTTTATATATATATAGCATGTGAAATGACTAAAAAGTATATACGAGAAATAAACTATTAAGGACAATTAAGTAAATTTATGAATTTCGGAGATTATCGGAGATGGACAGGGCGGGGATCCCCGCGCCTGCCTCGGAGGAATTTTGGCCCCTCGTCCCTATCCCTGCGGGAAAAATTCCCCACGCTTGGATCTATTCGGCACAGTCCCCGCGGGTATCCCCATGCCTCGGGGAGTTTTGCCATCCCTATTAGATCCTAGCCTCCATCTGTAACACCCTAATATACAGATCTTTATGCTCGAGTCATAAGCCAACGATATTGAGGTGGCATGACTCAAGGTGGAATGATAATATGTGTGTGTGTGTGTCCCTATCCCTACGGGAAAAATTTCCCACGCTTGGATCCATTCGGGGCAGTTCCCGTGGGTATCCGTGCGCCTCGGGGAGTTTTGCCATCCCTATTAGATCCTAGCCTCCATCTGTAACACCCTAATATACAGATCCTTATGCTCGAGTCATAAGCCAACGATATTGAGGTGGTACGACTCAAGGTGGAATGATAATATGTGTGTGTGTGTCCTTATCCCTACGGGAAAAATTTCCCACGCTTGGATCCATTCGGGGCAGTCCCCGCGGGTATCCCCGCGCCTCGGGGAGTTTTGCCATCCCTATTAGATCCTAGCCTCCATCTGTAATACCCTAATATACAGATCCTTATGCTCGAGTCATAAGTCAACAATATTGAGGTGGTACGACTCAAGGTGGAATGATAATGTATGTGTGTGTGTAATTGAAGGAATGATTAAACGTGAAGCTTGAAAAAAAGTAAAATAAAAATCGCGATCGGATGCACTCTCGCATAGAAACATAGAAAAATAAACGCGTTTGGATAACAGATAAAATAAATAAAGCATATAAGGAAGAATAAAATAAAACTGAATAGATATAAATATAAGTATACTAGCCACTAGTCGCAACCCGCGAAATTTAGGTCGACTAGAGTTACAGAATTAAAACAGTTGACAACAGAAATTTCTATCTCTCCTAAAATACATCACATCGTCTATAGGCAAGTTTCAAAATAATATATACATCAATAAAAGCTTTTCCAAAATAAAAGGAGAGATCCTAAAACAAAAGTAAAATAGAAATCTAGTAAACTTTGCTGCTTCCCAGATGACCTACTGCTCACTGCTGAGCACCAGGACATGCATATGAAAAACAGAATATATGTACGGAATGAGAACCCTCGACCCATGGGTTCCCAGTATGGTAAAAGTGTCAAATAAATACAATGAACTATAACATAAACCCACTAATCATCTTAAACTTCTTACCTCGTCGTCATATCCATCCTAAGTTCTCACTAATCCATAACTTGGCAACTACCATAGGGGATTCTAATTCTAACCCAATATCCTTCATACTTTTACTACTTTCCAATAGAATAATCCAAGACCCAAACCAGCCCTCAAGTAATTTAACTTTTATACAAACACAAACAATACAGACAAGTAATGCACAACTAAGGTAAGTAAGGCATTTAGCACATAAACAATTAATATACACAATTAAACAAACCGAATACAACTAAGCAAACCCAATAATTTAAACATATGCAGATGATGCATGTCTATCCTACTGGCCATGAGCTCACATGTCGGTTACTTTCCAGAACCCGACACATTCGCTAGCTAATCCGGACATAGTCCTCTCTGCTGTTTGCTCGCTATTTAGTATAGCCTCGCAGGGTGAGTGCCATGTACACCTCGCAGAGCTAATACTCTGTATATCTCATAGGGAGAGTGCCCTATACACCTCACAGACAGAGGGAACCTTGTAGAGTTAAGTGCTCTGTACAACTCGCTGGCCAAACACCCATTTACGCCGATTTGCAGGGTCACGCATACGCGTTAGGGACACTTACACGTGGTGGGCTGAAAGCGAAAGCGACGCGTACGCGTGGACTTGCTTGTGCGCAAAGCACACTTCCAGCACCACTCCTGCCCAACTCTCTGGCCAATTCCAATATTCACGCATTCACATATGACGCATACGCGTTGTGGATACTTGCGCGTCGCATGCCCCTTTTTTAATGCAGAATGCAGATGATCATGTAGAAAATATGAATGAATACTTGTGAAAAATAAAATAAAGTAAAATGCGGAATGAAAAGAAACGATCATACCATGGTGGGTTGTCTCCCATCTAGCACTTTTCTTTTACGTCCTTAAGTTGGACGGTCCACAAGTTCAGTCTTCTTCTATTGATGGATCCTTCAAGAGGAAGATCTCTAGCTCTTTGTTGTTCTTCATCTTCTCACCATGATACAGCTTCAGGCGGTGGCCATTGACCTTGATGAATTTGGAACTTGAGGGATGACTCAGGTGGAAGACTCCGTATGGCTCTGCCTTCTCTACTCTATAGGGTCCTTCCCACCTTGACCTCAGCTTGCCTGGCATGAGTCTCAACCTTGAGTTGTAAAGGAGAACTAGCTCCCCAGGTCTGAACTCTCTTCTCTTGATATGCTTGTCATGCACCGCTTTCACCTTCTCTTTATATAGCCTGGAGTTGTCATATGCTTCGAGTCGAAAGGTCTCTAATTCTGCTAGTTGCAGCTTCCTTTCAGCACCGGTCTTCTCAAATCCCATGTTGCATTCCCTTACCGCCCAAAAAGCCTTGTGTTCCACCTCCACTGGGAGGTGACAAGCCTTTTTGTAGACTAGGCGGAAGGGACTCATTCCTATGGGTGTCTTGTATACTGTCCGATAAGCCCAAAGCGCGTCTATAAGGACTGACCTCCCCACACTTAAGGCTTGGCACAGTCCTCCGAGCCATCAGTAAGGAGCAAGCTGGGGCTGGAAACATCACCTCTGCTGACTGGTTCGCCATGGCTCCTGGTGCTACTGGATGAAGGAGAGTCTGGGGTGTCCTTCTGTTCTAGAGGTGGGTGGTTACCAACTATGAGTTCCTTCAGGTAGTTGTATCGGCGCTTATTACGGCGCTCCATTTGCTCCATCCGTCGGTATTGCCGGTCGAACCTCTCAAGGATCTGAAGGAACATCTGATGAATGGATGGTGCCTATGGTGTGAATGATGGTGGAGTAGAAGAAGGAGGAGTATCCAAAGATGGGCCAACAGGCCTGCTTGCAGAGGGAACTGGTGGCCTGATGCACTTCCCATTCGGGACATACTGGTCGGTTCTGGGGATCATGACCTTCGTGTCTCCTACCCAATAGGACACACCTGATGCAGAGACTAAATCTGAAACCAAGGCGGGGAAAGGCAGGTTACCCGCAATCTGTACATGTCTCATTGCTTGCCGGATGTGACGGGGCAGGTTGAGTGGTTGCTCTGTTAGGATGCACCAGATGAGAATAGCCATGTTTGCTGTAAAGGTCGACTCGTGAGTGCTCGGAAAGAGATAGTGGGACATAATCTGTGCCCACACGCGAGCCTCCAAGGTAAGTGACTGGGCTGAGACGCTCTTGGGTTTTGATCGATGCTGCTCATAAATCCAGGTGCTGCCAGATTGGGTTATAACTCCAAGGACGCTATCCCAGTCAAACTGATACATCTGGCGCTTAAAAGAGGCTTCTTGGTATGCATCCAGCCCTTCTGGGCTAGGCGGAAGGTTCAGTGCTCTCTGTATGGCACTCTCGGAGGCAGAGACTTGCTGCTGACGGACATAGATAGTCTACAGAGTAGGCGAGTAGAAGTTGGAGTAGAATTCAACTACCCATGATAAGTTAGCCACCCGCGGCTGCCTCCTCAAAATCCCCACTGCCTCCTCTCGGTTCGGGGTTCCACAAAATCAACAAAGTGTGTTGAAATAATGAGTAGATGCTCATTGTTGTAGTTTCTCTCGGCTAGGATGGGGAACATCTGTTCGCAATAATGGTTAGTGAACCGTGTGGAATCCCGTGCGGGAAAAGCTTTTTCTGCTTCATCAACTTTAATGATCTTCTTCACCCGCTTTGTTGGCGGCTTGATTCTGGTAGATGGTGGCGCCTTAGCCGGAGCTCTCTTGGTTCCTCTCTTTGCTGGTGTCTTGTCAGTGGCCTTCTCTTTTCCTTTATTGGTACCCATGCCTAAGGAAGAAGGAAAGAGGGAGAATGTTAAATATAGATAGATAAAGAACCGGAAGGAGAAAATTTCAAGTGATAGTGAATGCCAAAGAAAAAATAATAGCTTAAATACATGGTAGCTACAACATGTAGGTAAGACATCAATTAAGAACAAGAAGGTAATCCATATTAATTAGATGCAAGATGGTAAAGGCATGCAAGTAATAGGCATGAGAAGCATAACTCAAGCATCAATTATTAAATGTGCCAAATTAAAGAGCATTTGTATGATGACAATTGTGAATGATAATCTCACTACATGTAGATTGCAAGTGTTGTGAAGAAGAGGCATTAAAGTGTAAGAGTAAAATAAAATAGGATTCAAAATGCCATAAGTGCATTTTCACAAACACGTGGTGTGCAAGTTATAATAGGAATGAAAATAATGTATCCAAATGTATATGAGAGCCAAAATTACATGTCAATTGTCAAATGACTCCTCATAGTATCCATAAGTTCAAATAAAAGAAGGTAACATCCAAATAAAGCTCTAATACCAACATAAAAAAATGCAGAAAAAAGAAAGAAAAAGAAACCATGAAGAAATAAGCCAAAAGAAAAATTTAGAATAAAGAAAAATAATTAAATGCAATAAGTAAAAGATGAATGAAAGAAAGAATATAGGGGAGGAAGAAAAGAACCTGAGGTAGAAGATGAAAAAGGGATGAAGAAAGTAGTAGATAATAAGAAAGAATAAGGAAGGAGGAAGGAAGAAGAAAGAAAGAAGAAAGAAGTAGGAATGAAAAAGAATTAGGATTGGGGGAGAGGGTAATTAAAATCTGGTGCTTGACAGGTTTAATTGTGCGTCGCATGCGACGCGTACGCATACGGTCGCAACTTTGAGGGTGACGCGTGGGCGTGTGGTACGCGTACGCGTGACATGAGTTGTGCCAAGCGCGCGAAGGTAGCCCTGCGCACGCACAACTCTCTATTTATTATGAGTTGGGGCCATAATTGCAAACGACGCGTGCACATCAGTCACGTGCACGCGTGGTGGGTGTTTAAGGGAAAATGACGCATACACGTTAAGGACGTGTACGCGTGATGTCGTTTGTGCTGCTAGCACAGTTCCAGCCCCAAACCAGCACAACTCATTGGCCAAACACCCATTTACACCGATTTGCAGGGTCACACGTACGCGTTAGGGACGCTGACGCGTGGTGGGTTGAAAGCGCAAGCAACGCGTACGCGTGGACTTGCTTGTGCGCAAAGCACACTTCCAGTGCCACTCCTGCCCAACTCTCTGGCCAATTCCAATATTCATGCATTCACATATGTTGCGTACGCGTTGTGGACGCTTACGCGTCACGTGCCCCCCTTTTTTTTTATGCAGAATGCATAATACAGAAAATATGAATGAATACTTGTGAAAAACAAAATAAAGTAAAACGCGGAATGAAAAGGAATGATCTTACCATGGTGGGTTGTCTCCCACCTAGCACTTTTCTTTTATGTCCTTAAGTTGGACGGTCCACAAGTTCAGTCTTCTTCTATTGATGGATCCTTCAAGAGGAAGATCTCTAGCTCCTTGTTGTTCTTCATCTTCTCACCATGATACAGCTTCAGGCGGTGGCCATTGACCTTGATGAATTTGGAACTTGAGGGATGACTCAGGTAGAAGACTCCGTATGGCTCTGCCTTCTCTACTTTATAGGGTCCCTCCCACCTTGACCTCAGCTTGCCTGGCATGAGTCTCAACCTTGAGTTGTCATATGCTTCGAGTCGAAGGGTCTCTAATTCTGCTCGTTGCAGCTTCCTTTCAGCACCGGCCTTCTCAAATCCCATGTTGCATTCCCTTACCGCCCAGAAAGCCTTGTGTTCCACCTCCACTGGGAGGTGACAAGCCTTTCCGTAGACTAGGCGAAAGGGACTCATTCCTATGGGTGTCTTGTATGCTGTCTGATAAGCCCAAAGCGCGTCTATAAGTCTGGTGCTCCAATCCTTCCTATGGGGCTTGACAATCTTCTCTAGAATGCACTTTATCTCTCTTTTAGACACCTTGGCTTGCCCATTGGTCTGGGGATGGTAAGCGGTTGCTACCTTGTGCATAATGCCATGTTTCTTCAGTAGACCTGTCAATCTCCTGTTATAAAAATGGGTGCCTTGATCACTCACGATTGCTCGTGGTGATCCAAAGCGACAGATAATATGGCTTCTAACAAAAGAGACAACAGTGTTAGCATCATCAGTATGGGCAGGAATTGCTTCCACCCATTTAGAAACGTAATCTACAGCTAACAATATATATAAGAAACCACTAGAGTTTGGAAATGGGCCCATGAAGTTAATGCCCCACAGATAAAAAATGTCACAGAATAACATAAGCTGTTGGGGCATCTCATTCCTCTTGGATATATTCCTAAACCTTTGGCATGGGGAACAGGATTTACAGAAGGCAGTAGCATCCTTAAAAAGAGTGGGCCACCAGAATCCACAGTCTATAATCTTTCTAGCTGTTCTTTGAGGACCAAAATGTCCACTACTCTCAGAGGAGTGGCAGACCTCTAAAATTGACTGGAATTCTAATTGAGGTACACACCTTTTAATTATCTGGTCAGCACCATACCTCCATAAATATGGGTCATCCCATATATAATATTTGGACTCACTTTTCAGCTTGTCCTTTTGATGCTTAGTAAAATTAGGAGGGAATGTATGACTAATTAGATAACTAGCTATAGGTACATACCAAGAAACTACTTCAGATATTGCATGCAAGCTATCAAATGGAAAAAACATCATTGATAGGAGTGGAGTCATTCTTGATGTGCTCTAGGTGACTCAAGTGGTCCGCCACTAAATTTTGGAACCACTCCTATCTTTGATTTTTAAATCAAATTCTTGTAGCAACAATATCCAACATATTAGCCTTGGTTTGGACTCTTTCTTAAATAATAGATATTTTAGAGTTGCATGGTCTGAGTATACTACCACTTTAGTACCAAGTAAATAGGCTCGGAATTTATCCAGAGCAAAAACAATAGCCAGAAGCTCTTTTTCAATGGTAGTATAATTAGACTGAGCAGCGTCTAAGGCCTTAGAAGCATAAGCAATTATAAAAGGGTCCTTACCTTCGCGCTGAGCCAGCGCCGCTCCTACTGCATGGTTAGAGGCATCACACATAATCTCAAATGGTTGACTCCAGTCTGGCCCTCTCACAATCAGAGCTTGAGTCATGGCAACCTTTAGCTTATCAAACGGCTTTATGCAATCCTCACTTAGCTCGAACTCAACATCCTTCTGCAGCAGTCTGGATAAGGGCAATGCTACCTTACTGAAGTCCTTGATAAATCTCCGGTAGAAACCTGCATGACCAAGGAACGAACGGACTTCCCTCACGGAGGAGGGGTAAGGTAAACTATAAATGACATATACCTTTGCTGGATCTACAAAAAAACTAGTATTATAAACAACATGTCCTAAAACAATTCCTTGTTTCACCATAAAATGGCATTTTTCAAAATTCAATACAAGGTTTGAACTAACACACCTGTCTAATACTCTAGCTAAACTATCCAAGCAAAGGTTAAATGAATCACCATACACACTAAAGTCATCCATGAAAACTTCCATACAGCTCTTAATAAGATCTGAGAAAATACTCATCATGCACCTTTGGAAAGTATCCGGTGCATTACATAAGCCAAAAGGCATCTTCTTGTGTGCATACGTTCCAAAGGGACATGTAAAAGTAGTCTTTTCCTGATCTTTAGGA
This sequence comes from Arachis hypogaea, assembly GCF_003086295.3. Taxonomy (NCBI): domain Eukaryota; kingdom Viridiplantae; phylum Streptophyta; class Magnoliopsida; order Fabales; family Fabaceae; genus Arachis; species Arachis hypogaea. The sequence continues at coordinate 115,506,436 of NC_092047.1, read as the reverse complement.
GCTATATGAATTTGAAAATAGCCAGTGTAACCATTTAAAAAGCAGTAGTATGATTTACCTGACAAGCGATCAAGCATCTGATCAATGAATGGCAGGGGGTAGTGATCCTTGCGAGTAGCCTGGTTAAGGCACCTGTAATCAATGAACACCCTTCAGGAATTTTGCACTCTAGTTGTCAGGAGCTCTCCATGCTCATTCTTTACTGTTGTGACTCCAGACTTCTTGGGCACCACTTGTACTGGGCCAACCCATTCACTATCCGAGATTGGATAGATGATATCAGCTTCTAGCAGTCTGGTTACTTCCTTCTTGACAACTTCTAAGATGGTGGGGTTCAACCGCCTTTGAGGTTGACAGACAGGCCTTGCTACCTCTTCTAAAAATATCCGGTGCTTACAGACTTGAGGGCTGATGCCTACTATATCTGCCAAGCTCCACCCAATAGCCTTCTTGTGTCTTCTCAGCACACTAAGCAACTGCTTCTCCTGTTGGGATGTGAGATCCCTTGCAATGATAACTGGGAGCTGCTGATTATCCTCAAGGTAAGCATACTTGAGGTGGGGTGGAAGGGGCTTTAACTCCATTTTCTGCTCATGGCTAGGCACTTGATCATCTGGAGTTAGTGATGTGGCAAGGTGTCTTCAGTAAGCTCAGAGGGTTTCCCCACACTGGGACCTTGCTCCATGTGCATCTTTTCTACTTTTTCTTGGTGAACTGCAGCTACAGTCTCATCAATAATGTCGCACTGAAAGATGGGATGATCTTCTGGAGGGTGCTTCATGGCTTCATCTAGGTTAAAGCTCACTGCTCTGTCATCTATCTCAAAAGAGTAAGTTCCTGAGAAGGCATCCAATTTAAACTTTGAAGTCTTCAGAAATGGCCTTCCAAGGAGGATGGAAGATGGTCTTCCTGAGTCATTAGGGGGCATCTCCAAAATATAAAAGTCAATAGGAAATGTGAGCCCCTTAATGCTCACCAGCACGTCCTCAGCATTTCCAACCACCGAGATTATGCTTTTATCTACCAAAACAAAACGTGCTGCCGACCTTTTTAAGGGAGGGAGCCTCAAAGCATCATATACAAATAATGACATAATGCTAACACATGCACCTAAATCACACATACAGTCAAAAAATTGTACACCCCCAATGGTACACGTAACCATACATGGCCCCGGATCCCCAAATTTTTCTGGTATGAAATCCATTAAAGCAGATATAGAGCTACCTAAGGGAATAGTTTCTAAATCCTATATTTTATCCTTGTGCATGCATAAATCCTTTAGAAACTTCGCATATTTAGGTACCTGGTGAATGACATAAAAAAGGGGAATGGTTACCTTAACCTTTTTGAAGATCTCCACCATCTTGGGGTCGAGCGACATCTGCTTTCTGGACTTCCTAGCAAGGTGTGGAAAGGGGATAGGGATGGCGTCTCTTGTAGCTTCAGATTCCTTTGGTGCGCTATTCTCTGGTTGAGCTGCTTCTTCATCAACCACGTCTTGTACTTCATCTTTCTCTTCAACATCCTCTACCTCCATAATGTCCTCAACTTGAGCGTCTTCCTTTGAGCTTGGCTCCTCATGATTCCTCTCTTGCAGTGTGGTTCCAGACCTTAAAGTGATGGCATTGATTCCACCTTTGGGGTTGGGTAAATGTTGAGAAGGAATTGCACTGGAGCTTGAAGGTTGATTGTTGGGGGTAGATAATGAATCCATCCAGGAGACGAGAGCTTGTAAAGTAGCGTTTAGACCATTTATGGTAGAGGTAAGTGTATTCTGAATGTCTTGTTGTCCTTGCGCAAGAGAGCGAAGCACCTCATCATTAGAAGAGGGAGGGGGGGTAAGTGATTTGAGGGGTCTGCTGTTGGTTGTTCTGAGGCGCTTAGGACTGCCTTTGGTGAGGTGCTCGGTAAGGCTGGTTTTGGTTCTACTGTCTGTTGTTGTTGTTCCACCTCTAATTTCCACTGTTGTCTCTGCCTCCTCTGTTGTAGTTCTCTTTTCATCCCTGGTTGGAATTATCTCTCCATCCCTGGTTGGAGTTGTCTTGCCAACCTTGATTGTAGTTTCCACCTTGGTTATAATTGCCGCCTTGTTGATAGTATCCTTGATTCGGGCGGTCATAGAAATTATGGGTAGCTGCCAAGGTGTTGTCTTCTTGTTGGAGTTGCAGACACTCATCAGTGTAATGAGTATAACAGGCACATAGGCGAAAAATTGACGATTAAGAATTTATAGAGAAAATAGCGTTGCAAGTACAATCCTTAACTGACGAAAATCCCGCTTATCAATTTAGAAAGAATTGTCACAATTTGAGAATAAAATACTGGGAGTAAAAATCCCAGGTCGTCTCCCAACGAGTTGACAAGAGAGTGCTATTTTATTGATCAGGAATTCTCTGAGAGATTTTAAGGGTTGGAGAACAGAAAAATAAATGATTGTAAATTAAAGCAATGAAAATTAACGAGAGAATTTATATAATCAAAATAAAAACCTTGACCTGGAGAAGATTAATTGGAAGTAGGGGTGCACATGACCCGGCCCGGCCCGAAGGCCCGGCCCGATCCCGAACACTTTAGGGACTAATTTGGTGTGATTTCATCGGGTTTAGGGTCGGGTACGGGTCTCAAAAATAGACCTGGTCATTATTTCGGGTCGGGTCCGGGCCATAGCTCAGGTCACCCGAAGTTGGCCCGGTGGCCCGGTTATCATACACAATTAATATTTTGTGTTATTAGTGATGGATCACGACTATTCTTATGTGGAATTTAAGTATTGTAACCCTTAATATTTTGTGTTATTAGTCATTATAAGACTATAAGTTAATGTTTTATGTTTAGAATGTATAAGACTTTAGACTAATACATAAGATTGTGTTATTTGTATTGATTTAAATATTTGGTATTATTAGACAATATTAGTATTGATTGTGGTTATGCTTTAATTTTGAAGAAGAGTTGGTTCTTGTTATATTTTTCTAAGTGAATTTTACCATGTTAACTAATGGTTGGAGTCTTGAAAATTTGGATATTTTTACATGCTAGCTTACAAGAAGGTATCAACGTAATATAATGTTAACGGCCCGGTTTTCACCCGATTTTTACCCGGTATAATTGTCGCCCGAAAGTGTATTGGTTTCATCGGGTCTAGGGTCGGGTTCGGGTCTAATAAATAAACCCGGTGTATATTTTGGGCCGGGTCTAGGTCATATCAAACCCGGCTTCACCCGGCCCATGTGCACCCCTAATTGGAAGTTCTATCATTGTTGAATTTTTCCAAGTGTAATAATAAGAGGTTGTTGTTCTACTTAGTTATCCTTTACCTGATAAAGGAAAGTCAAGCAACTAACTAACCAACTCTGAATCCCAAGTCCTAATCCTCTCCTAAGGAAGGATTAGAGTCAGAGATTAGAGAGCTAGCCAACAACTTCTAATTCCCAATTAACACTTGAGTATTTCAACTCAAGGGTCTCCTTTTAACCAACTCCCAAGTCAAGTTAGGAGTCTACTCCATTAACATGAATACCATTCTTATAGACATATAAAGGGAATAAACAGAAGACATGGAAATTCAAATAAAGCAATAACAAAAATTTAATTAAAGGTAAAAATAATTCTTTGCATTAATAAAGGCCAAAACCATAAACATCCATATCTGAACAGGGTTAATAAGTAATTAAGAGTAAAGGAATAAGGAAACAAACTAGAATAATGGAAACTTCAATGGAGGTAGTAACTCTTCTCAATATCCAAATCAAAGCACAAAATCCTAAAAACTATGAATGTGAAGGAAACCTAGAGGGGGTATTATTTTCTCTCTAAGATTCCAATCTAAAGCTCAAAACTATGTGAATGAGAATGTGTGTTGAGTCTCTTCTTGTCCCTTGATTCTAGTCTGTGTTTCTGGGCCGAAAACTGGGTCCAAACTTAGCCAAAAATTGCCCCCAGCGTCTTCTGCGTTTTCTGCACGTGGCGCATGTCACGCGTACGCGTCAGGCGCGCGCACGCGTCAGGCGCGCGCACGCGTCAGGCGCGCGCACGCGTCAGGCGCGCGCACGCGCGCGCGTCGTTCCTTGCTGGTCATCTCCTTTAATTCTTGTGCTTCTTCCATTTATGCAAGCTTCCTCTCCATCCTCTAAGCCATTCCTGCCCTATATAGCCAGAAAACACTTAACACACAGATCACGGTATCGAATGGTATAAAGGGGAATTAAAATACACAATTTAAAGGCTTAGGAAGCAAGTTTTCTACCATAGAGCAAAATTGGGAAGGAATTGTAAAATCATGCAAATTGTATGAATAAGTGTGCAGAGACTTGATAAAAATCACTCAAATCAGCAAAAGATAAACCATAAAATCTCACCCAACAACTCTAACACAACCAACATCATACATACATCAACCTAGGGTTTATAAAATCTAGTAAACCACAAGGGTTCGTGATTCCTTATCTCAACTCACTGAATTTTGTGATGAATATCACCAATGGCTCATACTAGAGTACTTCTAAACAACCAAAATCACAAGATTTTTTCAAAATCCATAACCAAATTTGAATTTAAGAGGGAAAACAAAAACTGGTCAGAGGAGAGCAAAATACTCATTATAATACCTAGATAGACTTGAAGAGCTCGTCGAGGGCGATGCGTGGCCACAAACGTCTCGTCAATCGGAGCTCCGGAGAGAAAGTTATGGTAATTTGAAGTTTGGGAAGCTAGGTTTTCATTATCTCTTCTTTCTATCTGCCCCTCTCTCATTCTCTAGGGTAAAAAGCTGAAATGCTCATAACTAAGGTTTATATATGTTGGATCTTGGGCCCAACTTGGACCCGGTTCACTTATATGGTCCGTTTGGCTCAATTTTGGGTCAAAATCTTTAAGATTAACGTTCTAATGTGCGTTTTAATTCTTTTTACCTTCTCAAAACATAAATTCTAATTTATTAACTATTCTCGCTCATAATTAATTTTCTCAGCTGCAGTACCAGACAGATCTCAGCCAGTACTGTCGGTCAAATTTTTAGTGTGCGTTTTTACGCAGAAAACTATTCCGACTCAAAAAAATCCACTGAGTCCAAATATCATATTTAAGTTGTTAAATTTTGATTGCTAAATTTTCTAATCATTTTTGTCCATATTTAATTAATTACTTAATAAATTACGGTTTGACCGGATTTTACACCATCGTGCTGCCATTCGTCTCACCATCGCGGTCAAGATCACGAATTTCCAGAGTTTATGTCTCATCATTCTCGAAGCCTTGAACCCTTCCTAGATTCGCCAATCACCAGCGTTCGCATCCATAGGCCCTGTTTTGCCACTCTTTGCCCATTGTCCGTCATGTTCATCTGGTCTTCCTCAAACTCTGCTCACTTATCTTACTCAGCAAAGGTAATGGTTACTCTGCTCAGTGCTTAGACTCATTCTTGGCTTACTATTTGATGATAAATTATACTGTCTGTGTTACTGATTCACTTCTCATGTTTTCTTTTTTTTTTTTCTGGCGTTAAGTTTTGTTAAAGTTTCTTGGTAAATTTTATGCTCATTCAATGCTTTTTTTGTTGTTAATCAATAATCATTGTGCTGAGCTTGTTAAGATTGGGTTAAAAATTCTGTTAATCTTTATTAAAGTATGCTAATAATTAATGATTCTGACTATGGTTGTAGTGGTCATTGTAGAACTTTTATTGTGAATTCTTTAACTTGCATTGACTTTTCCCCTCTGCAGTAGTTCCAATTGTGTTACCGGCCTTCTATAGAGCAATGGTGGTCTAATGAGAGTGGATGTTGGAGAGAGGAGAGACTTTGTTGTTGTTGATGATGATAACTTTTGGGATCTCATTATTATTGCTATTATTATCTTCGTTGTTGAAGTACTTGTGTGCATTGAAAATGACGAGCTCAACGGTGGATTCATAATGATAATCATCATAATCATAATCAATTTTAAGATTATGATGAAAAAGATTATGTGGTTTGAGATAAGAAGAGAAAGAATATCTATGTCTCTTCTCATTATGACGGTTGTTGGTGGTGATAATGAGTTTGAAATCGGAATAGCCTTCACCATTGTTGTTGATGTTGGTTTCATTATTGTTGTGTTTTTTGGCAAGTACCCTTTATTTTTGAGGGAGGGATATGTTTTTTTTCAAAAGATAGATTTTATTAATGTAATAAGATTATTAGTCCAATTCCATTAATGCGTGAGCATCTTTTTTTTTTATATTTTCTTATTATTTTAGATATGAATTTATTGAGTTTTATTTAGATCTTAGTATTTGAAGCCTATTTAGATGCTACTTTGAGGTGCATTGTGGTTTTATTAATTTCAGGAAAGATTCAGACGAGTTTGACAGAGTTCGTGCAGAAGAAAAAGGAAGAAAGTGGATGTTGTCAATCCTGACCTCCTTGCACTCCAACGAGTATAACTTGAGTTACAGTGGTCCAATTAACGCAGTTCTAACAGCATTGGAAAACCAACTTTTAGAGCTTTCTAACAATATATAATAGTCTATACTTTTCTTCTGGCATCACGGTGCTAAACGCTACGACTCGGTGTTTAGTGCTAGGTGCCTCGTAACCAGTGCCCAAAACCACAAGCTAGTGGCGCTAAACACCGAGAGGAAGACAACAATGCCACAATTTTCCTCTGCCTCAGCAGTGCTAAATGTCGAGCCCGGCATTTAGCACCAGTAGCGCGAATCTGACTTTGAAGAAAGGGCTTTGTTGGCTTAGTTTTAGTTTTTATTTATTTATTTTATTTTATTTTCATTATTATTAAAACAAAACACAATATTTTAAGGTTTAGATTCTATTATTTTTATTTTATTTCCAAATCAATTAGGTTAGATATAAAAGGAGAAAAGATTTAGTTCTTCGGAGCTCTTCTCTTCTTCCTATTTTCTGCACTTTTTAGAATTACACTCTTTTCTCTGCTAGAGTTTACTTTTTTTATGAGCAATTAAACCTCCATTGTTAAGGTTAAGAGCTCTGTTTATTCTATGGATTAATACTATTGTCACTCTATTTTAATTATTGTATTGATCTAAATTCAATGATTACTTTCGTTCTTCATCTTACGAATTTGAGTGTATTAGAAAATAACTCTTGTTTTACATGAATTCTTGTTGATTCTTGAAAAAGTTAACTCACTTGAATAATAGCTTGAAAGTAATTCCTCCTAAATCACTAATTACCTGGACTTAACGGGATACGTGATTTATAATCCTCTTATATTTCGGTAATTAGGGTTTTTGTGGCTAACAAACTAGAATTGGACTTAACCCTTTAATCTACATTAAGTGACCAAGGAATTAGCAGTTGATTAGATTAGAGGAGACTAAATTACTAAGGAATTATGATTTAGTCAATTAGGGTTTGCCATGAATTGGATCTTGCATGATTAAAATAGTTGGTAAGAATTATTAATCCGGAAAAATAAACACCTCTGAAACCTTAATTATTTTCTCATATAGTTTTCACTCCAAATTTACTGCTTGCTTTCTAAATTCCTGATTTATTGTTTAATGCAATTTGAACCCTAAATCACTATTTTCTGCTTGTCTGACTAAGTAAATCATTCAACCATTGTTGCTTGGTCCATCAATTCTTGTGCGATCGACTCTCACTCACCTGAGGTATTACTTGGTACGACCTGATACACTTACAGGTTCAGTTGTGATATTCTAAATCCGCACCAAATTTTTAGTGTCATTGTCAGGGTTTGACTGTGATTGATAACTACCCGTTGTTTGATTGCTTAGATTAGACATTCTTTGCTTTAATTTTAATTATTTTTGTTCTTTAAGTTTTCAAAAATTAGCCTTAAATAATTTAAAATTTTTTTCCTTAATTTCTGAAATTAAGTTTGGTGTCCCTTTAGTTATTTGAATTTATTTTTCCTAATTATTTACCTCACTGGAAATTCTCTTCACTCTAATGTAGTAATTTCCACTTTTTCTTATTTTCTGGTTGTTTATGAGTAGGAACAGAGACAAGAAACTCCTTGAATTTGATCCTAAGATTGAGAGAACTCTGAGAAGGCGCTTGTAGCAGGCTAGAGCTTATAAAGTTGCTCAGAATCTCAAGGGAAATTTTGAGAAAGAAGCAGCAGAGTCTACTATGGATCCAAACAACAACAACAACAATGTTGTTAATCCTCATGTCCTTAATGCTCCTAATGTGCCTAAGTAACCAAGAAATACACTGGGCTCATACACTGCTCCTAGCCCCAACTTCTATGGCAATAGTATTATTGTACCTCCTGTAACTGCTAATAATTTTGAGTTGAAGCCTCAACTCATCTCTTTGGTGCAACATAATTGCCAATTTCATGAACTCCCGTAGGAAGACTCAAACTTGTTTATCTCTAATTTCTTGCAAATCTGTGACACTGTGAAGACCAATAGAGTTCATTTGGATGTCTATCGGTTGCTTCTCTTTCCGTTTGCTATATGGGACAGAGCCAAGCATTGGATTGATACACAGCCCAACGAGAGTTTGGATACTTAGGATAAATTGGTTAATAGATTCTTAACCAAGTTCTTTCCACCTCAGAAGCTGACTAAACTGAGAACCGATGTTCAGATTATCAGGCAAAGAGAGGGTAAATCTCTCTATAAAGCTTGGGAGAGGTACAAGATGATGCTCAAGAAGTGTCTTCTTGATATGTTCTCAGATTGGATTCAGTTACAGATTTTCAATGATGGAGTTACTGAGACTGCCAAAATGTCTCTGGATAATTCTGCAGGTGGGTCTCTTCACATGAAAAAGACTCTTGAGGAGCTCTTGATTTGATTGAGATGGTTGCTAATAACTAATATCTATATTCTTCTAAGAGGACCTCTGCGAGGAAATGAGTCATGGAATTGGATGCTTTTGATACAATTCTTGCTAAGAACAAGGCTATGTCTCAACAGATTACTGCTATTACTCAACACTTGAGTGGAATGCAAATCTCAGCCATCAATACTCAAGATACATCCTATGACATGCGTGGTGACTTCCCTCAAGGTGAGAGTTATGATTATGACGAATTTTCTCCTCAATAGGTTAATTACATGGGCAATTCCTCTAGACCCCCCAATAATGATCCTTTCTCTAAGACTTATAATCTGGGGTAGAGAAATTACCCTAATTTTGGTTGGAAAAATCAACCACAGAGGTAACATAATTTTGGCAACAATAACAATTAGGGCCATCAAAATAATTTCAATAAAAGTAATTTCAACAACAATAATCCACCATCCAGTTCTCAGAAGTCTCCTGACTTGGAATCTATAGTTGCGGAGCTCTCCAAGAGTACTCTTAGTTTCATGCAGGAAATCAGAGCTTCACTTAGGAGCTTGGAGGTTTAGATGGGTCAACTAGCTACAAAAGTTATTGAAATTGATCAGAGGTCCACCAACACCCTTCCTAGTAACACAATTTCAAATCCAAAAGAGGAGTGCAAGGTTATCACCTTGGTAAATAGACCAGTGGCAGGTGAGAAAGCACAAGTTACTAAGGGACCGGTTGAAAAAGAAGCTCCGGAGAAGACTGAGGATGTTGTAGTACATGCCCCTCTAAGGCACCCGGATAACCCCTTTCCGGTTGATCTTGAGAAATATCTGACATTGCCTAAAGCACCTGAATGCAAGCCAAAGATGCCATGTCCTGAGAGGCTTCAAAAGGAGACCAAGGACAAGCAGTTTTCAAAGTTCTTGAAAGTCTTTAGAAAGTTACAAAATCAATATTCCTTTTGCTGAGGTTTTGGAACAAATGCCTCTCTATGTTAAGTTTATGAAGGAGTTGCTATCCAAGAAGAGGCCTTTAAAGGGAGATGAGATAGTGGTCCTGACCAAGGAATGTAGTGCCATAATTTAGAGTAATTTGTAAAGGAAGATTCCTAATTCAGGGAGCTTTCAAATTCTATGCACCATTGGAAGCACAACCTTTGAGAAAGCCTTGTGTGATCTAGGATCAAATATCAATTTAATGCCCTTGTCTAGGATAAAGAAGTTACAAATCAAAGAAGAACAACTAACAAAGATAGGATTACGAACAACAGATAAATCCTTGAAGCATGCACATGGAATGGTAGAGAATATATTGGTCAAAGTGGGTAAGTTCTTTCTCCCAGTAGACTTTGTAATTCTTGACATGAGGGAGGATAAAAATGCTTCTATCATCCTAGGAAGACCATTCCTAGCCACTGGGAGAGTTTTGATTGATGTGGAAGAAGGTAAATTGATGCTGAGGGTGCATAACAAGCATTTGATCTTCAATATTTTTAAATACATACATCACTCAGGTGAAAAAGGAAATTGCATGAAGACTGAGGTTACTAATCCAAGTCTCTAAGAACCCCCTGATGATGTAAAACATAGTTTGTAGCTCAAGCCCCCTTTTATGGAAATCAATACAATTTCTCCTTATATCAAACCTAAGTTTGGTGTTAGGTGTGTGTCATCCACCAAGGAGAAAGTTCCAAAGAAGAAAGTACCAAGGGGATAGAGAAACAAAAAGATCCCCACTAAAGGTTTCTCTCCAAGGTTGAAGGTGGTGTTGACTCGTAATCTGGTGTTGTCTTATACAGTAAACAAGATCCTCTCTTTTGAGCATATTGAGCTAATCCATGAGGACACAAGGAGACGATTCACAGTGAGAGGTGAGGAGTTGAAGCATTATGACCAACCTCTACCATAACAACAATCAACTGTCAAGCTAGTGACGTTAAAGAATTGCTTGTTGGGAGGCAACCTATCTTTAGTATCCTTTGGTTTTATATTCATTTTGGTTGTATTTAGGTTATTATGGTTCTTTATAGTTTTTCTATGTTTTACAGGTGTTTTGGTCATGCAAAGTGTTTATAACAAGAACAAGTGCAATCAGAAGAGTATTCAGAACTCTCTGGAGGTAATTCAGTTCGAATGTCTCAGCGCTAAACGCCGCGAGCTGGCGTTTGGCGCTAGGAGGCACATATTTTGAGGATAGCCAACTGTGGAGAGGGCGCTAAATGCCGAGCCTGGCGTTTAGCGCCAAGGTGCACGCATTTCAATAATTTACCACTATAATGGTGGCGCTAAATGCGGCTACATGGCGTTTGGCGCTAAGGGCTTTATTACCCAGTATGCATACGCACGGACCTGTGTGTGTACGCATGAAAAAAATTTTACTTCTTCTTGCCTTTATATTACTCCCTTCTTTCTTTTGCAATAATTTTTGTTTTTACTCATCCGTGCACTTCTTATATTTCTCCCCATTTTCATTTTTTTTGCTTGGAGATAAGCAAACTCTTAAGTTTGGTGTTGCAGAGCGAGCTCTCTATTTATATTATCATCAATGGCACCAAAGGGAGGTGAATCATCTTCACGAAGGAGCACAGCCTGAAGAATGAGATGGCCACCAGAATAACTGAAGTGGTTGAGTTTTTTTTCGTTCTTACCCCCTTCTTGTTCTTATTTTATTATTTCCTATTTTCTGTTGCTTATTTTCTGTGCTTTGTATGATTTTCAATATTTTTAGTCTTTTAGCTTTAGTCAGTTTATTTAGTTGTTTTTATTTCTATTTTTATAAAAAAAGGTATCTCATGTACTGTTCACTGAGCTTGAATTTAAAAAGAAAAAGAAAAGTGGTGTAATACATGAGTGGTTGAGTTATATGTAGAGTTGTCTTATTTAAATTGATGTGATAGTATTTATCTGTGGTTTTGAATGCATGAAAAGAATAGTGCATATTTGATCTTGGAGTTAAGGTTGTTAATTCTTGAAGTACAGAAATTTAGAGAAGTATTATGAATTCTCTAAATTAAATAAGAAACTAATCCTTGAAGCAAAAGAAACAGCAAAAAAAAAAAGAAAAAGAAAATAAAATAAGCAAGGCCCAAGGCTCTGAGCATCAATGGCTAGGAAGGTTAAGTGTGATGAAAATTTCAAAAGAGTTGTTTTCCTAGCTGTATGCTTGTGGTGTGAATGTGTCAAATAAAGCTTAAGACTGAGCACTTAGAATCAAAGTCAAGTGCAAATAAAGAGTATGCCAAAGGCTCTGAGCACCATTGACTGGGAAGAATTTAAAAGAAAAAAAAATAAAAGCTCAAAGAGTTCCCCAATTAAGTGCTTGTGGTGTTTTTGTGTCAAGTAAACCTTGAGACAAAACATTTATAGTCACGGCTAGGCTCACGGTGCAAAGCACCAAAGAAAAGAAAAAGAAAATGCTGTGTTCAAGGATTAGTCAGAGGTCAAAAAGAGAAGAATTCATAATATTATCCGGGTTCTAGTTCCAAAGGACATTAACATTTCTGAGCTTCAAAGGATAGTGAGATGCCAAAACTATTCAGGGTCACAGTGTCATTAACCCCACTCAGAGAAAAGACAGGAGTTTAATTGAAAAACTCAATTCTTAGGCTAATCCACTTCGTATTTTTATATTGTTTCTAGTTGCTTGAGGACAAGTAACAATTCAAGTTTGGTATTGTGATGCGTGAGCATATTTTCTATATTTTCTTATTATTTTATATATAAATTTATTGAGTTTTATTTAGATCTTAGTGTTTGAAGCGTATTTGGATACTACTTTGAGGCACATTGTGGTTTTATTAATTTCAGGAAAGATTCGGGCGAAAGAAAAAGGAAGAAAGTGGATGCTGTCAATCCTGACCTCCTCGCACTCCAACGAGTATAACTTGAGCTATTGAGGTCCAATTGATGCAGTTCTAGCGACATTAGAAATCCAACTTCCAGAGCTTTCCAATGATATATAATAGTCTATACTTTTCTTCTGGCATCATGGCACGAAATGTAAGGTCCCACATCGGTTGGGGAGAGGAACGAAGCATGCCTTATAAGGGTGTGGATACATCTCCCTAGCATGACGCGTTTTGACGAGTGAGTGTGGGGGGCTTCGGCTATCATCCCTATCGTCAAAGGCAAAACCGTGAGGCCTTGTGTGCCAAAACGGACAATATCGTGCTAGCGGGTGGTCTGGGCTGTTACAGATGGTATCAGAGCTGGAGCCCGGATCGATGTGCCAGCCAGGGCACTGGGCTCCCTTAAGGGGATGGATTGTAAGGTCCCACATCGATTAGGGAGGGGAACGAAGCATGCCTTATAAGGGTGTGGATACCTCTCCCTAGCATGACGCGTTTTGACGAGTGAGTGTGGAGGACTTCGGCTATCATCCTTATCATCAAAGGCAAAACCGTGAGGCCTTGTGTGCCAAAGCGGATAATATCATACTAGCGGGTGGTCTGGGCTGTTACACGAAATGCCATGACTCGGCGTTTAGCAGCAGGTGCCGCATAACCATCGCCTAGAACCACATGCTAGTGGCGTTAAATGCCGAGCTTGGTGTTTAGCGCCAGGAAGATAGTAATGCCATAATTTTCCTCTGCCTCAGTAGTGTTAAATGCCACAATGTGCCTCAAAGTAGCATCCAAATAGGCTTCAAACACTAAGATCTAAATAAAACTCAATAAATTCATATCTAAAATAATAAGAAAATATAGAAAAGATACTCATGCATCAGACATGTAGCATACTAAGCAAAGGAATGATGGGTATTCTAAAACATTGAAAGAAAATCTAATGAAAGATAACTCCTTGAGAAAGAGAAAGGTTTAAATAAAGTATTCTAGAAACAAAAGGGAAAGTAAAGTATTTAGAGAGTAACAGGTAAAGAAAGGTCACTGCTACTTCTTCAATGGCAGATGGACTCTTGTTCTTCAACAGTGGTTCGAGCTAAGGCTACCACTTCATGAAGGGATGTGGTCTTGTCTTTTAAAAACTTTGATGTTTCTCGATTTCTATATTTTCCAAGTAAAAATTGCGCTTAGTTGAATATTTTTCTTTGAACCTCTTCCTCTTTTAAGTTGTTCTTGAGCCATAATCACCATCTCCTTGGTTCCAGGTGCTGGGTTAGGCATGGGAGTTCGGCCAATCTCCAAATTGTCTCTGATTCTGGATAGAATGTCACACAATGCATTGTGGTTTCATTAGCACAAATACAACGAGGGCAATCGGGGCTCACAACATTAATTCTGGTATGTAATTTAGTTTTAACTGTCAATTCTTCATGCATCACTTTCAAAGGAAGGATTTAATTTTTGGTTGACATTGTAGTTTCCATATGGATCTCCAGTCTCCAGACCTCCTTCAATCCACATTTCTCAAGAAGGAATTCGATTGGAACGTGGTAGAACTGGAATGCCAACAAGTAGCTCGAGACAACAGAATAACTTCCATTCTTCTCTCTGGTCCAGGTAACAACATCTTCTTGAGAAATGACTGCCTCTAAAATAGCATTGCCATTGTTGATTGAAACGAATAATTGATTTGTTCTTGATTCCATGTTCTGTTAGGTTGCATGAGTTCAGATATCCAAACTGGATATTGTTGTGTCCATTGTAGTTGAAATGAACCCCCATAGGTGGAAAATTTTTTATCTAGTTATCTTTAGTAATCTTCACCAAATTGCCTCTTTCTATGTACTAAAATATGCCATTTTCCAATACCTTTGTTCCTTCTAGAATACTTTGCCATCCCTAAGAAGGGTTATTTTCTATTTTTGCGTGCAAGAATGTTGAATATTTGAAGTGCTTACTCTTATAGACTTTATGAATAAGAGAGTATGTCCTTGTAATTAATCTCCACCATTGTTTCTCTTATATAGCCAGATTAAAAGCTCTAAGGTCTTTGAAGTTTAGACCCCTTCATCCTTGAGTCTATCAGTAACCTTCCAACTAATCCATTGCATCTTCCTTTCTGAGTTCTTCTATCTCCACCAAAACTGCATAATGACTTTATGAATCTCTTCTAATAGTGTTTTAGATAATTTGAAATAACTCAGGGTATAAATCAGAATAGTTGTAGCAATAGCTTTAATTAATACCTCTCTTCCGCTAGGAGAAAAAGGGCTCTCTTCTGGTGTTGTAATTTCCGTAATACTTTATCCTTAATGTAGTTAAGTGTCTCCCTCTTTGATCTATTAACCATTGTGGAAGGCCCTGATACTTATTCTGGCATCCAACATATGGTATAGACAATAGGGCACCAAGCTGATCTCGTACATCAGGAGGTGTGTTCTTGCTAAAAATACCATCTGTCTACTAATCTCTTCATAAGCTTTCAGAATCATAAATAACTTTTTGCAATCCCTAGTAGTAGCTTTTCTAAACAAGATAGAATCATCCACAAAAAAATAAATGACTGACTTTGGGACATCTAGAATTCAATCTCAAACCAGAAATTTCTAGCCTTCGTTCTCCGCTGTGGAGCATACGGAAAAAATCCTATGCACAGACTAGAAATAGATAAGGAGAGAGGATCATCCTAATGTAATTCTCTACATGGTTTGAAAAAATCATGAGGTTGACCTTTCACAGTAACGGAGTAAGAAACTATCTCTACACACTCTTTAATCCACTCAATCCATTTTCTACAAAAACGCATCTTGTTCATAACATCCCATATAAAACTCCATTCAACTTTATCATATGTCTTGCTCATATCAAGTTTCAGAGCCAATTCATAATCACAATAGTTCTTATTCTTCAGGAAGTGCATAAATTCATGCGCAATGAGTATGTTATCATTGATTAATCTTCCTTTGATAAAAGTACTCTGAGTATCACTGAGAACCCTATTCATAACATGTTGCAGTCTATGCACTAAAAATTCGGAAATAATTTTATAAAATACACTACTGAGGATGATTGGTTGAACCTGCATCATAGAATTAGAATTTCTAATTTTTTGAATAAGACAAATGTTCGTGTGATTAAAAGCTTTTAGCAATTTACCTCTAGAGAAGAAACTCTTGACTGCACATATCACATCCTTTTTAATCAGTTCCCAATAAAAATGAGAATTTTTTTTGTAAAACCATGATCACATGGAGCTGCAAAAGGATTGATTGAGAAGACTACTGTTTTAATTTCTTTCTCTGAAACTGGCTTAATAATTATCCAGTTAGTATTATTATCAACTTTGGTAGGAATTTCTTCAAGTACCTCAGTTGGATCCTTTGGGTTCATTGAGGTAAATAGCTTAAAAAAATCCTCAACTGCTGCTGCAATTCCCGCTTGATCTGTAGCAACCCTTCCATCCTCACCAATAAGTTCTTGGATTTTATATCTATGACACCACAACTGAAACTTAGAGTAAAAAAATGTTGTATTTTTGTCACCCCAATTCAGTGACTGCACCCTAGATTTTTCTTTCCAAAAATGCTCTCCTTGCTCTAAATTCTCTTCTAGTTCAGCCTCTAACAACTGGATTGTAGTGCCATCAGCCTCTCCCACTTTCCTTTTCTCTTCTTCTAACCTTAATTGAACACATTGGATGTGGTGCCTTGAGTTTGAGCCTGCTAATTTTTGACATTCCATCAGTCGATGCCTACGATGCTTCAGTTTCACAACTAGTTTGAACATAGAGGAGCCGACAACCTCCAAGTCCCAAACTTGTTTAATGATTGTAGAAACCTCTTCTCTATCATACCAATGCTCTTGTAACCAGAATCTTCTCTTAATCCTTCCCTTTTCTCACTCTGAATAAATTATTAGGGGGTAATGGTCGGAGCCCATATCCTCCAAGTGTGCCACAAAAGCATTCTATCTAATCTCTCATGGATAAAATTCTCTCCAAATTAGCTATTACACCAAGTAAACTTTTTCCCTTGTACCCTAAATCCATCAAACCAGCCTCATTAACAAAGTCATTGAACAACTAAATTGATGAGGCCAATTTCATCCTACCACCTTCCTTCTCATGATGAGATCTAATTGCATTAAAATCACCAGCTACTAATAGATGATCTCCAAATTCATCAGGGTGAAAATGCACAAAAGTAACTTCCCATGCCTTAGAGCCTTATAAGTCTTCCCAAGTGAACTGTATGAAAAAATTATTGTGGGCTTTGATTTGACACTTCACATCATCCCTCCAAGCCACCATCAATCATCCCGCCTGACCAATTAGGTCCACAAAAAAGTTAAAACACAAATTAAAACTCGGCTCCTTTTATCACCCTCTCCACAATCGACGTATTATTTTTGGTTTCACATAGAAACAATACTTCGGAGGAATGTGATTTGGTAATCCTTTTGATGTTGTGAACTATCAGGAGTTTTCCTAAACCCCAACAATTCTACATTGCCATCTTCAGGGATCTTCGGGTGCCAATCGTTAGGTGGCACCCTCTCCCTACTCAGCTTGATTAATTTTGTTCTAGTAGTGTTTCTTTGCTATCCCATCTTCCTTCTCTTCACCCGTTCTCCTTTTCACCTCTATCACCTTGGTATTTGATTTATTTTTCCTCGCCATTTGTTTCAACCTTTGTTTGCGAATGCCTTTGGTGTTTGTTGTACTTGCTGAAGCACTAAAAGATAATGTGCCTTCTGAATTGAAATTCTGTTCTGACTTCTCTACTTCATTCACCCTTTCTGCACTTTCCTCCTTCTCTCCTTGCACTTTCTTATCAATCCTGGTTATCCCTTTATACTCTGCTCCACCTTCTGGGACCTGAATTGCTTCTGCTGACTTTTAAATTTCACTATACACTTCCCCCTTCCTTTCCTTTTAGGGAGTTTTCATTATTGGCCGAGAGAGCTGCAAAGCTTCTGATCGGCCTTAAAGAAGTAGGTCTCCTATTATGCTAACTTATTCCTCCATTTTGACGAGTAGAATTTGGATTTTGATTCTCCTTTTGCATATTAATCCTCCTTCCAAACTATTCTACTCTGATCCACAGTCCCCACTTCTCCTCCACAATACTCCCTGCCATCGAATCTTCTAGGAATTTATTGCATCCTCAACCGTTATTCCCTAGGAAGCCATAATAGTGGCAAAAGTTTCCTATACATTATGTAATTCTAAAACCTTCTTGCTACCATCCATTAACTTCGTCATCCTCCTTAGTAGTTTTGTAGCGTCCAAACCGATCTTTACCTTAACAATAGTATCTTCTTTTTTTGCATCTCAAACAAGTCTACGTCTAAGACCTCTCCCATGGATCTCCCTATCTTCCTTCCCAGGTCTTTTGTTTTGCATTGCTCCGAAAGACCCCATAATAGAATCCATATAGGAATATGCAGAAAATCATCATCTACAATCGAAACGTCCTTCCTTTATCTTTTGAGGTCGAGAATATAATTTTTGAATAACCAAAGGGCTCCACTCTCAATCCTAAGTATATCAATCTCCTTACCAAAAAAGAATTGGAACATATTACCTGCATGATCTAAGAACTTAAAATCTTCAGGCTGCCTCCATATTGAGTATAAGGCCACCTGTAAACTGCCAGCACTGAACTGTCGATCAGCTATCAATCTTCCAACAAGGCTTTGTGTACATTTATCTAACCTTTCCCTTATGTCATCCCCTCCATATTCAATGATCTGCTCTTCCTGCAACACATCCACACTTCCTTCCATCACTTGGGAAGCAGCCAAGGCTGCCATTTTGTGTTTGTTAGTAACTGTTTATGAGAAACACTAACAGTAGTCCAATTAGAATTACTCCACTCAAATCTTAGCAGAGCAAAACAAAACCCTGGCTACGCAGGGCAAAATTAGATACTACTTTCTTTGAGAGGATATGTTAGCTAAGTGGTGTTGTCAGTATGACATTTTAAGACCATAACACTTTTGTTGATATAGTACTTTAAATTTGGATGATATTTTAAAGTTTATATTAGATTATAATTATATTTTAGTATATCTGTTTATATTTGAGAATGATTGAGAGTAGTAATATTCTACAATGAGAGTTGTTTGCTATTTGGAGAGGATATCTTCTAGCCTGGGACTTGGGGCAAAGAGATGTTATTTATGAAACAGATTGTGTGGATGCCTTTACTCCTGTCAATAATTTCCAGGATAACTCTGATTTTGTTGATCCTTTGGTGCTGAAAATCGGGACATCATGTCTTGGAATGGCGTGTTGACCTCCGATCGATCTTAAGAGATGCAAACAAAGTGGCAGACATCATGACAAAGACGGCGATGAAGACTCATACTCACCAAGTGGAGCTTCTGTTGTCTTGAAAGGAATTTGAGAGTAGCATTCAGCGGGACTGACTTGCTTCTTAAGCAGTTCCTTGTTCTTTGTTTTCTCTTTTTTATTTGTTTTGTTGTTATTTTCTTGTCACTAAAAAATATCTATTTATATTTTATTTATTATTTTTTTTATAAAACTGTTATTCTAGTTAAACCAAGATTAAACTAATTAGATTAGTAAACTAATAACTAGAGTAATTTAATGACCAATCCGATTTTCAAAACCTTATCTAATACTATTAGATAATAATTAATTAAGAAACATTACACATATTTCTTCTTCATTACAATGAAAAATGTTAAATGAGTGTAAAGACAGTAGTCATAAAAATTTCTAAAGATCATGTACACTTTGTCTTATTTTCATTGCAAATTGGAATTGAAGTTGGAACCACTAACTTTTGGGAAGATATTTTCCCCTAATTTTTGCAATATTTTTGCATGAATTTGAATATTTTTATATAACTTTTGATTCTAAATGATCAAGAGATAAACCAAGTAAAAGTTATGGGGACCACGTCATTGATGGCATCAGCATCAATTGTTTCCACTAGGATTACAGTGAAGTACATTATTTTGCTGTGTTTATAATATTTGTCATATTAATTGATAAAAAATATTTTATCAAAAATTTTATTTTACTATTAATCAAAGTGTAAATATTTTATAATTTTTTTTACGTGAATAACAACAAAGATAAATACTTATTAAATATTATATATATTAAAAGAAGAAAATTTTAATTTTGAGAGAACAAATTAAAGTGAGAGAAGATTTTTGTTTTTCAAGAAGTTATATTTGGCCATATATAATATAATAACATGCAGATAACTATCTATATAAATGCACACAGACTAGTGTTTTTTCCATCAATGTGAAGAAGTGTTACTTAAAAGTGTTATTTAGTAGTATAGTGTACTCTACTCTAGTGTGTTCTTCTTTGCATACAACATTCTCTACACTCTTCTTTTTAATTTCCCTAGATATTAATTATTAACTCCCAATCTTTCTCTGTAACTATGGATGGAAGGAAATTAGAGTACAAAGGTGTTGAAGCACTCAAGGAGATAGAGAGGCTAACTCTGAAGGCCGGTGAAGTTCAAGAACAAATTTTGAGAGAGATCTTGACTCAGAATAAGAATACTGAATATTTGAAGAAGTATTTAAACGAAAAAGATTTAAGCATAACTGAGTTTAAGAGGTGTGTTCCAGTCACAATTTATGAAGCAATATTTCCGTATATTGAAAGAATTGCAAATGGAGACGAGTCTTCTCTCATCACTGGTCACCCTATAACAGAGATGTTATGCAGGTGTACTATATTATATACAGAGTACTAATTTTTTCTTTTAATTAACGTATTTACATTCATTTGAAAAATAATGTTACATGCATCATCTTTGAGTACGCTTCTTTTATATAACTATTATTTTTTTAATTTGAATATGCCGAAAAATGATATTGACAAATAAATGTAATCGCAGTTCAGGGACATCAGGTGGAGAACCAAAGATAACACCATCAATAGCTGAAGATCTTGACCGTCGTACCTTTCTCTACAACCTTATCATGCCAATCATAAATCAGTTAATAGTAACATCCAACTCATTTTTCTTTTTTTTTTTCCTTAACTTTAATATAGATTGATTATGCATTTCATTTTCATAGATTATAATTATAAAATTTTAAATTATTTTAACATCGTTTAATATATATTTGATATACATTTAAATCAATAACTTAGTAAAAACTTATTAAATATATCAAAAAATTTTTTATAATTTTGCATAAATCATATATACAATATATATGTACAATTTAATGTTGAATTGATAAAATTAACCTTACTTCTTTAAATTAATCTTTAACAAGATTTTTTTATTTTATTTTAATGATAATAATGTATTTCATATACTCGTATAGGTTGAGTTATGATTCTCCTTTCCTAGTGCATCTTAAAAAGAAACCGAGATAAAAATGTATTATTGTATCACCATGTACTAATAATAATAACTAAAGACCCCATTACCATGCACTAGTTATGTTTATATACAATAAATAAATAAAATTTCTTCATTCGAGATTAAATTGTGTGGTCCAAAAAATTAGATACTAATGTATGCTCGACTTCACTTGGACTGCATTATTGCATTTAAATTTAATTAAGAATATATTTTTCTTAATAATGAAATGCGTTCCTTCTATATAATAGTATATGGTAATTTAAATGTGATGGAAACTATAACTTATTAACTAATGATTTAGAGAAAAGATCATATGAACACCTTTATAAATTAATTGTATGCTGATGAGATCATCAATGTAACCCATTTTTTCAACCCAGAATTTTCTTACTTGAATGAACGTAGTTATTGACTTGTACATGGATAATTGACTAGTCCCACTTAATTTTTATAAAAGAAATATTGAACAATCGAATTAAATTTTTGTTATTAGTAAAAGTTCTTAACATAATTTAATTTCAGGTATGTTCCTAATCTTGATGAAGGGAAGGCAATGTTCCTATATTTTGTGAAGGCAGAAATGTCCACCCCATGTGGCTTACCAGCAAGAACAGTTCTTACATCTTATTACAAGAGCAAGCATTTCAAGTGCAGGAGTCATGACCGGTGGAACGACCTTACTAGCCCAGACCAAACCATCCTTTGTGCCGACACCGCGCAAAGCATGTATTGCCAGATACTATCAGGCCTTATCCAACGGCAACAAGTCCTGCGACTTGGTGCGGTGTTTGCCTCAGCCTTTCTCAGGGCAATTTCTTTTCTCGAATGCAATTGGAAGATACTCACGGAAGACATAAGAACTGGACACCTTAACAACTCGATTACTGACCCTAATTGTAGATCTTGCATGAACACCTTGCTATCGTCACCAAATCCAACCCTAGCTGATGAATTGGCTAAGGTTTGTAGCGAAAAATGTTGGAAGGGAATTTTGTGCAAGATTTGGCCTAGGGCAAAATACATAGAAGCAGTGGTAACAGGATCAATGGCCCAATATGTGCCTGCTTTGGATTATTATAGTGATGGGAAATTGCCTTTGGTGTGTACAATGTATGCTTCATCTGAGTGTTACTTTGGGGTTAATTTAAGGCCTTTTTGTGATCCAAAGGACGTGGCATTTACAATATTACCCAACATGGGGTACTTTGAGTTCATACCTCTTGGACATAATGGGACATTGTTGATGGATTTTGATGAAAAGAAGCAAGTGCCTAATGAGAAGCTTGTGGACTTGGTTCATGTCAAGCTTGGTTGCTTTTATGAGCTGGTCATCACTACCTTTGCTGGTGAGTTAGTTATTATCTAGTTTGATGTATATATATATATTTTTAATTTATTTCATTTAATAGTCGATAAAATAGATGGCAATATATTTTTCAAAAATTACACATAAAATTTTTTTCTAGAGCCTAGTTTTATTATTGGTTCCAAAAAATATAGTTGATTTAGTATATATCTAGTATAATAAATTTGTGATACATGTATATGCATTTTTTTTTTCTTAACTATCTACGTACTCACAAAAGACCATCACAAAATTAATTAATTAATTATCTATCTATATATATTGATTGATTTTTAATATGTATATAATATTTTTGTTAAATTATTTCATGCATATGTGATATGTGGCATTGACCCTTCTATATAGTATATATGATGATGTTGACCAATAATATAACATGTTATGTCATCAACCAATGTCACCCATCAACAAAATAATAATGATCAACCAACTTAATACAATGTCAATTAATTAATATACATACCATTATATTATCTAATGTATCTAAATATATTTATCAAATGAAATTGTGTATTTTGATGCATACGATGATCAGGACTGTATAGATACCGAATTGGTGATGTGGTGCAAGTAGTTGGATTCTACAACAAAGCACCACAATTCCGTTTCATATGCAGAAGAAATGTAGTCCTAAGCATAGACACCGAAAAGACAAGCGAAGAGGATCTCCATAGAGCTATAACCATGGCTAAGAAGCTTCTAGAACCTCACGATGCTCTCCTACTTGAATACACTAGCTATCCGGACACTTCTTCTCTTCCAGGACATTATGTTTTGTACTGGGAAATCCAAATCCTCCATAACAATAGCAACAATAACAAGTATTTTAGTGTTATTGAGGAATGTTGCAATGTAATAGAAGAGGAGTTGGATTACGTGTACAGGAGGTGCAGGACGAATGATAGATCTGTGGGACCACTTGAAATACGTGTGGTTGAAGGAGGGACGTTTGATTTGTTGATGGATTTGTTTATTGCTCAAGGTGCTTCAATTAATCAGTATAAAACACCAAGGTGTGTTAAGTCTAAGAAAGCACTTAAGTTGCTTAAGTCTAGGGTTCTTGCTTCTTTCTTTAGTACTAGAGATCCCAAATGGGCACCTAAGATGTGTTGATCAACTTATTTAGAAGCTAAATAAGGATCAAATCAAATTATGATTTTATGATGTTTAATTTGCTTCTATCATAAGTGGGTAGTTGCAAATGATGAATTTAGCATGCACTTTGGTTCCTTATTACTATGTATATTTAATTTACCTCTATTATAAGATGTGCTAGAAGTTTGGAAGAAGGAATTTTTTTTTTCAATGTATTATTTATCTTTATTTTTATTTTTATCTTATATATTGAGTTTTAAAGTTGCAGGTGTGCATGGAATACAAGAAATTAGTTCCGTATTAACGAAAATAAGAAAGAATGAAGAATTCATAATATAATATATATTAACTTAAAATCTTAAGATTTTGAGTTATATATAATGTCTTTTCATCTTATATTTTTTTGTTTGATTTCTTTTCAAAATTTGTTTTACTATGGAAAACTCACCACCATAACTCAATTTGAGTTAACATTCACTTTTCTATAATTGGATTAATAGAATATATGAAACTAATCTAATGTAGTATTTAGATTACTTAATTAGATATTATATTAATATATAATATCCTAAACATATTTAAATACGATAATTCTGTCTGAATTTCATCTATATTTCAAATTTTTGTAGTTCATAATAGTTCTAAATTTTTAATGAATTTGACGAAAATGTTAGAATATATACATGTTACTTGGGTTTTTAGTTTTTAATAGTTTAATTGTTTAAACTTTACAACAAATTGAGTCGTTTATAGAATTTTGATTTTTATTATTAAAAAATTAAGTATATAAATAATAATTATTATAAATATAATTATTCATGGATTTTTATTTTTTTCTATTAATTTAAACTTAAAAAACAAGTTATTATATAATAATATAAAGGTGAAAAATATTATATATCATATAATTTCGAGAGTACACCACATTTTATTCAATGCTTTGGTGAGGTTTTTTAACTCGCCTCCCATGTATACACAATGTATGTACTTTATATGTACCCTTAAATTTCTATAATTGCAATGTTAACTTTGTCGTACACTCTATGCTACTGATGTTCCAAATCAATTGAGCAATGCATGCTCAGGCCATGTATAACAATTAAATCAAATTAAAATGTTGTACAAAATCTAGTATATCAAATTCGATGCATAATTAATTATACAATATGGTATGGTGTACGGTGACAATAGGTAATATAAAATATGGTTTAAGTTTTATCTTAATTCTATTTTGTTATAAAAAAATTTAAAATTTTACTTTATTTTATCTGTAAAATTAAATATTTTCAATTTAAATTTGCACTTTAAATTTTTTTACCATCAATTTTATTAACGATAAATTAAATTGCCAATTAACTCTAATTCAGATTAAAATTGATTAGATATCTACAAATATAAATAGTTCTATTAGTTGTAATACCCTGTGCATTAATTTTGGCAAGATAAATTATTATTCACTTATGACCTGGTTTAATATATAAGAAATGTTAGGACTATCAAAATTTATTATTTTTATTTGGATATTATTTAATTATTAATTTAATTTTTTTAATTTAATAATTTAATAATATATTTTATCTTATATTTTTAAAAATATTTAAATAATAATAAAAAATAATAAATTTTGATAGCTCTCTAACCTTTCTATTAACATATGATGTGATTTCATGAGTTGAGACAAATAACATCACTTTTTTAAAGATAGTCCAATATGATGCTCTTGTTATGATTCACACCAAGACTTTGAATTTTGGCGTATCCACAGGCTTTTTTTTTTTTTTTTTGTAAGTGTCCAATATATAATATAAAGAAAAGCAAAGATAAATAACTCTTAATCAGCCAATTTTAAATAATTATAATAAGTCACCAAAAAAAAATAATTATAATTAATATTTATTAATTTTATATTTTTAAAAAACAAAATTTAAATAATTATTAATTAATAATAATTTTAAAAATTAGAATTACTAATTAATGATAAATTAATTGATAGTTGACTAATTGAATATTGATTACCTAGCGAAATTCATAATATAATGTACACTTTATCATACTGTAATAATTCCCCCCACTCCAACATGCATATAGATATGGATAGACATCTCAAAAATTCAAATTAAACAAGATAGAATTTTGTATAACATCTCTCATAGTTAAACTTAAACACATAAATATCACTTTTATAATCATGATACTTTTTCTTAATTTAATTGCTTTAATTATTAAAATCTATTTACATTTTTCCCATTTAGTAATTAAATGTGTGTAATTTTTGTTCAAGTTATATTAAAATAAAAAGCATAGATGACAAAGTTGGAAATTAATCACCTTATATATATCTTCTCCTTTTTTAATAAGCAACATAAGTATATAATTACTTACTAGCAAAGATGGTAAAAAATAGAAGCTAATTATATGAATCTTAAAAAGTGGCTTGAGTTTAGGGATATAAAATAAATTTGGGATATGAAGTTTTTGGTACCTTGTAATTACAATAATGGGATCAATCATTATGATATATTAAGTTGGGAGTTAATATTGCACTATTAATATTACAATCAACATTTAACATAAGAAAAAAAATATATGAAAATTTTAAAAATGAAAGCATCTAAAATTCAATTAGACATTTAAAATCTAAACTTAACAGAATCTTATTTGTGTGTGAATTTCAACTTTTGAGGAGTTCGGTAATAGACTAATTGGTGTTTTTGATTTGGTGTTTTGTTTGTTTTTTGTTTCTGTTTTTACTATAAGAAAGTCGTTGAATATTATCTGATTTATCGGTGGATTTATCAATAAAATCCTCTAAAAATATGTTTACCCGAATTTTGCGACAGAATAAATCCAACGTTATAAATTTTTATGATAATTGTTTATTGGCAGATTCTTCGTCCACTACAAAAAAAAATAGTACCGTCATATTTATCATTAGAAAGACAAAAAAAATTCGACGATATAAACATCGCCGGTAATCAGTTACTGTCGGATCTTTCTGTCTGATAGTAATTATCATCGAATTTTGCAATGGATTACCTGCTCGAAAAACTATTTGGTTATTGGCAAATTTTTTCGACGATAATGTTGGCGCCACGATATCTTGTTTCCCTCACTATTACCGTCAGACTATGCCCTCAGTAAATTCGACGGTAATGGCAATTTTTTTTTTAAAAATATTGTGGCGCACTTTTTTTATTTTTGTTTTTTAATTTTATTTTTTTATGTAAAATTATTTTTCACACAATTAGTGGTCAAATTATAAATAATATTAATCAATTATGTAATATTAAATATTAAATATTCAAATAAATTAAAAGTCAAATAAATACAATGAAACAGAAAAACAAAGCCCTAATCACTAAAGATCCTGGTAGTCGTCGTCGTTCCTGTGGTCCTGCTGAGGCGGCAGAGAAGGCGGTGATGTCTGTGTCCCACCAGCAGCACTGCTGCCACCAGCAGGGTCGATGCCAGTGGCACGCATTTGAGCCTGGTACACCTCCATCTGTTGCTCCATTCGCTGAAGCCACTCCAGTTGCTCCCTCCACTCCAGCCTGAGGTCATCCATGGAGGTCACGCATGTGAGGATCTCCTAATACCTCTCCCAAGTCTCAGTTAGCTCCTGAGCTTGTTCATGAAGGCTCCGGTTGGATTGACGGCTCGATTGGTGGCAGAGACGGACGATGGCCTCAACGTGGAGGTGCGGAGGCTGCTGACAAAGAACGACCCCAGCCCATGTACACGATTCTTGTATGGCGCTGAGATGCTCTCCCGCCAAACCGTATCGAGATCGACGACTAAAGCAGCAGCACCACTGGCGTCCTCCCCACTTTGTTGAGATTGCTGAGTTGCGGCCTCCAGTCTCTGCGTGTAGGACTCATGTGTAATTAGGACGATACCTGTACAGTTAATTGAAATTTTTATATCACAAGATCAAATGTTTACTCACATAATGATCCGCAGACCATTGATAAGCAAATCTCTCTTTGTTCTCCTTCAAAGTGTGGGTGTACTTGAAGGTTTTTGCCAATATCGCATCGTGATTCAACGACTTCGACAACACATGTTGCATTAAAACAAGTTGTTAGGATGTCTACTAATGATATGTCAAAGAATATAACTAAGTTAATAACAAAATTAGAGAAGCTACATACCAGCCTGACCTTAGTCTTCATGAAGGTCGCTGAGCTGCTAGTATACTTGGACAACTTGGCCGATGCCATGTTGTTTGTGAGACGTTGATGTCTGAACCCTCATTGGTCTCCCAGTGAACGTACAGAGCCTTCTTGATTTTTGGGCAGAGCCAGGAAGTGAGGTAGTCGCATCTCTCACATACATCCTCCAACATCTATTGCAGCCACCTATCCATACGATGGTCGTATATCTTCCTGATGAGGGCATCGTGCTCCTTATCCCATATAAAGTTCAGCTGCACAAAGACAATTTAAAATTAGTTAATCAAAATATATTGTATTAAACAAAATAGAAGATATAAAATTGCTAAGACGGTTTGACTATATTAAGTTCTTACTGCCCACTTCTAAAACCATCGCTCTCTGGTCTCAGAGAGGATCTTCTTGTAGCTTGGCCATGGATGGTCGTACATCAACTTGATGACGTTGGTCATCTCCTGTGTAAGACTTAGAAATTTTAGAAGATCTTATTAAGAGCTAATTTAGATTTATTTGTCATTAAGTATTTTAATCCCTGAAATTATTATATTAAAGACAGTTAAAATAAATTCTGATTAATTGAGTTTAAAACAATTTAAGGTTATATCTGATTTTATAATTATTGAATTATTTTCTATATTTAAATTATAAAGTTTAGCAAATGTAAAATAAGAAGAACTTTATATGATTTGGTTTAAATAATTTAGATTTTGGGATTTAACACTTTAATTCTTATAAATAAAGAAAATTAATTGTATTATATCTAATCTTTTAATTAGAATATTTCATTGAAATTAATTTGTAAATTTATGATTAAATAATATTTTTTTAAGATAATTTTATTGAATTAAAATTGGTTTTCAATTACTCTACTACCCATAATTTTAGCAAAATGACTAAATTGCCTTTAACCCTAATTCTATCCTCACCGCCTCTCTCTCCTCTTCACCTGTGCAGCCCCCAACCCTCCTCTCCTCACTCTTTCAGCCTTCCCAACCATACACACAAAAAACAAACGCACTCACATACATGGAGGAGAGATCCGGGAAGGGAGATGCGTCGCCGGTAGGGTGTGGGCCGCCGTCACGCCGTCGTCAAGCTGAAGGGAGGAGCCGTCGCCGCCACGCCTCACCATCGAAGCCCCACGCTGTTGTTGCTGCCACTCCCGAAGAGAGGCGCCGCTGGAGGGTCCTCGCCGCCGTTCTCGTGCTTCATCATCGCTATTTACCTTCCATCCAGCCCAAACCGCTGCACAAGGGAGCCAAGGAAGAAGTCACCGCCACTGCACCATGCGTCGCCGCCGACCTGCCTCGAAGTCGCCATCGTGGATCAGATCTGAGGTGAGAGAGAGAGAGAGAGAGAGACACGAAGGAGGGAACCGCACGCTACCATCGCGCCCAGTCGCGCCTTTACCGCGAAGCCATCGCTGCTGAATCGTCTTTAATGATGGAGATTTCGTCGCCGAGATGTTGAGCCACCGCTACCGCCGTTGGGTTTGCCGGGAGGGTGAGCTCGAACGGGAATGAGAGAGGACAGGGAGGTGGCCACCGTGGGTGTCACTGTCGGAGGAGGAAAAGGGCGCTGCCCCGCTGTGCACCACCGTTCCGGGAACGACCGCCGCCTCTGCCGCTGAAGAATGCACTGCTGATAAGGGTTTTGGGTTTGACCTTCGTTTCTGTTGAGATTCTGGAAGTTTTAATGTCGTTACATGTTAATTTCAATTGTCGTTGTCGGAATCCAGTAGCCGCTGCTGCTTGTGGTGGCTGCCGCCGAACCGATTTAGAGACCGCCGCTGCTTCGTTTTGTCATTTCAGTAAGTGTGTTTCGAAAACCCCCGCATTAGTGTTCTATTACGTATATTAAAGCCTTTGTGATATTAATGTTCTTGGGATTTAGTAACCGAGGTTGCATATTGTGAATTAGAGCTGTTTATGCAGTTGCGAAAGTGTGCGGGGCTATGATCTAAAGCTGTCGTGAATTTTAGATCAAGACGAAAGAAATTCTGTGAGGCAGTTGGGTTGTGGTTTCAGCGTGTCGAGGTAGGGGTCTTTCTTAAACTTTTTTTTCTTTCCAGAGTTGTTATAAATCGATATTAATACGTAAAATATATTTATGTGCTTTCGTAAGTCTTATGAATTGGATCGAGTTGTTTTGGATGAACGAGATTATTAGTTTTGATTGACAGATTGATCGATTGAGAAAGTTTGGTGTTTTGATTAGTTGAATGGTATTGTTAAAGCGGTTTCCCTTGAATCATCAGAGGAGATTTATTATTGGCATTTAGTTTAACTTTAGAAATGGTTTGATTTTAGAAAAGATTTAACATTGAAATTTGATTTGATGTCGGAATCCGATTTTAAAACAAATTTGGAAAGGATTTGATATTTGAAAATGGTTTGTTTACAGAGAATAATTTACTATTTTGAAAATGGTTTGGTTTGGTTTGAAACTGTTTGAGAAAACCGAGAGTTCTTAATCATTGACTGGATTCTGGATTTTATAGTTTCCTTGGATTGAGTATGGTTGTTGTGAAAATGGTTATTATAAATGATTTGAATGATTAACAGGCGTTTGGTTTGGTTTGGTTGGGACCCGAAAAGGGTGGCAGTGTCCAAGTTTTAGAGGAGATGCTGCCGAAATTTTATAAAGTTGGAATTTTTATTTGAAGTAATTAATTAAAAAGATTTGTTCTTAAACATTATATATTTTAAGATTGATTTATTTATCAGAGAAAGAATTATGTTTTGAATTGGGATTTGTTAAGGGATGGAATGGAAAGAAGGATAATGAGGATTTTCTTTGAAATATGATTTTGAAATGAATTTGGAAATGAGATTTGGATTGATGAATGATTATGATGTTGAGAATGTTGAGATATGAACTTTGAATTATTCATATGGCTTATGAATTTGAAAAATCTGAGATACGAGGTTCCCTGGATTAAGTACCGTGGCTTGCCACCACGTGTACCAGGTTGAAAACTCGATACTCTGTTGACCCTACGACGTAAGTGTGACCGGGAACTATATAAATTCCTGGGAATGTTACCCTCATTGAGCAATATTGATTATTTGAGAAAAAGCTATGCATAGACTCTTGGAGATGCACGTCGGGGGACAGTCTAAGGACAATTCAGACTTGTCGGGTTGGCTGGATAATCGACAGATGAGCCTCATCAGCCATAGGATAATCACTGAGCTTGAGTACAGTTTTCTTATTAAATATCTTCTTATGACAACTTTGAAATTCCATGGTGAGACCGTGTGGTTAGGTTCTCACCCCCTACAGCTTTACCTTTTCAGGAACCGGATGAAGAAGCATTAAAAAGAGTTATACTGCGTTTGGTTTATAAGTTGTTGTATTAATTAGATTATTTTCTTCCCTCGTCTTTGTTACTACAAGTTTGTAAGAGGGATAGGAATTGTATGTTTTATATTTATATTATATTATGAGTTATTATGTAAGGAGTCTTGTATATGATCCATGCCTATTTGTATTTTTCTTAAGATAAAGTGTTTATTTCCGGTTTTTAAGGAAATCAGCGATACAGTGTCGAGTCACAGGCTCATATTTTAGTATTTAGTATGTAAAGTAGTCGTAATACTTCTTGCTATTAGAGTAGCGCAGCCGGAAGCGTGTCTTCTGATAGTGAGGGTGTTACATCCTGAGTACATGTGTTATTTTTTGGCGTGAACCTATCAACAATTCACAAACATACTAATATGGTAATGTAAATTTAAACTTTAGAAGCAAATGACCATAATATATAGAGAATTTTTTAGAAATTTTGGCATTGTTTCATCTATAACTGGAATGCGCCACAAACTCTATCCATCAACAATTAACTTGAACAACACCAATTGTCAACAATCAATGAACAACAATCAATAATCAAGAAGCAACATTCATAAATTCACTAAATCCACTAAACTAGAATCAATAATCAAGAATCAATAATTAGGATATCTCAAATACTTTCAGCAATTCAAACCTACAACCCTAAATCCACTAAAACTAGAATCAATTATCAAGAATCACTACTCATGATATATCAAACACTTTCAGCAGTTCAAACATACAACCCTAAATCCACGAGTTATCAAATACTTTCAGCATATAAAAGACTTAAAGTAGTACTTACGCTATTCCACCATCAGGCTAAATCGTCATCCGTATGTTGGGAGGTAGTAGACGGGCATCAGCTAGCTGGCTTCCATGAGAGGATTCCAGTGGCACAGGGTCCGTCGCTGGAGGTGTCGTCGCCGTAGATGCAGGGACGTAGTTGGAATTTAGGACCATGATGAACGGCTGGTCCAATGCACCCGAAACCTGTTCACCGGGGTAGTTGGAGTAGTGGGAGATGATCCGAAATTTCCAGTAGTACCGACAGAAACCCTCCATCTACCACGACCACGACCACTAGGCTGATCTGCAACACCTCTACTAGTCGTCATGTCTGCGAAGAGCATACCAATTAAAAATGTGCTAAATATATTCATTAATAATTCAAAACGTTTAATGAAAATAAACTACATTAAACTTAGTTAAAGAAATACATTATCCTAAGCTTTAATTCAAATAAAGTTTCGTTGAAATTGCTTTAAAATTTAATTTTGTACAAATTTTCAAAGTTCTGCCCCTGTCCTAGCAATTTCTGAAAAACAGCAGGTAGTAAGGTTTTTACAAAAATTAGAAAAATTCAATTGTAACTCATTGCTCCTAAATTTTGGTGGGGTTATATTAGACACCTCCAAGTTTAATTTAAAATAAGTTTCAAACTCATATCACATCATATGAGAAAGTTATATAGCTTTAAATTCTATTATGTTTTAATTTTTTCAATCATTATTAAGACAACATACAAGAGTTCAAATCCTAATCCACTCACCAAGAGGCTTCGAGCATTGTTACTAATACACACATTTGCTAAAGTTTCAAAACATTCTAAATTTGTAAAACTAACAAATCCTAAATCATATAATTTATTTTAATTTCTTTATTGTCAAACTAATTTTTATAAATTCTCTAACTGATTCTAAATTATCATCTAATTGAAGCAGCAAGAAACTTTAAAAGGAAATTAAAGCGCCAAAATAAATTTTTAAGTAAAAGATTAAGAACAAATTAACAATAATGAAAAAATATATATAATGGAAACTTCAATAAGAAACCTGAATAATCAACACAAATCAACAATAGTCAACACAAATTCTATTTTATAATAACTAATAACAAGTAAGAATAGCAGAAACTTCTGACCTCACGCCAGCGCTGAGAAGAAGAAGAGCAGAAGCGGTGGCAGAAGCGTTTGTAGCAGCGGCGACAGAGGTGTTTCTAGCAGCAACGACAGCAGAATGGTAAGATGGTGCCGTCAGAGGGGGCTGCTGGAGGGGAGAATGTTGATGGAGAGGAGAGATGAGAGGGTTAGAGAGAGAGAGAGAGAGAGAGAGAGTGAGAGGCGAGTGGTTAGAGAGGGAAAGAGGAAGGCGAGAGGTTAGAGAGAGAGGGAGGGAGAGTTAAATTCGAAATGAAGGAAAGAGGGTTCGCGGTTCGAATTTAGGGCATGATTGCTGTCGGATTTCCGATGCGAGTTGCCTAAATGCAACGTTTCACTAAAAGTGTCTACTGTTAGATTTTTTCGACAGTAAATCTGATGCTAAAATTCGTGCCTATTTTCCTTGTTTTTTCTCCCATTATTAGCGGCGAATTTATCGTCGGAAACAGAAATTTGCCAGTAATTATTTGACATGACGAACCCCACACGAAACTGTCGGTAAATTCGCCGATAAAGCCGACGCTAAATCTGATGGTAAATCCGATGGTACTCAGCATTTTTCTTATAGTGGTTCGCCGCTAATTACCGGTGAATTTAGCGGCGAATATAAACTTTTAATTGGTGAAATTCTGGAGCTTGTTATCGTCGAATTTATTATTAATAATTAAATTGATAGTTTTTTTTTTTACCAAAGATATGAGACTCGAACCCGCAACCTCTTAATTGAGTATGGGGAGACTATGCCATTTGAGCTATAACTCATTGGCAATTAAATTGATAGTTACCGGCAAATTTAATCGACAGTAAATTCGACGGTAAACTTAAACATTAATTTTTTAAAAATTTGTTTCAAAATTCAAAATATAATTTTAAATATTTAAATTTAATACATTTTTAAACTAACAAAATTCAAATTTTTATAATTTCTTATAATAATTTTTAGTTAAAAATTCACAAATAAGTTCAAATATCAAAATACAAGTAAAAAAATAATAGAAATCCCATTTGAGCATGAACAAATAAGAACAAATCTTTTGGCATTTCATCTTCAGTTTCAAACTCCTCCACTAAGGATACCGCTCCCTTTTAATCATTCTTTTTCAAAATATCCTTTATTTGTTCTTCATAATGTAATTTCTGATAGTATACTACCTAGTAATATAGTTTAAGAAATAAATTAGAAAAAAAAATCATTCATGAGCTATGATAATGAGAATGTGCATAGGTGACTGTTAAACGAAAGATGTTGTTTGAATTTTGAAAATAAATCTAAATTAAAATTATAGACATAGTTTAAGATAATAAACTAGGACTAAAGTAAGTAAAATAAACCATAAGAAATATAGTTAGTTCAGTAATAAAACTCAATCAGAAATTTAAATCACAATACAAAGGCAAAAAGAGTGACCATAATAAGAAATTTAAATCCCACAACAATAGAGAGCACAATGTAAAAAAAAAAAAAGCAAGCCACACAACAAGTGTGAGGAAAAAACTAATGCATAATAGGTACATACGAATACCCAACATGCTGATTTTAAATCAAAGTATAAAATATACATCTATCAATGGATAAGTTAAAAAAAGAGCTTCCGTTAAAAAGCTCCTACAAATAGATGACCTTTACTCACACAAACTAGCTGCTTGTTACTATTGATTTCACACTATGTCTAACCCTAGTGGTATATAATTTCATTTTATGATATTTACTGTTCATTTAATTGCCATGTATATAAAGAAGCTTCTATAGAAGATTATTCTACAAATGAAATACTTAATAACAAATTAAAATCAACATAAGTATTTATGAATTGACTAACAAAACGATTGGTTAGCCACTGTAACAGGGTATATCAACCTATTAAAAGGTTAAAACACAAACCTAAAATTTGCTGACTAGGTTGATCTTTTGATGAGCTAGAATAGATACATTTGATGATCCTAGTTTTTCTTTAACAATGTTATTATGCAGAAAAAATAAAATAAACAAAGAACAAGTTAGTATAAAATTCCTAGCTATCTAAGCTATGAATGAAACAACAAGGCCAAGGGATAAGGGAATAAACATTTTAATTTTATTAACTAGACAAATATCAATATTGATATTACCTATTTAATGCTAATTAATGAGCTTGTTGAGGACAATCAATCAAGTCTTGATAATAGTATAAAAAATTTAAGAAGAGCCTTTCAATGTCAATAAATTAATGTAGTCAAGAACTACTAACTCTGATAACTACAATAAATATCAATATTTTATCATCAATTCACAAATCCAGAATCATAATTCAATTTAAAGAAACCAAGAAAATAATTAACCTGATAAAAAGAGGACAAAGAAGTGTAGAGTTACGGTTTAGTAAATACCAACAATGTCAAAATAGAAGGAAGCGAAGAAGACATACCTGAATGAAGGAGGAAGGATAGCATTACAGTTGATGGAGGCAAGCGGCGAATAACAGAGGCAGCAATTCGCAGGGAAGAAACAAGCTCCTCCATGGTAGAAACAACCTCCAAGGGGATGCTCCTCAACGACGACGATGGATGGAGTTGTGGAAAGCAGTCAACGACGGCGAAACAACACCGAATGATAGCGATGGGGGGCTGATGGCGACAGAAAAATAGAAAGGGGGAGAGAAGTGAGGTTAATAATGTTGCAGAAATGGAAGGGAAGGGTTCACAAATTTGAATTTATGGTCAATTTTATTAGTGGATTTACCGTAAAAAAAATCTATCGGTAACGCACAGCGTGTGACAAAATCTGTGCGTTTTATTTAATTACTTTAATGTTGAATTTCCCCCCTAAATCTGACGGTAATGATTGCGCCATTTTTTTTTTTCCTCTAATTATTATCGATAAATTTATCGTCTGAAATATGAATCCGCCAGTAAACTTGCCGCTAACCTCTGAAACTAAATCTGGCGATAAATCCGATGGTATCCAACGTTTTTTTTTTTGTAATGTTTGGACATTTAGATTTTTTTTTGTTTGGTTAAAAAATGTTGTTTTGATTTACTTTGTGTGTGTGGGGTTGTGAATTTGGCGTACCTCTTGTAAGATTTGGTGATGTTGTTTTTATTGGCTCAAAACTTGTTTTGTTGAGCTTTTGAACTTTACTCTTCATATATGTCAAATATCTCAACTAAAAAAAAAAAAATCTTTAGTGAATTTCATGCTGAATTTATTTGACAGCCTACTTTAAAATGGACTGAAATTAACTGCTATATATAATATATTGATTCCTTAAAATTACTCATCATATATATACGATAACGTTTAATAAGTAAACCCTTGGATACTTTATAAGTTAATGGTTTTATATAGAATTCAAAGATAACTATGCTTCTCATCCTATGGATCCAACAAGAGACATATAATTCAAATAGAAATATGATCACATGCAAGTACCTTCAAGTACAGTAATGCTAGATCACATTCTAAATTAAAATATATACTTATCACCAAACATATACTATATATTATTATACAAAATCAACAAGGAAACACAACTTTTTGAATCAACTATATGTTTGGATGCATGCATCAATACATGTGTATTGTGATATTGAAATCATGCCCCTCACACTCTTTAGCCCTTCCCCGACCACACAAAGTGCTATGCTAAGTGTGATACCACTTTGATTTCCGTACTATTCGACGAGTTGCCAAAATAACAGAATAACAAAGACAAAAATAATAATAATAAAAAAATCTACATGCTGATGAGGTTGACAACAAGGAAATGTTGTATGTTGTATAGTGTATAGATAGTGACTTATGAGCAATAGACATGCATCTAGCACACTCCAAATATCATGATTTGATCGATATGATATGCACTACTATCTCTAGAGGCTACTTAGTTTCTATTTTATTTGTTGGAATTCAATATACTTATTGATCAAATATAATTGAACCCACAACCTTTAAAGTGAATATGAAAAAACTATATCATTTAAGTTATAGCTCGTTGGCATATATAATATATAAATGTTATTTATTTATTAGCGATATTATAAAAAAAATTTCACAACTTGGTTAATATATATATTAATGTCTCACTAATTTAAAGGCAATTTAAGAAGGTTGAATGGTTGAAATAGTAGTTGACCTAAAATTAAAAAAAAAATGAATAAAGTATTGTTTTTGTCCTCAATGTTTGGGGTAAATCTTATTTGTGTCCCTAACGTTTAAATCGTCATATTTGTATCCCTAACGCTTGTAAAAGTGATTCAATGTTATCCTACCGTCAATTACACATCATGAGCGCTTTAGTTTAAGTTTTAAAAACCTCTTCTTGAAGTTAGAATAGAAATGTCTGGGATAGAATCAATGATCTACTCTGAAAAATAGCTCATCAAATGTTGAAACTAATTCCTACAACATTTACATAATTCATTTTTCTAGGGACATAATTGAATCTAAATACAAATAATGGGTATAATATTAAAATCGAATACATTCAAGTGAGACATAATTGAGAATGAATACATCCAAGTGAGAATAATTGAAAAATATAATCTGATTTGTTAGTATAATTGATAGTAGGATAACATTGAATCACTTTTATAAACGTTAAGGATACAAATAGAACGATTTAAACGTTAGGGATACAAATAGGATTTACCCCAAACGTTGGAGACAAAAACAATACTTTACTCAAAAAAAATTAGTCACGACGAAAATTGAACTTTATTTTAACATTTAATTAAAGAAGTTTTAGCTATGCTATATGCATATGAATATAAAAAATGAATACGAATGTGTAACATCATCACCTAACAACATGATTTGATTTAATGATTAAAAAATGATGAAAATTCAAGATTTTTAGTATTAAAGTGGAAGATTATATTAATAAAATCTAAACGTGATAAAATATATATGACATAATTAACAAGATAGGGAGCAGAAGGGTTTGATTATTAAAATTTAAAGTTTAATTTTAGGGTCTATTGTGTCAACCATGAAAGTATGATTTTGCATATGGGAATCTTATTACACATCAAACTTTTCTAAACAACTTTCCATAAAGGAAAAAAGCTTTAGATTCTTTCTGAAAATGATTAAAGCCAAAGTTCATGGGAGTTAGAAAGACAAGTAACAAAGATATATATATTATTGTATATTAGTACTTTAATTTTGATAACTTCATTAATAGTTGCTAGCTAGATAAGTCTTCTCTCTAATATATAATGCTCATAGTTTTGGATAAGGTTTGTTAGTCAGATATGGTCCACTAGCTATATATAAGAAAAAAATGTTAAAAAAAAAAAAAAAAAAAAATTGTGCATGCTTTCGATCAAACTATATATATTATACTTGTCAGCAATCAATTATATTGAACATATTATAGCTCTTTGAGGAATTATTATTAGTACAAATTGCTGAATTTATTTGATGCAACCTTGGGATAAAGAAGATACTTGTATGTTTATATTGAAATAGGCATACTTTATTTGCTGAAAATATGTTTGTTAGCATATATTATTGGACTAAAAATTTGTTGTAGAAATACACGAGCAAGTGCTAATAATTTCTGCCAATGAGTTATAGTTCAAATGGCATAGTCTTCCCATACTCAATTAAGAGGTTGCGGGTTCGAGTCTCCTATTTTTGATAAAAAAAAAAAGTATTGATAATTTCTAATGGCTTAATTCATGAATCAATATAAAGATATTATGGACTTAAAAAGGTGAACATGGAGGAGCTATTTATAGCCAAGGGTTCAATTCTTAACTAAGGGCCCAACAATTTAACAATGTTACAAAGCATGAAGTATGTCAGAATAATATGCAAAAATTATGGACTAAAAAAGGTGAATGAACTAATTAATCATGTATGTGGTGTTATATATAATGGAACAATATGGCTTCAGTTTTTTTTTTTTTTCTTTTATTCTCATTTTTGGGTTGGAATTTTGTTTGATTTTTTGTCCATATAAATTTTAATAATTTTGCCTGATTGTCCAACTAAGCATATACATCTTTTTTATTCTTTTTGGACGAGCCAATACTCCATAGTAGCCAACAATTTTGGGTGGATCATGACAACTTTTTTCTGGCCTAACAAAAATTTTGGACTGTAAGAAGCTTGTTTTTTTTTTTTATGGTTACAAGCTTGTTCTTTAATTGGTCACAAGATGCATGCAGAAGGAAGCCCAAATTTGAAAATTTTAAAGCCCATAAAAGTACTGTTTGCTAGTGCAATAGCTGTAAAAAATTTATCAATTAAATATTTTCGTTGTATAACTACCCAAAAAAAAAAAAAAAAATCGTTGTATGGTATCAAAACTTCTATAATAATTCTATAGACAAATCTCTCCCTTCGTTCTCCCAAAATAATTCTTACTGAAATGATGTATTAAACGTATAATTTTCAAACTTTTATCCGTTTAAATTTTTTTCGATAAGTATAGTAGTGTTGGTTACTCTATAGTCTATACTTACAAAAAAATGATGATATTACAATGAAAATTAAATTATTATTATTTTCGTGTTATATTATCATCATGCGTGACAATAATATCACAATAATTAATGACTGTATTCTTCTTCTAAATTCTTCGAAGGTTTTATTATATTGTTCTATCGATGAAATTTTGGATTGTTATATTCTTAAACTTAATCACATATATAGAGTAAATTTTCCTTCTCCTTCTTCTTAGTAGAGAAGAGATCATCCATTTTTGAAGTTTCTTTTCTCATCCTTTATTCATATTCAAACGATTAAATAATTAAAGTTTGGAAAAGTACGAGGAGCCAATGGAATATTTGTACAATGTGTACAGTGGAGGTTTATGGAATATTAGAGATATAATCATTAGTGTTACTTTTTCTCATCAGCTGAATCTTTTGGGATGAGTGGTATCATGACATGGTATTAGAGCACTAGATCCGAAAGATTAAGAGTTTGATTCTTGGTGAACCCCAAAATCAGTATGTTTATTTTGTAACTCAATAGCTACATTGTACAAATAGTCCATTGCCTCTCTAGAAGGATCCAATAAAATTTATATATACGTCGAAAATTCATATAAATCCCATCGAGATAAGTTAATTAGAGATATGATCAGAGAGGATTTCAGTTTCTAAAAGCAAACAAACTTCCCAAATAACAAATAAGACAAGAAGAAACTTAATATATAACTTACATATATAGATACAAATACATATATATAAACCTAGCTAGCTATATACAAATACATACATATATACACAACTATGTATATATGTGAAAATTAATAGTAGCAAAGTTTTAGGCCATAATAGTTTGATTTAGAGATTTAGGGTTATGCTTATTTGGGATAATTAAGTAGGAGAAATTTTCATAGAAGAATATAATCATATGTGTAATTTTTACACAGAAAAATCTTCCATGAAAATTTTCACTCCATTATTGTTACCCCTATAATTAAGGGGAATATATATAATTTCATGGTGAATTATGTGTGATTTGAGGAGCCCAAGAACATCAAAGTTCTAATGGGATCTTCAGCACGGTGGTTCCAAAAAGAAGATCTCCTTGATCTCTCGGTAGTTTTGTTAAACTTCTTCATCATAATAAGCCTATTACCTTGAAGAAGGTTGGAGGAATAAGAAGAAGAAGAACCATTATTAGTGTTATTAGTATCTACCTCCTTGTTATTATCCACCCTAATATTATTATGGTGGAGTTTCTCTCTACTTCTCATCAAATCACTCCCTTCATGATGAGGGATTTCACCATTCATCACATGGTGGTGATGGTGGTGGTGGTGGTGGTGGTGATGATCCTTCATCCAAATTATTAAGTATTATAATATTTTTGTGTATGTGGACACTACTCTAAGTCCTAATAAGTAATAACTAATAATAATGTGTGTGTAAGGCTAAGATATTAGAAATTTGGTCGAGGCTAGTAGGGATATATATAGAGCTTTTTCATGCCTTAGTGCATTATTCCCAAATGATGGAATATATATATATATATATTATAAAAAATTATTCTATTTTTTTCTCCTTAATTTTCTAAGGGAAATTCTCAATTATTTTTATATATATATATATATATTATAAAAAAATTATGCTATTTTTTTTCCTTAATTTTCTAAGGAAAATTCTCAATTATTTATTTATAGAGCAGTGCTACACATACAGGTCATTTTTGTTTACAAGTCTTACAAGTTGGGCCTAACACCCGCGTTACAGAAGAAGAAGAAGTTAGGCCTAACACGCGCGTTACAGAAGAAGAAGCGTGAATATAAATGACTTGTATGATTTGTATGGAAAAACGTTCTCTCTTTGCCTTTGATCTCTTTCTGTTTTTTTCGATTTTCATGGTTTTTGAAATCAAGCTTTGAAATTGTTTTGAAGATGATGGAACTTCACAAATACACCCGAACG
This sequence comes from Arachis hypogaea, assembly GCF_003086295.3. Taxonomy (NCBI): domain Eukaryota; kingdom Viridiplantae; phylum Streptophyta; class Magnoliopsida; order Fabales; family Fabaceae; genus Arachis; species Arachis hypogaea. Next base: position 115,465,156 of record NC_092047.1, on the reverse strand, counting down.
ATTACAAAAATACACCCAAACGATTATAGAAATACACCCAAAGGATTACAGAAATACACCCAAACAGTTACAGAAATAAACCAAACGATTACAAAAATATACCCAAAGGATTACAGAAATACACCCAAAGGATTACAGAAATACACCCAATATAGGGAGAGACAGTATATTTCTTCTTGAAATCAATACACCCAAAGAATTATAGAAATATACCCAAAGAATTACAAAAATACACCCAAAGAATTTAAGAAATACACCCAAAATTCGTTGAAGTACACCTTATGCATAATTCAGAACTCTTTCTCTTTTTCCTCCTCATCTTCTACTGCTGCTTCTTCTTCTTCAAAAATGATTTTAGAGCTTGATGTCAAAAAACAATGAAAACCGAGAATAACGAAGAAAGAAAACAAAGAGAAAAGCACGTAAATGAAGAAGAAGAACAGGAATTGGAAGAAGAACGTGTAGCAAGAAGAAGAAGGAGGAGAAAGAGAAGGTAAGAAACGTACCTTGAATAATATTTCTTCGTTTTTTCTGGTGATTTTGATGAAAGAGAAAGAGAAAACGAAAAGAGGAGAAGAAATTTCAATAAAAAAAAGAGGGAGAAAGAGAAGAAAAAGAGACATAGAGAAAGAAGTGAATATAAATGACTTGTATGACTTGTATGGAAAATCACTTCTATATGTGGAGAATTACTCTTATTTATATTATTATTAGGAGAAAAAAAAGAATTTCTTTCATGTTATATATTTGATAGATATATTTAGACAGAAAGATATTAAAAAATGAGATATAAAAGTTGTGTTTTTGTTATTAGTTATTACTTCCATTTTGTAGTTAAATGAAGAAATTTTATTTGTTTTTATATTTATTTTCTTCACCAAATATATTTGTATTTTTTTAATATTTCTCTTTATTTTTATTTTAAATCATTTACTAAATATATAGAGTAGGAAACTTATTTGTTTAACTCGAGTTCTTGGTCTCTATCACTGTGCCCATACCAATATATATAAGTATTTTTTTTAGTAATATTTATTAAAATGCAATTTTTTATTTAAAGATAGTAGAATAATTGTACTTAATTATTAAGAACTTAGAGAGGATGTTAATTGTTAATAGCTAGAATCCAAATGCTTGCTGGGCCACTTCTATGTCATTTTCAAAGGGACCTCAAGATTCTTTATGTTTTTGGATGACAGAGTGAACTCAACTCATGCCTAATAATGCTGATTAAATTATGGGGTGATAAACCACCAAAAAACAAACAAATAAATAAATAGAAATCATGGGCACAAGGGTGTGATGAGTACATATATACGTGTAACTAGAGTTTGTTTATTATGTGATTGGATTCCATTTTTATTCTTCTAACTTGATAATATCTGTTAAATAAAGTATCAAGTTAATGTTAATTATGTGAAAGTTTTATTTATTTATTTTTTTTTACATAGGATCATATATAGAATTATATTGTGAAAGATAAGTTTTATTGTTAGGTTAAGGCCAACTATCGAATGTAGTAGTAGACATCTTTTGATAATATAATTTAATTTTATGGGATTAATTATTTACTTATAAAAATATGGGGTTAATTATGTGTGAGTCTCCTCATATAAAGGGAGGAAACTATATATGGTGGGACAACTGATATCTTGATAAGTGCCAAACGAGCTTTATCTATCTTCTCTTTAAATTCCTATTTTTTTAAGTGTAATAATTCTCAATTATTTTACTCGGTCAGCCCCAATAATTTAAAAAAGATTATGTAAGATCTTTAATTATATAAAAGACCTAAAAGGAAGTCTATAAAACTCATACAAATAATTACTTAAATTATTGATTTTATATCTTTATAAATAAAAAAAAATCACCTAATAAAGTAATAATCCATAAGTTAAAACCTTTTAGCCACCATCCTTCATTTCAAAACTTTTTTAGATATAACTTGAGTCCACAAACTAATTTAAATTGGTTTAATGGTTAATCTACTAATCTACTTAAGTAACTGTCTGATCAGCGATAAATCTTTAAATAGAGTTCCAATCTATGATAAGTTAGTTTTTAACTTACTTATCTAAAAAATATTGTGAAAAAAAAAAATATAACTCGAGTATAAAAGTGATCACTCCACTGAATTAATGCAACAATTCGACCTATGTATACAAATTAAATAAGCAATATAATTCATTATTATATGCTATTGAAGCATAGATTTTATTTTCTAAATATTCATTCATGTCTCATAATATATCTATTATGTTAGGGGGAAAAATTTTCTTTATATTGTTCTTATTAATTTTGGTGGGAGACCCAAAATCCTAATGAAGTGATCGAAATAATGATTTTTTGAAAAAAAAAAAAAGTTGTTTAGAGAAGTTTATTTTCAAAATTTATTTTATCTGCTAAACTTCATATGAACAAATCAGGAAATATATAGTTGCTTTTGGTTCATAGTTTAAAAAAAAAATTTGAATACATTTTCAAACATAAAACTACCTCACTTTAAAATTATTTTAAATTTAAACCAAAATCCTAAAAAACAAATTCATTAAGAATCATCAATTTATTCAGAAACATGGAATCAAAGATCCACTTAAATTTTAAAAGTATATTTATGAATTGAATTTCTAAATTACAAATTTTTGTGTTCTCATAGGCATAAGTTGGCTTGAATATCACTAAATTATTATTTGAAAGGGTATAGCACTACTATAGCTAATAATGGTGGAAATAATAAGAAGATGCTGTTATATACTTATATTCCTTTACACTGAAATCCATATAATTTAAGATAAGATTTAGATTCTTAACGTAAACAACATGAAACTTTTTTCTCTTTTGAGAATGCCAACTAAGATATTCCAAAATGAGATGAAACTAATAAACTCGTTATGTTTCATTTTTCAATGATATGTACACATACAGTAGAATGTGTCTCCTTTCAGAGCTGTGGAATAAAAAAAAAAGTGCAAAAGTTATTTAGATAAGTTCTCAAATGTCAAGAGGAACAACTTATGTGCTCCACATAAATAAATAAATGAGAACTTTATTTATTTATTTTATTTTTTACAAAGCTTAATGCTCCACCTACATAAAGGGATTGGGGGAAAAGCAAAAAGCAAATTCAGAGAATATATCCTTTAGTTGAAAAGATATAGTGTGGACACTATAGCATACCCTAATATATTATTCAAACTTGCACTGATCTTTTCTTTTTATCGTTTTCTTTTTTTAAATTAAGATTAAAAAATAAAAACTTTTTGGTTTTTTACATTTTTTTTAGTCCGATAAGTTAAAGATTAATTCATCATAAATCTAAACTTTATTTAAAGATTATCACTAACCAATAATTATTGCATGCGCAAAGCAAGAAAAATAAAAGAATTCTAACATAATTTTTTCAGTTCTCATACATTAGTTTTTTTTTTGTCCATGATAACCCTTAATCCAACAAATCAATTATTAATCCCTCACGAATCGGACTCTATTTAAGAGTTTGTCATTAGCCAATAAATTTCTACATGTATAAGACAAAATTTAAAACCTCAACACTTGCTTAAATAGATTAGTGGGTGAATCACAAGACTAACCCAAGTTAATTTTACACATTGATTTTTTTTTAATTGTCCACGGTATTCTCCAATCTGACAAGTCAAAGACTAATCCATCGCGAATCTGAGTTTTATTTAAGGGTCCACTACTGATCAATAGATTGCTGCATATACAAGGTAAAATTCAAACCCAGACACTTACTTAAACAGGCGAGTAAGCTGACTATATTCGACCAATTCAAGTTGGTTATTTTTTTTTGTTGGTAATCGGGACCGAAGCCCAAAAAAAAAAGAAAAAACTATCCACAAGGTACTATATGGAATGTATACATTCCTTTTACATCATCATCGAGAATTTGCTCTAAATTGCCAGGAGGGTTATCAAAAAACTGGAACCCTTTAGCTTTGCTTAAAGCCACTTTTGCAAGAGTATCAGCCGCTCTATTTGCCTCTCTGCAAGTATGTCTGAACTGAAGCTCTCAAGGTCTGTTTTTAATTATTCGGATCTCTTGAAGAAGCGGATTGTAACAGCATCTCTCATTATCCTCTTCTCTTCTTATGATGAACTCTACTCCTTCTTTAAAATCCATCTCCACTATCATCCTTTACATACCCAGATCCCAAGCCATTTTCAATCTGTGAAGAACCTCCTTTAACTCTGGATGTATAACATTGGACTTACCCAAATTAGCAATGAATCCTACTACCCATTCTCCTTCATTAGTTCTTATCAATCCCTTGCACGCTGCAATTTTCTAGTTCTTCTCCACTGCCCCATTAGTGTTAAGTTTTATCCATCCCTGTTCAGGAGGTTTCTAATTGATGTTGCTATTTATTCTTCCGTGTTCCGTTCTCTCTCTTTTGCTCCTCTCGAAAGCTTCCTTGAACCTTGTTGCTAGTTCCATAACGATGTCCGCCCCATTGTTTGGAATGGCTGAGAGAAGAGCTCCATGTTTCTCCACTTCCACAGCATCCAGCAAGTAATAAGGAAAAGATCCCGCCATTCATATTGACTCGACTTGCCCAGCCCATTCTCTAAATTAAATGTTATCCAATCCGAGAAGGGTAGATTGTAGAATACAGTTGTAACACCTGGTTGTAGCAGTTTTGTCCAAATTTTCGTTGCCCTTGGACAGTCCCTCATCACATGAGATAAGGTCTCAACTTTACTTTGGCAGCTATGACAGAAGAGGTTGGAACCAAACATTCTGATTTTTCTTTCAGCAGTGAGGAGTCTTTCATGAGCTAATAACCATGTAAATGTTTTGATTCGTTCCGGCCCTTGCCACCTCCAAATCATCTTTCAAGTGCAACTTCTCATACCTCCCGAATTTGTTAGGAGCTAATATGCTGAGACTATAGTGAAATCACCATTTGCTGTATGGCTCCAATAAATCTGATCATTTTCTCCTTTCTTTTTTGGAGGGGTTGTATTGAGGATGCTTTGATAAGTCTATCCTTCTACATCATTGCTTAATAGCATTCTATTCTATTCTCCTTTTTCATCAACAAAATGAGCTATTGTCATTTTTTTTTCATCATTTATTTCTCTATTAGCCTTCAAAACTAAAGGCCCCTTTCCTTCTAGCCATCTGTCATTGAAAAAACTAACTGATTTACCATTATTCAGCCACCATGAGAAGTGCATTTGATTTTTCTCCCAAATTTTTGAAATATCCTTCCAGAACATGGAATCCGATTTACAACTTTTAATATAATGTGGTAGTTCCAAATGTCTACCATATTTGTATAGAAGTAGTTGTGCCCAAAGCGCCGATGAATCTTTTATCAACATCCATAACAATTTCAATTGAAAAGCCTCATTTACTTTGCTAAGTTGCTTCAAACCAAGCCCTCCCTGATTTTTGGGAAGGCAAAGAGTTGACCAACTCACCTGGTGCATCTTTTTCATATTCTGCAATTCTCCCCATATAAAACTCCGCTGCAACTTTTCAATTTCATTACAAATCCCCTTTGGAAGTAAAGTATGCTGCATGTCGTAATTGGCAATGGGAATAATCACAGATTTTGCCAAAGTAACCCTCCCAGCTAATGATAAACAGTTTACATTCCACCCTTTAAGTTTGCTCTGCACCTTCTGAATAACATTTTTAAAATTTTCTTTGGTTGAGGGCTTGTTGGTAATCATGGCCCCTAAATACTTATCCAGACTTGATTGTTCCTGATAGTTGCATTTATCCTTGATAGCTCTCCTGAGATGCTCCTTAATATTGTTTGAGAATACTATTGAGATTTTGGCTCTGTTCACCTTGAGTCCCGAAGCCTGACAAAACTTCTCCATCACTCTTCCCACATTATCAATCTGAGAAGTATTAGCCTCTGCAAATATTAGCAAGTCATCTGCAAATAGCAAATGGGTAATGATAGGGCCTTCCTTTCCCACTTTAAATTCTTTCCAAGTCAAAGTTTATGCGCTCTCTTCAATGAGATGGGATAGTTTATCCATTGCTATAACAAATAAATAGGGTAAAATCGGATTCTTGATGGTCTGAACTCTTCTGTTTTTTCACCATTCCAAATCACATTATAAGCTACTAATGATATACATTCCATGATAATTTGAACTAAGAGATTTGGAATTCCAAATTCCATGAGGCATTATTGTAAAAAAACTCCACCTAAGGCGGTCATACGCCTTTTCAAAATCATATTTGATAGACATGAAGCCCTTTTTCCTTTTAATTTTTTCATCAAATGCAGAATTTCTTTTGCAATAATGATGTTGTCCTGGATTTTTCTCCCAGGAATAAAACTAGGCTGATAGGGAGAAATTCTTCCATCAAGCGCAAGCTTTATACGTTCAACCAATATTTTTGTAATACACTTATAACTCACATTACATAAAGCAATTGGTCTGAATTGAGTGATAGATTCAGGTACCTGAGCTTTAAGTATGAGAGAGATAAGAGTCTGATTACATTCTTTAATATTGAAGGAGTTGTTCCAAATGCGCAACACATGATCTACCACATTCTTCTGGATCACATTCCAATTTTCCTTATAAAAAAGAGCTGGAAAGCCATCTATTCCGGGAGCTTTTAAAGAGCCTATACTAAAAATAGCCCTTCGGATTTCAGCCACCGTAGGAATGCTGTCCATGTTTCTGCTTATCTCTTCTCTAAGAGGTGGATATGGGACCTCTGTGTTGAGTAAGGGAGGGTTCTGATCTTCTTCACTATAGAGCTCTTTAAAGAAGATAAGGACAGCATTAATTAGTTCTTTCTGATCCTCCATCCATAATTCATCTAGTCTTCTTAGCTTTAAGATTCTATTTCTCCTTCTCCTAATTATTGTTTGGGTGTGAAAATACCGGGTATTTCTATCACCTTTCACTACCCAATCCTCTCTCGATTTTTGCATCCATAAAATCTCCTTCCAATCAAGAATTTTCTCTAACTCTCTGTTAAGTTGTCTCTCCAATTTTTCTAAAAATTCATTCCGCCCATAAGAAGCAGCTCTCTGTATTCTTCCAATTCTATTCATCAGTCTGACTTTTTGACGCCCAATGTGACCAAATATTTCTCTATTCCACACTCTCAAGTCTTTTGTGAGACTGTCAAGAGCTACCGAAAGTTGTTCTTTGCTCCTCCAATTTTGGTTGATAAGATGAATGCAGTACAAACAGAAGAAATGAATGACTCTATTGTCCCTTCCAGGGACGATGGTTGCTGAGATCCTGAAGTTTCCAGGGGTGGAGTTTGCTTTTCACATTTTAACTATGATGAAGATTATAGCCTGGAATTGCAGAGGAGCGGCCAGTAAAGGATTTGGTCGTGCCTTAAGAGAATTAGTGAAGCAAAAGAGTTCGGATATGGTCATCTTGGTTGAAACACGATGTAGTGAAGAACAAGCGAAGAAGACAATAAAGAGTTTTTAGTTGTTCAGTCTATAGAGTTTTGGACCTAGGCCCAATATACTTTTCATTTCACCCAAACAAACAACAACAAAAAAGAGTTGATTTTCATTTCCTTAGCCATTGAAACTCAAACTAAAATTCTAAATTAATACTTGACCAAAAGAAAAAATAATAAAATGAATTTGATTAAAAGAAAAATGAATACACCTTGCTAAAGCACTAATCAAAGTTGTTCCTTTCTCAGCATTAATCTCAAGTTTTAATAATAGGGAAGAAAAAAAGAAACGCTTGCTAGTTGCTAAGGGACAGCCAATTCTTCAAGCAAAATTAATCTTTTGACAACAGAATTTAAATATATAGTTAGAGGTTACATCAACTAAATAAGGTGAGCATAAAATCAAATGGTATTTTATTGTCATGACATGAGCTCTCTATAAATTATGGACCCATTTTAATCTTGGTATTCTCTTAATCTTTATATGTGGACATCATCTTAAATGAGATTTAATTATTCAATATTAAAGATGTATACATATTTATTGTAACCTAAGAATCAAAGAAGCGCATCTGGTGTAGTGGTATCATAGTACCCTCCCACGGTACTGACCGGGGTTCGATTCCCCGGATGCGCATTAATTTTCCTGCTTTTTAGTAATGTTTTTGTGAGGATCCTGGTTTAAAAAAGCCTTCTAGTTGTAGGCTTGTACTAAAATCTAAAACTCACCTCAATTAGTCTGTAGTGTTTCCCTATTTTGACAAATTAGGTGGCCCTTATTATGTCTAGACTTTATGGCGCATTTATTTCCCATCCAACTTTAACGATGACTTGAACAACTCATATTTCTGTGAATAATTAAAAAGAAAAAAACTAATTTCATTCTTTTGTCTATTCCCCTAGCTGCATGATTTGTAACAAATTGGGTGCGCATATCCCATCATTGACAAGTACCATATGAAAACATGGGTGAGACTGTGAGGGTGAAAGGATAGGATTACTCAATACTACTCATCAACTATTAATTTTTAGTGACCAACCTGAAATAATAGGACTTGATTGAAATGCATACAAAATGAGGTTACTTACGTTGGAGTTAGATTTTTTTTTTTTTAGTAAAGTATCGTTTTTGTCCTTAACGTTTTGGGTAAATCTTATTTGTATCCCTAACGTTTAAATTGTCTTATTTGTATTCCTAACGTTTATAAAAATGATTCAATGTTATCCTACTATCAATTATACTAACAAATTAGATTATATTTTTCAATTATTCTCACTTGAATGTATTCATTCTCAATTATGTCTCACTTGAATGTGTTCGATTTTAATATTATACCCACTATTTGTGTTTAGATTCAATTATATCCTTAGAAAAGTGAATTATGTAAATGTTGTAGGAATTAATTTCAACATTTGATGAGCTATTTTTCGGAGTAGATAATCGATTCTATCCTAAACATTTGTATTCTAACTTCAAGAAAAGATTTTTAAAACTCAAACTAAAGCGCTCATGATGTGTAATTGACGGCAGGATAACATTGAATCACTTTTACAAACGTTAGAGATACAAATAGGACGATTTAAACGTTAGGGATACAAATAGGATTTACCCCAAACGTTGGGACAAAAACGATACTTTACTCAATTTTTTTTTAATTGTTAGAGATATAATTATTAATGTTGTATTATTTTATCAAATTAAACTTTTGAGAAGTCACCAAAAAAAATTAAACTTTTGAGATGAATGATTTTATAATATGGTGTCAGAATTCTATGTTTGAAAGATTTAGAATTCAATCTTGGTGAACCCTAAAAGTGAAAAAATAGTATAAAGCAAATAAAAAGAAAAAAAAAGGCCTATGCAAAAATTAAGTTTACGTTTTTGGGATAAGTAGTTTCGTGACACTTCTCCATAAATTTCTCCCATATTTACTAATTCATAATTCAATACACATCTTTAGATATTCACAATGTTTCTTTACTTTAACAATTTTTAAAAGAAATTATTCTAATTTATCCTAAAAAAATTTGAACCATTTATTTTATAGGACTTAAACATTTAAAAAATTGAAAAAAAACTCTACATCCATGTAAAAAATACATGAATGTTATCAAAGTAACTTTCTTCACACATGCGTTCTCCCACCCCACAGTTGTTTGTTATACACGCGCCTTATATAACGTATCGTGTTTTCGTTCTTCTTCTTCTTCTTCTTCTTCTTCTTCTTCAACCTAATAAAATTCGTTGTTCTCTTCTGTTCGCATTTTTTTTCTCTGCTCGCATTCTTCATTATTGATCTGCATTGAAATCAACGTAATCAGCTCCGTCGTTCTTCTTCTTCTTCGTTTTCTTCTTTGATCTACACTTCTAAATGGAAACAACGAATGATTCAACTTCAAATAAGTTGAATGATGTTATTACGTTGAGACAGCTAGAGAATGATTGCTGCATGCTATCACAATAATCTTAAACATTGAACAAAGTAAAAGGAGGCCACCGAACCGAACAACATTCATTTGGTGAATCAAAACCACAAAGGCCACCAAACCGAACAATGTTCATGTGGTGAATAAATAGTGATCAAATTTCAATCAACAAGAATAGTATTTCTCCTCCTCTTCCTCCTCCTCCTCCTTCTTCTTTCAAATTTGCGCACGTAGGTTCTTCTTCTTCTTCTTCAGTTCAGTGGATAGTTTAACTAGGGTTTTGAAATTGGTTGTTACTATGTTCAGTACTTCTTTTGCATGGAGAAGTACTATTCTTGTTGATTGAAAATTGATCACCATTTATTCACCACATGAACATTGTTCGGTTCGGTGGCCTTTGTGATTTTGATTTGTAGGCAGAGTTATTTGAATTTGATTTTATATAATGGATTATGTTTCGTTCACTCAGTATTATACAATTGTTTCACCATGAGTACTGTGTTTGGTTCATTCTGTAGAAAGCTGTTTGAATTTGATTTTATATAATAGATTATGTTTCATTCACTCAATACTATACAATTATTTCACCATGAGTATTGTGTTCGGTTCATTCTGCAGAAAGCTGTTTGAATTTGATTTTATATAATGGATTATGTTTCGTTCACTCAATACTATACAATTGTTTCAGCATGAGTACTATGTTCGGTTCACCATGAGTACTGTGTTCGATTCACCATGAGTACTGTGTTCGGTTCATTCTTCACTATTCAAAACTCTTCTTCCTTACCTTCTACTGCTTCTTCACCAGAGAGAGAAGGAGGAAAAGACAAAAGACAAAAAAAAATACAGCAGCAACAATAATAAAAGAATGACGATAATGAAAAAACACGTGAAAAAGAAGGAACGGGAAAAAGGAGGAGGAGGAGGAGGAGAAGGAACGCGAAGAAAAAGGCGAAGAAGAAGACGCTCCGTGCGTAAACGAGCGTGAGAAAAAGAAGAAGAAGAACTGAGGAAGAAGTAACGTTTTTTTCATAATGAGCGGACGCGTGTTTTCACTTTTATTAATGCGCGTGACTTTATTTGGGATTAAGCCAACTTAGTTACATGGTTATATGAATGTGTAGCGCTCCCCTTAAACATTATATAAGTATGGAGAGTTAAATCAATAATAATTAAATTATTAATTTATTTGTCTGTTTATGTAAGTTATTATTTATATAATAATTGATTGAAAAAAAAAATCCAAATTTGCAGCATATAAAGATATCATATTTACTAATTCATAACAAAAGACAAATAGACCAATAGAAATCCTTCGATAAATTTCTCTCATATTTATTAATTCATAATTCAATACACATTCTTAGATATTCACGATGTTTCTTTACTTTAACAATTTTTAGAGAAATTATTCTACTTTATTGTAGAAAAAAATTTTAACCATTTATTTTATAGGACTTAAACATTTAAAAATTATATAAGTATAGAGAGTTTGAGTCAATAATAATTAAATTATTAATTTATTTATCTGTTTATACAAATATTGAGAGTTTAAATTTTATATTATTTATGTAACAATTCATTAACAAAAAAATCTTTAAATAAAACCCAAATTCGCAGCCTATAAAGATATCATAAAAATCCAAATAATAAAAATTGAGAATAAGTTACCAAAAAAAAAAAGCTTATAACTGATTTTGGCCGAACTTTTAAGGCAACATACCAAAATATCAATAATATATTGCACTTTAATTGATGTAAGACTTAAATTTGTGATAACATAATCTTTTATTATACTTTTATTTTCGATAACAGAAAATATGATGATATTATTTTCACAAACAAAACAAACCCTAATCTAGTGTCTTCCCGATTAATCTTTTACTTAATTTTTGAGCATGGCAATGACTTTTAACCAAGCTGGCCTAGCTGAGATATCAGCCACCCAAGCGCTGACACGTGGCAGCGGCTCGAACAACTTCTTGGCCGGCGTCATCATCAAGAAATGAAGGGTTGGAAGGTGATGAAGATCAGCCAAAGTGAAACATTCACCACCCAAGTACTTTGATTCAGAGAGCCTCTTTTCATAGATTCCAAGAACAACACTAAGCTTAGCTTCATTCTCTTCAACAACTTTTGGATTTGATGGTATCCCAAAGAAAAGTGGCATGAAATGAAGCTCTCTTGCAAGCTTTGCAGCTGGTTGTTCATATTGATGAGCTTCAACTTCAAGCCATAACCCAATTATTGCCATCTTCTTTGGATCATTCTTTCTTATTAGTTCAGTACCCTTTTCAGCATATGCATCTGCAATGTATTTTGTTATTGCCCTTGATTCTGTATTTGAACAAAAAGAAAAATCATTAGCTTCAACTTTCTATTACCATACAACAAAGATTTATTAACTGTATTCTAGTTCTAGTTCAATTCGCTTCTAACCCGACAAATCAACATAAATATGAGCATCATTTAAGGATTTATTGCTGATCAATGAATTACTGTATAGATAAAGCAGGATTTTGGATCCCATTTCTTATTTAAGTAGACAAAAAGATTAACCATTTGACCAATCCAAATTGGTTATTGTCGAGCATAAATTTGATACAATTAAATGTTTAGAAATTTATGTTTGACGTAATATTTGATGTTTCTTACTTACCAAAGAGCTTTAAGTCTCCGTCTTCAAATGCAGGAACTTGACCAAATGGCTACATCCATCACAGGAGGAAAAAATTAAAAACAGAAATTAGTGTAAAAATAAAAGTAAATTTTCATGGCAAGATATAGAATGAATTTGAGTTCCTTTTTGTGGAGGCACTTACATTAAGGGAAATGAAGGGTTCCTTTTTGTGTTCACCATTCATCATGTCAATATTAATAAACTGAAAATCAAGATCTTTTTCATACAAGACAGCAGTGACTCGCATGGCTGCCATTGAAAAAGGGTTTCCATGAACCTTCATTGTTGCCATAGATGCTCTGCTTTGCTCTGCTTCTGCTATGAGTAACTTATATCTTTTAAGAGTATATGTTATATGAAATTACGCCTCAGATTTGTTTCCATTATATAATATAATATAATTAAGTGGGAAACCCATTTTCCAGTTTACACCTAATTTTCTTTTCTTTTATAACAAGTTAGACCAAAAAAACTTTTACACATTTGAGAATTTGACCAGAGTGTTTGTGAACCAAAGACATTATAATAAGTCCATTCGTTGAGGCATTTGATGGACATTTTGTTCTGAAATTAATTATGTGGCTCCTATTATTTATAGCAACCTAAAAAATCCAAGCAAGTTTTCAACAACAGTGATTAGGACGGACTATATAATTAGATTCTAGATTGTTATTTATAGAGGCTTGTGTACTACTCAAAAAAAAAATTTTAAAATTTAAATTGATAAATATAAATATACAAAAAATCATTGTTTTTGGGTATATAGTAAATTTTTGTTGAGTTATATAGATAAAATAGTTATATTTAATAGTTTGAACTATCTATAATAACTACTTGTAGTTAATGTTTGAGAGGAGATAGAGATTTTTAATTAGTTGTAATTCATGAGTCAGATGGACACAATATTTTTGAACGATTTTGGCAATCAAATAAGTCAAATTTTAAGAAATAGAGAAAAGGACAAATAGATCTCTGACCTTTTGTCTTGCGGACATTTTTGTCCTTGAGTATTTGAAAATACTTTTAAATCCCCGACCTTCACAAATCTTGGACGGATGAGTCCCTCCATCCAATTGCCTCCGTCAGACTCAACGGAAAAGTCTGACGTGACTCCGTTCTGATGACGTGGCATGACGGATTGACACGTGGACTGCTAATTGGAAGGATACTTTCAAAAATTAGACAAATAAGTCCCTATACCTAAAAACTACGTCGTTTTGCTTTGGCCATAATTCTTAAATTGATTGCGTTTTTTCTGGAAGCTAGTGGTAAAGAGCTCTACCTGCATCAACTATGGCTGCTAATGGAGCATTATCAACGTCAAGTCAGGCGGTGCTCCACCTGACCCATTGACGATTGGATTTTTGACGGTTTAGAATTTCACAAATGAATTCTCGTTGCAAGTATAGTTTCTAAACCAATCACTAATCCTTTCATACAAAAATTTGTTTGTCACAAGTACAAACCCCTAAATTCTATAAACCGAAGTACTCAAACCTCGGGTCGTTCTCCCTAGGACTTACAATGAAGTGTCTTGTTATTGGTTATGAGTTATTTTGGGGTTTTGGATAAGAAGCATGAAAAGTAAATGACAATGAAAATAAACTAACAACTATAAAAAAGGGCTCTTGACAAGGTATGAGAACTAGAAGTCCTATCCTAGTTATCCTTCTCAATTGTGATGAGAATTGTTCATTGCTACCACTTAGTTAACCCTTACTAATTAAAGGAAAGTCAAGTGGATGAATCAATTTGATTCCTCAAGTCCTAATCAACTCCTAAGGAATGGCTAGTTTTAGAGGCATTCAAATCAATTAGCAACTTCTAATTATCAATCAATCAAATGAATTAGATAACTCAAGAGTCACTAATTACTCTACCTAGGCCAAGAGGAACAAAATCTACACTAAAATCCAACCAAGCATTTCATCAAACACTTGGAAGGCACAAAAGAAAAGTATAGTCAATCACAACAAGAATGAATTTTAACTACAATTGAATGTAAAGAATTAACAACAACAATCAAGGAAATCACAATTATCATGAATTACCTCAAATTGCATTATTGAAGGAAAACAAAGGAACAACAATATATCCAAAACAAAAATGGAGAATTACAATTATTAAAGCACACATCTAGAAAGAGGAAGAGGAGAAGATTAAGAATTGGTGAATGAAAAGTGAATCAAAGCATGAGTTAAACCTAGATCTAAGAAGAGAGATTAACCTAAACCTAATCCTAATCCTAGAGAGAAGAGAGAGCTTCTCTCTCTAGAAACTAACTACAAAGCTAAACTAAACTAATTGGTAACTAACATCCCAAGTGATCAATGATGCCTTCTCCTTAATCCTTCATCCTTTTATTCCTTTCCCTTAGCAATTTGGCGCCAAAATGGGTTCAGAAAACCTCTCAAATCGCCAGGCACGTGTTGCATTAATGAGGTCATGTGCCATCATCGGCGCGTGCGCGCATGGTACGCGTGCGCGTCCCTGGTCGATTCTGCAATGTGCACGCGAGCGCCTTGTGCGCGTGCGCGTGCATGACTGACTTTGCTTCTTTGACTTTTTATGCTTCTCTCCACTTGTATGCTTCCTTCCTTGCTTCCTTTGATCCATGCCTAGCCTATTTCAACCCTGGAATTACTAGTAAACACATCAAGGCATCTTATGAAATCAAACAGAAACTAGAATTCACCAAAATAAGGCTTTAAAAGTATGTTTTTACACTTAAGCACAATCATGGAAGAGATAACAAAACCATGCTAATTCTTAGGCTAAATGTGACAAAAGGTTATCAAAATGCTCTAAATTCAAGGCAAAACAAACCGTCAAATTGGGGTTTGTCACCCATGTCAAGGCAGCTTGAAAACAACACGTCCATCCTTAGTTTTAGGAACAATTAAGCTCATCCCCTCCGAAGAATAGTAATCAGGGAGTATGATATGTACACCATTGCTGGGAGCAATCATTTCTTGTGCCTTTTCGTTGGCCATTTTCCTTACACCGTCACAAAATAGGCCAGCCGCATTCACAACAACTTTTGCATATGTATCAAACTCTTTCCCTGAATCATTAAAAATTTAACATATAAATATCAAACTATAAGTGACAATTTGATTATGATTTTCAAAAATAACTCACCAAACACCAGCAATATACATAATCGCCACATGACATTGAGTAATAGCTTGGTAAATGAACCAACTTTATGCATAAAAATAACATCATAAGAAGATTCAAATGAAATGTACTAAATTAGATTTAACAAATCACCAACCGGCAGCTAATGTGTTTATTGTTTATGGGAGTGAAGATGTAGGGGAGGTTCACTGTGAATATGCCGTTTAATCTAAATATTCATTAGGAATGAATTTGAACAGTCTTGTTGTTACTGTGCTTGATGTTACCAATGTCTCTTTAGTAGCTGTTGTACTTGGTCCTGGCCTGATTTGAGATGGTTGTGGGTCAAGTGGAGCACCTTGTCATTCATGCATGGTTGATGATGCTCCATTAGCAGCCATGGTTGATGCAGGTAGAGCTCCTCACCACTAGCCTCCAGAAAGAAACGCAATCAATTTAAGGATTAGGGCCAAAACAAAATGACGTAGTTTTTAAGTACATGGATTTATTTGTCCAATTTTTAAAAGTACCCTTTCAGTCAGCCGTCCAGGTGTCAATCTGTCATGCCACGTCATCAGAATGGAGCCACGTCAGACTTTTTCGTTAGGTCTGACGGAGGCAATTGGACGGAGGGACTCATCCATCCAAAATTTGTGAAGGTCGAGAATTTAAAAGTATTTTCAAATGTTCAGAGACGAAAATATCTGCAGAATAAATAGTCAGGAACTATTTGTCATTTTCTCTAAGAAATATAAAGATTAAGAAAAAAATGGAGCACTTTAAATTAGGTGTCCCATTTAGTATTTAGAATATATTTTTTTGTGAATTTAAGGGAAGTTTTAGATAAAATCTTAACTAAATTTGGTAGAATAATATGATTTGATTTAGATATCTGATAACTCAATTATGTTATTTAAAAAGATGTATTAGGACCCATGAGGTACTAAAGACTAATGGAGATAGTAGATTGTAAAATTTATGAGTATTTAAAAAAAAAACTAGAACTAACTTTATTTGAAGCAGAGGATCAAGACAAGTTAATCCAAAACTTGGTACATGAATCACAAAATCCCATAATGTCCAATCTTCTCAACACAAATTGAGAATCCGAGGCAACATATATAGGACTTTCTAGCACTAAATTATTTTGGTCACACACACAAACTTTATTCTAAGAGAAACATAACCAAATCAAACAACACTAACAACTCAAATTAATCAACTAATTAATTGAGCATGGCAGTGACCTTAGACCAAGCTGGCCTAGCCGTAATATCAGCCACCCAAGCACTGACACGTGGCAGAGGCTCAAACAGCTTCTTCACCTGCGTTAACATCAAGAAATGAAGGGTTGGAAGGTGATGAAGATCAGCCAAAGTGAAACATTCACCAGCCAAGTACTTTGTCTCAGAGAGCCTCTTCTCATATATTCCAAGAACACTACTAAGCTTTGATTCATTCTCTTCAACAACTTTTGGGTCTGTTGGGATGCCAAAGAGTGGCTTAAAATGAAGCTCCCATAGAAGTTTTGAAGCTGCTTGATCATATTGTTGAGCTTCAACTTCAAGCCATAGAGTGATTATAGCCATCTTCTTTGAATCATTGGTTACTATTAGCTGAGTCCCCTTATCAGCATATTCATGTGCAATGTATTTTGTAATTGCCCTTGATTCTGCATATATATCTCAATTTGGTTATTTTAATTTCAATGATTAACTATGCAACAAAGGTTAAATTAGGTTTATGTGGATAATTAAGGAACAATATTTTGGAGCTAGTAAAATTTACCATTTGAGGGCATGCATGTTTGGTATTTGGAGCAAAGTTCTAAACCAATTAAAAAACTAAATCGATTTATCATTTTTTGATTGATTTTGAGTTTTAACTTATTTGTTAACAACTAATTTTTACTCTAAATTAAATTGGTTTGATGGTCAGTTTTTGATAACTCAATTGAATCGAACAATTTGGTCTGATTTTTAGAATAATGATTTTGAGAATAAATATGAGATAATCTAATATTTTTTTGTAAAATTACTTTATATATTTATTCAAACATATTCTTAAGGTTGTGTTTGAAAAGAAGACTTATAACCAGAGATAGAGATTAAAAAATTAGAATTAAATTAAGTCTTTATATTATGTTTGGTATAAAATATACAAAATTGAATTATGTCTTAATATTTTGTTTGATTCAAGATAAATATAAAAATAAAATAAAAATATTTATTAAAATACCTTTAGTTATTAAAAAATTTGATAAAGTTTTAGTCTCTATCTCCAAAAATTTCAGTCTCTTCTGTTTTTATTATCTAAAGATACTAAGGGCTCGTTTGGGAAGCATCAAAAGTAACTTTTTTAGCTTTTGACTTATGAAAAGTAGTAGTATTAATGTCTGGTGCAATTTTCAAAACCAAATTGCGACTTTCTAAGAAGCTATTTAGGATCTTATAGAGAAGTTAAAAAAATGACTTCTCTCATAATACTACTACTTTTTACTACATTTTTATAAAATAAACACTTTTAAAACTAAAAATCCAAATATAAAATAACTTATTTATAAACTATTTTTAATATAGTTATTTATTGTTTAAGCTATTTTTTTAAAAAGAGCTTAATTAAATTGTTTACCCAAATTGAGTCTAAAAAAACTAAAATTTTATATCTTAAGACTAAAATAATGTTAGTTTTAGCCTTTGATCACTACATACAATACTGAGTTTCAATTCTCCAATATCCGTCTTACGCTTAGTATCTAAAAACAAATACTAGGTTGATGTTTTGTCGAGTTTGATTCTAGGATTGGACTATAAAAACCTAATAAGACCAAAATGATGATTGTTATAATTAAAGTTAAATAAAAACCGTGTTAGAAGATTTCATATTTGATATTTCTTACCGAAGAGTTTCAAATCTCCATCTTCAAATGCTGGAACTTGACCAAATGGCTGGATCCATCATATACAGGGAAGAGCAAGAATGAATATCATTAAACAATAGATATGATAAAAATACGATTTTAGCACATAATGGATAAATTGACTATATTCATACTTTAAATCTAAGTAGATAAAAAAAAAAAAGCAAAAGAATGATAATCTTGTGGTGATGCTTACATTGAGAGAAAGAAAAGGCTCCTTTTTATGTTCACTATTCCTCATGTCAATAGTAACAAACTCAAAATCAAGCTCTTTCTCAAACAAGACAGCAGCAACTCGCATGGAGGCTGGTGACATAGGGTTTCCATGGAGTTTCATTGTAGCCATAGCTTCTTATTAGTGTGTAAGTAGAAGCAATTAAAGGGTATCTTTTAAGAGAATGTTATGTTATACATGAAATTAGGCCTATAATGATTTGTGTTCTTTATATAATGCGGCTACTTGTGATGGATTTCTTTTGTTGATGATTTTATATTTATTTATTTATTTACTTATTTTATCGAAGATATGGAATTTGTTGAGTTAGATAAAATCTAAAAAGTCAATGAATATGTTTCTTTGCATATGGAAAATTATTTACTTATAATAATATTGGATTTGGTAGCACAAATTGGTGGTTGAGTACATTTAACAACTACTTCTTTCTTTAATTATTTATCTTAAAGCTAACCGTGTTTTAATATTTGAAATTATGTAGAAAATAAAATTAGCCCTTTTAAGTGTTAACATTATTCATTTCGTAGTCAAAATTTGAACCAATTCTACAAAAATTCATACATATCATATTTTCATTTCTCAACTCGGTAAACACTTCTAAAAAAGTATTTACATATCATTATTAATCAAAATGACCTATTTTTACTTTTGAAATTTTAGTCAAGCAAGTAGACAAAACTTAAGCATATACCACTTCCAATGCTTTGTTTATATCGAAGTCATATATATAAAATCATTTATACTTTGATTCCTTATGGGCTACGGCAAAAACAAGACCAAATTAAAAGGCGGACAACAATATAAATATATATTTGAAAAAGATAATTTTTATTTGAGAAAGTATAAAGGAACAATACAAAGACCAAACAACATAAACAACCTAAAAAATTAATTAATTTTGAATTAATTATTAAAATAAAGTCAAATTTTCAATTAATTAGAGACTAGTGTAATCAATTTTTTAATTTGAATAATAAGCATAATCTCCTCTTAACATACCGTAATACCACGTTTTCATTTTATCTCAACTCTCTTACACTTTCGTCACTCACACCACCTTTCAACTTGGCAGTCCTCCCCTCTGCTGCTCAGCCCCTCCCCCCGGCAGTGCGCCGTTGCCGATTGTTAATGCTATCTCGCATTCTCTTCTCATAACGTCGATGTTGTAGGAGGCGAGCGACATGATTGCTCGCGCCACAGCCGTGGTTGTCACGCCACTCTTTTCTAGCGGCGTTGCTATGGAGTCGAGCCACCAAGCTGCCGCTACTGTCTCGCGATCCTAGGAGGCGTCGCTGTTGCTGTTTCGCGCCGTTCTCCTGTGCTCCTGCATCGCGCCACATATGTCCTCTCTCCGTCGCCGTTATTCTTCTTTTTTCGTTGTGATTTAGATTTTTTTTTAATATATTTTGGATGTTTTTTTTATTTAATTGAATATTTTTTTATTGTACAAAGATGTTTTTTCAGTATAGAATTACGGATATTTTTTTCTATGGATATTTCTTTTTATTGACGGTGACGGTGTGACAGGAGAGACGACGGCGGTAAAATGAATACAGTAAAAATAAAATTGAACGTATGTAAAAGTAAAAATAGATAACAAAAAAAATGAAACTCAAATTAAAAATAAAAATGAATAATTTCATTGGGATTTTTTTTTTATATTTAGTGAAGCTAAAATATAACATCTTGTTTACATTGTTCCCACTTATTATTGTTTACCTAACAAAATTATTTTTATTTTTGCTGTGTATGTAGGTTCATGATCGAGTCATGACATGAGTCCATTGTTTCCCTGCTATTTCTTTTACTTCTTTATTCAAGACTCGTCCACTATGGAATGCAGTGCGTTATTAATAATATATATATATATATTGATCAGATCGACAATTCTCAATTCTAAATATTATATCATGAACACTCTCACATTATATACTCATCATATATCCAATATTAAAGGATTTTATTATTTGCTCTAGGCCAAATTTTGAATCTAAATATAACATATTAAAAAGTACAAAATTTTGTCACTTAAATTAAACCTCAGCTATAATTAAAATATAGGGCAAAAAACTAGAATAAACCAAGGGAAGTTGCAAATTACCTAAATGAGCCAAAGTGAAATTCGTTTCTGCAATGAGCCAAACCCTATATTTATATAATTCGAACCAGTGTAGTTCGAACTCCATTCATGAGTAATTCGAACCAGGGTGGTTCGAATTACTAAGAGAGAAATTGATTCAAGTAAATCGAACCAGGGTGGTTCGAATTACAGGGGAGAAAACTGCAGCACATAATTCGAACCAAGCTGGTTCGAATTATATGGGGAGACGCTGGATGAAGTAATTCGAACCAGGGTGGTTCGAATTACACAAACCGAATTCGAACCAGTCCGGTTCGATTTAGTGGTAAACAGTGCAGTATATATATGGTTCTAAACGTAAGTTGCTCTCATAGAGGGTGTAAGATGGCTAGTGAGGAGAGTTTTATGGTTTTGGTTCACCACAGAGGATCCATTAAGAGGAAAACTCGCTCCGGTGTGAAGTTTACAGATAAGGATCCTCTCTGTATTGTCGTGAAACCAACGACGAGTTATGATGACCTTGTTAGATCTGTGCTGATGAAACTTGGTCTGGAAGGTGCGAAGCGAGTGAAGAAGTTTTTCTATCGCATTCCAATCACTGTCTTGCAGGATACCGTGAAGTATGATTGCTTCACGATTGGTAGTGATGAGGACCTGCAAGTCATGTTTCTATGTCGGAGGCAGTTTCCCGAGGTGAGGACACCAGAGTTGTTGGCAAAGCTGGTTGATGTGGTATCCAGCTCAGGGGGTTCGAACCGGAATGCCACCATTGAAGCAGCAGCAGCCGGTTTGAGTTCCAGGCCTGCCGTTGCTTCTTCGTCCGTCCCTGTGTACGAGCCAGCGGTCCAACCAGTCGCCTCCCCGTCTTTTGCTGTTGATCTGAATGATGGAGTAGGCGACGTGGTAGGATCAGTTGATATTCTGCCGAACGCTTTACAGGGAGTTCCACCGGTTGGCGTCGGAGACGGAGTGTTAGGTGATGTAGAGGATGACGACGTCGAGCCGGATATGATTGAGGATGACAGCGGCGACGAGGTTGGAGCGACTGAGCCTGCATTGGCGGTCGGTGGTTCTAGTTCTGGCACACAGCAGTATCCACCACATTTTTCCTCTTTGGACCTGGATGCCATGAGGCAAGAGGGTGTTTCAAGGCACTCTGTTGGATTCGGAGCTAGAGATGCTGAAGGGACTGCTGGTTTGACAGAGTTCCAGGTTGGTCAGCAATTTCAGGATAAAGACGAGGCCCTGTTAAGTGTGAAGACTTACAGCATCCGGCGAGGGGTACAGTACAAGGTTGTGGAGTCTGATCATCGCCGTTATGTGGGCAAGTGTTCTGAGTTTGGGAATGGGTGCACATGGTTGATTCGACTGAGTCTGCGGAAGCGCAAGGGCATTTGGGAGGTCAAGCGGTACAATGGACCTCACACTTGTATGCCACGTCCTGGAGTGTGATCGTGCACTCTCCGAACGGCATATGAAACGTGTGCGTCTCCGGACGTCATCGCTCGACAAACGCACTGACAAGGGTCTCGTCCAACCGGAACCATCTATCGTTCAGCCTTGCAAGATGGTAAAGACCAGCCATCTGCAGGTACAGAACGTATCTGTCATCGAGGACCATGCCCTGCTGCCGCCGCATGCTCCTGATGCATCGCTGAGGCTGCGGAAGAAATGAACCGCATTATTAGGACCAACTTAATTACCAGTGACAAAGATAATCAACATGATAATTGATAAAGCAAAAAATCGTACCAAATATAAGCGCTTAAAATTCCATGAACGAGTACCACTTGCATAAACAACTAACATAAGAAACCAGCATAAACCACTGACATGAAAGATCTAACATTAAACAACCACAACTAAACCGCTAACATAAACTACTAACATAAACCACTAACATAAACCGTTAACTTAAACCACTTACATAAACCACATACATAAACCGCTAACATAAACCGCTAACATAAACCGCTAACATAAACCACTAACATAAACCACTAACATAAACCACTAACATAAACCACCAACTAAACCACCATCTAAACCGCATGCAAAACCACTAACATAAACCACTAACATAAACCACCATCTAACCCGCATGCAAAACCACTAACTCACATGTACCGGTAGAACAAACTTATATCCGTACTAACCTCCTCGTTGATGACCCCAGCTATATGGGCGACTCCGTCCAAGCGATATAACCGTGCCGGATCGTCCCCCATCAGCAGAGTATTCCGTTCAGGTCTTTGTCGGAGAGAATCTGGGTCGTTTTTTCTGAGATTTGGTGGGGTAGGAGAAGCTGAGAATGGTTCAAATGAGGCTTATTC
Source organism: Arachis hypogaea (assembly GCF_003086295.3). Lineage (NCBI taxonomy): Eukaryota > Viridiplantae > Streptophyta > Magnoliopsida > Fabales > Fabaceae > Arachis > Arachis hypogaea. Next base: position 115,441,938 of record NC_092047.1, on the reverse strand, counting down.
GAACTCCTTATATAGCCCAATCACTAGTAATTCGAACCAGGGTGGTTCGAATTACTAAGAACGCAGCTTAAGTGTAATTCGAACCAGGGTGGTTCGAATTACTTGAAGACCCTAACTTACCTATAATTCGAACTAGGGTGGTTCGAATTACATGCGTTGCTAGTTCGAACCAGCCTAGTTCGATTTACCAACAATTCTTTCTTCCTAATTCGAACTGGCCTGGTTCGATTTATTCCTAAATGCAGTTCGAACTAGCCTGGTTCGAATTACATTAAAATACTATTTGGCTTATTGCTGAATCGATTTTCCTTTTGGCTCATATACGTAAATTTGAAGTGATGTTGGCTTATTATGGTGTTTTGCCCTAAAATATATATACTATGCTCATGTCGTAGGTTAATGAATCTTTTCATATCCAAACAACTATTCCTTTATATTCTCTTTTTGAAAAAATAATTAATTTTGAAAAATTAAAGTTAGATATATACTAAAAGTCAATATATATTCTGTATATGATTTTTTTTAATATATATTGTTTACTTAATAGTAATTATGTTAAAAGTTAAAACAAAAAAAGTAAGGAGCGAGTGCGGTTTATGTCTAAGGCTCTAAGCCAAGGCCTCCTCTATCTAATAAAGCTAATTTAGCTTGAAGTGATGATTGTTGTTGTAAATTAGGACATCTATCTACCCATCTTAATTTAGTTATAAAAATCCAGCTGCTTTTCTTTGGTGTAATTGATTAAAACGGTTTTTCGTACCCTTTTTTAAAAATTTAAATAAAAAATACATAATAATTATATATGTATATATTTTTTTATACAAAATTTCTTTTGAATTTGTCTAAATAAATCATAAAAATTTTAATATTATTTAAATTTTTTTCAAAAATTAATTGAATAAAAAAATATATGAATTAAATAAAGATTATGCTAAATAATCAATGACTTTCTTGAACAATATGAACAACCACCAATCAAATAAAAACACATTACATTTTTAAATTATCTACCTAAATTTTAATATTAGAATAACCATCCATACATCTAGTGAAATGAACATATGATATATCTATTGTTCACATTGTTTAATATTTTCATTATCTACCTATACTTTTTATATATCTAACAAAAATTAATGACTAATTTCTAAGGCCATTAAAATTTACATAAGGACAGATAAGATGCTGATAATGATAGTTATATATAGGTTATGGTTATTCCTAAAAATGCATTTCTACATCAATTTTTTCCTTTTTATAATTCGGCTTTGTTTAGTTGAAAGTAAAGAAATAAAGAAAAAGGAAATAGAAATGAAAAAAAAAAAAAGAAAAAAAATTGAATAAATTTTTTTTATATGTTTGAATGAAAAAAAAATATATAATATTATGAAAAGATAATTTTATCTTTATATAATTTAAAATATATTAAAAAATAGAAGATACTATTAAAATATTAATACCAAATGCTTTTTCCTTCCATTTTTTTATCGAATGTTAAAAGAAAAAAATTAAATAAATCTCGCCTACTTTTTCACACCGTTCATTCTTTCAAAGAAAAAATAATAACTATTTTCTTTTCAATTTCTTTCACTCCCTTTAACAACAACAGATTTTAAAGCAGAGGATCAACAAAAGTTAATCCAAAACTTGGTACATGAATCACAAAACCCCATAATGTCCAATCTTCTCAACAGAAATTGAGAATCCGAGCAACATATATAGGACTTTCTAGCACTAAATTATTTTGGTCACACACACAAACTTTATTCTCAGAGAAAACATACCCAAATCAAACAACACTAACAACTCAAATTAATTAACTAATTAATTGAGCATGTCAGTGACCTTAGACCAAGCTGGTCTAGCTGTAATATCAGCCACCCAAGCACTGACACGTGGCAGAGGCTCAATCAGCTTCTTCACCTGTGTTAACATCAAGAAATGAAGGGTTGGAAGGTGATGAAGATCAGCCAAAGTGAAACATTCACCACCCAAATACTTTGTCTCAGAGAGCCTCTTCTCATATATTCCAAGAACACTACTAAGCTTTGATTCATTCTCTTCAACAACTTTTGGGTCTGTTGGGATGCCAAAGAGTGGCTTAACATGAAGCTCCCATATAAGCTTCGGAGCTACTTGATCATATTGTTGAGCTTCAACTTCAAGCCATAGAGTGATTATAGCCATCTTCTTTGAATCATTGGTTACTATTAGCTGAGTCCCCTTATCAGCATATTCATGTGCAATGTATTTTGTTATTGCCCTTGATTCTGCACATATATATCTCAAATTTGTTATTTTAATTTCAATGATTAACTATATATAACAAGGATTTAATTAGGTTTATGTGGATATATAATTAAGGAACAAATTTTGGAGCTAGTAAAATTTACCATTTAAGGGTATTTTTGGTATTTCCCCGGGGGAGGGTTAAGATTGGGATAATATAATATCCATGAGTAAAATTAAATTATTTTTAAAATTTTTTATTTTATTTTTATTTTATCCAGATTAAACATACTCTTAATGTTTTAATGAGTTTGATTCTAGTATTAGACTATAACAATTGTTCCCAAGTTTATCATGATGAAAAATAATTTAGTAAGACCAAAATGATTGTTATAATTAAAGTATAATCACAACTTTGTGTTAGAAGATTTAATATTTGATATTTCTTACCAAAGAGCTTCAAGTCTCCATCTTCAAATGCTGGAACTTGACCAAATGGCTGCATCCATCATGTATAGGGAAGAGCAAGAATAAATATCAATTAAACTATGATATAGTAAAAATAAAATTTTAGCATATTTGTTCTGGCTTTAAATCTCAATAGACCAGATGATTTTAACAGAAAATTTAAAATTTGGATAGTATACATTTTTTTTTGTCATATATCTCCTAACCCAGCATGCTAATGACTAATTGGTTACAGATCTGAACTTTATTTGTTTAAACGAACAAAAGAACTGATGATCACTCAAATAACTCAAGTTAGTTGTATAAATAATTTATTGGGTAAAATATATTTTTTGTCTCTGAAGTTTGATTAAAATTTCAAAAATATCCATAAGTTTTATTTTGTTTCGATTTTGTTCCAAAAGTTTTTGATTTGCATCAAATATACTCCTGACGGCTAATTTTTCAAAGAATTTAAGACCAATTCAACAACAATTTCATAAGAACAACCCTCAACACAAACAAATCAAGCATAATTTTAATGCATTATTGTTAAATTAGTCTTAAATTTTTTGAAAATTTAACCGTCGATGGTATATTTGATGCAAATCGAAAATTTTTAGGACAAAATTGAAATAAAATAAAATTTAGGAGTATTTTTGAAACTTTTGCCAAACTTTAGAGACAAAAAGTATACTTTACCCTAATTTATTATAGTAAAGTGATGCTTTTGTCAACTACCAGAAGAATGATAATATAATTGTGGTGATGCTTACATTTAGAGAAAGAAAATGCTCCTTTTTATGTTCACCATTCTTCATGTCAATAGTAACAAACTCAAAGTCAAGCTCTTTCTCATACAAGACAGCAGCCACTCGCATGGAGTTTGGTGACATAGGGTTTCCATGGAGTTTCATTGCTGCCATAGCCTCTTATTAGTGTATGTGTAAGTAGAAGCAAATAAAGGGTATCTTTTAAGAGAATGTTATGTTATATATGAAATTAGGCCTATGACTATTTGTGTTCTTTATATAATGCGGCTACTTGTGATGGATTTTTTTGTTGATGATTTTATATTTATTCATTTATTTTGTGGAAGATATGGGATTTGTGGAGTTAGATAAAAAGTCACGAGTTTGTTTTTTTGCACATGGAAAATTATCTACTTATATCATTGGATTTGGTAGCACAAATTGGTTGTTGATTGAGTACATTCAACAACGAACTACTTTTTTTTTGTTTAATTATTTATCTTAAAGCTAATCGTATTTTAATATTTGAAATTATGTAGAAAATATAATTATCCCTTTTAAGTTTTAACATTATTCATTTCGTAATCAAATTTTGAACTTAAAAATACTGAGAAATATACCACTTCCAATGCATTGTTTATATCGAAGTCATATATATAAAATCATTTATACTTTGACTCCTTACAGCAAAAACAAGACCAAAAGGCAGACAACAATATATATGCGTGTGTGTGTAAAAGATTATCTTTATTTTTGCGTCATGAGTCATGAGTCCATCCTTCTCTTTTCCCTGCTATTTCTTTTACTTTATTCAAGCCTCCTCCACTACCCAATGGAGTGCGTTATTATCAATTAGTATATACTATGCTCATGTGGTATTTTCTTTTTTTAAACCAAAGAAGCTCAACATTAAAGTAGAGTGAAAGAAAATAGAAAACCAAAAAGATAAAAACAACATCTATTGTAATCATTTAGTGATTTTTCAGACTAATAATTTATTCCATCTATTATCTTTAACATTGTCATTAACAACAAAGGAGATTCTCACACCTCCACTTCTTGTAGTTACATAGAGACATATTGAAGATTTTTTCAGTACCTACACCAGTATTTTGAAACAACTTCCTGTTCCTTTTCAACCAGACGTTCCAAACAACTGCGAAGAAGCTGATAAACCACTTCTTGCGCTCCTCCTTTCTTGTTGTAGTACCTGTCCAACTTTGAAAGTGTTCCTTTAACGTACCTGGATAGGACCATTGTCTACCAAAATCACATAGTCAAGCACACCACACCTGCCAAGTAAATTCACAGCCAAGAAATAAGTGGTGAATATATTCTACATCCTTATTACATAATACATACAAATTATAATTCTGATCAATAATTTCAAGTCGACACAGCCTTTCTTTTGTATTTACCCTGCCTATCAAGACAAACCAGGCAAGCAGCTCTACTCTTGGAGGGATCAATCCTTTCCAAATAGTTTTAGTGAAGTTATAACTTGTTACGTCATCCAGAAGCGTTTCTTCCTGTAGCATCTGCACAAAAGAGTTAGTAGAAAAAATACCTTACTTGTCAAACTTCCAGACAACTCTATCCTCTTTGTCAAAGGCTAGTTTGACCGGCCTCAAAGTCTCGTGTAATTGATTCACAAGTTTCAACTCTCATTGCAATAGTTCTCGCCTCCATTGGAAGTTCCATATCCACTCTAACCCATCCCAGAACCCACAAACCCCTATGACAGAGCCTTTTTGAATTGAAACCGAGAAGAGCCTTGAGAATCTATCCTTAAGAGGACCACAACTTAGCCAGTTATCTTCCCAAAAAACGAGTTCTTCTACCATCACCAACCTCCATGGACAAGCCATTTATCATCTTCTCTCTTATATGTTGCTCCTTGATCTGTATTTGGCAGATATCCTTCCATAGACCCCCTCTAGTAGGTAGAGCCTGGGTGGACAAAAGCTCATTAGGGGAGAGATTATTACAAGAGCATATCACCTTCTTCCAAAACGGACACTCCTCCTTAGCAAACATCCACCACCACTTGAACAAGAGTGCTGTGTTACGAACCATCGCATTTCCAACTCCTAATCCCCCTAGCTTTTTTGGAGCTTGGACCACTTCCCATTTGACCAAAGTCATACCATTCCTATCATCCTCCTTACTCCACAAGAATCTTTTCTGTAACGAAATCAGTTTATCTGCAACGGCTTTCGGCATCTTATATAAGCTTAGATAATAAACCGGCAAGCTATTTAATACTGCTTTGATGAGCACCAACTTCCCCGCTTTGTTGAGAATCTTCGATTTCCACAAGTTGAGCTTCTCCTCCACTTTGTCAATAATTGGCTTCCACGTCTTGACCAACCTCGGATTAGCTCCCAAAGGAATTTCAAGGTATCTGACCGGAAGAGTAGCTTCCTTGCACCCCAATAAGCTACACATACTTCGAATCTACTGTTGCTCACAATTGATTAGGACCAGGTTGTATTTGTCAAAATTGATACTTAACCCCAACATCAACTCGAAGCATCGTAAGAGTCTCTTGTAATTCTTAATAGTCTCCTCCTCCGACGGACAGAATAACACAAACTGGAGATGCGACAATTCTATATTATCTCTCCTAACAAATAAAGGGGCTATCCGGCCGTTTCTAACTACCTCACCAATCATTCTATGTAGGACATCAACAACGAGTACAAACAAGAATGGAGATAGGGGATCACCTTGTCTCAGACCTCTTTCCATCTTGAATGGCTTTGTTGGTGAATCGTTTATCAACACTGACATAGAAGTAGTGTCTATACACTCTATAACCCACGCCCTTCACCTTCGCCCAAATCCCATCTCTTGTAAAACAATGTCCACAAAGCTCCACTTGACCTTGTCGTAAGCCTTTTGAAAGTCCAGTTTAATTATTACCGCTTCATTTTTTCTCATTTTAAGCCATTGTACAGTTTCACATGCAATAAGAGTCTCATCATGTATTTTCCGACCTTTAACAAACGCACTCTGGGTCTCTCCAACCAGGCCTAGCATGACTGATCTCATCCTCCTAACCAATACCTTAGAAATCACCTTATACACACAACTCACCATACTAATTGGTCGAAGGTCTTTAATCTCCTTATCCCCAATGAAATTTGGCGCTAATGCAACCTGTGTGATATTAGAATCTGTTGGTAACCTGGAAGTCTGAAAGAACCCGAGCACAGCTGCCGTGAACTCAGCCCCAATCTCATCCCAGCACTTCTTGATAAAATTCATGTTGTACCCATCGCTTCTAGGCGCCCTCGATGATTCACAGTCCCACACTACATCTCTGATCTCCTCAGCTGACGGCAGCACCTCTAAAGTCACAGCGTCCTCCTCAATTATTCTATCTACCAGTCCATCCCGAAAACCCACCATAGGAGACACCTCTTGATGATATAACTTCTTGTAAAACTCTCTAATAGATACTTTTATTCTTGCTTGATTTCTTACTAACCTTCCATCAATTACCAACGCATCAATCCTGTTATTCCTCCTTCTTGCTGAAACTATGTTGTGGAAGTACCTGGTGTTTTTGTCCATCTCCTTCACGAGTCGGGATCGTGACATCTGTTTCCAGTGCAATTCTTTTCTCACATACCACTTTTGACAACAAGTCACTAATGCCTTCCTTCTTGCCTCCATCGTTCCATCATACACCCCATTGGTAACCATGTCATCGATCTTCTTGATCTCTTCCTCAAACTTCATAATCTTCTTATCCATGTCGCCAAAGTTGTCTATGTGCCATCTCCCCAGTGAAACCGTTAAGGCCTTCAATTTATCTGTGAACTGCATCTCCCCTAGCCCCTTCCATTCCTCTTTAACCAGTCTTAGAAAATCTGTGTGTGTAAATCATGAGTCAAGGCTCCGGAATGGTCTTAGTCCATATCTCAACCTTGTATCTTCCACTATCAATGGGCAATGATCTGACAGGCCCCTTGGTCCTCCTCTCAAGCGAATTTCTGGAAACTCCTCAACCCATTCCAGACTAAGCAGAACTCTATCAATCCGACTGCATGAACGACCTTTGAACCAGGTAAACTTTCAGTCATTAAGCGGTAAGTCCACCAGATGCATATCATGTATCCAATTCTTGAATTCTTCAGCAGATGCTGTTAAGCTAGTAGCACCTTTTCTTTCCTCTACCTAAACAATCTCATTAAAGTCTCCCATGAAGCAACAAGGAACCTGGCATAAGCCAGCTGTATAGCTCAACTCTTCCCACACAACAAGTTTCTCATCTCTAGTATGAGCACCATAAACCAGGAAAAAAAGCCCAGTTAAAGTTATACTATAATATAGCCCCTTCCACACACAACCACCTCTCTCTTTTATAACAATTACTCATTTTAAAAATTATTTCATCCCATATTAACAATAAACCACCAGATGCACCCTTAGATTCAACAGATTCCCAACCAGCACTATCACATCCCCAAATTCTAGCTACATCAAACTTCGTCACTATATGCCTTTTAGTCTCAATCAAACCTAACATATTCAATCTAAATCTTTGCTTTAGGTCCTTAATTATTCTCAACTTTTCATCCCCCTCAAACTCCTAACATTCCACGAACTAAAGATCATTTTAAAAGATTGTTACACACCTTATTATTATTCTTAGGTCTGCAACATCTTGCTTTCGCCTTTTGTTTCGCCTGCCTTTTTTCTGAGCAATTTCTTCATTTTGAACTTAGAGAATAGCCATGATATCATCTTTTTTGTCGTACAACACTGCACCGGATTCCACTGCTAGTTCCCACGCTCTCCTATTTTCCAGCATTTGCTCCTCCAAGGTTGAACTCTGATTGTCACCAAATTCCTCGTCATTTTCATATCCGTGTTTTTCCCTTTGAGTATCTCTGATTCCCTCCCCATCCTGCACCAACATCCTCCTACATACTGTCGATCCGCCATGTCCATTTCCAGCATCATCAACCTCAAAATCCTTATCTGGCCGGCTTCTATCTTCGGCTTCACTTACAGCGTTCATCTCCTCTTCTGAATCATTTTTCCCATCAATATTCCCAAAATTTCCGTCGTCACTATGCTCCCCAACACCACCATTTTTACCTATGACAGCATCCGCCGAGACCCCACTGTTTTTAGCCGCCTCACCCCCTGAAAGCCTTCCTTCCTCCAGCACCGCCTGTGTCGTCACTACTCCGATGTTCCCAATCAACACCGCACCGCCACATCTGCCATTCATTGACGTCCCTATCACAGACCCACCTTTCTCCACCACCCCACGGACCTCGAGGCCATGACATTCACAGATCAGCCCTCGCCCTTCTCCCATTTGCTGTGTTCGTGCCGCAAGGGAAGCTGCATCACCTCCATCTCCATGCGCATTGCGCGTTGTTTTTGCGTTCTGATCGGGTCGGCTTTCCCTTAGGGGGTTGCACTCCACCCGACCCGGTTGACCACCTCCCAGCTGACCTGATCCAGCACCCCCAGCTTTGTTCCAGCTGAATGACTTGGGCCCGGCATCAACGTGAAGCCCATATGAGGATTACTAACAGTTTTGGACCCTGTTCTCCTAGTGTTAGTGTTTATTATTCTCCCCTTTTTGGCCTCCCCTTACAGCCCACAATTCAAATTGCCCAAAGTCCATGATATAGTTTTATCTGAATCATCTTCATTACTTATAATGGCTTCTCCCACCAAATCAGCACTCCCTTCATTATCATCATTATTTGATTTGTATGTTACCAAATTAAGATGATTTTGCTTTCAATTTTCATTAATCCACTCGTTCAAAATACTTTCTGGAATTACCATCATGTCTGTCGCTTCTTCACCATCCCGCGCCACTGTCGTTAGTAGTTCTGCCGCCTGGTCTACGCATTCTGGAAGAGTTGTTCGCCCCACCGATCTGACAGCCGCACCTGTATAGTTACACGCAGCACTTGTCCTTCGTTGGTCGCAGTTTGTATCACCATCATCATTATTATCCAGCTTACAATCTATTCCATATGTTTCGCGCCCCACCTCTTTCACCAATACATCGAATCCGTTGATGCCTATTGTGATATGAATCCATTCGTTTATTACGTCCATAACACATGTATCAATTTTCACTCATCCAACACTGAAGTAATTGCACGATTCCGTCATCGTATCGCACCCAATTACTTCACCTCATTGACTTCCTATGGTTTTGAACGTTTCCACGGACCAGGCATGCAGCGGTACTCCAAATCATTCTAACCACACTCTCTGGTTTCACTTTGTTCCGATTCTTCCCATCTCCACACGCTATGAAAAAATTGTAGAAGGCTATTTATTTTAAAAGTGTATGTCTCTTCAGCGCTTAACACACTATCAAAGGTCAGTAAAGCTTTCTATGCACCTAGTTCTCGTACTTGAGTAACTTGATGCAGATTTTTCGCAATCTGATCTTTCAACGAGTTAAAATTCATAACAGTTGTTGTCCCTCCCACAAGACTTTTACATACGATTTTTTTTTTTAATTTTTTTGACACTTTATTTGGATAAACAATGAAAAGTGAAAAAAAAAAGAGAAAAAAAAAATAGATTATTTTATGTTTTGTTTTTAGATAAAGAAAAAATAGATAAAAAAAAATAAAAAAAGTTATAATAAAAAAATTATTAATACCCTTAAATTTTTTATTTTTTTATTGATCAAATGGTGAATTAGTAATTTACTATTATTTACATATTTTTCTTTTATTTTGATCTCATCTTTAAGAAAAAAATTTTTGGTGAGTTTCACTTTTTGTTTACTTAATTTTTCTTTCTCATTCAAACAACAAAAAACTCATATTTTTATTCATTTTCTTTCTTTTTATAATCTCTTAATCCAAATAATTGTGAATGAAACATAAGAATTCTAATACCATTTAACTTCTTTTAAAAATTAAACAAATAAAAAAGGTATATAAATAATTATATATCTAACAAAAATTAACAACTAATTTCTAAGGCCATTAAAATTTACATTGACAGCTGTATGCATCTCTATTCTCTACATGAATCTCTTCACACTTCTGGTCTAATTATGTAATGTCATGAACGCGTGATCGTCCATTGGTCCTCTTCATTATTCAATGGCAACAGCAATGATGATATTAGCCTCTCTCGTCTTCTTGTGGGTGTCATCGCATCAATTACAAGTCTCATGCCCATCACACAAGGTCCCTAGTCTCTACCCTAACACTTCTAAGCTGCTTGTCATTCGAGTTTATCACGAAACAATTATGTTTGTATTAGTATTAATTTTTGTGTAATTTTTTTGTATATTATTTTTTTTTAGTATATACGATCAATTTTTTATTTTCATGTATAGAAATAATTTATACAAAACTAATACATAAAAATTAAACAGTACAATTTCTTGAAGGTTTTTTTTTTTTTGGGGGGGCAACATACACAATATCTTGCAGTTTAAGGTAGGGTCGCTTAACAACAGACCAAACTTCTTTGTTTAGATGAAGCCGAATATTAAAGTAAGGTATCTTCTTATTGGGCTCAGAAATAGAGCAGAGATCAATTTAAAATGAAATGGGTTCATTTGGGCCGACTGAATAGAACGGAAAAAGCATTTCAAAATTAAAAATAATAAAAGGTCAACCAAACAAAAAATTTTAAAAACAACGCCGTTGCCGGGGATCGAACCCGGGTCACCCGCGTGACAGGCGGGAATACTCACCACTATACTACAACGACTCGATGTTCTTTCTCTTAGTAATATTATTTATATTTATAATAACTTTACTTAAATAAAACAAAAGAGTTAATTTTGATTTGTAAATAATATTATATGTACCATCTTTTTATATTTATATATATATATATATCTTGTTATACACTTTTCATTTTTTGTATTAAAACTTTTAATAAAAAAATAAAAAATGATATGTATCTTGATATCATAAGAAAATATATACGAAAAAGATGGAGTTAATATTCAATTTTTTTTTTTAAATTTGAGGTTGAATTCAATTTGACCCTCAAAATTTTAATGGATTCAAATTGAATCCTAAAATTTGTAATCATAACTTGTATTAGTCTTTAAGCTAATTTGCGTTAATAACGTATTGATTTAATATATACATTAATTTGCTGTGATTTGGATTTCTGGTTTCATGTAATAACTTAACTGTTACTCCAAAGTTTTAAAATTTTTAAATTGAACTTATTATTGTCGTTTTCATGAGGATGTTGGGAGTCTGTAAAATTTATAAAAGCTTTAGTAGATCTCAGTTATATAAAACTTAGATGAAAAACTTAAATCTTAATAAATTAATATGTAAAATCAACATATTATTCACAGAAATTAGTTCAAAAACTAATGCAAATCACTATTATAAATCAATCAACGCTGCATTATTAGGCAAAAATATACCACAACAAATAAATGTAATATTTTCTGCAAATTTCACCCAACTAAAATTAGTTTATTCAAAAGTAATAATCAAAGTCTGCTCTGCCTTATTAAAATAAAACACTTTGCTCTAGTCGTTCCAAACGATAAATCCAGACAGAAAACTCCATTTAGCATTGTAATAATTATTATATAAGGAGACAAAACTTTAATTCTGGCCGAAGTATATTACATGTGACTAAAAGTTTTCTATATATAAGTTAAACAAAATCAGACGCGCGGGTATAAATTGTTCTATGTCAGCCTAGTTATTTATATTCACTAGTCACTACAAATGAATTATGATCATCCTTATATATTACCTACTCCACACAATACTCAGAATATGAAGACAAGTCTTGCATTGTTTTTTACATAATCAGAAAGTTGGAAAGTTACCTCATCTGTATATGATACCTATGATAACAATATAAAGTATATTAAGCATTTGCAATTTTATATATATATATATATATCAATAATGCAATCAAAACATCCAAACTCCAGGAAGAGTAATAAAGTAAGAGACATAATTATTTATGTATTTTTTATTAGTTTAAATTTTTTTTTAAAATAATTTTAAGATATAGTATTAGAGTTTATATATCATATCAAATATTGTTAGATTATCTATTTGTAAATATATGTTCACATTTCAGAAAATTATTTTCAGACGGGAAAGAAATATATTATAAATTCTATATTTTTTAAAAATAAAAATTTTAGACAATTTATAAATTAAATATGAGTAATTTTTCATCCCATAAATTAAATTAAATTATATATATATATATATATATATATATATAATAATTTTGATAAGGCAAAATCAATAAAGTTATAAATATCTATCCTGAGAATATAACAAGGTGTTTTTTTTTTAATATTTTATTTGTATATAATTTATAAAAAATATTTTATTTTGTTATTTTTAAAATTTAAACTCAAAACCTCTTAATTAAGTTATAAATTGCAATCACAATTAATCCTATTTTTATTATTTCTGTACATATTTAATTAATACATAAAATAGGGAGACGTTAGTGGCTATATATATATATATATATATATATATATATATATATATAATTTATGTTCATGTATATTATATTTTAGGAAAATAAACGATAAATAAAAATAATATAGTTTGTCAAAAATAATAAACTATATGTTGTGATGATATATATCTATATAAATCTAAAAATGCAGTCAAATAAAATGAAGACTATTAAATCTGAGATTGAGGTGGCAGATATATATGTACTATGTCTTGACAATTGCCACATCTATCTGATGATGAACCGCCAATTTCTTTATTTTGGAGATTGTCCAGAAGAATAAGAAATTAAATATTTAAATCTGAAATAATAATAATAACTTAACAAACTCCCATATTCGTGCACCGATCACTAGGAGGAGAATTTCCATTTTACTTATGAAACTTTAATTTCATAATAATTATAAAGATCTAGCTAATACGTATTTTAAAAATATATTTTAAAAATATCATAAAAAATACTTTATTAAAAGTTATTAAAATTAAAAGAAATTTTTTATATTTTTAATAAATTAAATAAATTAAAAATTTTATTATTATTCTTTTAAAATGTATTTTTAAGACACAAAATAGTTAAATTTTAATAATTTTTGTAATTTTTTATAATATCTTCTAATCGAATAAATTAAAAATTAATTCATTATAAATTTGAGTTTTATTTAATTTGAACAATATAAATTGCATACACAATAAAATTTGAACTTTAACATTTGTTTAAGCGACAAGTGATTAACATAAGTTATTTGTTAAATCCTAATGATATATATAATACCATGCATATCTGTACTAGATGATGCTTCCGATACGGGTTGTGAGATGGATTGGGAACCTTTGGTCGAGGTGGATGCCAAGTTGTTCGACTGGAGCAATGGGAGGTGGTACTTGTAAAGACACTTCGACGTTCAAGTCAGAATAGGCCTGAGAGGTGTAAGGTGTATGTATGGGTGAGTGACGTACTGAGGGGGGCAAGGGGTCCCCTCTATATAGGTGAGGGTAATTATATATCTTATCTTATCTTATTTGGTTAAGATAAGAGAGGTATTTGAATTTGATTGTTGGTTAGAAGTTCTAGCAGGCCAGTTCCGGGCCTTTTAGAAGGGAGATGGTATCCGACCCGGGTAGTCAGCTTCGGAGCCCGTTCCAGTTGTGGGCCGGATCCGTAACAGTTGCTCCCGCAGCGGGAAGGCGAGCATGGTCGACCTCCGTCGCTGGAGGATGTGCGTCTCGCCGAGTGCGTCATCGTTAGGTCGGTAGTTCGGTCCTAGCGGATTGACTGTTGGGTTGATGATGGAGCGGAGTCGCGTGGAGGTGTTTCATGTTTCTTAAAGGCCGAATGTCGACTCAGAATTTTTCGTTTTCTTGTGCCGGTTGTATTTCATGAGGGGTTTCATTGATTACGTTTCCAGAGTGCATATTTAATGTGAGGGGACGTTTGAGTTGTCTTTCTCCTTTTTACCCCTATGCTTTTGGTTGGAGTTGAGGGGTGTTTTTGGCTTTTTACCTTTCATAACCATTTTTTGATTTGGCTATTCCTTTCCCTCGCCCTCATTAGTTTCTGAAGCGCCTTGTTTGCTCCTCTTCTTTCTTTTGTCTTTCACACTCTTTCTTACATTTCTTTTTGGTGCTTCGCTGCCTACTTTTCTGCTTTCTGCTTCTTGTTTTTTGCTTCTATTTTTCTCTGGTTTGCCTTTTTCTTCATTAGGTTGGTGATCCTTCCCATTTGCTTATTACTCTTGTTTGTATTCTGTTCATGTTGCATATCTGCATTTTTGCTTTTTGATTTCGCATTAGTGTTTTTGTTTTGGTTGGGACGAGCGCCGTTGTTTGTAGGCATTTATCGCAGTAGCATTTGTTTTTTGGGGAGGGCGAGTACTACTATTGGTAGACGTGGCTTGCGTGAGATGGTGGTACTTTTTTATTTTCTTCTGCCGCTTTTTGCCCTATAGTTTTAGTGGGTTGATGGTGGTGCTTCTCCTATTTTTAGGTATGCTTCTGCGGAGAATTGAGGGTGCGGCGGCTCCTGTGATTTTGGCTGGGGTGTTCCCAATTTTTATTATTGGGTGATTAGTGATGTTTGGAAAATGCAATCTCAAATGACGGAAGCGGACCTTCAACGACTCTGTGACCAGGAGGCTGTGTGTGATGGAGGCAATGTCAAACACCAATACAAACTTTCTCTATTCAGGATCAACGAGAGAATCTGTTATTTGAACCTTAATTCGCTGACCATTCCAAATTTGAGTTTTATTTAATTTGAACAATATAAATTACATACACAATAAAATTTGAACTTTAACATTTGTTTAAGCGACAAGTGATTAACATAAGTTGCTTGTTAAATTCTAATGATATAATACCATGCATAGCAAACAGAATTCATTATGATTGCAACATAATCTGCTTTAAACAGAGCTAATAAATTAATTATAAGAGCCTTCCTATGTGCGTATATGCAAAATATATTATTGACCAAGTAATAACAAAAATATAAATGCCTTGAAACCAGGAATGTTCCATACTTCCATATATATATATATATATATAGAGAGAGAGAGAGAACATTTCTATTTCCAAGATACTTAAGAGAAACAAGTCCAAATTTATTATTGAATAATTTATATTTATATAATTTTTTAATTAAGTTAAGCTCACACGCACTTGACGCGTTTTATCTTATTACTAATTAATTGCCAATTCCGTCTCATTTCATAAAACTCTCACATAAACCTTTAATTTTTGTAGTGGGATTTCTTTCCTCTTTGATTCATAAGAGAATTCAAATTCAAAACACTCACTTAGTCAAGAACAGTAGTTTAGATACTCAAACAAAATTTCACTCGGTTCTATGCCCAATATAAATAGCTGCTCCTTGGAAAACTTAAGTGCCCAATAATAATAACAATAATCGTAGTATAACCAAATCACACTAATATGGCTTCAGAAGAGCAAAACCATGCTACTCATCAGGATTCTGATCATCATGGTGATGGCCTCACTGGAAAGAATAAGATATTAAGAAGACATGACTCTCTAGACATGGAATCTCGCATCTTCTCAAATTCTTCTGCTCACTCTAAAGTACGTTTTGATTGAATCTAATTGCATACAATATTGAATATTTATAATTAGGAGTTAGTAGTTTTAGTATTTTTTTTGTTTAATATAATGAGTTACTCGCTCTTATTTTATCTCTTACATCTAGGTTCTCATATAAATCTTCTTTTTTTTTTTTTTGGGATTATCATTAATTTCAAACATGATGAGGACTGAGGAGGATCCAGTCCATAAGCAGGCATCTGTTCATGAATAGTATCTTCAACCTGCATGCATATTATTGTACTTAAATTATCATGAATTATTTATTTATTTATTTAAGAAAAGAAAGATCTTTTTATTCGATTTCTAGGCTCACGCTAATTAGATTTCATTTAAGAAGAGAACTAACTTTTGATAACTACTAATTTACACCATCTTTTAAAATTTATTTTTCATTCTTATGTTTATGACCTCTTTTTTTAGGACAGTCAAAATATGTCAAATTCATTGAATTAGTCGATTTATTTGTTTAAATGAGTAGATTTTTATTTTTAAAAATATATTTATTTAAACTTTGAGTTAAATGAGTTGAACTTAATTAACCCAAAAATATACAAGGTCAATCGCAAAATTAAATGTGTGACTAGTTTTTTTTTTTTTTTTGTATTTTAGTTTAAAAAAATTAGTACTTTTTATTTTTTAAAATCCATTGACCTGACCCAAAAAACATGATCCATTTTCTAAGAAAAACTCTAGTTGTTTAAGTTTTTTTTATATCTAGAGAAGTGGTCCTTTTTTGTCCAATTTTTTCCCCATAAAATCAGATGTTTTATTCTTTCTATTTTTTTTTTTAAATTAAAACATAAACCGTCCGGTCTGTAATTTGTCGAGCTGGCTATAAACGGGTGGAACTTAAAAATTGAGGGTTGTGAACAAATAAAAATAAACCGATCGTCATGTATAATTTAAGCAAAAATGCTATTTGTATATTAAAATTAGTAATTAAAATCAGCTACTAATGTATTTGTTTATAAATACATACGTAGTTTAATTTATTTTTAATATATATTTATATTCTAACATGTATTTTATACTGGTGACTAATTTTGGTAGTTGATTTTGGTATACACCTACCATAACTCTAATTTAAGCGAGTTAGAATAGTCTATTTGATAGTTTTATCTCCTTTTTTTCTTTATGTTACTATAACTTTTTTTATTCTAAATTTTAATTTAAACTTTAAACTCTTACAAAGTGAAAAAAAAAATTGTTGATATTAGGTAATCTAAATTTAGTTCTCTATATACTTTTGACTAGAAAAATAATTGTGATGAACATATAGTCGTGGCAATTTAATTGCCAATAATATTACTTTCAACTTTCCTTTAATTTAATTTCACATATTATGATAAAAAGGTGGCTGGTTATTGTAAATGTATATTAATAATGATACATTATTTTCAGGGGCCATCGATGTCCATGATTATGCATCTAGCGTTTCAAAGCATAGGAATTGTGTATGGAGACATAGGAACATCACCATTGTATGTTTATTCAAGCACTTTCACTGATGGCATAAAGCACAATGATGATATTTTGGGTGTTCTTTCTATCATCTTTTACACTATTACCCTCATTCCTCTTGTCAAATATGTCCTCATCGTCTTAAAGGCAAACGACAATGGCGATGGTAGGTCATGATCGTCTTAATAAAAACGTTAAATTATACCGATTGTCATTAAACTTGTAAAATTGTAAATTGATCTCTACACTTTAAAAGTTTGTAATTGAGTCCAGAGAATTAAAATTTATAATTTAGTCCCAATCGTTCAAAAAGTGTTTGATTTAATAGAATATTTTTAGCATATTCTCTATTTTAACAAAATATTTTCAGTATATTCTGAGAATATTCTATTAAATTAACACTTTTTGATTTGTGGGAACTAAATTACAAATTTTAATTCTTTTTAAAAATTTAATTATAAATTTTTAAAATGTAGAGATCAATTTATAATTTCATTAAAAGTGTAGGAATCAACTGTATAATTTAACCTAATAAAAACAAAAGAATTTAATGTTCATATATTGTCGGTAAATTTAACCGGGATAACTAATTGTGGTTGACATGTTAATGAAAAATAATTAATTTTTAAATTTATTATTTAAAAAGTCATTTAAATTTATTAATTTAATTGAATGATTATATATAATTTTTTATTCAATATATCAAAATTAAAAAATAATAAATTTAATGCATTAATCACTCTTTGGAAAAGAAAAGATGACAAGTTATTGATTAATTTATTTTATACAAAATTTATATACTAGAAGATTAATATGTCAATTTCTATTTTTATGATGCTAGACAAATTTGTCCTGCATTATTTTAATAGGGATGATATTATAGATTTACTTTTAATTTTACTTTAATTACCTCAAAAATAATATAAGATAAATCAATATCTATACAATATACATAATGATATGATGGTTATATAATTTGTTTTAATTTAGTCATGAATTGATTTAATTATTATTATTAGGAGGGACTTTTGCTTTGTACTCTCTAATATGCCGCTATGCCAAAGTTAGTCTTACTCCAAATCAACAAATTGAAGATGCAGAAGTTTCTAATTATCAGTTAGATTTGCCTGAGAATAGTACCACAAAGAGGGCTTCAATGGTTAAGTCAAAGCTTGAGAACAGTTACTTTGCAAAGCTCTTCTTGTTGCTCGTCACCATGCTTGGTACCTCCATGGTCATTGGGGATGGTGTACTCACTCCTTGCATCTCTGGTTATTAATAATCATTCTCTATATTTTTTTTTCTTTCTTCCTTTGTTTTGGTATTTATTTATTTATTTATTTATTTTGGGTTTTAAATAACACCCCTTTTTTTTATAAAATGGTACATTAAAAGTTTAGTGTTTTTGGTTTGTCCATATAGACAATTATTTGAAACTATTTCTATACAAGAATACTATTATTTTTGGATGAAATCAACTTTTCATTTGTACATATAGATTAGGAAGATAGTTTTAAAAATAAATAAAATAAAAAATTACTATCCACATAGGGATAACTTTAATTTGTTTATTTCTAAAAAGAACTGAATAAATAAAAAATTAATTTAGTCAATATTTTTAATTATAAAATTATATTATGAACTCTATTTTTTAAATTATTTAGAGAAATTCAAAATTTAAACTTTCATATGTAAGATTTAAAATTAAAAGGCTTTGACTCATATTGACAGTAAAATTAATTATCTCCATATAATTTAACTCTATTAAAAATGATTCTAATCATTTTATTGCTACTACCAATTCCTCTTCTCTTTAGAAATTAAATAGTGATACAATCAATTATAGAACATCAGGTAATAAATATTATCCTGATCTTTTATGAAAAAATGATCTAGAAAACTAGTTTTAATAATTAGATGTTTATGATCTTTTGGAGAGATAAAATGTATATCACTTAAATATATAATGTTGTTTATTTGATTATATTTTTCGTTTTATATGAACAGTATCTATATATATAGTTCTAAATAGGATATTAAAAGTTTTATTGAACGAAATAAATTAATGAATTCATCCGATTGCAGTTTTATCTGCTGTGGGAGGGCTCAAGGAAGCTACTTCAAAAATAACTGACGGTAGGTATATTATATATACTACTAGCTATGTAATTTCAAAAATATATATATCCTATTTCGTTTTTATTTCTTTTATGGACAAAAATGTAGGCCTCAGAGTTGCTTTGTTTCTGCCGTTTTGGTGGATGTGAATGTTAAATAATAAGACAAGAACTTCATAAAAGACGAATTTTTATTTTATTAAAAATATTTACCTATTAAAAAGCCTTATAATATGATACTATATATTTATTTCATTAGATTTCTATCACCTTATTTTGGTTCATTATTTTATTACTGAATTATAGTTAAGTAATTCTTGTGATCATTATCTATATATATGAACATGGTCCAGCGATTTTATAACCTTTATTTGTTTTATTTTGAGAATAATAATAATAATAAAATTATATATATTTGATGGTTGTGATTTGTGAATGTAGAGCGGGTTGTTGGGATATCGATAGGAATCTTGATATGCCTATTCATGGTTCAAAGGTTTGGAACAGATAAAGTTGGGTACAGTTTCGCCCCCATTATATGTGTTTGGTTTTTGTTCATTGGAGGCATCGGTGTCTACAATTTCATCAAGTATGATCCCATTGTTATCAAAGCACTAAATCCAGCATATATTGTATACTACTTTCGGAGGAACAAGAAGGATGCTTGGATTTCTCTTGGTGGCGTCGTTCTATCAATAACAGGTTATGTCATTATATATTGGTACGAGGAATACTAGGGGCTAGCAATTTTGGTGTTTTGTAACCATCAATTGGCCATTGATAGTGTTTTTAATGGTGTGAGATTACATCTAATGGTGGAAAATCACTCACTTTTGTTTTGATGGTTAAGTGCTGGCCAAAAAACACAAAAATTGCTAGCCCCTAGACTTTTCCTATTCGTATAGGAAAAGTATAGTCAACATATTATCTGTCAACTTATTGTCAATAATAATTAATTATTATATTTTAAACACATATATAAAGAGATACATCCACAAAAAATATACCTATAAAGACACTTCTATTGAACATAGCTATAAAAAAAATATTTTTATTAGACATATCTACAAAAGACACTTCCATTAAACACAGTTATAAATAAGAGTTGGTAGAAGTTGGCAGAAATACTGTTGGTAACGTAGCGGAATTGATTTGTATATATTTATATAATTTTAATATATGTTTTACATTTTGATATTAATATATAGTTTATATAAATAACTGACTTAGTAATTAATTTTTTATGTATATATATAATATGATTATTTAATTTGATCAAAGGGGATTAAATCAGTTAATAATTTAGTGTTAAATGAGTAAATTGCAGGAACTGAAGCACTATTTGCGGATGTTGGACATTTCACAGTGAGATCTATACAAATAAGCATGTGTTCTGTGACATATCCTGCTCTCATTCTGGCCTATACTGGACAAGCTTCATTCCTTCGCAAACACAATGATCTTGTTTCTGATACTTTCTACAAGTCCATACCACGTAATCTATATAACTCTCATTCAAAGAAGTATAAGAAAAATTTCAAGTGCACCGGGAGTACCGGTGCACTAGTTATTTTAACCGTTGATCTTAATTATAAAAAATATATATAATATATATTAATTGAAATCAACGGTTAAAATAACTGGCACCGGTACTTCCCGGTGCACTTAAAATATTTCCAAAAGTATATATATAATCAATTCTTAAGTAGTTAATATCAGTTAATTTTTTATTATAAAATTATTTTTTTAG
The DNA here is from genome assembly GCF_003086295.3 of Arachis hypogaea. Lineage (NCBI taxonomy): Eukaryota > Viridiplantae > Streptophyta > Magnoliopsida > Fabales > Fabaceae > Arachis > Arachis hypogaea. Next base: position 115,420,601 of record NC_092047.1, on the reverse strand, counting down.
TTTTTTTTCTAAATTTAAAGTTTGAAATTTAAGACGTAAAATTAAACAAAATTTATTGATATTAGATAACAAAAATTAGTTCTTTAAAATTATATTTGGAATAGAAATTGAAACATAGAAATTGAGAGGTAGAAATTGAGAGACTGAGAAATTGAGATTTAATTTTTATTATATTTAGTGTAAATATATAGAACTTAATTATGTCTTTATTAGTACTATGTTTAAGATAAGATAAATATAGAGATAAAATAAGAATATTTATTAAAATATTTTTAGTTATTAAAAAAAATATTGTTAAAATTTTAATTTTTGTCTTTAAAAATTTTAATCCTTGTATTCCTACTTTTAAAAAGTATTAAAAAAACTGAAATTTTATATCTAAAATTAAAATTGTAGTTTTAATCTCTTGTCAGTTGTCATTAAATCACTAAATACAATACTAAACTCAATCTTTCACTCTCATTTAGTCTCCAAAACAAACATTAGCTGCTAACCGATGAATTTTTTTCAGTCTAATCTCAAAATTCAACTTCAAACTATCAATATAACTTTTTTATTATAAAAATTTAATTACAAAATTTTAAATTATATAAACGTAAAAAATAATTAAACTTTATAATTATACAAAATATCGGTATAAAATATCTATGAGGAGTGCTAGGAGGCCAGCACTTTTGTTAAATTCTGGCCAGCACTTAACCATCAAAAGGAAATTGAATGATTCTACACCATTAGATGCAATCTCACACCATTAAAAACATCATTGATAATTAATTAATGGCTAAATACTACAAAATTTGCTGGCCCTAGACTTTCTCATCATCCTAAAATGTTGATTTTTGTGTGTGTATGTAACAACATAACAAGTAATCAAAATAATTAACGATGTATGAGTGGTTGTTTCAGATAAACTATACTGGCCAATGTTTGTTGTTGCTGTGGCAGCAGCAATCATAGCATCTCAAGCGATGATCTCAGGAACATTCTCAATCATACAACAATCCTTAGCACTTGGATGTTTTCCTCGTGTCAAAGTTGTACATACATCAACCAAATATGAAGGACAAGTTTACGTTCCCGAAATCAATTTCATACTCATGATTGCTTGTGTTGCTGTCACTGCTGGATTCAAAACCACCACCAAAATTGGCAATGCTTATGGTAACCAAATAAATCTCTTATATATATACATACTCTAAATTAAACTTCGTTATTTATATATATCGCCATAATTATTTATGAGTGTTAGCTAGGAAAAATTATATGTTGAATTGTGTAAAATCCCACATCGATAAGAGAAGGTAACAAAGGATAACTTATAAGAATGTTTCGACTCTGCTCCTACCATAATAGCTGACTTTTTCTGATAATAGTTTTTTCTAAAATCATATATCTCATTATATTAATGTTTTTGTTAAGAGTTGGATAACCAAAAAAAATTTGTGAAATTGCCATAATTTTAGAAGGAATGAAACAAGGATCAATAATGTTCATTAATTAGATAAAATTATATTAATATTTATGAAATTGATAATCTACTACTATATATATTAGCAATTTTTCAATTTTTGATTGGACAAAAATATTGTGATATGCAGGAATAGCAGTGGTTTTTGTAATGACACTAACTTCAGCATTGCTTGTTCTAGTCATGATCATGATATGGAAGACTAACCTGCTATTAATCATAAGCTATGTTCTTATCATTGGTTCTGTGGAGCTTCTATACTTAAGCTCAGTGCTATACAAATTCAAGGATGGAGGGTATCTTCCACTAGCATTTGCATTGTTCCTAATGTCCATAATGTACATTTGGAATGATGTGTATAGAAAAAAGTACTATTATGAATTGGATCATAAGATTTCTCCTCAAAGCCTTAAGGAAATTATTGCTAATGAAAAAAGGTTGCATAGAATCCCCGGATTTGCCATCTTCTACTCGGAGCTTGTTCAAGGAATTCCACCAATTTTCAAGCATTATGTGTCGAATATTCCGGCCTTGCATTCCGTTGTGGTGTTTATCTCGATCAAATCTTTGCCAATTAGCAAGATTTCAATGGAGGAGAGGTTCATTTTTCGCCGTGTCGAACACGACGAACTTAAGATATTTAGATGTGTTGTGAGATATGGATATACGGATGTCCGCGACGAAAAAGAGCCGTTAGAGGATTTGTTAGTTAGAAGGTTGAAGTCATTTGTTGGTGAAGTTAGGGTTCTTGATTCATCTCAAAAGGTTGAAGAGGAGAGAATGAGTGATGATGGTGGTGAAGAGACTATTATTGAGGAAATTGAGAAAGGGTTGGAAGGTGGAATTGTTCATTTGATTGGTGAGAGTGAAGTTGTTGCAAGCAAAGGAAGTGGCATTGGGAAGAAGATTTTGATAAATTATGCTTACAATTTCTTGAAAAAGAACTTGAAGCAAGGTGACAAAGTGTTTGATATTCCTCATGAGCGTAAGGTTAAAGTGGGAATGACATATGAACTTTAAATATGATAGAAATTAAGTGCTCAAATAAGAATAATAATAGGTGGAAAGAGAGACCTATATATGACAACTATTTTTGTTTGTTGGTATAAATTTTATGTATTATTTTAATATTCAAGCACGAGTAGAATTATTGTTTTTGGTTATTATTTTTGCTATAAAATTACTTATTTCAAAAGTTTATGTTGATTAAAAAATAATATTAATAATTATATTTCTAATATTTTTTTTAAACAAAATTTTTTTTGAGTTTGTTTGATCTTTTATATAGACTTTTTTTTATGTATCTTATACTATTTTTTTTCTTTTGGAATTTATTATTAACGATCGAACTCTTGACTTTTCAGACAAAAAGTTCTGATATTATATCATAAAACGACTTATCCCAAAAATTTAAACTAATAGAAGAATACAATATTAGTAATTATATTTTTAACAACTTTTAATTATCAACCTAATTTTTTTAATTTAATAATTTAAAAATATATTTTTAACTCACACTTTTAAATATTAATAACTAAATAATGGTCAACAACAATAAATTTTACTTGTCTTCTAATATTCTTCTTTTTATGTGTTTTACTTTATCCAAATATTATTAATTAAAAATTGAAATAGATATATATAGAGGCTTGTGTAATATTTTGGGTATGAACTTTCCTCTTTATAATTAAGCGAAGATTAGATGAAAATGAGCCAAGCAAGCTAAGTTTTTGAACTTTGGATTAAGTATTTTACGATATACTTCAGAGTATTTATGATTAAAATATTTAAAATTTATTTTTTGTTGACTTTAATTAAAATAAAATTTTTTAACATAAGATAAATAAAAAATCTAATATAAAAATCATGCAAATTCGAATATAAACAAATTTTTACAAATAAATATATAAGATATATAATCATTCACATATTTTATCTAACAACATATATTTTAATTTTGGAATAAATAATTTTACACACTACTCTATCTTTTTCTTTGTTGAGATAATTTTTCTAAAATATTGATTTACCTTATTACATATGCACTTGGAACGAATTATATTCAAAAAAATAAAAAATAAAAAAAACCTTAAAAAAAGAGAAAAATTAGAAAGAAAAATAATATTGGTTTAGATGAGTAAAGTATCTGTAGAGATATATTTTTATTTATTTAAGTTACCCCTTGTAACATGTCTTCTTATTATTAAATAAAATAAAATAAATTGACTTATCATGATTAATTTTAACTTTTCATCTAACCTAAATTTTATTAGCTTAATTAATTCATCATGATGTAATTTTTTTTTTGTAAATTATAAAAAATATTAAAAAAAGTTTAATTTTATAATTTTTTTATTTTTCTCAAATTATACATTTATTAATCTATTTCAATCACAAAATATAAAAAATCTCGAAAGACAAAGAATAAATAAAAAAATTCAAGAGGCACACAAAATTTTATTTTCAAAATTTTCTCTCTTTTGTTTTCTTAAATTTTTTGAAAAAAATAATAAAATATTAAATAAAACTTTTCTAATAATTTTTAACTATGGTATATTTTTTCTTAATCGAACCTAAATTTTATTAACCTAATTAATTAGGTATAACTTTTTTATAAATTACAAAAATTATTAGAGAAGTTCTATTTTATATTTTATTTTTTTTTCAAAAAAGTTTAAGAAAGCAAGAGAGAGAAAATTTTGAAAAATTTAAATTTTTTGTGCCTCTTGAATTTTTTTTTATTTATTCTTTGTATTTTGAATGAGATTTTTTTTATTTTGCGATTGAAATTGATTAATAAATGTATAATTTGAGAAAAAATAAAAAATTATAAAATTAAATTTTTTAATAATTTTTATAATTTGCCAAAAAAAATTATATCATGATTAATTAATTAAATTAATAAAATTTAGGTTATATTAAAGTTAAAGTTAATCATGATAAGTTAATTAATTTTATTTCAGTTAATAATAAGAAGATATGTCAAAATTCAAAAGGGATAATTCACGCTCTAATTTAGAGCGGATTGGATAGTACTCACCAATTTAACAATTAATAAATACTAAAAAAGATAAATTCTAGTTATTTTTGGCTAATTTATTTTGATTACCAAATATTTCTGCTAGATCACATACTATCTAAATTAAAAGTGTAATACATATGTAAGCTTTATTTATGTAGTAATAATGTGATAGAATTAGTATGGGGCCTATAGCACAATTAGAGAATTATACTATAAAATAAGATTATGATATAATAATGTGGGATATGCATGATGTAATTAGAAACTCTATTTTTCCTCTTAGCCTTAATTCTAGGGATCTCTATTCTATTCTCTCTAAAATTCTATCTAATTCACTATTCTTTGATACGAATTTGTATCAAGTGGTGCTTTCATTGAGAGAATGGCTGAGAACACGAGAATGCAATCAATGTAGGCGGCTATTAACAGTTTAGCCGAACAATCCGATAGTCCTAGGAGAAACTCACCACTATTACACAGTCATTGGCGTCAATCCAGGTCCAACTTGCCCAGCGGTTGAGGATTTTCTATGGTTGCATCCACATCAGTCGATCTTTGCTCTGCCGTGTCACATGAAGGTATCTTTTTTGCATTTTTCAGGCACTGAGGATGTTCTTCATTAGATTTCAGGCGGAAAGGTTCTTCCGAATCCGTGACATCTTAGAGGAAGAAAAGATTGATTCAGTGGCTAACAGCTTAGAGGACAAGTGTTGGCTTGGTTTCAAATTTCGAAGCGACTCGATCAGGTATCCGACTAGCTCACTCTTTCTACCGCACCCTCACAATTTGAGAACCCTAGGTAAGATTTGCTGAAATTGAAACAGTCTTCATCTGTAAAAAGTTACTTTGATTCTTTCAATGATTTAGCTGCTAGAGTTTATGGTATGAATGACACATTGCTATTAGATTGTTTTATTAGCGGATTGATTCCGGATCTCAAGAGAGAAGTTAAGTCCCATTGTCTCGCGTCCTCCATGCAGGCAATGTCCCTAGCGAGATTATTTGAAGAACAATTTGTTCCTAATTTCCATAAATGGCGGATCCCAAATATCTCGTACTCAACCTCACAAGATAAAGCTAACACCATGCAACCTGCTAAACCCAATTTTCTCCCAACATCTACTAAATCCACCTCCCAAACTTCAACTCCACCTCTATTGCCCACACCAAATAAACTTAAAAATTTAAGCAAACTCCCCCTCACCGGAGCATCAATGTTTAGCCAAACATTACTTCCTTATACAATCTTTGGAGGGACTTCCGAGTGAAGAGGTGGCCAAAGAAGAGAATGCTTAGCTCAAGCAACCTTCTATAGTAGATAATGCTGAACCCCTCCACCTTTCCTTTAATGTACTTGCGAACATTTCGAGTAGGCGTTCCATCCGTTTCAAGGGGACAAAGAATGGCAAAGAACTTCGGATACTTATGGATGGTGAGAGCCCGAACAATTTTATCCATCCAGCTTTGACTCAGAGCTTAGCAATGGTAGTGCACCAAGTCCCACAGTTCAAAGTCCAAGTAAGGAGTGGGCAGCTACTTCAATGTGAAGGCAAAGTCATAAATGTTCCGGTTACAATCAAAGACCATACCATTTTCATCAGTGTCTTTGTCTTACCAATTGCAAATGAAGAATTACTTCTTGGTGATATATGGTTAGAAACACTTGACACTCACTTGGTTAACTACAAGCGAAAGTTTATCACATTCTTGGATGGTGACAAACTAGTGACCTTGCAACGGGAGACAAGTCACACACCAACTCAAGCCCAATTTCATCAATTGAAAAGGTTGCAACACACACACACTAAATTGTTGTCCTTTATACACTTTAACTCGGATCTTTGGAGAATGAATTACAACTGCCTTTGGATTTATCGTCCAATATGAACCCAAAATTGGTTTGTTTGTTGCACACCTACAACGCGGTGTTCCAAATCCCTAGGGGTTTGCCTCCGTCTCAAGCTCAAGACCATACTATTTCCCTAGAACCTAACTCAGCACCAGTCAAGGTGAAACTGTATCGATATCCACATAGCTAGAAATAAAAAATCGAGAGAATTGTGAATGAAATGTTAAAAAAATGCATTATACATCCGAGCACTAGCCCGTTTTCTTCTCCAGTATTATTGGTGAAGAAAAAAGATGGCTCTTGGCGGTTTTGTACGGACTATTGGGCCTTGAATGCTGTCATGGTCAAATATTCTTTCCCAATGCCCATAATGGATGAGCTATTAGATGAACTTTTTGGCGTGCAATACTTTTTTAAGTTGGACTTAAGGTTTGATTATCACCAAATTCATATGAAACCTGAGGATTGCTTCAAGACAGTGTTTCGCACACATCAAGGTTTATACGAATGGTTGATGATGCCATTCAGGTTGACAAACGCCCTCGTTATTTTCTTGAGTTTGATGATCTCAATTTTTGTGGATGTATTAAGAAAGTTTGTTTTAGTATTCTTTGATGATATCCTAATTTATAGACCTAATTGACATTCTCATTTAACTCATTTGATGCATGTGTTGAATATTTTTAGGGACAATGCCTTATGCTAAATTATCAAAGTGCTCTTTTGGACAAACAAGAGTTGATTACTTAGGTCATGTGGTATCCAGAGAGGGAGTTAGCGTGGATGAATCCAAGATTTAAGCTATTAAACAATGGCCTATTCCTACTTCTCTCAAGCCACTCCACGCATTTTTGGGGTTGGCCAGCTATTACTGAAAGTTTATCAAGCACTTTGCCTTCTTGGCTGCACCTTTGACCGACCTCCTTAAAAAGGAGAATTTTATTTGGTTAGAACAAACCATGGCAGCTTTTAGTCAACTAAAAACTGTCTTGACACATTCTCCTATTTTAGCTTTGTTGGACTTCTCTAAACCTTTTATCCTAGAGACGGATGCGTCGGGAATGGAGACTGGTGTCATCCTTAACCTGCAGGGTCACCCTATTACTTACTTTTCTAACTAGGGAGATGCAAGCCATCCTCGCTGCTAATCACCAAATTTCATCACTATTTACTTGGACATAAATTTCTTATCTAAACAGACCATAAGAGCCTCAAGGAATTGCAAGGTCAGACCATTCAAACCTCAGAACAGCAGACATAGTTAGCAAAATTGTTGGACTATGACTTCTCCATTGAGTATAAGAGAGGGTATGATAATAAAGGTGCAGATGGGTTATCCCGGGCCTTCATAGAACTCACTTCGGTGACAAGCAGCCTGCTGCAATTTCTTCAGCAGGAGTTTCAAACATTTCAGGTTGAAACTGAGTTCAGAAGCTGAACAGAATTCGGGTAGACTTCAAATGCATCACGGCTTATGGTACTGAGATGATAGGCTTGTTATACCAGCTGCTTCACCTTTGATTCTACACTTGCTTCATGAGAGTCACGATTCCATTATTGGGGGACATAGGGGTTATCAAAAGACACTTGCTCGCCTGACTGCCCAATTTTTTTGGAAGCATATGGCTAAACGCATTAAGGAATATGTCAATGTTTGCTCTATTTGTCAGTAGGCAAAAAATAGTACTCAACCCCTAGTCAGACTATTGGAGCCATTGCTAATCCCAACTCATATTTGGCATGATATGTTGATGGATTTTATCATTAATCTTCCTTTATCTCACGGCTGCTCCGTTATCTTGGTGGTTGCTGATGTCTAAATTTTTGCACTTTATTCCTCTTTCTTGGATTTTACGGCCCTAAAAGTAGTTGTAGCTTTTGTGTGAGAGATAGTGAACATTTCACGAGCAAATTTGGGAATAGTACACTGAAAATCAGGAATTATGCTGGCCAGGAGTTCTGCATACCATCTAGAGTCTGACGGACAAATGGAGGTCCTTAAGTGCTGCTTGGAAATGTACTTACTCTGTTACACGCAGGAGAACCCGAAAGACTGGTTTAAGTTGCTACCATGGGCTGTGTATAGTTATAATATCTCATACCACTATGCTATTGGCATGTCCCCGTTCAAGGTGGTCTTCGACCGAGACCCTCCAACCCTTCTCAAGTACGATACCAAGTCTGTTGACACACCGGCGCTACAGGAACAACTATTGCAGTGCGATATAGTACTGGAATCTCTCAAAAAGAATTTAGAGAAGGCACAATTGCGAATGAAAATCCAGGCAAATCGGAAGGCGGAAGATCAGAGTTCGAGTTCAATGTGGGTGATTTTGTGTATGTTAAGCTAAAGCCGTACCGCCAGCACTGTGTGGCATTGCAGAAGAATAAAAAAATTATCTATGAGGTATTTCGAACCGTTCAAAATCATGGCATGTATTGAAAATGTGGCTTATAAGTTGGAATTGCCCACCACAGCTAGGATCCACTTTGATTTTCACATTTCTTTACTCAAGAAATATACTGACAATCCAAATCCTCCTAACATTCTCACCCCATTTTTATTAGATGATCAAGGGTACAAACCTCAACCCCATTTGATACTGGGGCACCGAATTGTCAAGTGACTTGATACATGAAGAAACTAGCTTACAATATTTGAATTCAAATTATCAAAAACAGACCAAGATACTTGAAGAAATTAAAGGAACTTCCGCCAAAATTTGTTCAACGTAACCTTGAATGCGAGGATTCTAGAAGAAGCAAATTGTGCAACATCAGATTATCCAGAACCAAAATCATCAATAGGCAAACTATATCTAACAATTCAAGCCAAATTAGAATAAGATCTTCAACCAATAAACGATAATTCAACATATCCAGAAGCAAAATATTCAATACTTACAATTCTACAATTTCATATTTCAGGTTTAGATTATGAGGATGCAGAATCAGAGAATGCTGCTGCAGAATGTGTCCAAAATTCAAACTAAAAGCAAAATACATCACAGTAGAAGAAGGAGAATCATCATATTTTAATTTTGAATTTTAATCGCATCAGCAACAAGAAGAATCAACAAATCTTACAAATCAATCACAATTTCAAATCTAGAAAATTCATTTAAAATTTGAAGGTCCAGTTCTAGTATCATCAATCACAATTTAGGATAAGATAACACAAGCAATTCAACGAATAGAAGATTCAAAGGCAGATTTGAAATTACCTAGCGTGATTGGGATTGACGGTGTCGAGATTGATGTACGAACAGTGGATGGCACCACTCTGAACAACGGTGATGGGATCAAAAGCGGCATCATTGCAATGGAGAAGGTGCAGTTCACGTATCCAGAAATAGCAGAGGTGAGGCTACCGCAACCACCACCAAACCCACCGCATCATTCCAATAACGCTTCAATGCGTTGAACAGAGGCGGCGGCGGCGATGAAGAAACACCAGCAGAGCTGATCCTCGGTAACGGCACCGAGGACGACACCTCTATGAAGGGAGAGCAAATGCTCGCGACTCCCTGAGTTGACGGAGTGGCAGCAGCGACTGGTACCGAAGATCCTTGAAGATGTGGCGAAAGGTTTCGGTGCGTTTTTTCGATCTTGGCAATGCCATCTCCTCTCCTTGCGGCGGTCTTCCCCTGGGATCGCGAAGAGGAGGCTCGAACGACGAAGAAGTAGGTGAAGTGGCGGGTTCCGAGATTGGGATGGTCGAAAGAAACAACAATTGACACACGTCGTGAAAGGGTGGCTACGGTTGGACGCAGTGGTATCTTCGAGGCAGAGAAACAACAACGTGTCTCTCCTCTTCGTCGATGAGAATGAGGAAGAGATGCTGAACCCTAACAATGAGTTAGATAGGCTTCTATTGTGGGACAAAAGTTGAGCCAATTTATAAACAAAATTATGTTATACAATTGGTGGATTAAAATTTTTTAAGCAATAAGATTGTGATGGTAAACTTTTTTTTTAGTAGTAGCATAGAAAATATTATTTTAATTTTTATTATTTTTTTATTAATTGTAATTAGTTTTTATAATTTTCATTAAAATTTATATTTTTTCGTAACTTTGAGGATAAAGTTATTTTGAAGAGTAGAATAATGATGATAAAATTAGTATTAAATCTATAGTCTAATTAAAAAATTATACTACTATAAATAAAATTATAATATAATAATATAAGATATGTATAATATAATTAAAAATTTTATTTTTTCTCTTCATCCTAATTCTAAAAATCTCTATTTTATTTTTCCTGAAAAATAAAGCAATCCCTGTTAAATAAAAAGAATACTTCGACTCTCAATTTTTTTAAACCTCCACAAAATACAAATAAAACTTTCACAAAACTAATTTTTATTATTATTGAATGGATTTTTTAACAAAAAAATTATATTGTCTCAAAATAAAAAAATTAAAAATTAAAATGTCCCTTTTTTTTTTTGACAAAATCGTTTTATCATTTATAAAAATAGATCATTTCTTTGATACGAATTTGTATCATAATGTATGTAAATAAAGTAGCGTTAAAAAAGTATCTCTCGTGAGTAACAACAGATTTTGCCATAATCCCTGGCTACTTGCAATGCATTGCCTCCTTTAAGAATTAGTTTATTCAAATATTAATTAAAATCTTCCAACTAGCTAGCTTAGGGACTTTTGCCCCCAAGAGTAATAATCCTCACATGTTGGAAAGATAACATCCAAATTCTTTTGATTACTTAAAACGTGTCAGGTTCACCGAGCTTAGCCATTATTGAAAGTTTATTTCATCAAATCCATAATAATATGCGACAAAACATCATGGAAGGTAGAGCCACACAGAAAAAAAGTTAAGTAGTGGTCCCAAATCAAGATTTCACTAGCTAGGGTTTTTGAATTTTCGAGTGCGTTACCTAGGAATATATATACATATGCATCCAGCTAATCAACTACTTATAATATTATAAACTCTAAACTATTATTTTGATTCCGGTATTTAGAACAAATTTTAATTTAATTTTTAAAATTTTAAATTTAATTTTAATACACAGTTAATATAAAATAATTTTAATTTATATATACATCTAATTATATAATATCACATTAATAAAAATAACTACCTTTTATATTGATCGCATAAATGATTATCCAAAAAACGAATGTGATTGTATAACTATATAAAATATTTTACACTGTCAATGTATTAAAATTAAACTCTTATTTTTATCTCAAAAAATTTTAAACAAATTTAATAGTACCATTAAATTTGACAAAATAATAAATATATAGAGTACATGATGTAAATAGTAACAACATTATTATTATTAACTCATATCTTTTTCTTCTATGTATTAAAAAACATGATAAAAATTTTTTTATAATACCTTTTTTTTTTCAATATGTTTCTTGTAAATAATCCTAAATCCTATCAAATAATTATTAACACTTCAGAATTAAAAAAAAAAATTTTTATATTAGTAATAGTAGATAAGTCAATTTTACTTACATACTAAAATAAAATATTATTAATTCTGCAATATACTAATTGTTGATATTAAATTTAACATTTTAATAATATTAAATTAGTTTAAAATATTTTAAAATTAAAATAAAATATTTAAAATTTTTTAAAATTAAAATTAAATAATTAAAACATTAAAAATTAAATTAAAATTTGATCCAAAAATTAAAAGAATTTACTCTATTATAAATAATCTATTATCTACATATAACTATATATAGATAACTCATGATATTTCCGACAAAAGCAGTCATCAAGGTATAGAAAGACAAACCATTAGCCACGTGGGCATGATCACATAGAGGATTATATTGTCTTCAACGTTGTTTTTGCTAATCATAGCTTTATTTATTTTTTTTATTTTTTTATTATATCTCTGTATATACGATTAGTCCCATTGGGAAGACAAATTTGTTATAATAAAATATAAAGTTGGTAGTGCAAAAAGGGTAAATCATAAACGGTTTTGTTGGTTTACCTACTATTTTTAGTGATTGAATCGGTATCTTATTTATTTATTTGCTTTTTTCTTTTCAGTGATAACTTATTATGCCAATTCTTTTCCTTCATGATATTTATTAGTGAAAAAAAAAAAAAGGTTGAAAGAAGGAAAACATCTTATATAGGCTTGTAATAAGGACTACTGCGACTAGTCCCTTAGTTCTAAGTATGTTCTGAAAAAAAAGAAAAAAGAAAAAGCATGTTTTGAATTGAGGAGCTATTAGTTTAAAAATAAAATAATTAAGTTGGGCATTCTTATGTATTGCATTATAACCTATATATTATATATAAAAAGAGAACTTCCCTTTAATTTTCTCAAGAAATTAATCTTAGCTTTGAACAAATTCAAGCAATAAACCTAATCTCAAAAATAAAGTCTCTAAAAAAATTACAAGTATGAGACATATCTTAATCTATAAACTAATAATTTTTGGAATTACGTTAAATTTATACTCAATTTCAATTCTAGCACAACATATTTTAATTATTTTTCATTTTGAAAAAGACCTGAATTTTCACTTATTTTACTGCTTTTATTAGTACGGTTAATTCATGGGTCGTATACTTCTTTAAGTAGATGATTAAAAAGAATATAATGCATATTAAATATATTATTATTATTATTATTATTATTATTATTATTATTATTATTATCAGTTTAAATTTTTAAAATAAATAATTTTATAATATAGTATAAAAACTTCTATAATTAAAATTTCTAGAGTTTAATTTGTATTATTCTTAAATAAAAAAATATAGTAAAAATAAAAACTAAAAACTGTATTTAAAAGTCTTGTTTCCTAGCTATGCTTATTTAGAGGCCAATTTAACAATATGATTTATAAACCGAAGTGAAAATATTACTTCCAGTTAGGTTAAAAGACTTCTAAGTACGTATCCCCCCCCCCCCCCTTCCTTTTTTTTCCAAAAATAAATAAGACCAAAGACTTATATTTAGAACAGACTTTAAAATCCGGTTTTTAAATAGTCCAAAAAAAAATTTATTACTATAATAATAATAATAATAATAATAATAATAATAATAATAATAATAATAATAATAATAATAATAATAATAATAATAAGTCTATAGTATGTGCCATATGTCCTTTCCGTACAGAACTTGTAATGTAACTTTATTTTTTTAGCTTATTTTTTTAAAAAAAAATCTTAATCTAATTTGTTTATTTAACATGTTAGACAAATTAGACCTCCTTTCTATGTGTTAAAATTAAAAATTAAAAGGTTAAAATTCAAATAAGCAAAACAACTAAACCAACTCATTAGAAAGTTCATCATATCAAAGAAATTAAAGATAACTATGATATTCATTTACAGATAGATGGATGAAAGATTATTTAATGTAATATTTCCGTACACCACTACTAAATTAGGGCAAAAAGCAAATCTGGAAGGAATTGTTAATTAAAAAATTTTGATCTATATCATCATCATCATCAACAGAATTTAAAACTACTGTAGTAGACACACAAATATATATGAACCAAAAAATACAGGAAATAAAAAAACATATTAAATCATCATCCTTTTTATTATTGTGATAGTCCAAAATTCAACAACTAAGTTCATCATCTAATTCCCAAGCTACTATATGGTTATAATAAGTACCATCATCAAACTCAATAAATATTTCAAACCCTTAACAAATTAAAAGATCTGAAATTCATACATGCTTATAGATATACATAATATTGCTCATGATTTCACATTAACAACACCATATAGCACCTAATAGATTAATGATATATGAAATTAAACAAGTTAGAAAGAGATTAAACTACTAGAAATTAAAATTAAAGAAGTAGATGAAGTAATTAAGAAAAAGAACAAGAAGCTTGGAGTAGTGACAAATAGATACCCTTTCTCTTTAGTCCTAGATTTGGAGTAGTGTTTTCTTTTCTTGGCTATTATTCTAGTCTTCATCATCATCACCCCCATAACTACTATATTTTTCAATAAGATTATTATTATTTCTATTAGTAGTATTAATAACCTTAATATTATTTTGATTATTAGCTTTTTCACATTCCAATTCCCTAAACTTATGCAAGTACCTTTTGAGTGGCTCAGCATAATCATCAAACCCTAGAGTAGCCAAGGCCCAACAAATATCATCACCATTAACGGTCTTGCGCTTCTCCTTGTGACACTTGTCAGAAGCTTCACCGGTCACAAAGCTTATGAACTCAGAAACACACTCTTGCATAGTCTCCTTTGCTTCCTTTGAGATCTTTGCATTTGTTGGAAGGATTTGCTTCATGATTCTCCCAACATTTGCAATTGGAAGCAACCGATCTTGCTCTTTGATAACCCCACCATCATCTTGATGATTATGATGATGAGAAGAAGAAGAAGAGATTCCACTTGTTGAAGAAAATGTGATAGTATTGTTGTACTTAATATTAAAGGTTTGTGTTGATGAGACTATGTTATCACTCATTTTTTTTTCTTTTTTTTTTCTTTTTTCCCTAAAAGATGTGTGTGAGGGGTTTAGTTTAGTTTAGTCCTCTCAAACACAGACACGTTGCTCTAAGTGGTTGTCAAGTACTCAATTTGTATGCATATATATAGCTATATATAATTGAAGTTGGAGCCTTTCATATGCTTATGCAAAGTTATCAAGAAGTGTGTGTATGTGTATAATCAGCATTATTTTATAGGGTATAAAATATTCTCTCCCAATACTTTGGTTCAAATAATAGTTTGACATTAGTAGCTAAACAATATTTGTTATTGGTATATATGGTTGAGATATAACATAAATATAAAAATAAAATGATATAGAAGCATATTAAATAATGTTAAAGATCAGATAATATTATATGATAATATTAAAAAAAATTATTCTACCCTCCGAGAGATAAAGACAAATTAAAAAAAGAGCAATTTTACGAGACAAATTAAAACTGAATCATTAATCTAATTAAATTCTAAAAAAAACTACCAAAAATACTCATGAAGTTTATAAATGCGGACATAAACTAACGAAATTAACAATAATGTACTCATGAAATATGGATTTCGTACGATAAAAGTATACAAATCCTAATTTTTTGTTTATTTTTTTAATAAAATTCCCAAATTATTCGATCCTAATCCCATTCTACCGTCACTCTCTTTCTTCTCACTTCTTGTTCTCTCCTCACTTCTCACTCTCTCAAAAATCCTCACAGAGTCACAGACTCCCCTCCTACCTCTTTATTGTCGTCCGCCACCCACCTTCTCCGTCACTGTCAATCTCCCTTCCTCTCACTCTTAAGTTGACTACAACACCTTCGTCGCGTGCCTGTGACCCAACCTGAGGAGAACGTTGCCGTGGCGTGCCTGTCTCAGCTGAGGAGAACATCATCGTGGCGCACCTGACCCAGTCAAGGAGAACACCGTCGTCACGTGCCTGAAAAGAGAAAGGGGTCGTGGTGCTGTTGCATGCAGAAAGAGAGCTCAATAAAGAGAAATTGGAGAAGAAAAGGAGGCGGCGCTGTGGATGGAGGTTCTGCCATCGACGATATTATAGCCAAAAAAAGGTATTTCTTGTTTTTAAACATTTTTTTATTTTATTTTTCTTCTTTTCAGTGATTGATTTAGTTACTAGCTATTAAAAATATACTTTCTATTTTTTTTTTAAATTTGCTTCTATTTATTATGAAGGCTGAGACAAAAGATTCGGTTGATGGCTAATTTTGCTTTTGATTTTTCTAAAATAAATTTTAAATTAGATGAATGGATTTGTTGGTTTTTGATGGTCGTCGATGATTGTTTCTACTTCTGGTTTTGTTAAAGTAAATTGAAATTGGATGAATAGATTTAAAATTTTTATGTTTTGGGTATTTTTTGGTGTTTGATTAAGTTAGTTTGAGTATAGATTGTAAACTTATGATTGAACCTGTTGAGGTCCGATCCTCCACCAACGCCATTGATTTCAACCTGGTATATTGTAGCAGTAGTTTTGAACTCCATGGCAAGAGTTTTAAAAGTGTAAATTGAATTATGAAAGGTTGAAAAAGTGATTAAGATTGAGGGTGGGGTAGTTTAAAAATTTTATTAAAACATCAACAAAAAATTAAGATTTAGATATTTTTATCGTACGTAATCTATATTTTATGGATACAACGTTAATTTTCTTAACTTATAGATACTTTTGTCTTCATAAATTTTATAGATATTTTTGGTAATTTTTTCAATTCTAAAACCGTCATTAAAAACTATCTAAACTTTATCGATCTCTGAACCATACGGGACTTTAACATATATGTTTTTCTTCCTCCAAAATGTCTCTTTCTCTTTTGTTTCAAAACAACTATATGTAAAACATTACTTATCTCAGAGAAGAATTTTACTTTCATCAAACTATTCCTCTATTCAAAAATAGATTAGTTCAAAACTAAATTAATTAGAATGTTAGAATATAATTTTTTTATATAAAGATAACGCACATATAATATCTTAGGGCGTGTATGTTTTGAACAAAATAATTTTAAATTTGATTTATTTAATTTATAATTAATTAAAATGAATTGAATTGAAAATAAATTAAACTGAAAATGAATTATTGTATTTGAAACTAACTATGTAAAATTGGAACTTATTTAAAAAAAATTGATATAATGATATTTAATTTTACATCATTTAAACTACTCTCAGGCCGTTGTTTGATTGTTGTTGGGTCATGGTTGGATAGCAGTAGTCAGGGATCGATTTAAAAATATTATAATTTTGGGAAGTTAATAATATATATAATATTAAAATAAAATTTATATAAATAAATTATATAATATAAGATGTATTATAAAAATATACTGATATAGAATATATTAAAAATAAAAAAATATATTTATACTTTTTAATAACGAAGTGGTATATGTCAATTTTTCATATTATGAAATTCATTGATAATATAATTTCTATCAAATTTTTTAGTAATTTTTTTCTCAATGTAAATCAAAAGATAATTAATAAAAAATTTATTTTTTATTTTGTTTCTGAATTTATTATTCACAATATTTATAGTTAAATTTTTTTTTCAATTATAACAGTTAAATAAAAAGAATTAATACCAAACAAATCAAACGATTAATTAAAAAATACATTAAAATTTTTTTGTCTTTATTAACTTTTGACAGAATTTAAAAATTGTACATAAATAATTACTTAATTCAACATAATTAAAAACATTATTAAATTCATAATATTAAATTTATATTTTCTAATATAAAATTTCTCTTAATTACTTAATTACTGAAATCATTTATCTGGATAAAATCATTCTTCTAAATGTGGTAATTAAGTATGAATTGCTAGATTATATACGTATCTATGAGCCAATACAATTTGATATATATTGATGACATGCCAAATTATGAAAAGGGGGACACAGTGGCAGGCAATTTCCTTTGTTGTTGAGTTAGGTTTTGATATAAGTATATAACCGTATAAAGGATCATAGGGTTCGTGGGCCAATTATAATTAACTTCCCAAGATCCTTAGCTTAAAGAAAATTTTGACTCAAAGTGTATATATTCATATCAATTATCAATTATGGAGAAAGTGGTCCCCAATCTCCACCTCTACACTTTCCTTTTGTTGCTAATGTATGTGTGAATAATTATAATTAATTTCTTTCGATTAATGCTGTCCATAATTTCGAAGTACAGTAAATATATAATAAAATATGTAAATAATTAATTTATTTGAGCTTGTGGATAATATAGTGCACACGTTGCTAGTATTGTTGCACATGTGTACGTGTATTACCAAACTATGACCTAAAAAGAACAGATTACAATCTTAAATTAATTAATTTATTCGTAAATTAAAATTAATTATTAAATTACTTATTAATATATGATGTATAAATACATATAATTTAAATTATTTTTAATATATATATATTTTAATATATATATTTTATCTTAATAACTAATTTTAATTAATAATTTCAGTATACATATAATATAATCTTTGATTATTCTATCTATGATTATTCCTAGTCTCAAAATGCCTAATAATAACATAGATATTTATTTGGAGTCCTTGGTTAATGAGTTGAAATAACTGAGAGATGCCGTTAAAATTTACGATGCTAACAAGAGAAACACTTTAACATGCGCACGGCACTAATGTAGACTATCAGCGACTTCTCGGGGTTGAAAAATTTATCTGGATGGAATACGCACAGTGGGTTAGCGTGTCCTATGTGTAACGTAGACGCTAAGATTCAGTGGCTGACATTCAGTCGGAAATGGTGTTACATGGGCCATCGTCGCTTTTCGAATCAGGGGCATAAATATAAACTAGATCAGAATAGATTTGATGGGCAAGTCAAAAACAGAGATTCACCGAAAATGTTATATGGAACAGATGTCTTGATGTAATAGTCTAACGTACAGGTTTCATTTGGGAAGCATTCAACATTGGCAGCAAAAAAAAGAAGCATTGATCAAAATGCAGATCAAGATGAATCGCCCTAGAAAAAGAGAAGTGTGTTCTTTGACCTTCCGTACTGGGAGGATCACATATTGCGTCATAACCTTGATGTGATCCATATAGAGAAAAAATATTTGTGACAATGTGGTCTTCACTATCCTAAACGATAACGCCAAATCAAAGGACAATCTTAAAGCTCGCAAAGATTTACAAAGCATGGGCATAAGGCCTGAAATGTGGCCGGGCGAAGGTGGTAAATATTCTTCAGTAATATTCACAATGTCGAATCCATAAAAGGATGTATTCCTGAAGACCCTACAGAACGTGGTGTTTCCAGATGGTTACTCTAGCAATACGGCTCGTTGTGTTGACTTGCGATAGTGCAAGTTGTCTGGGTTGAAAAGTCACGACTGCCACATTATAATAAAACAATTATTTCTGATTTTGGTGAAGAATGCATTGCCGATTCCGTTGTTGACTGTGATTGCAAATTTGTCATCATTTTTCCGATAACTCTATGGGAAAAGCAGTAAACCCTATGCAACTTGATGACCTTTAGAATCATGTTGTGCAAACTCTGTGTCAGCTGGAAATGATTTTTCCTCAATCATTCTTCACTGTCATAGTTTACCTTTGGTGGCCCGGTACATTATCGGTGGATGTATCCAACAGAAAAGTTGGCTCGCTAATAAACCTCTTTAATACATTCAATTCATTTACTTGCGTATATGCTGAGCGTTATGTCCTATTTTTATAAAAGGTATCTAAGCCGATTGAAGTAATACATGCGTAATAGGGCACAAGCAGAAGGCTCAATTGCGGAGGGCATTTTATTTAAGGAAATTTTGACTTTTTGTTCTAGATATTTGGATAATATTGAGACTAGAATCAACCAACCAGGGCGAGTTAATGATCAACCTGTTGATGTCACACAACATTTAGGGAAAACTATGTTCCCAGAAATTGGAAAGGCTTCAGGGGCTGTTTCACATTTTAGATTCACTCCAATAGAAAAATATCAGGCACAACGTCATGTGCTAGTCAATTGCGAGGCCGTCGTTCTATTTCTTGAGTAAGTATGCACATGTATTTCCTAAACACGAGCATAACTCTTTTTGCCCATTGAGTAGTTGGACTAATTTTCTGTTGTGTCATAAAGTGAATTTAAGGCAGAAACAAAACAAAGATTACAGACTCAAACAAGGTCGCAATCTAAGATAGACAGCGTTGTGCATGCAGAATTTTCTCGTTGGTTCAAGCATGAGGTTCCTATAGATTTAACTTGACCAATGTCTTTTTAGCCTACAATTTGAACATTATGAACCTCTATTTTTATATAAACAATGGATGTTATGGTGCTAGGTTCCAATGGACAGTACGCTTCATTCGTAAGAAATGAAGTTGCTAGCATGCGGTCCCATGCTTCAGGCAAGACATTTTGGAGCGTACAACGTCAATGGGTACAAGTTTAGAACTATCACAAAGGAAGACGAGCTGAAAATCCAAAATGATGGAGTTTATGTCTCATCTAATACAAGAAGTTATGCGAACATGCGTGACAATAGAGTGGCTGTTGGTAGTGTTTCATATTATGAAAAAATTGTGGACATAATCGAATTGAATTACGGCTGCCATTTCACGGTGATTTTGTTCAAATGTATTCGGACTGATACAACTATGAGCAGAGGTATCAAACAAGACCATCTAGGCCTTACCAGCATCAATTTCACTCGTCCGATACATACCAATGATCGAGAAGACGATAAACCGTACATATTGGCATTAGAAGCTCATCTCATATACTATGTGCATTATGAAGTAGATACAGATTGGAGTGTAGTGGTTCATGTAAAACCAGAAGATTTGTATGATTGGGAGGAGAGAATGAAGAGGTTGAAGCTACTTTTTCTCCACAACCAGGGTTTAGCATATCAGCAGCAAGTGACATCGGTGATTTACAGCTGACAAGAGATGATGATGCAGAAGACCCAACAGACAATGTTTCTAAGAATTTCGATGGAGGTAAGCATCAAAGTAGTCCCTGAAGTTACCCTCGAGGCTCAAAGTAATCCCTGAACTTAAAAATTTGTCGAGATCATCCCTGAAGTTGATCTCCGGTACTCATAGTGGTCCTTCCGGTGAATTTCGTCCAGCTGGCACAACCGGAAAGCTGACCTGGCGTCGTTGGTGACACGTTAGCAGCGCAACGGCTAGCTGACGTGGCTTAGTAAACATTTTGGACTCAATTTGGTCCCTAATTTTAGGTTAAAAACCCTAACCCCCAATTGACTCTTCTCCTTTCTTCTCCATCGCACTCTCTTCAATATTTAAGTCTTGGCAACAACCGTCTGCAGGGAACCATCATCAGCGAAATCTGCAAAATCAAGCAGCTGAGTGAATTGTACATAACTGAGAACAATGATTCACTAATCCAACCTTTCATGCTTAATCCTGCAACAAACAAGTCATCTGTTGGCTTCTTTCTTGTGAATGTTTCCATCAGCATTATCCCAAAAATGTATACATCTCCCTTTGTAGAGATAATCCCTTTGGATCCAAACTCTGCAACTCAAATTACCCTCGTTATTTTAAATAAAATATTTGTTTATAGAACAAGTATATGTGACATACAAGCCACTAAAATTGGAAACAAAATGTTTAGATACCACCACCGCAACAGAAAGTAAATTTCTGAACTAATGAAAATTACTACAGAAAAAGTTAAAGAAGCATTGTAGTTCAACTTTGATTACAAATTATTACTAAAAGGTCAATGAATGATTTATGATCTTCAATTGTATATGCATACTAATCAAGCATATGGTTATAATCAAATGACCAAAGTTAAAAGGGAAATTATAATCTGGTGTAGCATAACTTACCCGGTGCAATGTAGCCAACTGTAGCCATGGTCTTGGTATATTCTTTGGATTGTCCCTCGCCAAGCAATTTGGCAATGCCAAAGTCACTGACATGGCCAACCATGTCTTCATCCAATAAGACATTACAAGGTTTGACATCACAATGAACCACTATAGGTGAAGATCCATGATGCAGATACTCCAATGCAGATGCCACATCTATCATTATATTTAGCCTTTGCAAGAAGTCCAAACAATGGTTATGAGAATACAACCATCTCTCAAGGCTCCCATTAGGCATGAACTCCATCACTAAAAGCTTGTAATCTATACTTGAACAACAACCTATATGATCTTCATGAGATTTCGATGGCGCAGATTGCGCATTGCTTTGCATTCTACACTGAAGCTCTTTGATCCTAATTCCAAGTCCAAGTTAAACACTTTGACAGCAACCACCATCCCATTTGAAAGTAAACCTTTGAACACAGAGCCAAAATTGCCCCTAACAAGCAAATTACTCTCATCAAAACCATTAGTTGCCTGTGATAGTTCATAGTACGAAATCATTCTAGCTGTTGGTAATGCTGATAATGTTCCTTCATTAGTATCACCACCATTCTTTCTTCGACGCTTGACGAGAAAAAACACACAGAAAACAACTAGAATGATTGAAACCATTATAGGCAATATGCATTTGATGAAGAATATGTTTGCATTTGATCCTTTCTTCTTTACTTTACTGCATGCTGGGACTTGTAATCTGGCATTTCCACAAAGTGCTTTATTAAACATGAAAGATTGAGCAGTGAAATTTTTGAAAGGTCCACCACTCGGAATCTCTCCTTCCAAACTATTATGAGAAAGATTGATGAATTCAAGATAATGAAGTGACTCCAGTGATCTTGGAATCAAGCCAAACAAGTTGTTTTGAGATAAGTCCAAATCTGTCAAACTTATCAAACTTCCAAGTGAATCAGGAATACCCCCTACCAATTTATTTTGTGATAAGTTGAGAATTTGCAAATTTTGCAATCCAGAAATGGCCCCAGGAATGCTTCCTGAGATCATATTCTTTGATAGATCCAAGAAAGTCACAGCCTTTAAGTTCCCAATTTCAATTGAAAGACACAGAGTTAAAGCATTGTCAGACAAGTTCACCTCAAGAATGTCTCTGAGGCTCCAAAGAGAAGAATTCACCTTACTGAGTTTGTTGGAGTTCAAGTAAAGTTTTCTTAGAGAAGTAAGATTACCAAAGCAAGTTGGAACCTCTCCAGAAATTAGCTTGTTCTCAGTTATGTACAATTCACTCAGCTGCTTGATTTTGCAGATTTCGCTGATGATGGTTCCCTGTAGACGGTTGTTGCCAAGACTCAAATATTGAAGAGAGTGCGATGAAGAAGAAAGGAGAAGAGAGTCAATTGGGGGTTAGGGTTTTTAAACTAAAATTAGGGACCAAATTGAGTCCAAAATATTTACTGCGCCACGTCAGCTAGCCATTGCGCTGCTAACGTGTCACCAACGACGCCAGGTCAGCTTTCCAATTGCGCCAGCTGGACGAAATTCACCGGAAGGACCACTATGAGTACCGGAGATCAACTTCAGGGACGATCTCGACAAATTTTTAAGTTCAGGGATTACTTTGAGCCTCGAGGGTAACTTCAGAGATTACTTTGATACTTACGTGGCATAGTGAAAATATGAAAAATGTGAACGCCATTTATAAAGAATCTGTGTATGATTAATAAGTTTAATAGATCATTATGATGTACGTAGTTTGCTTGTTACATTACTATCTGTATTTTCGTATTTCAATTAAGTCTTTACTGAATTATTGATTTTCATGAATAAAAGCAGTTTTCCGTTTCTTTCAACGTTTGTTGCTAGCAAAAGTTAGTTTACAATTAAGTATTTACGTCGTCATTATTGTTGTTCTCAATTTCCAGTGAAAAAATCATGATATTGAATAAATCATTATCAATTTCAATATTGTTACGACTGACCAATATAGTAAACATAAAATTGTGGTGCATGTGACAGGAGAAATGAAAACGGAGGACTTATCATCATGCTGTGCAAGCACATTTGCTAACGAAATGGCTATAACCTCTCCATTTTCTTCATTAGAACATGCAATTACTGTTCACTACAAGAAAAATACCCATTCAGCCACACTTTTTTTAAGCTACATTTGAAAAGCGTAGCCTACACTTTTCTCCGTGTTGCCTTTTTATAAGAGAAAAGGATACACAATTATGGTATCATTTAAAAAGTGTAGCCTTAGGTATTATAGAAATCACTTATAAAGCGTAGCCGTAGGTTGATATCTATAGGTTCACTTTTCGTATCAAAGGAGACGCTTTTAAAGGGTAGCCTATTTGTTAAGTTTTAGGTGCATTTTAAAAGTGATGCCTAATGTATCTAGTACAAAAAAATTTAACACAACCCACAAACACTTAGTAATTTTTTGTTTCCTTTTCTCCCTCACTTACCCTCTTTGCGTGGTGCCCTAACCTAGAATCAGAACCAATCTCACCTCTCTCTTCTCTCGCCACTCTGTCCCTCAAGCCCGTCGCCGGCTCCTCAAGCTTTGGTTGCCCCCTCAAGCTCGTCGCCGCTCAAGCTTTGGTCGCCCCCTCAAGCTCGTCGCTGCCTCAAGCTCTGTCGCCCCCTCAAACTCGTCACGGCCTCAAGCTCTGTCGCCGCCTCAAGCTCGTCGCCGCCTCAAGCTCGTCGCCGCCTCAAGCTCACGTCGCCGCCTCAAGCACGTCGCCGCCTCGAGCTCGCGTCGCCGCTTCAAGCTCATCGCCGCTCAAGCTCTGTCGCGCTCTATCATAGTTCGTAAGCTCGCCTTCCTGCTTCGGCCATCAACACTTCCTCGGCCCTGAGTCTGGGTTTAGGGTTTCAGCTTCGGCTCGGGTCTTCCATCAACGCTTGCTTCGTCTCTCTGCCTATGTGAGTTTCATCTTCAGCCCTGTTATTCCTCTTTCAATTTTATTGCTGTAAAATATTAGTACATCTTTGAATTTATTGCTCAAAGTTGAGTTTGTTGCTGACATTATGATTTAGCTAATGTTAATCTGCTGTAAATCATATTTGGAGAGTTGAAGTTTTTTTGTTGCTTCCTGAAAGTTATCATAGTTTAAGTTTTTGTTGCTGCCTGAAAGTTATCATAGTTATCATAGCTGAATTTGTTGCTAGAATTCTAGAAGTAGAATTTGTTGTCAGCTGTAAGTTGAATTTGATGCTGAACATCTCATAAATGTGGTTGTTGCTGGAAGTAGAATTTGTTGCTGGATAATTGAGTTGAGTTGAATTTGTTACTGATCCTTGTTGTTGTTGTTTGAATTTGTCTGATTAGGGGAGGTTCTGCGATTATTTGTTTTTTAATTAAGAAGCATCATGTTCTATTTTTAATTTGTTTTTGGTTTTGATGTTTCCCAATTATTTTCATGATCTTTGTTTCAGGAAAGTGCCATGAATGGCAGGCAGAAGGTTGAGAAAAAATGTTTAATATGTTACTCCTCTTGATTTTGAAGTTCTTTGATCCCAGTTTCTTCAACTTTTTGTAAATTAAGCATTCATTTCCTGCTTCCATCATGTTAAGCTGTGTTTGATTGTTTTGTGCTCATCATGTTAAGCTGTGTTTGATTGTTTTCAGTGTTACTTGATGTATATATCTCATCACTGTTATAAATTCCTTCATTGATAATATTTTAAGTTCTTGCTTTCTTATCATCTTGTACTTTGTTCAAGAATTGTTGCAGTTGGGAGCTCCTGAGATTGTTCCAGATTATCCAATTCTTTCTGTTGACGACCTAGCAGATCAAATAGCCGAGGTTCTCAACTTTTTTGGGTGAGTAAGTTCAAGCTTAATCTGTAATTTGTTATAGCCATATCATTATTTATGATAGCTAATTTAGTGTAAATCTAAGTACTCAGAATTATATAGGATACTATTTGTAGGCTCCATAACTAGGATCCGTCTACCAGCATTTGATTTCTTAGACCCTTTACTTAGTTTAAAATCTGATAGGGAGTTGGGAGGAATGGTGGAGAAATGAAGTAGAGAAGAGAGGAAACTTATTTTAAGGGGGAAAAAAAGAAAGTTTAACATTAATGATAGGTATATTTCAGGGCTAAGGTTATCTTTGGATTGAATGCTCTTGCTGGAAGAACATTACAATCTGGTTCTGCAGTTGGACCATGGAACTCTTCCAATGCCGAATCTTTTATCTGTTATACTGTAAGAAAGAATTACAGCATTGCTGGTTGGGAATTTGGTAAGTGTATGCTCCCTGATTACATATATGCCAAAGTAGCAAGCATCAGTGTAATTGATTCAATAAGACTAAAATTAAAAAATGGTGATTTTAAGACTCATTATCTTTGCCACATAGCAGGATTTCACATTTAGTTTCTAACACAAACATTGCAAGTCTTTCAAGTTCTTTTTGCGAAACAAAAATAACATGTCTCTCTTGATAGAATTAATAGTTTAAATGAATTCCTTCTTGCTTGTGCAGGCAATGAATTGTGCGGGAGTGGAGTTGGAGCAAATGTTTCTGCAGATCAATATGCTTCTGATATTGCTGCATTAAGAAACATATTTCATGATGTATATAGAGGGATCAGGCATAAGCCACTGATCATTGCTCCCGGTGGCTTCTATGATGCAAACTGGTTCCAGGAATTCGTAAACAAATCTGGTAAATCTGTTGATGTGGTATCTCACCACATATATAACCTTGGAGCAGGTATCATCCACCAAAAAGGAATACTACTGAAAGCTACTACTTTATCTTACATACAGGAGTTGATGAGCACCTAATTGAAAGAATTCTTGATCCATCATATCTTGATGGAGTGGCTAGCACATTCAGTGGCCTCAAAAACATACTTCAAAAATCAGCAACCAAAGCAAAAGCATGGGTTGGTGAGGCAGGAGGGGCTTACAACAATGGCCACCATCTTGTGTCTGATGCATTTGTCTACAGCTTCTGGTTAGTTTAACTAACTCACCTTGAATTTTTTTTTATTATTTTTTAATTTTTTTTTGTCATTGGAGATTCTACAAGCATTTACTCTAATGTTAATACATCATAACACAGGTATTTGGATCAGCTTGGAATGTCAACTGTTTATGACACCAGAACATATTGCAGACAGAGTTTGGTTGGAGGAAACTATGGATTACTAAACACTTCTACTTTTGTGCCAAATCCAGATTATTATAGGTACCAAATATTAAATTTCATAGTTGAAGGATGTGCAGCATGTTATTGTGGACTATCTCATTTTAGCTTTCAAGTGTCAATATTACAGAAAAATATATTGTGTGCTCATTTTACAAACTCGCACATACCTTTCTACCATTGGTTGAGGGTGTAGACTTATCATATGCAGATCACACATTCTATCCAATGGTGAAAAGATGTGTTTTGTTCCGATATATAAAATAAAAATGAGTACAAATTATACATTCCTTCTTTGTGAGCTGATATATCCAACTTGTGTTCTGACATATATAGATGTTTACTTCATTAGTTGCTTGCCAGATCTGCAAGATCCGCAATTGAATTCAAGTAGGATAGTCTTTTAAAGCTTACTGACACTCGTGATTCTAACAATAAGATGACATTGATGCACTATCTTTGCAAGGTATAATAACAATTGCACTAAAGGAATATATCATTTGATCACTTACCTTCTTTCCATTTTGCTATTTTGGCTCTAGGTTCTAGCTGATAGGTCGCCTGGACTGCTTGACTTCCACTTAGACCTTGTAAGCCTGGAAGCTGCGACTAAGGTGATGATTTATGCTTGGTTGGAAAAAGAAAATTATTCAACTGCTAATTGCTAGTTTGGTTGGTTTATTGGTTCTGTTTCACTTTGTTCCCCTGTAAAACTAAGCACATATCTCTTCCTCTGACTTCTTGCAATGATATGTGTGTCACTTCCGTTTGTTTGTGGCTGAAAATTGTTTGTGCAATTCTAGTTGTTGTATTTCTGATTTTGTGCACTTCTGTTTGCTATGGCTGAAAGTTATATTGCTATTTTTGGCTCTTTTCTTTTCACCATGAACTAGAAGAAACATGGGATGACTTGGTATATATGAATTTTTCTCTATTTTTTTATTCATCTGCCGATAAAAAGCAAATAATACTAGCTATGGTTATAGACTTATAGTATTAGTATTTTCAAATTAAAGTTATTAGTTTTAATTTAAAAAAATGTTACAACAGCAGATATAGTATGTATAACATGATAATAATATATTAAAATTTTAGTTTTTAGGTGCTCGTCCTAGTCATGTTCTATATGTTGCTGTTGCATGTAGTAGTTGGAGGAGTAATAATTCAAGATTGGCTTGTGTAGGAGAGTTCAACTTTTCAAATGTGAAGAGAATAGGGAAACTTTGTGGCAACAGTTCTGATTTTGGCATTGTGGTGGGAGGCAGGGGATTTTTGTCTAGCTGCTAGGGTGATGATTTTTTAAATTATAGCTCTTTATCTTATGATTTATAGCTTATACTTTTTTGATCTTTGAATTCTAATTTTGGATTTGTGAAACACTACTATGCATTGGTGAAACTTGTACACGGTACAGAAAGGATTAATGATATCAGTTATTGATAGTTTTCAGTCTGGTTTTTTAATTTTTATAATCGCGAATGTCATTATAAATATTTTTCTAATTACTTTTCTATATAATTATGCAGGATAATATTGAGGATGATGATAATGAAGATTAAGTTGATTATTATTGTGGTTTATTGGCTAAGATAGAGTAGTGTTGGGAATGGATACATGTATAGTTGACTAATGACTTTTATTAAAAGATACTTATGTAGGATATAATATTTTAGTTTTTTATAGAGTATTAGTAGTAAATTCTAAGTGATATCATAGTTATTTTGATATGGCTATGTTTATTTTAATGAGATGTATGAATATTTAAAATTAACATTATTCTAGTACTTTTGGATCATTATTATAAATATATTTTGGTTACAGATAATTTTTATTATTTAAAAAAATTATTTAGTATAATTATGTATTTTTTTATTTTATAATATTTAACTCATTTAATTAAAAATGCAGAATTATTATATATATATATATATATATATATATATATAAAATAAAAAAAATAATAATAACGGACCTAAGGCTACATTTATATACAGTAGCTATAGTATGAAAAAAAAAAAACGAGGGACCTAAGGCTACACTTATAAAAAGTAGCCATGGAATATAATGTGGCTACGCTTGACAGGTGATGCAATAGTGTTGAAAAGCGTAGCCTATTCTAGTAAGAATGGAAGCTGAAAAGCGTAGCCTTTGGTCCTGCACAGCATCACTTGAAAAGCGTAGCCTATTCCCAAACGCCAAAAGCGTAGCCCTTGGTACAGAAAAGCGTAGCCTTTGAGAATAGGCAACGGCCGAATAGGAATCACCCCAAAAAGCGTAGCCGTAGCCCAAAAAGCGTAGCCGTAGCCTAAGGCATCATTTTTTTTCACTTTTGGCTACACTTTTCAAGTGTACCTGAATGGGTGTTTTTCTTGTAGTGGTTGCTAGAGATATATGGTTCCGTAAATTGAATGTTAGGTGTTGGTTAGAGGTTATATCAGGACGATCATGTTCTAATGAATACTTGAAAACGGCGAACGAAGTTACTATGTAGGTTTGTTTGTTAGGCATAATCTTAAACTTGTGTTAAACTATATTTGAATAATATAAATTTTTAGTATATATATGCTTTGTTAGGCATAATCTTAAACTTGTGTTACACTATATTTGAATAATATAAATTTTAAGTTGATATATGATAACGAATTTGCTTCAATAATAGTTGTTAATTTAATGTTTAAATTTGTAAGAACTTGATGAATGGAGATCAATGTACGAGAAGAAATTTGAGTATGTTTTTGTGACATATGCAGCTGGTAGGACCTCTAAAGACATACTTGTTGGATTAAAGGTTAAAAATAAATATCTAGCATAGAAAGTGCATCATAAAGGAACATTTATGCTTTACAAAAAAAACCATGAACTATATATTTTATTGTGATGCAGACACACTATAGAAATACGCATGCTGTTGAGTTGGATATTGTTTCAAAAGAAGAAATGAAGTATATAGAACTGCACATTACAGAACTTCTTTTTAAGAAATCTGTCCAAATTACTGGTAAAGGAGATGGTAGTTGTTTATTTTTTTGTTTAGTTTTAAGGTTCCCTAACCATATTAATGCACATTTTTTCTTAATTAGTTCCTAATGACTTGGGAATTATTATTTTCTTTTGAGTAGACTTAGATTGTTGTATGCATGTTGATATTTTCAGTGTCAGCTAAATATTCTGGCGAAATAGTTAATGACACTCTAGATGAGACAGAGACTCATTCAGAAGACAATTTAGATGATATCTCCTCTGGTGGAGTTGACATCTCCAGGCAGTATGAGCTCAATAAGGTTCCGGAAAAAGAAAGTGAAACCTTATAGGTTACCTGGCCAAAAACCAAACCTTTTTTCAAAAAGAATAATATGATGTACATGCTGCAAAAAGGAGATTCAATATGAACAAAAAGTCATAGTTTGGAGATGACTTATCAGATCAATTATCACGTAAAACCTGTAGATTTGTGACAGAGTATTTCTGGCCAGGTTAATACGATGTTGAAGAGAAATTTTGACTTATTACTTGGTTGTCTACTTTGAGAATTCTAATATTTATGGTCTATTGAACTTTATTTTGACTTTAAAAATTCAGACGTTGACTTGATTTTCTCTTTAATGTTTATGCTTGATTGTAAATTTAACAGGCGCTAATAGTATACGAGGAAACGTAATTCATAAATTTGTGCACATTATTAATCACTATATGTTTTTTTAATTCATTAATTTTTTCACTTAATACAAATCCAAAAATATATGTAATGCATTAAGTTAAAGTGTTTAAAACATATTTTTCAAAAAAAAATAGTGAAAACTTAAGTAAATTTTACAAGGCAATGTTTAAACAAAAAAATTCGAATTAAAAATATATTGCAGCGATTGAGAGAAAATTGCTGCTAATTAAAAGAATATCTGGTAATGAGTGTTGCATTAATTGCTGCCAAATTGACATTTTCGTTGCAAAATGAGAAGCTTTTGATAACCCCTCTTTAATCCGTTGCAACAATTGCTGCCAGATTCTATTTAGTGAAGGTTTCTGAAAACCGCCGCTAAATATCCACCGCTATCTGTTAAATTTTTTTTGTAGTGATAGCCTACTTAAATACTAATACTGCTTAATCTAATCCATATTATTATTATTATTATTATTATTATTATTATTATTATGTTTTAGCTAGATTTTAATGTAACTCATATTTTAATGGATAACTATTTATATAATTATTTAGGTTTGGAATTTCATAATTTGATATATATTAGAATTTAAAAATGACTATCTTAATGACTATTTTAATGGCTTCTCTTTCATTGCTGAGGGATTTTGTTGTATAGTTGATTTTTTCTTTTAGAATATTAACCCATCAAAAAAATTATTATGGACTGCAAGAATTATTTATTTTGATTTATCCTTATACCCACAATACAGGTTTCTATAATTTGCTATTTAAAGTTTCTATGAACAAAATATCTAAAGTCGGATTCTTATTAATGACCCTATTTTAGCATTTTCGGTAAATCAAAAGAAAATAAAAATTGATTAAAAAAAATTCACGTAAAAATAAAATAAAATATATAACTATTCATATATTTTTACTTAATTAATAGGTTAAGTATTTTAGTAAATAATTTCATCACATAACATCATATTTTTTTTATTGTCAAATTAGGAGATTCTTAATGAGAAAAGGTCATATAATTTTTAATTATTTATATATCTCTTTTTTATTATGTTTTCGGGACCAAGTATGATAAAGTATAATCTTACGTGTTTAATTTTATAGCGCATATATATTAGTTTAATTTGTTAATCTTATTGAATTAATAACATTTTAAATTTCTAAATAAATTTTTTATAGTTAGTATTAGAAATATAATTATTTATATATTTTTTATCAATTTAAATTTTTAAATATAGTAATTTCATAATATAGTAACAAAGTTTTTATGATCAAAAATTTTAAAATTATGTTTTATCTTTATTAGATCTTAAAAGAAAAAGAATTTAGTATAAAGTAAAGTCTATATAAAAATTTAAGTAAACTCAAAAAATAACTTTATTTAAAAAAATATATTAAAAATATAATTGTTTATGTATTTTTTATCAGATTAAATTTTTGAAAAAAATTATTTTATGAAAGTTAGAAAACTAAATATGTGATTATAGTATAATCAATTATGTTATGTATACACTAAATTTAGCTATTAAAATCATTTACTAATTAAAATATATGTTAAAATATAAATACATATTAAAAATAAATTAAACTATATATATTTATATATAAATATGTTAATAGCTGATTTTAACGATTAATTTTGGTGTACAAATAATATTTTAGTAATATAATATACTCTTAAAAATTTGTTGGGGGAATACTAATTGATGAGTCATGTTGATCATGAAAATGTCACATTCGGGCTTAGCTTCCCTTAATTTGACGGCATGTTCCTAGAGAAAGCATTCGGTCTGTCCTAGATTGTCCTTCCTTTCTGTCTGCCAAATACTTCAATTCCTAGATATGCTTTATTTGCGATTATATATGTAATATGTTTATTCATTCTTATTAGAACCGATAATACTCGCAGAAATAAATAATACCAGAGTACATATATAATATCTTATTCTTTAGAAAATTGTTATGTCAATGTATGGGTTTATTTTCTATAAATTTCATATAATAATACCTGTTTTTTCTTTTATAACGTATCTAATTAAACTTAAAATTTTGGTACACACGAAAACGAGCATGGTTTTGATGTGTTGCCATTTCCTAGAACTTCACTTTTCAATATGCTTTAAAAAAAAGGAGTTTCACATGCATGTGTTTTTCTTTGTTTTTTTTTTTTTTTGGAAAAAAAATTACTATACATTAATATATATTTGGTAAAGAAATATAGAGATGGGCTATATATAGGTTGTATTACGTATTGGACGATGATGAAAATTCAGGTACAGTCAACTTCACTTGAAGTTGATAGATGAAAGCTGTTAAATAATTTAAATAATTTGACTAAATTTTTATCTAACAGCTTTTAATTATTAACTTTACGTGAAATTGACTATACTTAAATTTTTACTTGGTTGATATAAAATGCACCATGCATAAACCCATACATTAAATAGTGCATTTGTAGCATGTCTTCTAATGTAAGATTTTTTTTGTCTTTCTAGTTTATTTTATTTTATTTTCTTTTTTTTAATAACAAAATTAAATTTTAGATATTTATTCATAAAAGTTTTTGTACTACATTATGAAGCTATTATTTATTCCCAAAAATGAAATTCATTAAAAAAAACATAAAAATAATTATATCTGCAATGATAAATATCTTCAATTCTTCATCATGATAATAGATAGATCTTAGGCATGTACTACATATATTTTATTTTAACTTGACATAAACGGAGAATTCAGTATATTTCTTTGGGAACTCACATATAGCTAGGTTCATGCACACAAAACCAGCCCAATTTAGTAATGAGACAGAAATTAATAAAACAGAAGTAGGTGAAGCAGACAATTAAATTTCCAAAATAGGGTGGTAATTAGGTGACAAGTAACAATAACCTGATAATTAATTAGGTGAGACCTCTTTGTATAGTTTGTTATTAGCTACTAATAGCTTCTTATAGCTGACAAATAAATATAATATTTATAATTTTAGGAAGCTTTTCCAAACACACCCTAATAAAAACGGGGAAATATAAAATAAATTAAAGATAAGTCTTTGTCTAGTTGACAACTAACCTAAACCCACATATATGAATATAAAAAATAAGGAAAAGTATAGGGTATCAACATATTATCTGCCAACTTTTGCCAACTCTTATTTATAATTGTGTTTTATGGAAGTATGTTCGTGAATGTGTCTAATAATTAATATATTTTAAATACATATATAAAGAGACACATCCAGAAAATATATTTATAAAGACACTTCTATTAAACACAGACATTTTTATTAGACACATCTACGAACACACTTCCATAAAACACAATTATAAATAAGAGTTGGCAGAAGTTGGCAGATATGCTGTTGGTAACGTAGCGGAACCGAAAAAATAAACGTGTATCTGTATCCTTAATTTCTTCCAATGCATATTATCGAGTATGTACCATATCACCTCTTAATTAATTGATCTCTCTTTTTAGCTTTCTAATGTTTAGGAAAAAGTCGTCTTTGATATTATATTCTATATATTTTTTAGTTGCTCACATTATTTTATAATTTGAAAAATTAATAATTAATTTATTATAAATCTGAGTTTCATTTAAAAATTTATTATTAACTAATAAATTATTATACACATAAAATTAGATTTAATTTTTTATATTTAATTAAAACAAATAAATAAGTTAACTATTCGACCAATCTAAATTAATTGATATATTCTATATAATATAATAAAATCGATTCGTGATTTCAATTATTACATGATGAAACTTGTTGGAAAAAATCCATATTAATTTCACATAAATCTAAATAAGGTTCGTATATATTAATCAGCCACTACAAGAGATGCAAATTTTATCGATAATTGTATTGACGGTTAAGGTGTCGGTAATTAATAATTTTACTAACAGTTAAATCGTCAGTAAAATACTATCGATAAAATTGATATTTAATAAATTCCAATCAATATTATTGACGGTTGATAACTGTCGGTAATATTATAATACTAAACTATTGTTATCAATGGTTGTTGGCTGCCAATAAATTAATGCGTGAAAAAATATTTATTTTTATTTTACCATTGGCTTACTGACATTAAAAAAAACATAGTAATGAAATATTACCGATGGCTAAACTATTGGTAAAGAAAAATATTTAAAGACTATCAAAATTTATTATTTTAGCTCATTACTTTTAGTCAGTAACTCAATTCCTTTAGTTTAGTAATTCGACAATTTTTTTTTAGTTCACACTTTTAAATATTGATAATTAATCAAAAACTATAAATTCTTATGATTCTTTAACATTCTTCGTATTTTTTTATTTTCTAAATGTTATTTACCGATGGCTAAATGTGGATTTTGTAAATCACATATATACATATATCAGGTCCTTATATGTTTATTTGAATAAATTAAATTTTAATGCAACTAGTAAATAATATAAAATTTTTATTCATATTAAAACTGAATAAATAATAAATTTACAGGATTATTCGAAATTATAATACAATAAAAAAAAAGAAAAATATAATCAAAACTAAAAATATAAGTACACTATATAGAAATCAATCGGACTACATGTAATCCTCTAAGATGAAGCCGCCATCGTCTACGTTGTCACTATTCTAAGTCCTGAGGGTGCTGTGCTGTCAGCGACTGATCGAGGACTAGATAATGCTGCTGGAGGATGTCTAAGCGGTGAAAGAGGCGGCATGGCTGGCGTACCACTGGACGAGCTACTCTTCAGCTTCTCCCGTACAAACGAGTACATGTCTATGACCATATTCTTCTACTGGTTTAGATCGGACTGCTGGTGGACGACGGTCTTTTGGAGGCTTTTGATCTCCTCTCGTATTTCTGGTGAGCATGCCTCTACTATTACCGCTCTTGTCAGCTCTGTATATCCCGTCCGATACTGTTGCAGCTCTCACTCCAAGTTCTACTGTAGCTCTTTGTTGAGCAGGGTAAATTTACCCACGTGTGCCATTTGGCGCCAAAGTTGCACGGAACTTTATCGATAGCGTCCCTTAATTACTGATGGCCAAGCAGTTGGTAACTCGATCTCGTCACACGTTGTTAGAATGGTTGTTGGTAACACGCCTCTCTATAGTAGTAAACATTATTAGAGATATAATTATTTATATATATTTTGCTGTTAATTTATTAAAAAAAAAAAGAGACTTCATAATATAATATGAAAGTTTTTATCTGTGATTAAATAATTTAGAGTTCGATTCTTGTTAACTTTTAAAAAAAAATTAACATAAGGTGAATAAAAAAAATACTTGTACAAATTTTACACAAATTCAAAATAAAACTCTTATATAAAGAGATTATATTAAATATATAATAATTTATTTGTCTATTCTACCAATTTAATTTTTTGGAAAAAAGTGACTTCGTAATAATATATATTGATGAAAGCCTATATGAATTGATGAAAGCAAGTTGAGTATAGGTGTTAGTTATCAAATTTTGTTGGACATGTTCTTAGTCAAACAGAATTAGGATGGTTGACAAGCAACTTTTGCTAAATCACTACTAGAAATAAGCTATTTATTATAGACGAATTTTAGGGACCATTTTTTCTATCAAAATTATCAACGGATCCAATTTTCCATCAATAATAGTTGAGTGATTTTTTTATTTTATAATTTTGCTATTTTTTCTCTGCTATTTGTTAATAAATCTAAGATTTAATTATTCTGTTAGTTCTTAATTATAATTTTATTATATTTATAATTAAATTTTTATTTTTTAAATTAAGTCATTACACTATTTTTAATTTGTAATTATGTATTTTTCATGTCAAAAATATTAAAATTAACGAAATATTCTTTCTAAAATTTATAGGTAAATATCTAATTCAGTTCTTAATTATATATATCTTCCATTTGTCGAAAAATATTTCATTAATTCTAATATTTTTTATACTAAAAAAGACTTAATTACAAAATTAAAAACAATATAAAAATCCAACTGAAAGGAAAAAAAGATCTAATTAAAAATTTGATAAAATTAAAGGGACCAATAGAGTAATTAAATTTAAAGATCTATTATTTTTATAGACCACACTATAGACAGAAAATTCGTCAAAAAATAATTTGGAAACCTTGTCAAATTTTAGATCCCATTTTTTGGGAATTTTTTTATAGGTAATGAGATTTTTTTTAAGTGTTTTGGACAAATTAAACAAGAACCAAAAGACAACAAGAGAAAGAAAACTAAAAAACTTTAGTAATGTCTCTCTGGAGGAAATGGTCTAGTATTTTCCCAGACTCTAATCACATTAGGTAATCTCTGCTATCCCTTGCACTAACTTTAACAAGCCAATCAGCAATGCTATTAGCATCACGCTTGATAAGATCAAATTGACATTCCAATGTTGAACCAGCAGCTCCTGAATTTTGTTTATAAGATCTATGTCACAAGCATTATCAGAATTTCGAATACTACCCATAAGAAGAAAGATGTCCAAACTATCTGTTTCACATACAACTTGTTGGAAGCCACACTCCCACGTGGAGACAAGAACATGCCAGATCGCAAAGAGCTCGCACCTCTTTATGGATCAAGTAGGAAGTGCCCCAGATCAACCAAGAATTCGTGCACCAACATAATTCTTTAACAGACACCCAAAACTTACATACCCCTCATGATAATATATACTAGCATCACAATTAATTTTTATCACATTCTTTGAAGGAGGTCACGAAATCAAACTTTTCACTGAAGAGTTGGTCGAGTAGAAGAATAACCTTTGCCCCTGGATCTCATTCGTCATATATCTTGCTAGGTTCACCGTCCTCCTATCAAACCATTCAGCAATTGCACCAAAAATATGTTGACATCTATGTTTCCAAATCCACCAAATTGTTAATGCACAGATAAACTCTCTTTTCTTGATATTATTCCTGAACCACTCATAAAAATTGTTCTCTTTTTGGAGAATCAGATACTCTAGATGTTAATGTTGCAAGTGTGAGGAGTATATGAAGTTAGTCCCACATTAAAGAAAATAAGGAAGAGTGAAGAGTTTATAAGATGAGAAACCTATTAACTTACTACCTTAAGGTTTTCAGTTCGATGTGGTGTCTTCTTATCTTATGTTATCTCACTTGATTCCTCCCCAAAATTCTCCCGATAGTTGAGAGCTTCCCACGGTACCGCAACAAGTGGTATCAGACCCGATGGTTAATCGGTTTGGTTTAAGAAATATTTAAGGTGAAGCATCGAAAGTCTTCCCGGCAAAGGTGGTCTGGACGGCGTGTCCCGCGGTGTGGTGCGACGATATGGTGGACGAATACTCATGGTGGAGGAGCTAGAAAAAGGGGGAGTTGATGCTTGATGTGGAGGCTCACACTTGAGGAGGAGATTGTTAATGTTGCAAGTGTGAGGAGTGTATGAAGCTAGTCTCACATAAAAAAAAGCAAAGAAGAGTGAGGAGTTTATAAGATGAGAGACCTATTAACTTACTACCTTAAAGTTTTGAGTTCGATGTGGTGTCTTCTCGTCTTATGTTATCTCACTTGATTTCTCTCTGAAATTTCCCTGGTGGTTGAGAGCTCCCCACGGTGACCCAACACTAGATCCAACAGCTTCTAAATTTCTTTGGCTACCTCGCACTCCCTAAGGATATGAAGCACCGATTCTTGAGTCATGTTACATCGAGGTCAAACATCAGAATTAGTAAGACCTTTTTTAAAGTGAAAAACAACAGTTGGAAAGGCCTCATTAACTGTTAGCTAAATAAGCATCTTAAACTTTTTTGAAATCTTTAATTTTCACAACTAAAACCAATCAATCCCATCATTCCACTGAAAATTTTCTTTGAGTAAGCCAGAGGTATTCAATTTTGGTGCTACCCTATGATTATTTGAATTCCAATACCAATCAAGAGCATTATTACAATGTTTGAATGGGGTAAACTCAAGATCATATCTCTAACATCTTCAAGTATAAGTGATATATATCAAATGATATAGTCTCCACGCATTACCATCACAAGCAACCGCATTAATAAAGAGCAACTCTGAAATGTGAATATAAAGAAGAGTGTACCTCCAATCTTGCCAATTAGGTTCCAGTGATCATGCCACAAAGATTATTGAAGATCTTCGTAACACTACATAAACCCTTCCGTAATCTAAGAGTAAGCCTTCACAATACTAGGTGACACATTAAAAATATTCTTATTGTTATATGAAATGAGATCTATCGAGTTTTTCATGCCTATTAGAAATTGGACCCATAATTTGTCTTTGCAGTGAAAAATTTGTCAGATGAACTTACCAAGTAAAGCATAATTCACACAATAGGACTTTCTAGACATCGGATTTGATGGTCCCAGAACGTTTGGACCATTAAATGGTTCTATAACAAAATATGTTTTTTAAATTTTTTAATAACTGCTAAATAGTCCTTATTTAATTTTAATTACAAATTAATACTTTATATATTATTTAATTATAAAATCTATTTTTATTTTATAAACTATTATTTTATCATTCATCTATCAACTTTATTAATAATCAAGAACAAAAACAATAGCGAATTAGATCTTCCATTAATCGTAATAAATATTTTGGCAATCCTAATCAATTAGAATTTTATCCTTGATCAGTTATATCCGTGAACATCGGTGAAATCGTGTTTCTTGAAAATTCAATCGATTGGACATACAACACAATCGATTGAATGTCTGTGTTTCCCAAAATTCAATCGATTGAAATTGCTACACAATCGATTGAATTTTTCAAGGCATGTGGATTTTTTCTAATTCAATCGATTGTTCGTATTACTCAATCGATTGAAGTCATCAAAGCAATATAGATTTTCACAATTCAATCGATTGTTTGTGTTATCCAATCAATTTAAGTTTTCTAATTTTATCATTAATTACTCAATCATACCATTAAAATAGTTTATCTTGATTATCAATTGTTTGTTTCATGATGACCCTCACCACCATCTTCAGTCAAACTCGACTCTTCTTCATCGCTTAATGAGTTTTTATTTCTATCTCCCTTACCAAACTCAGCCATTGACAATTTGACATAGTCTGACCACACATGGTTTCCATTGTGAGTGGAAAATTCGAGGACTTCCCCGAAGACCCATGGCAAGGAAGATTTTGATTCTGGGTCATGGTATGCGGCACATGATGTGATTGGTGATGAAGCCGCATTGAAGCAGGAAAATCAAAACCACCAAAGGAAACTCCACCATTGATGAGTTTGGAAAAATCTTAATTAAATTGATGATGATCAAACATTATTAATATAATTAATTACAAAAATTATTAATTTGAATTCTAATTCATATTTGCTAATTAATAATTTTTGTTGCTTGCAGATTTGGCTTTGGGCTAAAAGAAAATTAATAAGCCCAATGTAGAATCCAAAATTCAGTTTTGATACAAAAATGGTTTCATTCATATGATTGAATTAGTGATGAACCAATTGGGCCAGATTTAAATGTGTAAGCCCAAATCAATTGTTGGTGTATGACCAACTAGTTTGGTCCGAAATTAAAAAGGGAATTGGGCCAAAGTTTAAGCTACCCATTTTTAAATGATGAAATCAAATTGTTAATCATTTTGCTGAATGCTTCCAACGGATCCCATTTCCATCATGTGGTGGATTTCAAACTTATTCAATTATCATTAATTACATGGGAACCATGAGAGAGAAATTAGCAGTTGATTTGATTGCTATCATTAGTGCTACACGCTACTCAGCAAAGGGAAGTGGAAAACTTAATTCACTTTATCAATTCCATTGATTATTGTTCAAATTTCTCTCTCTTCTCTCTCATCTCTCTTCTTGCATTCGGTCACTTCACAGAGAAAGCATGGAAGCTAATGCGAAGTTATCAGAAGCAAAAAGAAGAAGCTAGAAGCAAGCTTGAGGCCATAGTGATGATGGCATCAAGAAAAAGAAAATCTGAAGTATGTTGTGGCTGAGATTTTCACCACAAATGATAAGATTTGGTGAAGAGATCTCAAGCTCTCCATACCTTAAAATGGACGAAGATCCATTCGGTCAGAGGAAGAAGATCCTTGGAGGGATGGCTTGTCTCAGCTTTTGATCAACCACCACAGGAGGTAGCTACTGTAGCTACGTGGAGGATGAGGTAGAAGTTGGAGCAGAAGAAGCTGTCATCGTCAAGAACTCATCAAGGGCTAGGGATCTTTCTTGGAGTGCAAGTCAAGATGGAAGGTCCGGATTGATGAAGCTTGGTGTAAAGGGAAGACACAGAGGTAATTGCATGTTGGGTTTTACATTCAGTTTTCTCTCTTCTCTCTCTGGTCGAACCGGTTTTGGTTTGAAGAAGAAGAAGTTTAGCTTGGTTCAACAGTTTCAACCGTGGAAGCTTCCCCTTCTATAAATAAGGAAGAATAGCCAGGGCTTGAAGCAAGGAGTGAGAGTACAAGGCACAGAGTTCTCATAGCTACCTAAGCTAACAGAAGTTCTTCTCCTCCAATGTTTTCTATTTTGTAATTTTCTGTTTAATTTTGTCTGTCTTGAGTCTTATGTAAAAAGACAAACAGTGAGGTTTGTAAGAAAAAGTCATAGAGCAGAAAAAGGCAGAGAGTGCAAAATTAAAAGAAAAAACCATAGATGTCCTTAGAGGTCCTTTGTACATCTGTGTTGTGTTTCGTGATTCTGTGGAAATCCCCTTCCAAGTTGAGTTAACACTTAGCAGTTGAAAGCTTGGCAGTAACCAAGTCAAGTTCAGGATTGGGGATTAGATTCTGAACTTGTCCCGGATAGGAAGGGTAGCTCCTAGGGAGAATTGGTGTATGTAATCATGATGATTATAGTGAAATTCCATCATTGTTGTGATGGAGACTGGATGTAGGATGCATTGCACTTAGCAGCTGAACCATGATATATCTTGGTGTGATTTTCTCTCTCTTCTACTCCATTTCTGTTTTCTGCTGCGTAGGAGACAAAACTGAAAAATATCTCCTGGCTGGTTACGAGACAAAAAAAAAAGTCTCTTGACTAGGCACGAGACAAAAATAAGAAATATCTCCTCAAGTGTTCTGAAAGGACAGCAAGTGTTATCAAGCGAAAAAGGGGCTAAGATTCAACCCCCCTTCTCTTAGCCACTGATAACTGTACCACCCTGTGGCAAATTCCCTTCCATTGCTTCGCAAAGAAACCAGCCACTAGAATCAAACCAATGAACTCATTCCACCTTAAATCCTATAAATGTTGTTAATCAAACCTACAGATTAAAATCAACAATCCAATTTCAATGAAATCCACCAAGGTCCAAGCAAACCCTTTTCAATCCCACCTACAATCTTCTAGAATTTTAGCTAAAAACATACCACCTAAAATCCAACCCCCATAAAAAAATAAAAGGAACCCTTTTCCAAAACACCATTTCATATACCAATATTTGCAGCCAACAAGAACTTAAATTTCATAAGCCAACAACAGTTCCACAAACACCCAGAAACAAAAATTAGAAGAAAATCGATTTGGTAACACAAATAATCTATTGAATTGTGAAAATTTATATTGTTTTGATGACTTCAATCGATTGAGTAACACGAACAATCGATTGAATTAGAAAAAATTCATATGCCTTGCAAAATTCAATCAATTGTATTGTATGTCCAATCGATTGAATTTTCAAGAAACACGATTTTACCGACGTTCACGGATATAACTGATCAAGGATAAAATTCTAATTGATTAGGATTGCCAAAATATTTATTACGATTAATGGAAGATCTAATTCGTTATTGTTTTTGTTCTTAATTATTAATAAAGTTGATAGATGAATGATAAAATAATAATTTATAAAATAAAAAATAGATTTTATAATTAAATAATATACAAAGTATTAATTTATAATTAAAATTAAATAAGGACTATTTAGTAATTATTAAAAAATTTAAAAAACATATTTTGTTACAGGACCATTTAATGATCCAAATGTTTTGGGACCATCGAATTCGATGCCGACTTTCTAATATCCACCCCGCCCACTTTCCTGAAAGTTGCAATCTGATAGAAAAATTCGTGAATAAATAATTACTAATAAAAATTTTTCTGACGATCTAAATTTGTCGAAAAATTCAATAACTTAAATTGTTGGTTAATTGGTTAGTTCCTTTGTACGTGTGAATTGGTAAGAATAAAGTGTGTTTATGCTAGCTCTATATAATCATGAATGATGCTATGAAATAAGAATTTGTACCACCATTTTCTCTAATCACATTCACCATTTCTGCACAATTTGATTGATTCTAGCTACAACAATACCATTAATATCTTCAAATGTGTAAGTTATTTTAAATTTTAAGGATATCTTAGGCTCTTAGCTTCAAGGTAATTTATTTATTGTCTTTCTAAATATTTTAATATGCTAAACTTTAAATGTAAGTTGTAAGTTTCATATTAGTTAAGTTTGGACTAAGTGATACTTTAAAAAAAAAATTATGAGCTTAAATATATTAAAATTAAATTTTAGATCAAGATGTAATAATTTTCAGTTCATTTTATGGTGTCATTCTTAATTATGCTAGAACTATGTCGTTTACTAATACATGATCAATTTTATGCTAAGTCTAAAACAAATATATACTACCTGTTACAAAATATTCATGACTTTGTACTTATATTCTGATTAGAAAAAGAAATTTAATAAGAATGGAATATATGCCATCCCTCGTTCCAATTCATATATTGTTAATTAGTCAATTGGCACAGCTAAGACTACTTAGAGCCAAATTAAAGTAGAGAAAGATTCTCCATTAATTCTAATTAGTTCTAATTAAGTGTACCTCTCTTAGCGTGAAATCACCGTTTAGAGAACATGGTTTTGTGGTCCAGTTACTTAACTTGTCCTTTATATATCTATTATTTGAATTAAAAATGCAAAAGTTGCCCTTATTTGCAGGGATACGAAATTGAATAATATTGCTGAGGAAACAAACAACATTATTAGAAACATACTTATACCTCACTTGTTTTGTGGAGTATGACTATCGTCATAATATATAATTGAGTAAAGTATCGTTTTTGTCCCCAACGTTTGGGGTAAATTCTATTTGTATCCCTAACGTTTTAATCGTCCTATTTGTATCCCTAACGTTTGTAAAAGTGATTCAATGTTATCCTGCCGTCAATTACACATCATGAGCGCTTTAGTTTGAGTTTTAAAAATCTCTTCTTAAAGTTAGAATACAAATATCTGGGATAGAATCGATGATCTATTCTGAAAAATAGCTCATCAAATGTTGAAACTAATTCTTACAACATTTACATAATTCACTTTTCTAGAGACATAATTGAATCTAAACACAAATAGTGGGTATAATATTAAAATCGAACACATCCAAGTGAGACCTAATTGAGAATAAATACATCCAAACGAGAATAATTGAAAAATATAATCTGATTTGTTAGTATAATTGATAGTAGGATAACATTGAATCACTTTTATAAACGTTAATGATACAAATAGGACGATTTAAACGTTAGGGACACAAATAGGACTTACCCCAAACGTTGAGGACAAAAACGATACTTTACTCTATATAATTATTATTGATTTGTTATTATAGCTAATTAATTAATTAATTAATTAATAACTAGCTAGATTAATTTAATAGTTTCAATTTGTCAAGTAGTGAAGTCTTAAGACTGATCTACTTTTCTTTCACTAAGATCTTGACTTTTGTTCAAGAATAAAAACTTAGCATCATATAGTGTTGAAGGCATTATTAGTTGCTTCTTCAACATGTGTACTTTTTTTTTGTGACTTTCTTCACCATGTGTATTTTTTTTTTTTTTCTGCTGAAATGAATGATGATTAGTGACAAGAAAAAAAATACAAAATATATTAAACTTAGGTCAACTAATTAATTAAAGAATACAAAATACTCGTAATGTTTATCCAAATTTTCAGTTTTGCATTTGGAGTTTAACATATTCAATTTTACTCCAAATATCTATAACTAATTTTAATTTTAATTTGTCAAATTTTACCGAAAGATAAAATCTGTCGTTAATACTTGTTGGTAAAATCTTTTAGTAAATTAAAGATTTTTACTTAGTCATTTTGACTTCTTACGCATTCTCAAAATTCAACTCTCTTCTTTCAATTTATGATCGACTCACCATCTTAATTATCATCTTCTTCTCCACTCTCATCCCACCGTTAAATTTTGAGAAATAAAATTAAAACTTTGGATAAACACTATTAATCTATTATATATTAGGAGTATTAATTAGTATATTTTGTCTTAATTAAATGCATGACAAACCTATAACGAGTGAATTAGAGTTTGAAGTGGTGAGAGATTCTTTGTCATAATATGAGGACAATAAACAAATATAAAA
This sequence comes from Arachis hypogaea, assembly GCF_003086295.3. Classification (NCBI taxonomy): domain Eukaryota; kingdom Viridiplantae; phylum Streptophyta; class Magnoliopsida; order Fabales; family Fabaceae; genus Arachis; species Arachis hypogaea. Next base: position 115,375,723 of record NC_092047.1, on the reverse strand, counting down.
CATGAAAGTGGGTGCAGTAGGCACATAACTTAGAAAAAGAGACTTTATTTCTGGGAAGACAACAAAGGGAGAAAAGGACTTTGACAAACCAAAATGGGTATTAAAGCTCTTTATGATGACCCAAAAGAAAATCCATACATTCTAAATCTTTTCCTCTTTTTAAGCTCATCACCTTCCATCCACTTTGGTTAGGATTCTGTCACCCATTTCATTTCATGTTAAACTCTTTCTCACTCTTTTTATAGTGGGCATCTTTAATTATGATAATATTTTCTCCTTCTAATAGATATACATATGTATGTTATTAATTAAATTCTTTATTGTTATTTATTAAGATGCATGATAACTATGCAGTCTATGCTAATTACGTATGGTTTGACTTAAAAGCTTGTTTTGGGACCATTTTTGTATTCATTTTTGTTCTCTTTTTTTGTGTTTACGTTATCTTTCAATTTGATAGGCCAAAAATTAATTTATCACGCAGATCTCAGCTTAATTTAAAAGTTTGCTACTAGCCAATAAATTATTACTGCATATATAAGACAGAATTCAAATTTCTAACACTACTTAAGCAGACAAATGAATTTATTACTAAATCAACTCAAGTTAGTTATCTTTGCTTTCTTTATTATTCGTGCATGAATCCAATAATTAAGAACTTCCAAAGACATAAAATGTCTCAAAAGAGATTCTAATAGAAAACGGCTCAACAACAATCCAACTTGGCCTGGTTCAAAGGGCGAAGCGAGTCACCTACACACATTTGATCCATATTGAGTCCTTTAAACTCGATCTTCAATTGCACCGCAAGACTTAGTTTAGTGACAACTATGTTTACTTTGCTAAAAAGTACATCGAATTCAAATTCTAGTTATGTCTAAAAAGTTGATACATAAAACTCATTTAAAAAAAAATTGCGTGTATAAGAGTACTTGACCATCTTATATTTTATTGCAAGATTTTAACAAAAATTATACAATTATAAATAAAGATTTTTTAATTACCAAAAAATATATAGTTATCATCATAACATATAATAATAATAACAATTATATAATTATTATAAAAGTATAAGTTAAATAAAACATATAATAATTATTATGTTATTATTATTAAAAAATTGTCACTAAAAATAATTTTTGTTACAGTATACCATATTAAATCGCCCAGATAGTAAAAGAGAGTAACCGCCATACGACTTGCAGCAGATAGAGCCCTCTACTATAAACATCATACGAACTCATGTAATTTGGATCCTTTTTTCTTTTTAACTACAGTCTACTAAAATACATGTTGACTTTAACATTGGAGTCATTTATAAATATCTCTCAACCGCCATTTCAAGAGTTCAAGAAAAAGAAAGTAAATTCTTAAAAAGGAACCTTATAAAAATTTGAGCTCTGCAATAATAATAACTAGCTTTTAAAGTGAAGGTCCCCTAGAACCTTTTAGTTCATTACATAAACCGGATAGCCCCTCTCCATTTGCCTTACTGTTGGGAAAGGATAGATAAATATATTTTTTTTTGGGTATTAGAAGGTGCATAAAGCCCAGAAGAAATACAAAGATATCCTAACTAAACACATCCTTAGTGTAATTTTTATTTTTTTATGATCATCCTTAGTGTAATTTATTTTGGTATTTTGGGTCTAAGATGCCCATTAGTTTTTGGACATGAGATTTTGGAACTTTCAAATGTGTATAGAAATGCCTACGGCTCAAAGTTGTGAGGCCCAAAGTTGTAACGGTATTTGGGTCCCTTGGAAAAAATGATAAGTGGATAAATAAGTTGGGCTTATTCTTTGATGAAGTTATCATTTGTAATCCATCACACCGAAAGAAAAAAAAAAAACTCCACAACTCTCTGTTATTTAGTTTATTTATTTTAATATAATTAAATATGGTGTGGAATCTTTTAGTATTTTTAATTGACTGTATATATGAGTTTGTTAAAATAATCATTATAATAGTATAATTGTTTTTCATCAAAACCTTATTAAATTTGCTAGATTGTTTTTATATTTATTTTTTAATAAAAATGGATATGAAAACAATTACTTAGGTATTTTTTTTAAATTTGTCAAATTCTTTTAAAAATTATAATTCTAATTTTTATATGAATAAAACTTAATTATATAATGAGAGTTTATGCTTAACATTTTTATATGATTAAAACTTAAGTAGGAAGGAAAATATAGACCTTAATAGCATTAGTAAGTTAATTGTTTGTCTTGGAGTCAACCTTTTACACAGGGGGATGGTCAACCTTTTTTGGGTTGTTAACAACTTATTAGTCAATCTTTAATATACCGATGATATTAAGTAACTAGTTTTACTAGAAGGAATTAAAGAATGAAACTATGACTTTGTGAATTGCAAATCTATTTTTTTGTGGTGCAGCGGATTTTATTTTAATTTTTTCGTGTGTCCTAGTTATCATGAAAATTGACTTTTATTTGGTGGACGTCGTTGTGTGACTTCAAAGTTCAAAGTATTTGAAGGAATTGTTTTTATTTTATTTTCTTTCGATCAATAGTTCGATACAATAACTTTAAACATTCTGAAATTAAATAACATTATTGCAGCAAAGCCTATACTTATTCTTGTTTATATACTATTAGATTAATAAGCACCAAATGATTATCAAGGAAATAAGTTCAATATCCATACCAAAACTCAATTCTTATATATTTGTATATAAATATATATATATATATATATATTAATAAAAAATTATTTCATTAGCCAAAATCAGTGATATTAGTGGTAGAAGAACATTGTTACTAAAAAAAATATTCTTTTAATATTTTTTTTGAAATTACACAATATACATTCACTCACACATTATTATTACTACAGATTCTATTTTTCTCACAAATAACTCGAATATATATGCAACTCCTAGTGAGAATTTCAAAGTCTCAATTGCTTATCTTAACTTAAAAAGAAATAATAAAATAGATATTCAATAATTGTTTATCAATTTAATAAGTCGCCTCAATAAATATTTTATTTTATTATTTTTACCAAAAATAATAAAATAAACTAAAATTATTTTTTTTTCTTTTACATATATTAAATGAATAGATTTTATTTACATAGTGAGAAAGTCAATTATAGTAACTAATTTGTCGATGTATGCTTTTTTTTTAGATAAACTCGACCCAAAATTAGGAGAGATGATTATTTAATTTGTGAATTATCTTCTTTAACAATGTCATCAAGAATAAATACAAATTAAATAAAATACATATTACACTAAAATAATTTAAAAAACAAATAACCAAAATATAAACAGACCTTTAAACAAATAAACGATAAATAAAATTATATGACAAAATACGAATAAGTCTTTTTAGCAATTTAAATATTATGTTTGTCTTATTTTAATTTTTTCTTAAATAATTTTACCATACTAATCACTTATATCATTCTAATTTTACATACTCACCTCATTCATTCCATCTTCATTATCATGCACTTATATTTGTAAGATCTACTTCATTCAATAATTATTGTTTGTTTATAATCACACACTTCTATTTTTTTTCTTATCTTAAAATTACTAATATTCTTATACTAAGATCCTAATATTTTGCACTAAATATTTTATTTTATAAATTTTATTTCTTAAATTCTATTACTCTCAAGACGTATTTTTTTTTTTTCATTTAGCTACTTTACTAAATTAGACCAATTTTTTTTGTCATTTACAAAAAAAATATATTTATAAGTTAATTTTTATTATATTTTAAAATCATATTTAGTGATTGTTTTGTTAATAATATAATTCAATCTTTGGAGTATCGACACCAAACTAAATATGTGGCAATTAAGAGGACCAACTATGCTACATCTTTATCTAATCTTTCTCTTCTTTCGATGTTAATTTGATCACGCAGTGGGCAATAGTTTGATTAAACACAAGCAAACAAACACAACTTGGATTCCATCCTATACATGGCCCTCGAAAGAAACGAAATTTCTTACTTCTTGTTAATAAAAATTACAATGTTCTTTTTTTTGGCCAATAAATTTTTTTAGTAAAAATTAAAGTATTAATTTTATACCTATAATAATAGTTTTATCATTAAACTTTTTAATAAAATTATTCTTCATAAAACACTTTATCGAAAATTTTTAAAGTAACCACAAATAATAAAATTATTATAACTAAAAACATGTATTTTACATGGTCAGTAAAACATATCTCATTAACTTTCTTCATTCTTGTTAATCTGAATTTATTGTATTTCTTCGTTTTTACTATACTCCATTAATTTACAAATGTATTAACATACTGCTAACTATTATTAATATCAGGCACTTTATTTCAATTTTTTTTTTATATTTTTATTATGTCAAATAATTCAAATAATAATAAAGAATAATCTATGCTATATATATATATATATATAATCTCTTAATATTTTGTTACATCCAATTTTCAAACCGAATTTTAATATGAATCCCGCTAAGGAGCCAATGGAGTATTTGTACAAGGTATACAATGAATTATTTATTTGATCTAATATGAGTTAAAAATGAACATCCGGAATAAAATACTACTAATTTCTCAAATACAATACACCCACCATATGTAACACCCTACCACACAAAGCTTTACGCTTAAGTCGTAAAACAGAGGTGATGTGGTATTACGACCTCTAAAATAAAATAGGTACATATAATAGCAGAAGAGTTATAATATGCTAGGAGCCTTGAAGGATAGGGGAAATAAAAAATCGCAAGATAAAAGCGCAACGCTCAAGGAACGAGTTAACTTGCATGCTAAGAAAACTGTAACTGTCAAACATAAGATAACAGAAGTAGGAATAGAGTGCCAAAGATACAAAATAACAAGCTCCTAACTCAGCCTGCGAAGTCAAGACTGGCCGGAGAATATTTACACATATATACATACATATCCAAAACCCAAAAGTACATACACACAATCCTGCCTCTCCATAAACTTCTAAGAGGATCAAAAAGGACAAGTTATGCGGAGAGAAAGCTAAGTACATATATATACATCACTGTACAACAACACTATCAAGTAACCCCTCCGCTTTAAGAGTCCAGACGCCTAACGAGATGGCTCCCGACCTGCATCTGAAAAACAACAACATAGTATGGAATGAGAACCGGAGGTTCTCAGTATGGTAAAGGTGCCACACACATAATATATAAGGTCCTGGGAATGCCAGAGGCAATCCTAGAACGTCGACACTCAGATTGTAGAGCTTAAAGTATTAAACAGAAGCCATAAAAGGTGGTTTCCTAAAAATATTTAATCCTAACTTAACTTAACCTTAAATCTAAGTCCTATACTGCCATTCCTCCATACCTCCAACTCCATCATGCATTTTCACGGACAAATAGACAGATAAAGGCAAACACAAGAAGGTTACAACTACTGCAGGTAACAAATACACATTTAGCATGGAAAATACAGATAGGCACACCCAATTAGAGCACAAGCAAGTAATTCAAGTAATATGCATATGATGCATGCCTGTCCTATCGCTGATGAGGCTCATCTGTCGGTTATCCAGCCAACCCGACAAGTCTGAATTGTCCTTAGACTGTCCCCCGACGTGCATCCACAAGAGTCTATGCATAGATTTTTCTCAAATAATCAATATTGCTCAATGGGGGTAACATTCCCGGGAATTTATATAGTGCCCGGTCACACTTACGTCGTAGGGTCAACAGAGTATCGAGTTTTCAACCTGGTACACGTGGTGGCAAGCCACGGCACTTAATCCAGGGAATCTCGTATCTCAGATTATTCAAATTCATAAGCCATATAAATAATTCAATTAAAATTCATCAACACCCACATCATTCTCAATCACATCTCATTCATCATTATATGTCAATCATATTCAATCATTATCCTTCATTATCACACCTCTCATTCCGTCCATCAATAGTTCCAATTCAAAACATAATTCATTCTTTTCCAAATGAACTAAACTTAAAACATGCTCATTTTCTTAATAACTCAAAATCAAACCATATAACCTTTAAATCTAAATCTTTTTAAATAATCATATAAACAAAATCTCTAATTTTTATAAAATTTCGGCAGTATCTCCTCTAAAACTCGGACTTTGCCACCCTGTTTGGGTCCAAACCTGTATTCTTTTTAATTCAACATACCCTTTCTCATCATCATAACAACCACCACAATAAATCTACCTCAAATCAACAATTAAACTCATACAATATTCAAATCCAACAACCAAAATTCAACTAAGGATCATAGTTCACAAATCCTAGGCTTTTAACACAAAATACCTCATTATCACAACAACCTCCACAATAGTTATACCTCAAATCAATAATTTACCAAATCATTAGTTAATCAACAATAACATTCAACCATAATTCTCTCCAAATTAACATAACAACATTCACCATCCAAAATTAAAAACTAATTATCCAATAAACTTCAACCAAATATATTCATCGACAAATTACTAAATATTAAATATACATCTGCATTCCAACTTATCCTATGGTCATCTAGCCTAAGTTTTCACAGAACATTATATATTAAATGTAAGAAACCTAAACCATACCTTAGCCGATTTCCACGTAACGACCAAAGCTATTTATTCAAAACCAAAACAGCCCCTCAAAACTCAACTAATCCGCTTCCTCCAAGTTCCAATATTCACAATTTCAAGCTCCAATTATTTATTTTCAACCTAATACACATTCATAATACATATATACCCAATTTAATACTCAAAGCTCAAATTTAATGAAATTAAAATAGAATTATCGTATCCTCACCTTACCCAAGCTTCACATAAGCAAGAGTGAACGTTTCTCTCAAGCTAATTGGATCCTAAAACATCAGAAATCAAAGAAATTCAACATTCCCACTTAAAATTCGAAAATTGGGAGAAAAGAGGGCTGAGAGTGATTAAACAAGTTACCAGTGAAATTGTTCCGGTAGAAATGTAGAGCTCGACGTGGTGAACGCGTGGCCGCAAACGGTGCGGCGATCGGAGCTCGAACGGAGGAGTTATGGGATTTGGAAAGTAACGTGAGGGTTACGGGATTTTTTCTCGTTCTTCCCTCCCCTGGAAGCTGAAAGCTTCGTTTCTGTTGGAATGAAGGGGATGAAGGGCTTGGGTTCATTTAAAAGGGCTGGTCCGGTTGAACCGACAGCCCGGTTCGGGTCCGGTTCAACCGGTTCGGTCCTTTTGGTCCAATCTTGGACCGTTTTCTTCAAAATTAGTGTCAAAATTCTCGTTTCGATGAGCTCTACCCTATTTTGATATAATATTTGCATTTCTAATCCTCCTTATTAAAAACTAATTTATTAACTAATTTAACCGGGGTTTACATCCTACCCACCTAATAAAGAATTTTGCCCTCAAAATTCAAATCTAGTTACCTGAAAAGAGATGTGGATAGTCTTTTCGCATATCTGATTCGAGTTCCCAGGTATGTTCCTCAATACCAGCTCGACTCCAAGCTACTTTTACCAATGATACTTCCTTTCCGCGTAATCGTTTAATATTAGTATCATCAATTCTCACTGGAATTACTGGAAGTGTTAGATCTTCTCTCACTTGGATTGGTTCTGGTTCTAGAACATGACTTGCATCAGGAGTATACTTCCGAAGCTGTGATACATGAAATACATCGTGCAAATTCGAAAGATACGGCGGTAAGGCAATTCTATAAGCCACTGGTCCAATTCTCTTCAGAATCTCAAATGGTCCAATATAACGAGGATTCAGTTTCTTGGTCTTAATAGCTCTTCCCACTCCAGTGGTCGGTGTAACTTTCAGAAAGACATGTTCTCCTTCTTCGAATTCCAAAGGCTTTCGCCTCTGATCAGCATAGCTCTTCTGGCGGCTCTGGGCTATAAGCATTCGACTACGAATCTTCTTTATCTGTTCAGTCGTTTCGGCTATCATCTCAGGCCCTAATAAACTCTTTTCTCCAGTTTCATACCAACACAACGGAGACTGACATTTCTTGCCATACAGAGCCTCATATGGAGCCATTCCGATGCTCGCATGATAGCTATTATTATAAGCAAACTCTACTAATGGCATATACCGGTCCCAGCTTACCGGCTGGTCCAAAACACAAGCCCTTAGCATATCCTCCAAGGTCTGAATAGTTCTTTCTGACTGACCATCTGTCTGAGGGTGATACGCAGTACTCAAGCTTAACTGAGTCCCAAATGCATGCTGAAAAGCTCCCCAGAACCTTGATGTGAAACGAGGATCTCTGTCAGATATGATAGTAGAAGGCACACCATGCAACCTGACAATCTCTTTGATATACATTCGAGCCAATTCCTCCATTGTGCAACTTATTCGGATAGGAAGAAAGTGAGCTGATTTCGTCAATCGATCTACAACCACCCAAATAGCGTCATAACTTGATCGGGTTCTAGGCAACCCTATCACAAAATCCATTGCGATACTCTCCCATTTCCATTGTGGAATCTCTAAAGGCTGAAGGGTCCCTGATGGTCTCTGATGCTCAATCTTAACCTTCTGACACGTTAAACATTTAGATACATGCAATGCCACATCATTCTTCATACCTGGCCACCAGAACATCGCTTTCAGATCCTGATACATTTTAGTGCTCCCTGGGTGAATTGAAAACCCGCTCTTATGAGCTTCCTTCAAGATACTTTGTCGCAGGTCTCCAACATCAGGCACAATAATCCGGTTCTTGAACCTCCATAAACCATCCTGACCTTTTGACACTCTCCACTGTTTTCCCTGTTCAACTGCTGGTAATACCTTATGTAATGCTTCACTATCTCGATGAGCCTTCAGAAGTTCTGATTTAAAATCACTTGAAATCTGTAACTGACTCAAACACAAAATTCCAGATTCTTCTCTAACTCCCAAATTCAAACCTTGAAATGCCTTCAGTAACTCTTCCTCCCGTAGCATCATCCAAGCTGCATATAAAGACTTCCGACTCAAAGCGTCCGCCACAACGTTCGCTTTTCCTGGATGATAATTCAATTCAAAATCATAATCTTTCAGAAGCTCCATCCACCTCCTCTGACGCATATTCAACTCTTTCTGCTCAAAAAGATACTTCAAACTCTTATGGTCTGAGAAAACATGAAACTTAACGCCATAGAGGTAGTGCCTCCAAATCTTTAAAGCAAACACAACAGCAGCAAGCTCCAAATCATGTGTTGGATAGTTCATTTCATGCGGCCTTAATTGCCGTGAGGCGTATGCTACAACATTCTGGTGCTGCATCAGAACACACCCCAACCCTTTCAGAGATGCATCACAATACACTTCAAACGGTTCACTTGGTTCAGGTAATACCAATACAGGTGCAGTAGTCAACTTGTGCTTCAATGCCTGGAAACTCTCTTCACATTCCAGAGTCCAGATAAAAGGTGTGTCCTTCCTAGTCAACTTAGTTAAAGGTAAGGCGAGCTGTGAAAATCCCTTAATGAATCTGCGATAATACCCCGCCAAACCTAAGAAACTCCTGATCTCTGTCACTGAAGTTGGTCGCTCCCAATTCATCACTGCTTCCACCTTAGCAGGATCCACAGCTATCCCCTGCTTACTCACCACGTGGCCGAGAAACTTCACTTCACTCTTCCAGAACTCACATTTAGATAGCTTAGCATATAACTTCCTGTCTCTCAGAATTTGCAGCACAGTTCGCAAATGATCAGCATGTTCCTCTTCAGTCTTAGAATAAACAAGAATGTCATCAATGAAGACAATAACAAACTTGTCCAGATACGGTCGAAAAATCCTGTTCATATAATCCATAAATACTGCCGGGGCATTAGTTAACCCGAAAGACATCACTGTATACTCATAATGACCATAACGGGTTCTGAAAGCAGTTTTCAGAATATCCTCGTCTCTAACCCTTATCTGATGATATCCGGATCGCAGGTCAATCTTAGAAAACACACTGGCACCCTGTAGCTGATCCATTAGATCATCGATTCTAGGCAACGGATATTTATTCTTCACAGTGATCTTATTCAATTGCCGATAATCGACACACAGCCGCATACTCCCATCCTTCTTCTTTACCAGTAACACTGGCGCTCCCCACGGAGAAACACTTGGTCGGATAAAATGCTTACCCAACAGATCTTCCAGCTGAGCTTTCAGTTCAGCCATTTCTAAAGGCGACATCCTATAAGGAGTAATTGAAATTGGACCGGATCCAGGTACCAACTCAATTGCAAATTCAACCTCTCGGTTAGGTGGGAATTCATTAATATCATCCGGAAACACATCTGGAAATTCACATACAACCAAAATTTGCTCTAAACTCTGATCATCACCTGATACTCCCGCAGTTAATAACATAATACCCTGACATTCGGTTCCAGAACAGTTTACTATCATAGAGTTCAAATAGTAACTATTCACCACAACCGGTGCTTCTGACCCTTCTTGCATAAACTGTACTGACTTCTCAGAACAATCAAGCAAAACATGATTCTTGGATAACCAATCCAATCCCAAAATGAGATCAAGACCAGTCATAGGCAAACAAATCAAATCATGCACAAATTCACGCTGTTGTACTCGAAAGGGAACTTGTGGACATTCTATCCTAGTCACCATAGCTTCATGAGTAGCATTATATACTTTCAAATCATAACCTAAGACCACCATTCTCAATCTTAATTCATGGGCCTTTTCAAATGCAATAAATGAATGACTTGCTCCTGAATCAAATAAAGCATTTAAGATTTTACCAGCCATTTCACAATTACCTCTAATAAGTGTCTCAGATCCCTCAGCACCAATGGTAGAAGTAGTGTATACTCTCCCCGGCTGTTGCACCCTACCAGTCTCATACTTCTTCTTCTCAGGGCAATTACTGGCTATATGCCCGGGATGTCCACAGGAATAGCACACTCCAAGTCCTAATCTACACGGAACTCCAGGATGATATTTTCCACACTTCTGACAATTCAGATCCTGCTGTGGCTGCTTCCCAAACCTTTTTCCTTGATTAGCAGTAATATTCGGCCTTCTATAATTACCCTGACCCTGAGTCTGCTGCGGAACAAAGCCTCCACGCTTGAAATTCCTACCTCTCGGAGCAAAGTTCCTCCCTGAAGGCCTCTGAAAAGGCATCCTCAAACTCCCTTTCTCTGCTGCCGCCTTCCTCACACAATCCTCAGCCACCCTACTCTTATTCACCAATTCAGAAAATACCCTGATCTCCATTGGGGCAACGAAGCTCAGAATATCGCTCCGAAGACCTCCCTCATATTTAATACACTTCCATTCAGCAAAATCTTCAGGCGCACCTTGACAGATACGAGAAAAGCGACATAACTCCTCAAATTTGCTAGTATACTCAGCAATAGTCATCTGTCCCTGCTTTAACTGCATTAATTCAAGTTCCTTGGCATTTCTGGCTGAATTAGGAAAATATTTCTTATAGAACTCTATCCGGAAAACCTCCCAAGGAATCGCAGCACCATCAGGCTGCAGGATACGTCGTGTTCCCTGCCACCAATACTGAGCTTCACCTTGCAACTGATAAGTCCCAAATTCAACCCATTGCTCTTCAGGAACCTGTTGTGCCTGTAACGCCCTTTCCATAGCCTGAATCCAATTATCTGCATCAGTTGGATTTGAGGTTCCCCTAAAAGTCGGAGGGCGAACTTTCAGAAATGTAGCAAGTGTCATAGGACCGTCCTCATCATTATTGTTCCCATGATTACCCTGATTTATCTGATTACCCAGTGCCTCAGCTGTTGCCTGCATAGCTGCAGCCATATTTCCCAAGGCAGCCATAAAGTCTACTGGATCAGTCCCTGTGGGTACAGGAGTAACGGTGCCTGTCCTACCTCTACCTCGCCCGCGACCGCGTCCGCGAGTCGACATCTGGTCCCTATACACACCAAACAAGTGATATTAAGTTGATCAGTCTCAATATCGCAGGTCTAATGCTTTAAGTTCCAAATGCATGCTCACAAACGTTTATGCCATATATATCAATCAGATATCCTAATAGCACATAAACACATATACAGAGAATGCACAGAAGCACAATCAGTCCGTCTTTCAGGCTCTATAGGAACGAACTGCTCTGATACCATTAATGTAACACCCTACCACACAAAGCTTTACGCTTAAGTCGTAAAACAGAGGTGATGTGGTATTACGACCTCTAAAATAAAATAGGTACATATAATAGCAGAAGAGTTATAATATGCTAGGAGCCTTGAAGGATAGGGGAAATAAAAAATCGCAAGATAAAAGCGCAACGCTCAAGGAACGAGTTAACTTGCATGCTAAGAAAACTGTAACTGTCAAACATAAGATAACAGAAGTAGGAATAGAGTGCCAAAGATACAAAATAACAAGCTCCTAACTCAGCCTGCGAAGTCAAGACTGGCCGGAGAATATTTACACATATATACATACATATCCAAAACCCAAAAGTACATACACACAATCCTGCCTCTCCATAAACTTCTAAGAGGATCAAAAAGGACAAGTTATGCGGAGAGAAAGCTAAGTACATATATATACATCACTGTACAACAACACTATCAAGTAACCCCTCCGCTTTAAGAGTCCAGACGCCTAACGAGATGGCTCCCGACCTGCATCTGAAAAACAACAACATAGTATGGAATGAGAACCGGAGGTTCTCAGTATGGTAAAGGTGCCACACACATAATATATAAGGTCCTGGGAATGCCAGAGGCAATCCTAGAACGTCGACACTCAGATTGTAGAGCTTAAAGTATTAAACAGAAGCCATAAAAGGTGGTTTCCTAAAAATATTTAATCCTAACTTAACTTAACCTTAAATCTAAGTCCTATACTGCCATTCCTCCATACCTCCAACTCCATCATGCATTTTCACGGACAAATAGACAGATAAAGGCAAACACAAGAAGGTTACAACTACTGCAGGTAACAAATACACATTTAGCATGGAAAATACAGATAGGCACACCCAATTAGAGCACAAGCAAGTAATTCAAGTAATATGCATATGATGCATGCCTGTCCTATCGCTGATGAGGCTCATCTGTCGGTTATCCAGCCAACCCGACAAGTCTGAATTGTCCTTAGACTGTCCCCCGACGTGCATCCCCAAGAGTCTATGCATAGATTTTTCTCAAATAATCAATATTGCTCAATGGGGGTAACATTCCCGGGAATTTATATAGTGCCCGGTCACACTTACGTCGTAGGGTCAACAGAGTATCGAGTTTTCAACCTGGTACACGTGGTGGCAAGCCACGGCACTTAATCCAGGGAATCTCGTATCTCAGATTATTCAAATTCATAAGCCATATAAATAATTCAATTAAAATTCATCAACACCCACATCATTCTCAATCACATCTCATTCATCATTATATGTCAATCATATTCAATCATTATCCTTCATTATCACACCTCTCATTCCGTCCATCAATAGTTCCAATTCAAAACATAATTCATTCTTTTCCAAATGAACTAAACTTAAAACATGCTCATTTTCTTAATAACTCAAAATCAAACCATATAACCTTTAAATCTAAATCTTTTTAAATAATCATATAAACAAAATCTCTAATTTTTATAAAATTTCGGCAGTATCTCCTCTAAAACTCGGACTTTGCCACCCTGTTTGGGTCCAAACCTGTATTCTTTTCAATTCAACATACCCTTTCTCATCATCATAACAACCACCACAATAAATCTACCTCAAATCAACAATTAAACTCATACAATATTCAAATCCAACAACCAAAATTCAACTAAGGATCATAGTTCACAAATCCTAGGCTTTTAACACAAAATACCTCATTATCACAACAACCTCCACAATAGTTATACCTCAAATCAATAATTTACCAAATCATTAGTTAATCAACAATAACATTCAACCATAATTCTCTCCAAATTAACATAACAACATTCACCATCCAAAATTAAAAACTAATTATCCAATAAACTTCAACCAAATATATTCATCGACAAATTACTAAATATTAAATATACATCTGCATTCCAACTTATCCTATGGTCATCTAGCCTAAGTTTTCACAGAACATTATATATTAAATGTAAGAAACCTAAACCATACCTTAGCCGATTTCCACGTAACGACCAAAGCTATTTATTCAAAACCAAAACAGCCCCTCAAAACTCAACTAATCCGCTTCCTCCAAGTTCCAATATTCACAATTTCAAGCTCCAATTATTTATTTTCAACCTAATACACATTCATAATACATATATACCCAATTTAATACTCAAAGCTCAAATTTAATGAAATTAAAATAGAATTATCGTATCCTCACCTTACCCAAGCTTCACATAAGCAAGAGTGAACGTTTCTCTCAAGCTAATTGGATCCTAAAACATCAGAAATCAAAGAAATTCAACATTCCCACTTAAAATTCGAAAATTGGGAGAAAAGAGGGCTGAGAGTGATTAAACAAGTTACCAGTGAAATTGTTCCGGTAGAAATGTAGAGCTCGACGTGGTGAACGCGTGGCCGCAAACGGTGCGGCGATCGGAGCTCGAACGGAGGAGTTATGGGATTTGGAAAGTAACGTGAGGGTTACGGGATTTTTTCTCGTTCTTCCCTCCCCTGGAAGCTGAAAGCTTCGTTTCTGTTGGAATGAAGGGGATGAAGGGTTTGGGTTCATTTAAAAGGGCTGGTCCGGTTGAACCGACAGCCCGGTTCGGGTCCGGTTCAACCGGTTCGGTCCTTTTGGTCCAATCTTGGACCGTTTTCTTCAAAATTAGTGTCAAAATTCTCGTTTCGATGAGCTCTACCCTATTTTGATATAATATTTGCATTTCTAATCCTCCTTATTAAAAACTAATTTATTAACTAATTTAACCGGGGTTTACACCATACTATTCAGAATAACCATCCGGATACCAGGGATAATAAATATATGCTATCCTACTGAATCGAACATTTCTAAACCCTATTGTACACATTGTACAGATACTCCATTGACTCGCTATACTTCTTCTTTTAATATTATTAGCACCTATCTATTGTATACATCCTTCCTTTAAAGCCATCCACCATATTCAATGTAAAAAAAACATAATAAATGTAAAAAAAATTAAATCTTAAAATTTATTCCTTATTAATTTACATAATTTTAATACTTTAAAGTTACCAAAGTAAAGTTTAATATTTTAGTAGCTACTATTATATTAAAAGTCATAAAAAAAATAGTATACAATGAGTATATATTACTATATCGCTAATAAAAAAAACTAAAAAAAAAAGAAAAGAAAGAGTTGTTGTCGCTGATAAAAATAACAATTACTAGCTAAAATAGGCTATCCTATTGGTAGAAGAACAACGTTAATAAGAAAAAGAGATAATTCTTTTAGTGTTGTAAAATAAATATATAAAAAAATAAATATAAAATAAAAAATATAAATAAATAAATAATTTTAATATTAATATTTAATAATATTAATATATCAATATAACTGAAATTATTTATATATATTTACAATATTATATAAGTGTTGTAGTATGCATCAATATAAAAAAATGTTTTATATTGATCTTGTATGTATTATCAAAGACCTTATCTTCTATTTATATAAGTACCAATTTCACATTTTTAAATTTTATTAATTTAATTCATCTGAAAACTTAAACTTTTTTTAAAAAAAAAAAAAGCAAAACCGTCCAAATTATCAATAGATACTCATCTTTATTATAATATTTAATTATTTTATTTTAATGTTTTTAGACTTATACAACACATATTTTGATGGTAAATACTATAGTATTTAAGATATAGTATCTAACTTACTAAAAAAATAAAAAAATAAATTTTAATAAATTTTAAATATTTTATTTTTATTTTATATATTTTATTTTTTATTTATAAAAATAAATTAAATAATTTAAACACCACAATAAAAAAAAAACATCATAAAATCCACCTATCCTGATATCCACTCAAACGCTACTATTACACGGGTTCTATTTTTCTCTCAGAGAACTCGAATACGTGTGTGCACTGTGCAGCTCCAAATGAAACATGTAATGCTACCTGTTCCAAGGTATCAATAACTTATCTATATTTTAAAAAAAAAGGTTTGATAAAATAAATATTCAATGATTGTTTATCAGTTTGACAAGTCAGTCATATAAATGTCTTATTTTGTTGTCTATCTAAATAATGAAATACACTATTTTTTTTAAATAATTATATTAAGTGAATAGATTTTAGGATAAAGTATATTTTTTATTCTTAAAATTTGATACAAATTTTAAAAATATTTTTAAATTTTATTTTATTTTAATTTTATCTAAAAAAATTTTAATTTGCATTAAATATAATATCAACGGCAAAATATTTAAAAAATTTAAAACTAATCTAACAATAATACATGAAAATTATGTTTAATTTATTTGTGTTGAGAATTGTTCTTATAAAATTATTGTTGAATTAATCTTAAATTTTTTAAAAAATTAGCTGTCAGGAGTATATTTGATACAAATAAAAAATTTTTAAGACAAAATTAAAATAAAATAAAACTTAAAAATATTTTTAAAACTTTTATCAAATTTCAAAAATAAAAAATATACTTTATCCTACATTTTATTTACTAATTTCTCTATGTATGGTTCAGTGTTATAAAAAGTTAAGCCTTGAAGTTAAATCCTTACTAATTTACACAATTTTAATATTTTAAAGTCATTAAGATAAATTTTAATATTTTCTAACTGTTATTGTATTAAAAAATAATAAAAAATGAGTATATATTACTGTACAAAATGTCTCTGGTACGGGTTGTGAGATAGATCGGGGGTTTACGAGTCGAGACGGTTGCCGGATCGTCTAACTGGAACAACAGGGGGTGGTACTTACAAAGACACTCCGACGCTCAAGTTAGAATGGATCTAAAAGGTATAAGGTATAAGGTGAGTGGAATAAGTGGCGTACCTGAGGGAACCTGAGGCCCCCTTTATATAGGTGGAGGTAGCTTATCTTATCTTATCTTATTTGGTTAAGGTAAGGGAGATATTTGAATTTGGTTGTTGGTTATGGGATTGAGAGGGCCGATTTTGGGCATTTTAGAAGAAGAGGATGGGCTCGACCTATAGACTGGGTCGGGAGGCCATTCCGAGTGGGGACCTGGGGACCGGGTTCGTAACAGTTGCCCCCGCAGCGGGAGAGCGAGTGAGGTCGGTCTCCGTCGCTGGAGGTCTTTTTGCTCGCCGTTTGTGGCTCGATGCTTTCGTGGTTTCTGGAGGTTCTTGGTCTTGGGTAGTCGTTCCGAGGACCCGGCCGGTTACTCCCAGTGTCGTGTCGTGGAGGCCTACGTGTAGGTTTTTTTGTTTTTATTGGGCCGTCTTGTCATGTGTCCGTTGCGCTTCTCGAAGGGCAGTTTTCATTTTCCAATGTGTTTTAAATTGCATTGAACGCGAGGGGTCATTTCAGTCTTTTCGCTTTTGACCTTTACTTTTTGAAAACGTTTTAGTAGCTGTTCCATTTCCTTCTATTTCCCTCCTTTTGCCTTATATCTTCCTTTCGTCCTCCTTTCCTTCTTTCGCCTTTCTCTTTGAAGAAAGAATAAACCGCTACACATTTTGTTCTTTGGTATTTTTGCTTCCTTCTCTGGTTCGTGTTCCCATTCTGCGTCTTTCCTTCTACTCGCTCTAACTGAATTAGGTTGGTACTCCTCTTCTGTCTTTGTTTGTTTATTTGCTTTTGCTTCGCTTGCATGCGTTGGGGCTGTTTTTTTTATATCTGTATGATACTTTTGTTTCGGTTTCGGGGTAGTGGGTTTATTTTGGAGGGAATGAGCACCGCTGTGTTATAGGCATAGGATGTGGTGGATAGTAGTGTTTGGTCATTTTTTCTACTATTTTCCGCCCGTAGCTTTAGTAGGCTGACGGTGGTGCTCCCCCTTGTTTTAGGTATGTCTCAACAGAGATCTGAGGGTGTGGGTGCTCCAGTGGTTCCCGGCCAGAGGCGTTCCTTCCCTTTATTCCTGGGTGACTAGTGACGTTTGGGGAACGCCATCTCGGATGACGGAGGTGGATCTTCAGCGGCTCCGCGACCAGGGGGATGTTTGTGGGGATGGAGATGCCGAGCGCTAGTACGAGCTCCCCCTCCCCGGAGTCGACGAAAGGGTTTGCTATGTCAACCTCAATTCGCCGACCGTCCCAGACTGGATGTGGGTGTACGAGTCGATATTTACTCAGCTCGGCGTGCGGTTTCCCTTTTCACCCTTTGTTCAGCAGTTGTTGAGCCGGTATTCCGTGGAACCGTCTTAGGTACATCCGAATAGTTGGGCAGCGATACGTGCCTTCGAGCTTGTGTATGAGTACCTGGAGCTCCCGGCTTCAGTGAATGTTTTCCTCTTCCTCTTCTTATGCACCCTGTTTACCAAAGAGGAGAAGCATAAGAAGGGATATATGTCGTTTAGGGATAAGCCCCATCGACGTATATTCGGTTTATACGAGGATTCCTTTCACGGTTTCAAGGGAAAGTATTTCAAGGTGCGCCCTGCTTGGGGGCATCATCCTTTTCGGATGACGTTGGAGGGGAACGTCGGTTCCCGACGTACTGGAACTTTGGTGCTGGGCCGTGGTATCTGACAAAGGTTACTCTAGAGTTTTTGTCCCCGGAGGATTGGGATGTCGCTGGTGTCCTCTGGCATCTTTTCAGGGAGCGTCCTTTGTGTCCTAGGGACGTGATGGGGGACCCGGTTGCTTGTTGGACCTTTGTTGGTATGTGTTTTTGTTGTGCTTTTATTGTCAACCGTTTTGCCGAATTAGGTACTTATATTTCTTTCTTCCTTTTTCCAGTTGAGATGGCCGGTGGAATGACAAATTTGGCGAGATTGAAGACTGCCATGGACCGGAAGGAGGCATCTGCTGCCTCTCCTTCTACCCCCTCATCCCATCCTGCCAGGGGCTCTCAAGCTGTTTCTCAGGAACTAGCCTTGGCCGGGGCTGGGGGTGGTGGCCATGTTTCACCAGGCCCAGTGGCTTCAGCTCGGGATGAGGAGGTGGTCGTAGTTTCGGTCGCTGACACTTCCCGGAAGTGGAAGAGGCCGGAGGAGATTAGCAGTGAGAACTTGGAGGAGGAGGAGGACGTGGTGCCTTCCATGATGGACCGAAGATTTGATGCTCCGGCCTTCATCGACCAGTATTTGATGCCCGGCACCGAGGGGTTTTTTGATGATTATGACATGGTCTTCCAGGCGAAGTCGGTGTATCGTTCCCTCCTCCACTCTGTTGTCATAGTCCGGAAGGCCGAGTCTGTAATGGCCCAGGTAGGTCTCCTGGACAAGATGTTGCGCCAGTCCCAGATCGAGGTGGCCAAGATGAAGGAACAGCTTGATGTGTCTGAGATGGTGAGGGAGAAGGTCGTGAAGGTCTCCGAGGATGCCGGGGCCAAGCTGCTTCGTCTTTCCAAGGTCGAAACTTCGCTTTTGTCTCAGCTTGGGGGGGAGCAAAGGAGGGCCTTGGATGCCAAGTCTCAGGCTTCCGTGCTCCTTGCCGAGGTGGGCACCTTGAAGGCCGAGGCGGCCGCCTTGAAGGCCGAGGCTGAGGGACTGAAGAAGGAGAAGGCGAAGCTGTTGGCTTATGTGAAGGCTACAATCTCGGCTACTGAGGAGAAGATAAAGGCTCAGGCTCGGGTTCTTGCGCCATAAGCTGATGGGTCCATTATGGGGGCGTATAAGATCGTTCGGGATGGCCAGATCGTCGACCTCTAGTAAGGTTCTTTATGTTTTCTCTTTTAGTTGCATCTTATGCCGATTTAAGGACTTGTAATTTCTTGCTAGTGTTTTGGCCATGTGGCCGTGTTTTGTGACTTGGATGATTTATACTTTGTTTGTTGGATTTACGTTTTGGGCCGTTCGGACCGTTTGGTTTTTAAGCCGTTTGTTGATTCTGATATTTGTACGCTCTGTGGATTTGTGTTTAGGCCGTTCTGGCCTTTACCTTTTAAGCCGTTTTGTTTTGGCTTCATCATTTAGTCTTGAGTTTTTTCATGACTCGAGGTGCATGGGCCGTTTGGGGGGTGTGGCCGTCGTTAGGTCATTTTAATCATGTTTTGGGGCCTCAGGGGTGATCGGTCCCCGGCGGTGGCCGCACATTTCTTGCCGTTTTGGGGCGGCAGAAATAATAACATTTTAAGTTAGGAAGATAAGAGAGAGAGAGAGAGAGAGAGAGAGAGAGAGAGAGAGAGAGAGAGAGAGAGAGAGAGAGAGAGAGAGAGAGAGAGAGAGAAATTTTATGAAGACATTGGGCCTCATTAAAACCCTCCGACGTGGGCGGGAAAGAGTACCCGATAATCACATTTAAACAAATGAAGAAAAGACAGAAAGCAGATGGTTGAGAGGCTTTGGAGGCGTGCCTAAGTGTAGTACCATCGTAGGTTGGCAGCGTTCCAGGTTCTTGGTATCTCGGTGCCGTTAAGTCGTTCGAGTTTGTAGGCTCCTTTTCTGATTACTGCCTTGATTCTGTACGGGCCTTCCCAGTTGGGGGTGAGCTTCCCTTCTCCGGGGGTGGGGGTGCCAATGTCGTTTCATCCTAAGATAAGGTCATCGGGGCCGAATTCTCGTCGGATTACGCTGCGGTTGTACCTTAGGCCGATCCTTTGTTTTAGCGCTAGCTCTCGTAGGTGGGTTATGCTCCGGACCTCGTCCATAAAGTCTCGTTCTGCGTCCTCATCGTTGCTGCCAACAGTTCTTCTTGGACTGAAGTCCCCGACCTCTACAGGAATGATGGCTTCCAAGCCGTAGGTTAGCCAGAATGGGGTTTCTCCCGTAGAGGTCTGGGGGGTGGTTCGGTATGACCAGAGGACAGATCCCAGCTCGTCAGCCCAGAGTCCTTTGGCCTCGTCGAGCCGTTTTTTGAGGCCTTTTACTATTATCTTGTTGGCCGATTCCACTTGCCCGCTTGTTTGTGGGTGCTCTACTAAGCTGAAGTTGTGAGATATGTGAAGTCCTTCTAGAAATTCTCGGAATCGCTTGTCCATGAATTGTGTTCCGTTATCTGAGATTACGACCTTGGGATACCGAACCGGGTTACCACGTGTTTCCATAAGAACTTTCGGCATTGGGTTGCCGTAATGGAAGCTAAGGGTTCGGCTTCTATCCACTTGGGGTAGTAGTTGATGGCGACGATGATTTATCGGAGTTTTCCGGGAGCGATGGGAAAAAGGGCCGACGAGGTCGATGCCCCATGTCCCAAGGGATCGGTCTGCCATTATGGTATTGAGCTGGTGTGGGGTGGCTTGGTGGAAGTCAAAATGCATCTGGCATTTGTTACAACTTTTGATCAATTGTAGGGAGTCTTTGATGACAGAGGGCTAGAAGTATCCTGCTCGGATGACCTTCTGGGCTAGGGTTTTGCCTTCGATGTGGTGGCCGCAGCATCCTTCGTGAATCTCGCGGAGTATATAGTTCGTGTCGCCGGGTTCGATGTATTTGAGGAGGGGTTGTGAGAATCCTCGTTTGTAAAGATGTCCCGCTATTGTAGTATGGTTGATGGCTTCCCGTTTTAACCACTTCGCCTCTCTGGGATCCTCTGGCAACGCTCCATTTAGGAGGTATTGGAGGATGGGGGTTGTGAGATGGATCGATGGCTTGCGGGTCGAGGCGGTTGCCGGATCGTCTGATTGGAGCAATGAGGGGTGGTACCTGCAAAGACATTCCGACGCTCAAGTCAGAATGGATCTGAGAGGTATAAGGTGAGTGGGATGAGTGACGTACCTGAGGAAGCTTGAGACCCCCTTTATATAGGTGGAGGTAGCTTATCTTATCTTATCTTGTTTGATAAAGGTAAGGGAGATATTTAAATTTGATTGTTGGTTATGGGATTGAAATGGCCAATTTTGGGCCTTCTGGAAGAAAGGGCTGGACTCGACCCGTAAACCGAGTTGGGAGGCCATTTTGAGTGGGAGACCCAGGATCCGTAACAATTACTATAGTCAACAAAAAAAAAAAACAGAGAAAGAAAAAAATAAGAGTGGTTATCGCCAAAAAAAAGGCTACAAAGGTTTTTTTTATTAGCCAAAATTGGATACCCTATTGATAGAAGAACATCGTTATTAGAAAATAGATAATTCTTTTAATTTTTTTATTGTAATTTTTTTTTACTTATACAATACACATCCACTCATATACTTCTATTACCACTGGTTCGATTCTTCTCACCTAGAACTCGAATACACACATTCACTCATATACTTCTATTACTACTGGTTCTATTCTTCTCACCTAGAACTCGAATACGTATGTAGCTCCCATGGCTTTGGTTGCTTATTTTAACTTTAAAAAAGATTGATAAAATAAATATTCAATCATTATTTATCAGTTTGACAAGTCGGCGCAATAAATGTCTTATTTTGTTATTTCTATAAAAATAGTAAAATACACTAAAATTATTTTTTCTTTTAAATATATTATATTAAGTAAATAAATTTTATTTACACCGGAACAAAAAAAGTCAATTATGATAACTAAATTGCCGATGTATGATTTAATGTTAAAAAAAATTAAACCTTGAAATTAAATCTTTATTAATTTACACTATTTTTATATTTTAAAGTCATTAAAGTAAATTTTACTTTTTAGTAACTACGACTATTATATTAAAAAATAATAATAAATGTATATACTATAAAAGAAAGAAAAAAAGAAGAGTTGTTGTTACCGATAAAAAAGAAGACAAAAATTGTTTTACTAGCCAAAATCAACTATCCTAGTAGTAGAAGAAATAAGAAGGTATCAGAAACTCTAGTAGATCTAAAAAGAAAGCTAGGAGGGAGAGAAAAAGGGAGTAGAGAACAGAGATGTGAAGAGAATGAGAAAATGAATTCATTGATTTAGAAAATTATTTTACAGAGGAGTTTTACTCTTGTATTTATAGTCACAGCTGAAGTTGATTTTTCTAACAACTAATTACCCTTCTAACAAACTTGACAGCTCAGCATAACTAACTCTTAATCACACGCCTCACACTTTAGCTCATTTCATCTCTTCTCTCTATTTACCCTCAACATTTCCCGTCAACTTAAATTTGACTTGGTAAACTAATCTTTATTTGCATCTAATCTTCAAGAAGGCATAACGACTCACTGACTTGGTAAGAATATCTGCAATTTGATCTTGAGATGGAATATGAACTACATATGTCTGCTTGTCCTCAACTCTATGTCGAACAAAGTGGAGGTCAATTTCAAAATGTTTGGATCGGCTATATAGAATTAGATTTTGACTCATGAGCACTGTGCTTTGATTGTCACACAACAATGTTGGAGGAAGTCCAGTTTGTATGTGCATTTTATGGAGGAGTTTCTGCAGCCACATAGTGTCTGTCCTTGCATCAGTAAGGGCTCTAAACTCAGCATCGGCACTTCATCTGGCTATAGTCGCTTGCTTCCTACTTGACCAATTTATGAGATTCACTCCAAGGAATATGTAATACCTAGTTGTTGACTGTCTATTCACAGGATTTACTGGCTAATCAGAGTCACAAAAGGCTAAGATTCTGAAGTCTTTGCTTTTGTGAATTTCAAGCCCAAAATCACTTGTCTCGGTCAGGTAGAGAAGTATTCTCTTCACTACCTTCCACCCACTATAGATTTGTACAAAGAAGGCTTATCAAATGTTGCACCTGTTGTATCAAGCTTTAAGGTACTAGCCATTGGTGTGGCAATGGGTCTAGACTCTAGCATTTCATCTCTTTTCAATAGATCTTTGGCATATATAACTTGTTTCAGCACTAGAATATCAACTTTACTTCTTTCAACTTCAATTTCAAAAAAAAAATCATTTTCCCCAAGTCCTTTAGAGTGAACACTTTATTTAATTGTTGGATTAAACCAACAACTTCAGTTTGATTAGTGCCAGTCATTAGTATGTCATCAACATATGCTAGAAGATAAATTATCGAAGCTCTAATGTGTGGAACAAAAAGACAAGGATCTGAAGTTGTACTTGCAAAACCAAAGCTTTTAAGTGTGCTGCTTAACTTCAGAAACCAGGCTCTTGGAGCCTGTTTTAAGCCATATAAGGCCTTCTCCAACTTGAACACATGACCAAAACCAAGTGTGTAACCCTTAGGTTGCACCATGTGCACTTTCTCATGTAAATCCCCATTGAGAAAGGTGTTGTTGAAATCTAACTACCTCACTCTCCATCCTTTTGAAATATCAATAGACAGCACTGTGTGTACTGTTGTAGGCTTGACAACTGGACTAAAAACTTGATCATAGTCCAAATCTTCTCGTTGATGAAACTCCTTTGTGACCAACCTCACTTTGTACTTCTGAATTGTCCCGACAGGTTGTCTTTTTATGCGAAATACCCATCGACATCCAATTGGTTCAACTGTTGGTGACTCTTTAACCAATTTCCATGTCTTGCACTTCACAAGTGCTGCATACTCCTCATCCTTGCAGACTTTTAATGTGGAGAGGTTAGTTCTTGTACCACTGAAAAAGGTTCAACTTGTATGAGGTCTAAAACATTACCTGGAACTTGTGCAGTGAACAATTTTAACTTAAAAATTCTAGCCTGACTTCTTGTAACCATAGGATGCGTTTGAGTGCTGTAGTGGGCAGAGTTATGTGTCCTCTTTCTAGTTGCTTAGCTAACCCTGCATTACTTGAGAAAAACACAGAAGTAGAAATAGTCATAGTAGTATCATCAGTTAATGGACAATTATGAGCAGTATTAATATGGACAGAAGACTTAGGTTGAGCTAAGGGTGTGGAGGATGCTGGAGATGGTTGGGAAAAGAATTTTCGTGCAGGGTCTGGTATTTAGTAGTGAAGAGTGGCGTCAAAATTAGGGACATGTGCTTTATGTATGTGAGGGTTAGTGTTGTTGGAAGTACTGGTTAAAGATGTGTTTTGTGTGTTGAGATGGTTTTGTTGTTCAATGGTGTGTGCTGGAATGAGTTGTAATAGTACAAAGGTGATGGTTTGGAGGTGTGGAATAGCAGATTTCAGTTTTGGAGTTTGATTAAAGAAGAGGGATTGATAAAAAAACTCAGATTCATCAAATAAGACATATATGGAAATGTAGAGTTTGCCAGAAGGTGAGAGACATTTGTACCCTTTATAATGAGAAGAGTAACTTAAAAAGAGACATTTTTGAATTTTAAAGTCAAATTTACGAGTGTTGTAGGGTTTAAGTTATGGATAACATGCACATCCAAAGATTTTTGAGAAACAAATAGTCTGGTTCTTTGTGATTGAGGAGTTCAAATGGTGTTTTCTGATCTATAGTGTATGAGGGTAGTAGATTAATGAGATGAGTGGCTGTCAAGAAGGCTTGATCCCAAAACCTTAGGGGCAAGGAGGCTTGAGAGAGTAGTGCTAGCCCTATTTCAGTTATGTTTCGGTGTTTCTGTTTAATTCTATTATTTTGTTGGTGAGTGTGAGGACAACTAAGCCTATAGCAATGCCATGCTGAATGAGGAATTATGTGAAACTGTGAGAGAGGAATTCACCTCTATTATCAGTTTGAAGGCTTTTAATCTTGTGTCCAGTCTTGTTTACAAGTATCAATTTGTATTGGGTAAAGGCTTGAAGAGCTTGAACTTTGTTTTGCAGCAGGTATAGGCATGTGTATCTGATTTTGGCATCTTTGAAAATTATATAATATCTAAAACCTGAACTACTGATGATTGGTGTTGGCTCCTAAATATCAAAGTAAAATAACTCTAGGGGTGTGTTATAGTTAGTGAGTGAGTCAGAAAAAGGAAAATTACGATGTTTTTCTTGGCAACATACATTGCACAAAGGAGTAATAGCTGTTGTGGCTCTTTTATTCATATCATCATCTATAATTTTACACTGCTGCATTACTTTTGCTATTGTTTTTGTAACTGGATGTCCTAATCTTAATGCCATACATCAAGCTGTGACACAGACTCAACTTTACAATGTGCATTTTCTTCTTCTTTTCTTTTCTGTTTTTGTTTACTTTCTTTTTCTTTTTTTTCTTTTTCTTCTTGTTATTGCTCATTTTATTTTTCTTTGCTTTTCTGATCATGCTCAACACCACCTAGTCTAGACTCTGTACACTAAAATGAGATTTCTAATCACTACTATCAGATGCAATAGCTTTTATTGCTTGCAAAGTTTCTTTTCTTCCTTTGAATGAAGGTAAATTGCTTGATGGTGCTGCCCTGGCCAACACGCCAATGTTGACAAATTGATAAATTTTTTCTCTAAGAGACCCTCTGAAAAGCAGTTCCTTGATCTCCTGAGCCTTAACAAAACAATCAAAAGGATGAAATTCAAAGAACACGTGATTATCTTATGTAAATTTTTCTACACTGATGAGGTTCTTTGTAATTGAGGGAACATGTAGTAAGTTTAGCATTTTAAAGTAGTGTGTGTTGGGTTGATAAGATGGGTTAGACGCAGGAAATAACATACTTCTGCCAATATTATTGATGCACATACCTTGACCATTACCTGTGAACACCTGCTCTGAACCTGTAACTAGATTGTTGCCATTAAATGTAAGGTGATGTGATATTCCTGTGTCCAAATACCATGCTCTTTCTGTTAAAGGTGTGGTTGACAGTGCAACTGCAACCAATGCTCTTGGTTGTGAATCTGTTTGTGACTGAGGTTGATGAAAGGCTGGAGATGGTGGAGCCGGTGGATTTGATGCTGCTTCATAAGGTCTTTGATAGTTCTGATTAAACCTGTGATAACAATCCCATACAGTGTGTCCAATCCTAATACATAGCTGACAATGCGACCTAGAATTACCATGATGAAAGGATCTGCCACCTCTAAATCCTTGACCATGAGCTCGTCTTCGAAACTTCTGACCTCATCCTTGATAGTTATGTTGTTGATTTTGTGAATATGTATAGTAATTGTGGTGGTTTTCTTGTAGTTTTGATTATGAACCTTGAGCCAAATTTACATGCAAAGTGCCAAGTACATTCTTCATAAATCTCTCAACTAATTCTTCTTGTTTGACTAGTAATGCCTCCACCTCACTCTCAGTTATTTCATCAGCCTTTAAATTTATTTTAGTAATAAAAGCACTATAATTCTCATTTAGGTCTTGAGCTACTGTTTCTACAAATTTCTCACTAGTAAGAGGTGCACCTAATGCAAAAAGTGAGTTTGTTACCTTTTTTATCTTAGACATTTATTCAGTTACAGATCCTTGAAGTTTGATGGTCTTAATTTGTGTTTTCAGATGCTTTACCTTTGATTTTATCCTTTTTGCAAAATAATCTTTTAATTTGAACCAGATTTCATAAGCAAATTCACACTCAGCCAATTGACTAGTAAATGCTAAATCCGTTGAGGCAAAGAAACGAGACTAAGAATTGATCCTCTTGCTCCCAAACTTTGAACTCCTTCGTTTTGGTCTTGTTTAGATCCATATCTCCTTGGTACTTTTCTTGGATTAAAATTTTCCTTGAGTCTATTTAATTTGATGAAGGCCAGTGTTTGACATTTCCATAGAACAAAGTTATTTTCATCGAGTTTGAACGCGATGGTGTTGATAGTTGTCCTCCGATTCACAATTGCAGAAACTGAAATTTCAATTGGTAGCGCCATGATCAGAACTTAGAGCTCTGATACCATGAGAAGGTATCAGAAACTCTAGTAGATCAGAAAAGAGAGCTAGGAGCGAGAAAGAAAGGAAGTACAGAATAAAGAGATGAGAAGAGATTGAGAAAATGAATTCATTGATTCAGAAAACTACTTTACAGAGGAGCTTTTTTACTGATTTTTCTAACATCTAATTACTCTTCTAACAAACTTGACAGCTCAGCATAACTAACTCCTAATTACACGCCTCACACTTCAGCTAGTTTAATCTCTTCTCTCTATTTACCCTCAACAAGAATAATGTTACTAGAAAAAAGAGATCATTCTTTTAACTTTTTTTATTTTAATATTTTTTGGACTTACACAATTAGGGGTAAAAATTTGTCAGGGCAAGCTTCACCCTTAATAGACCAAGCCTTTAATGTATTTAACTTGCGTAAGCCTGACCTTTTAGCCTATTATAGGTTTTATTTTGAATACTAAGTCTGACTTGTTATTAAATTTGGCTAGGCCTAAAGCTTGACAAAAGGCCTAATATAATTTTTTACCAAAATAAAAAATAAAAATATTTAAAAAATTAATTTTTTAAAAAAATATTTATATACAATATACTCAATTCAATCCTTATAATAATATCTAAATTTTTAAAGTATTTAAAATATGCATGAAAAATATTTATAATAAAGTATAACAAATTTAAATTTTTTAATAACTATTTTAGTTTTAAAAAATTATTTTTGTATCTATTTATATTTTAACAGATTCAAGTAGGCCTGACGGTCTATTAGGCTATTCTGTAAGCTTGGGCCTGGCTTATTAATAGAATTAGGCTTTTAAATCAGCCTGAACTTAAAATTATTTTATAACAGGACATGTTAGACCAGTCCAAATACAGACTTGACAGGCCATTTTACTTATTTTCACTCCTAAACAACTCACAATCTCACATTCACTCATACACTACTATTACTACAAGTTCTATTTTTCTCACCAAAAAACTCGAATATGTGTGCAACTCTTAGTGAGGTAGATAATACTCTTGTGTTTTAAGGTATCCGTAGCTTATCTTAACTTTAAAAAAATTTAATAAAATAGATATTCTATCATTGTTTATCAGTTTGACAAGTCGGCCTAATGTTTTATTTTGTTATTTCCATAAAAAATAATAAAGTACAAAATTATTTTTTTCTTTAAATATATTATATTAAGTGAATCGATTTTATTTACACAGTGAAAAAGTCAATCATAGTAATTAATTTTTTGATGTATGATTCAGTATTAAAAAAATGGGTTATGCTACGTGTACATCAAAATCAGCCACTAGTATAAAATACATATTGGAATACAAATACACATTGAAAATAAATTAAATCACACATATATTTATACACAAATACATTGGTGACTAATTTTAGTGGCTAATTTTAGTGTACAAATAGTATTTTCCTAAAAAATTAAACTTTGAAATTAAATCCTTATTAATTTACACAATTTTAATATTTTAAAGTCACCAAAGTAAAATTTAACATCTTAGTAACTGCTATTATATTAAAAATAATAAAAAAATGACTATATATTACTATTGCCGATAAAAGAAAAATGAAGAAAGAAAAAGGAAGAATTGTTGTCGTTGATAAAAATGGTGATAAGAACTGTTTTATTAGCCAAAACAACCGACAACCTTAGTGGTAGAAGAACAACGTTATTAGGTAGAAGTGACTGCATGCACCGTATCTGCAGGTACCTAACCTAGTCATCTATTCGGGGTAGGTTTAATCATAATTTTTTTATGTCGTCTTTTATTTTTGAATCATTTTTTCAAACGACGTTATTTTTTGTCTTTTTTGCGCGCACCGCCGCTGTTGCTGTATCGTGACTTCGGTGCCCCCGCAGCTGCTGTCTCGTTACTTGTTTTTTATCAACTAAGCCATATGTTCATTTTACTATGTATGCGGAATGTTCTTTTTATTTTAAATTGGATGTTTATTTGGGTATACCATTGGTATTTTACTTTATTTGCTTGATTATGCATGCACATGCTCCGCATGATGTTCATTTTACTATATATGCAGATGGTTCTTTTTACTAAGATGTGGATGTTTATTTGGGTCATACCATTTGGATGAACGAAGCAAAGCGGCATGCGATGGAAGTGGCGAAGATACAACGCAACGACGTGGAAGCAAGGGTAGAGGTGCAGTGTTGGAGCAGTGGCGGAACAAGGCCTTTGGCTCGGCGACGGTGCGACATCACAGAGGGGCGGCGATTTTTAAATTCCCCGAATTTGGCATCTGACCAATTCGTTTTTCCCGTCGATTCACGATTTGACCGGTTCAATCGGTTTTCAGAACCTTGGTATTTATACACAAATACATTGGTGGATAATTTTTGTGGTTGATTTTAGTGCACAAATAGTATTTTTGTATAATCATATTGCATACTTGTGAAAATCTGCAGGTAGGATTATTGTTGGGTTGTTCTTAACCCGTGAATAAGATAGGATTGAGTTTTAATAACAAATTCAACCCGCAGATACGGTTAATATTGGGTTCAAACCCTATCCTATTTTAGAAAAAAGAGATAATTTTTTTATTTTTTATTTTTTACTTACACAATACACATCCACTCACACTATTATTACTATAGATTTTATTTTTCTCACTAAGAACTCAAATACGTATGCAGCTCTTAGTGAGACATATAATACTGTGGTGTTCCAAGATATCTTTAACTTTATAAAAAATATTGATAAAATAGATGTTCAATCAAACTCAGTTCAATAAACGTCTTATTTTGTCATTTCTACTAAAAATAGTAAAATATACTAAATTTTTTTTTAAATATATTATATTTAGTGAATAGATTTTATTTACATCGTGAAAAAGTCAATCATGGTAACCAATTTATGGATGCATGATTCAATGTTAAAAAATTGAGTCCCGCTAGGGAGACAATGAAATATCTATACAATATGTACAATAGACTATTTATTTGGCCCAATATGTATTAATAATGTAAATTAAGCATTATTATCCCTAATTTCTAGTTACCTGTTCAGTTTTGTAATATCTACCCCCAATTTATCACAAATTCTTTCACATTAATCCTTCATCACCCACCGTTACCCTAACCCCCAAAAAACTCCATTGTTTGTTCCGCAGAAAAATCCTCCTTTCTCCGCCGTTCCGCTGTTTGCGCAGCAACCTGCATTCCACCGCGTCATCCCAGCGCCAGCCTGCTGCCTGGGTCTTGTTGAATTACTCGAAGAATAAACAACCACGAAAACTGAGAAAGTGAACATCCAATGTGAACGCGTATAAATAACAACGTAATTACTTTATAAAACAACTCACACAATATGAACAGGTAGGAATAACCATCCACGTTCATCGAAAAAGTGAACATCCGGCGACGGGAAGAAGGCACAAACCGGCTGCGACGGAGGCGCTAGACGTCCGGGTTGCTGCGGTGCCGCGAGCTTGACTCACACAATATGTGCGTCCTCCCTACGTATGGTGGCCTGTGCGGATAACAGCGCCAGTCGGAAGAGTATCGGTGCGATGTTCGACGGCGGCTGGTAACCATGGCGGCACTGTACTGGCTTTTGTTTCCAGAAGAGAGTGAGAGAAGAAATTCACACCGTATTGAGAGAAGGAGATAATCCTAATTTGATTCCATAAATGACGGGATTCATAATTTGATTCAAATTTTAAATTGGAAACTACTCAAAATTAATTAATTGTCATAACTGACGGGAATCATGATTTGATTTAAATTTTAAATTGAAAACTACTCAAAATTAATTAATTACCTCTAATTTAATTCTAATTTTAATTTAACCCTATTGTACACATTGTATAAAATATACATTGATTTCTCGTATTTTTCCTAAAAAATTAAATCTTAAAATTAAATCTTTATTAATTTACACAATTTAATATTTTAAAGTCATCAAAATAAGTTTTAATATTTTGGTAACTGCTATTATATATTTATATTGAGAAATAATTAAAAAATGACTATATATTACCATAGCCGATAAAAGAAAAACTAAAAAATGAAAAAGAAAAGTTGTTGTCGCCAATGAAAATGACCATAAAAACTACTTTATTAACCAAAATCAACTACCCTAGTAGTAGAAGAACATCGTTACTAAAAAAAGAGATAATTGTTTTATCTTTATTTTTTTTTTATTTACACAATACGTTCCGCTCACACAGTACTATTAGTATGGGTTTTATTTTTTAAGAAAAATTTTAAGTGTATCGAAAATATCGATGTTTTAGTTATTTTAACTGTTGATTTTAATTAATATATATTACATATATTCAGATCAACGATTAAAATAACTAAAACATTAATGTTATTGGTACACTTAAAACTTTTTCTATTTTTTTTACCGAAAACTTGAATACGTGTGCAGCTCTTAGTGAAACAGGTAATACCGTCGTATTCCAAGGTATTAATAGTTTATCTTAACTTTAAAAAAATATTGATAAAATAAATATTCAATAATTATTTATCAGTTCGACCTAATAAATGTCTTATTTTATAATTTTTACTAAAAACAGTTAAATACGTTAGATTTTTTTCCTTTAAATATATTGAATTAAATGAATAGATTTTATTTACATATTAAGAAAGCCAATTATGGTAACGAATTTGCCGAGGTATAATTATTAAAAAAATAAATCTTAAAATTAAATCCTTATTAATTTACACAATTTTAATATTTTAAAGTCACTAAAATAAATTTTTAATATTTTGGTAACTGCTATTATATCAAAATATAATAAAAAAAATGAGTATATATTTCTATCGCCAATAAAAGAAAAACTAAAAAGAGAAAAAATTTTGTTGCCGATAAAAATGACAACAAAAGTTGTTTTACTATCCAAAATCGGTTATCCTAGATTCCTAGTAGTAAAACTAAAAAAGAGAAAGAAAGAGTTGTTGTCGCCAATAAAAATGACGACATAAAAGGCTCTACTAGCCAAAATTGGGTACGCTAATGGTAGAAGAACAATATTACTAGAAAAAAGAGATAATTCTTTTAACTTTTTTATTTTAATTTTTTTGACGAACACAATACAGTGATACACATTTACTGGCACACTATTATTACTACAAGTTTTATTTTTCTCACAAAGAACTCGAACACATCTAAAGGTAGGGTGTCCGCGGATCAGATCGGATTGGATATGGCCGAAAATTCGATCCGATCCGCACAATTTCCATCGGATCAGATCGGATATGATATCCGCACTTTTTAGTGTCGGATTTGATCCGATTCGATCCGCAAATGTACGGATAGGATCGGATCGGATATCGGATATATCCGCATAATTAAACCTTCTCTTTTTAATCATATTTCAATGTAAAAAAATTCAATAAAATATTTTTTTTTATACTTTTCAACTTATTTATTCCTAAAATATTTTTAATCAAACTCTTTCTAAATAACAAAAATAAAATAATACAATATATGAATAATAATTACTAACTAAAACATACAAACAAGTAAATATAATACCAAACATATATACATACATATATATATATATATATATATATATATATTTATTTATTTATTTATTTTTTAATTATTATTGTGCGGATCTGCGGATCCGCGGATCAGATACGCGGATGTAGAGCAGATATATGCGATCCGATCCGCAAAGGGTGCAGATCGGATCCGATCAATTTGTGGATCGGATCGTATCCGCAATTTTCGGATCGAATGCAGATATTTACCGCGGATCTGCAGATACGATCCGATCCATGGACACCCCTATCTAAAGGCTCCTAGCGAGATAGGTAATATATGTTACCGTATTTTAAGATATCAGTTGCTTATCTTAACTTAAAAAAAAATATGATAAAATAAATAGAGTAAAAAGATAATTAAATTTTTGAAAATATTAATTTTGGACTAATTTATTTTTGAAAAAAAAGTATTAATTAGATCCTCTAAGATAGCAAATAATGAATATGTATGTCCTTCTGTTAATAAATAATACAAAATAAAACTGAATTGTCTATATATTTCGTTATTTATAGTGGTATATATCTCGTTACTATTACATGAGTAGGAAAATTATGTAGTTTTGGAATTTGGACTTATCTTTTGAGTTTTCATATATCATTTATCAACTGTTCTCTATTTATCACAAATTCTATCAAAATAAGTGAAGTTTTATTCCAAAAGTTATTATCTACATGACTATTTTTCATAGATAGACATGTCAAAGTAATTATTAGTACATATAAGTATCACCGTTAGATTTTAGTTGATAAATTAATAGAAAGATATCATATATCTACCATTTGTTATCTTAAAGAATCAAATTGATACTTTACTCAAATAACTACTAATGGACTCAGTAAATCTCTTATTTTATCATTTTTACTAAAAATAGTAAAATATACTAAAATTTATTTTTTAAAATATATTATATTAAATGAATAGATTTTATTACATAGTAAGAAAGTCAATCATAATAGTCATATTGGCTATGTGTGATTCAATGTTATAAAAAATTAAACCTTAAAATTAAATCCTTATTAATTTATGCAATTTTAATATTTTAAAGTCAACAAAGTAAATCTTAATATTTCAGTAACGGTTTTGTTAGGTAGACAACAGAGAATCTGAATAACGTGAACAATAGAATGAAAATTTGGTCCAATAAAATAAAAAAAAACATACTTCACCCAAATTACTTAACCAAAAAATTTCATTCAGTAATTCAAAAATTTAATCATTCGCATAGCTAGTAAATTGAACATCCAACATATTTTAATTGTATCTAATTAAACCATTCCAATCAAATAACCATCCACATAATAATTTAAATAACCATCCGCATACCTACGAAAATGGCCATCCGACTAAAAATTAAAATAATCATCTGCATACCTACTACAATAACCCAAAGAGACCATATAACAGATAATAAATGACGAACTCATGCTGGACGAAAACTCCAGGCTGAATCTGGCATCGTTCGTGACGACGTGGATGGAGTCCAAGTGCGACAAGCTTATAATGGCCGCCATTAATAAAAACCACGTTGACATGGATAAGGGGGTGAGGAGTGCAAAAACGGCGCTACAACAGAGTTGGAAGAGAATCTGGTGCGGCAGTGAGTGGGGCAACGTTGTCAAGAGCTTTGTGGAGACGACGATGACTGTTGCGGGAGATATCGACGTCGGTGAGGAGTGCAAAACGGTGTCACTAACAAGGTTGGAGGAGAATCTAGTGTGGCGGTGAGGGAGGTGGTGGTATCAAGAGTTTTGCAGCGACGACAATGACAGTTGCAGGAGAGATCGACGCACGACTCTATTGAGGGGGTGATGAGGTGCAAAACATATAATATGTGAATGTGTAACCGTACATAGTGGTTTAGATGCTAATCCTAATTTTTTTTCAAATTTTAAAATTTAATAATAATTATTTAATTAATTAAGAATCTGAATCTTAATTTTAAATTTACTTTTCCTTTTTAAAATGGTTGTTTAGGTTGTTCACTATATACATTATTTTCTTATTTTTTTTTAGTAATTGCTATTATCTTAAAAAATAATTTAAAAAATGAGTATATATTACTATCGGCGATAAAAGAAAAACAAAAAAAAGAGAAAAGAAGAGTTGTTGTCGCCAATAAAAAATAACGACATAAACTGTTTTATTAGCCAAAATCGACTACCCTAGTTGCAGAAGAACAAGAAAAAAAAAAAAAAAGATAATTCTTTTACTTTTTTTTTATTTTAAATTTTCTTTGGACTTACACAACATGCATCAACTCACACACTATTATTACTATGGATTCTATTTTTTTCACCGAAAATTCGAATACGTGTGCCCAGTGAGACAGGTAATATTGCCCGGTTCCAAGACTTCGTTTGCTTATCTTAACTTTAAGAAAAATTTAATAATATAGATATTCAATTATTGTTTATCAGTTTGACAAGTCAGTTTAATAAATATTTTATTTTGTTATTTCTATTAAAAATAGTAAAATACACTATTCTTTTTAAATATATTATATTAAATAAATTATTTTATTTATAGAGTAAAAAGTCAATCATAATAACCAATTTGCTTATATATGATTAAGTGTTAAAAAAATTAAACCTTGAAATTAAATTCTTATTAATTTACAAAATTTTAATATTTTAAAGTCACCAAACTGACCAAAGTAAATTTTAATATTTTGGTAACTGTTATTATATAAAAAATAATTAAAAAAATGAGCATATGCTACCATCTCCGATAAAAGAAAAACTAAGAAAGAAAAATGAAGAATTGCTGTTACTGATAAAAATGACGACAGAAACTGTTTTATTAACCAAAATTAACGATTCTAGTAGTAGAAAAACAATGTTATTATGAAAAAGAGATAATTCTTTTATTTTTTTTATTTTAATTTTTTTGGACTTATAAAACACATATTTATTTATAAGACCGTTGAAATGGACTAATTTTATCGGTCTGTTTATACATACGGATGGACTTTTTTTCTAAAATTAAGTTCGATTAAATTTTAGATTAAATAGATTAAGTCTGATTAATCTAAAAAAATGACAAATTACACTGGCGATCCATTTAATTTTTCTTTACAGATTTTTTTTAAGAGTAGCACTTTTTAAAAAAGATATATATATTTTTTCGACCCGACCCGAAAATCCGACCCATTTACTTAAAAATGAATTGTTTAAGATTTTTAACCTAAAAGTGATATTTTTGTCAAAATATTTTTAAAAAAATAAAAATAAAAGGATAAACAGACAAGTCCATTTAACTCATCGGACTGACCATAAATGATCCAGACTAAAAATTTATGGCCTATAAATAAAGCGGATACAGACTTAAATGGATCCAGCTTAAATGGGTCAGACTAGCTCGTTTGACGGTCCTATTCACTCTCCCACTACTATTACTTCGGGTTCTATTTTATTCATCGAGAACTTGAATACATGTGCAGCTCCTAGTGAGGCAGGTATACCTGTAGAAAGGTGTTAAACGGGCTAGCCTGTTCCGTTCCGTTTCGTCCTGCTAGTGAGACAGGTATACCCGTAGAAAGGTATTAAACGGACGGTCCCATTCCGTCCCGTCCCGCCAAAACCCGTCACTTAACGGGCTGGCATGTCCCCTCCCACCTAATGAGGCGGTCCTGAATTCCTCTATCTGCCTAATGGCGAATTGGCAGATTTTTCTTTTTTTATTAATAAATCGTTAAATATTAAATAATATATATAATTTCATAATCATTTTAATAAATTTATAATTTCTAAAAATATAATAAAAATTATAATTTTTAAATTTATAAATATCAAAATTTTTATAATTTTAAATATGTAATAAAAATAACCATTAACTAAATTTGTTAAAACAAAATAATAAAATTAACATCGTAAAAATAAAACAAACATTATCTAAAAATATAATTAAACATCTTAAAATTCTTAATCAATTAAACATAAAATATAATTCAAATTATAAGTTAAAATATTTTTAATTATCATATTTTTTCCCAAACCGCACGTAATTCTGTGCTGTCTTGTTCCAAGGCCTCATTGTTTATCTTAATTAAAAAATTGATAAAATAGATATTTAATTATTATTTATCAGTTTGACAAATCGGCCCAATAAATGTTTTATTTTGTTATTTCAACTAAAAATATTAAAATACACTAAAATTGTTATTTTTCTTTAAATATATATATATATTAAGTGAATAGATTTTATTTACATAGTAAGAAAGTCAATCATAATAACCAATTTGTCGATATATAATTTAATGTTAAAAAAATTAAATCTTGAAATTAAATTTTTATTAATTTACATAATTTTAATATTTTAAAGTAACCAAAGTAAATTTTAATATTTTAGTAGCTGCTATTATATTAAAAAATAATAAAAAATGAGTATATATTATCGTAATTTCAGTATAGATTTAGAACTAACATCGTGATATTTTTTCTCCCTCATGAAGAGAACTTTCGTTTTATAATTCACTTGGATACTCTCTCTCATTTTCTCTCCGCTCTAGTTACACAGAATGCAACTATGAGAATTTGGTGTGGTTCTGAAACTTGACATCTCTTGTTGCAATACGAGGTAATTACTTAACAAATTAAACTCTTTTTCTTTTATATACATTTAATTTGTGTATATAAACTTGTTCCTTCTTTTATTATTATTATTATTATTATTATTATTATTATCTAGTTAATTCATTCTTTGATGCCTATTATGTTTATCAATGGTTTCAGTTTCAGTTTTTCATTCACAGCACCACCACCACCAACAACAATAGAGGTAAGAGGAGAAAAGAAGTTGACAATAAATTTTGGTTTTTTCTAAGACCCTTTTGCCCACTTTGATCGATTTCTAGTTTCTACACTATACCCTTTTAAGGCTTACATATACAATCCTTTTTTTTTTTTTTAATATTTATTCCTTGCATGTTATTGCATTTCTTTTTCTGCAATCTGGAATGTTTGTAACTATTGTGTATTCTCTTGTTTTGTTTCAGAATTATATGTAGTTGTGTTAAAATTTTGAATGTTGAAGTTGATTTTGATGCCCATACCCGCTAATTCAATCATTTCTTTACTTGGCTGCTAATTGTTTGATTCATACTTTTTGTGAAGAGAGTGTTACCTTGGATATCATGATGATAATGGTGGTGATGATGATTTTTGCTATTTATTGTTGTTGTTAATGTTCTTCGTGTTTTGTGTAAAATCTTATTAATCAACGTTTATGAGGTGTTGATCTGGGTTTAAAACTGGATTTGGGTATGCAGAAATTTCACGTCATTTGTTATTTTTTTCCCCCTTTTCAACAGAGCAATGCAAGATTCAATTTTGATAAAAAATAAGATGGTATTGTATTTTCTACTTTGCTGTAGGGTTCTACATACATTCGAAGTTTTACTGATATAAAAATTATTGCTACTCTTGTTTTTCTTCTCTAGGGATTTGCTCATTCACGTTTAAATGTATGAATGAGGGTTTGACTTATACTATGGTACTGGCTCAGTTTATTTATCATCAATTATTAATTGTTCATACATTTTTTTTATGAGATGAGAGATGCTGATCTAGGTTTGAAACTCGATTTGGGTATGTAGCGGCTGTTGGGGGTGATTAGGTTTTTCAAGTTGTGGTTACTTAATTGGTTTCTTTGCAGAATCGTTCAAATCAATTTTTATCTTTTTCAATGGTATGCAAGAGTCAAATTTGAACAAAAGTAAGATCGCATTGCATTTTCTGTGATTATACATGGTTATGGATACCCTAAACCTTAAATTTTCAGAATCACTAAATTCATGTTTAAAGGTAAATATGAGGGTTTTACTTATGCTATGGTATTGTCTTAATTTTGTTTATGCAAATCATTGGTTACGAAATCAATTAATTAGATGGATAAATGATTGATTATTGATTAAAATTCTGCATAATGTTTTACAAACTCTCTGTTTCTCTAAGCTAATTTTTTTTTTTAAAAAAATATTAACTGTCCAATATTAGCAGATGAAGGCTCTTTGCTTCGAGGATGACAACAAAGAAGGCACTGAAACGAAATCTTATTTGGATAACAAACGTAAAGACAGAAAAGAAGCTCCTCGAGTTGGAGATCAGTACCAGGCTGAGATTCCATCATTAATAACAGAGCCTCGTATTTGTCAGTCAGTGAAGATTTTAAGAAATTCGGATAAGACAGAAGCTGTTTCATTGAAGCTAAGAATTCCTCTTACAAGGCCACATTGTAAACTTAAAAGCAGTTTTGAGATTTTAGAATCTGTCACTACTCCAAGGGGCTCAAGTCTTCTACCCGACTTGCTGAATGCTCCATCTTGGACAGACGTTGAGCGCAACAGTTTTCTCCTAGGCCTTTATGCCTTTGGGAAGAATCTTAATACTGTGAAGAGATTTGTTGGGAGCAAAAGTATGGGAGAAATACTCTCTTTCTACTATGGAAAGTTTCATAGGTCCGAAGGATATTGCCGATGGTCAAAGTGTCGGAAGTGGAGATCTAACCGGCGTATATATGGCCAGAAAATATTCATAGGATGGAGGCAACAAGAGCTGGTATCACGATTATCTTCCCAGGTGTCAAAGGAATGTCAGATCACTGTGGTTGAGGTATTTTTGTGTCATATTTTATTGAATGTGAATATGTGATGATTAATTTTTGGCGTTGAACAAAATATACATGTGAATATAACATTGCTTACTAATACTTACCTTGAGTGTCTCTGTTATTATTATAACTAGTTTTAGTTCTGGTTGTATACTATAGTATAAACGAGAAGATAGCAGCGGAATCCGAATTTACGTAGATGTTTATTTATTATTGCAGCTCACAGGGAAATTTGCTGAGGGTAAAATGCGATTTCAAGACTATCTTTTTGCTTTGAAGGATGCCGTTGGAATTGACCAGCTTGTAGCGGCAGTAGGTGTTGGCAAAGGAAAAAAAGATCTCACTATTTCCAAGAAAACACAAATCAAGCACAACAATTCTGTTAAACAGAAAACACAGAAGGTGGAAAACTGTATTTCATCCACAGACATAGTTAAACTTCTTAATGGAGGAGATCTAAAACTTAACAAAGCTCGATCCAACAATCTCTTTTGGAAAGATGTTTGGCCTCGTCTTGTAGCAAAAGGATGGCACTCTGAACAGTACAAGGATGGTACTGTTTCTGGTTCGAAGCAATCTTCAGTTTTTCTTATTCCTGGTATCAAGAAATTTTCAAGGGCAAAACTTCAAAAAGGTAACCACTACTTTGATTCCATAAGTGACGTGTTGAAGAAAGTTGCGTCTGATCCAAGGCTTCTTGAGATGGAAGCTCAAGCAAATGAGAAGAGTGTAGCTAAGAAAAAATTAAAACAGGAAAAGCAAGCCTTAGATGGGAACTCAAAGAAGCATCAAGTTTCACGTCCTCGAACTCATAGCTCAAAGCGTCAAGATCCAATGAAATTCACAATTGTAGACACCACCATAGTTTCTGATTCGGATAAGCATAAGGGGAGAAAACCAAGAATCTCAACTTTTCGAACCTTGAGTATGTCTACCATCTCTAGCAACTGCAGTGGATCCGAACAAAGTGCATCTCATTCTCAAGAGATTGAAGATCAAGCCGAACAAACTAGCTCTTCAAACCTAGTCAAAGAATCCTCTGATAAAAGGGTGAAAATAGAGTCACCTGATTATACAGTCAACAACTACGAAGAACAAGAGCCTTCAAAGGAGATCAACAAGTACAGATTTGTCCAAAATGTGATATCAGATTGCTCAAAATATTCGCGTCCTATAGTGAAAAAACCAAAGTTAGCAATGGCTAACCGTGGAGAGTATAGCGATTGTACCGTAAGTACTTCTGTAGACAAGAAGTTAGATTCTAACGAGTCCTCGTCACAATCGTACCATTGTGGAGAATCGGAGAGCATTCCAGACATGATCAATGAAGGCAATGATGTTGAAAACCACAGAGTTAGAGAAGTTCCTGGAGAAGAAACCAAAATCAAAACCAAGATGTTACTTGACTTGAATCTTCCTCTCATTGAACCTGATTTAGAAGTTGAAATTGAAGTTCCATCATCTATGATCATACAACAAAACAATGATAACCAATGTGAAAATGTACCTTGCTTTCCATCTGAGGTAACTCAAATCAATGAGATAGAGGAGTTTTCTTATGGCCATGAAGAGCAGAAACCAATCATTGTCAACCGGCGCCAGAGTACAAGGAATCGACCGTTGACTAGAAAAGCATTGGAAGCGCTGGAGTCCCGGTTTGTCAACTCTAAGAGGAAGAGAAAGAATTTGGAATCTTCACAGAATAACTCAAAGTCTCAAGGTGATGATGATAGCATTGACAATCCTATGCCTTACTTAGGAGTAGAGAAGGAAAATGTGATCAAAGAATATAGCAGTAGCATCAATTTGGGTAAGGAGGATATTTATGATATGTGAAAACTGGAAAATTTGGGATAGATTCATCTTTTGAAGATACATGTTTAAAAATGTTTTTTTTATGTGAATTATATAGATGATTGATTTTATTGTTTCAAATGGATAAGGGTATACAAGATCATCAAAGTCGTAGGTCACAATAAAATTGTAGCATAGTTAGTTATTTAAATTTAATCATTTGGAGATTGATGCTCGTTTCTACATGTTAGTGTGTTTTCATGTTACATATAGTTTTGATATTGACCGGATTTTTTTTTTCAAGATAAACAAGCTATTCATAAATAAGTAAAGAAACTCTTATATTCAATATTGCATCTAAATTTGAATTAAATTTACATGACATTTTGTAACTCATTTTACTCA
Source organism: Arachis hypogaea (assembly GCF_003086295.3). Classification (NCBI taxonomy): domain Eukaryota; kingdom Viridiplantae; phylum Streptophyta; class Magnoliopsida; order Fabales; family Fabaceae; genus Arachis; species Arachis hypogaea. The sequence continues at coordinate 115,333,802 of NC_092047.1, read as the reverse complement.
TTTTTCACTCTATTAAACAAAGTAAAATCAAACATACACTTAGAATATCGTTTAGAGAGAAATCAAAACTATTTCTTACCAAATTCAAAATTTATTATTCTTTTAAATCTTATATGTTTGCACTTAAGAGTTTAAATAAGTATTATTATTATTATAATAATAATATTGATAAATTTGTGAGGTTAATTTTTCTTTTTTTTTTTGGGTCAAAGATTAATTTTTCTTATTTAATGAATGAATTCAAACTAATTTTTCATTTATTGTTGGGCCTTTAAACTAATTTTTTAAATTTTGGAACTCTAGAAAAAAAATTTTTTTTTCTATTACTGAAATATATATTCTTTTTCATTTTTTAATGCTCCTAAATTTAGGGGGTATAAATGATAGTATGTTACTACCCTCTTAGAGATTGGTTAGCAATATTTAAAGTCACAAAATACTTTAAAGACATTTGACATATTTATAGTTTATAAACATCATGTAAAAGTTGTGCGTGCTATCACCAACTACAAAATGCTATTTCGGTATATTAAGTGTGAGCTCTAATATTAAAAAATTAAAATGATAAATATATAAGTTGTTTTTTAAAAATATTTTTAAATATTCAATCAAATTTTTCATAACAGAATATATAGTCAATTTTTGATTTTTTTCATAAACATTAATGATCAAGCAATGTTGATTGTATATAGGATATAGACAAAATAAAATGATATGCACTTAATAAATACTATGAAATATTTTACATTGATTAGTATATTAAAATTGATTGAAAACACTTTTTATTTAGAATTTAAAAGTATTATCTATTAAAAAAATATATTTTTAACAAAAATATTATATGCATATCAAAAGCAGGTATCATGTATCTATATATAAATGTATTATTTTATTTATTTTAATATATATTTTATATTTTAATATTTATTTTATACGAGTGGCTGAATTGATAGCAAATTTTTATATATAGTAGCATAGTTGAATATTTAAGAAAAATACTAGATAAATAAGTTATTTTTATAATTAACTCTAACAATTTTTGTTTTTAATTTTCTTCTTTTATGTATCTCCCTCTTTTTCTTAAACTAAAATTTTTGGTTATCAATTCTCAAGTTATTGGACCAATTTGATTGAACTTAATTATCAAAATAGCTTAGTCATATAGCATTATTGAATATTTAATAGGAATAAAATATTTGAATTGAATTTTAAATTATTGTTTAATAAAGCTAATTAAGTTCATTTAACTTTTTACATATATACTTATTAGAGTTTGATTTTTTTTATTCTTCCTGAAATATTGAGCTGAAATAAAATGTTATGATTAGCATTTTGCTTGCATACTACACAGACAAAAACCTTAAAAGTGAAATTCAATTCTTTTGCTCGTAAGATTTTCTTCTTTCCCGAGTCAAATTTAATTAATTCAAATTTTGAGTCCCTAATCCAGAGTAACAAATGTGAGGAGAATTATTAAATAAGATTACCTCTTAATAGAAAGATACACATATGATTCTACTGAAAAAAATGAATGTGGTTGATAATAAACCATTAATTAAATAATAAAAATCAATTAATATATCAATATACTGATTTTTTTTAAACACGTAAAATTCAGGAAGAGAAATAGATATTCCACTCTATATAATCAACTTGGTAAATATCTTGAAGAACCGTAACATTGCGCTAATTATTTTATTTTATCTATTTTTTTGACTGTTTATAGTATTTTTTTAATCTGACAAGTCAACGACTAATTCGTCACAAATTATAAATTTGAATTTCATTTAAAAGTTTATTACTGACTCATAAATTATTGTATATACAAAATAAAATTATTTAACCACTCGACCAATCCATCTTAATTACGCTAATTATTTAAGTAAATGCTCCTAGATTGAAACATATGCTATATGTTTGTAGAAGAGATAATAAGTCAATTCTTGTGGGCTAACATAATATTTTAGTTGTAATAAATGGAGTAATTGTCAACAATATTCCAACTTTTACAATTATGTTCAGGCTTAATGAGGGACCAAATTCTTTAAAACTATTTCTATTGAACATTATTTACTATGTAGTCTAATTAATAAGCACATCTATGTGTTGTATAGGGTTGGCAAAAGTAATAAGAATTATATATTATATAACATTCAACAGTTACGTGTAAAAAGAAAAAACCAGTTACCAAATTAATTAATTATATATATATATATATATATATATATATTAAAAATAAATTAACTAACACATATATTTATACACATGATAATCAATTTTTAGTATTAGTATATAGTATTTTTGTATAAGATAATGGGATTTAATTATGCTTTTTCAAATTATAAGCATTTATATATAATTTATAAATTGAGTTTAGAAATATATTCTATTTTTAGTGGACTAACCAATGCTGAACAGACAATAACAGAAGTTATTTAGAAAAATTAATATGTGTATCCTTGGACAACTCCATAAACAATTTATGAAAAATTCACAAGAAATGCCCATGGGAAAGAATAATCCATGGTTGTCACCTATGTTGGTTTTATCTATAGAGCTCGTTTGTCTATGTCAATTAGCAACCTTAACAAATAAAAAAAATACAAAAATTAGAAAACCTAATTAAAAATTCTGTGTGCATGTGTAGGAGGGTATTGCAACAAGGGTTAAACAATAATTTAATAAAGG